>NW_019716264.1:675497-1284583 GCF_900074925.1 Ramularia collo-cygni
AATAGTAACCTTACGTAGTAACGCTCTTAATAACTACCTATCTACCGACTACGTTTAAGATAGTAGGGAAACACTACTTAATATCCTTAGCTAGTAGTTTAAAAGGCGACTCTTAGAGCCGGAACTAGCTAAGTTTACCTTTAATACACTCGTAATCCCCCTTTAATTAGATAAGCTAGAACGCTCGTTTTTAGAAGGCCGTAACCTTATTACCTACCGCCGTAATCGCCTTTAAGAGGAGATAATTAAAGTATATAGTTATTTAAAAAGCTAGTACGGAGTACTAATATAGGATGTATTCGATAATATTAATAAAATTAAGGAGTTTTATATTATAGGGATAGGCACTACTATAATATAGGGCTCTTAGGGAGTTTCGGAGGATATAGAGTCGCTTTTTATAAACTAATTACCTATTTAGGAAGCCGGTAACTATTAGTTAAGTTAGTATTCACTTATAGAGCTAGTTGGTTAGTATGGTAAGAGCCCTTAGCTAACCGGTAACCAAACTAATAAGCACACTAGGCCGGGCCTTCCGGATGTAGGACGAATAGGCAGGACCTGCTCGGAGGCCTGCCCTCTTGCCCAAGTACCTACCTTTCTCTCCCATCAACATCCACGTCCTCGACCTCCTTGTCATCCACCCGTCCACACATCGCCAGAAAAGTCTCACCGCCAGCATGCCTTCCCGCCCAGGCCCCAAGATGGGCGACTGGGTATCGCAAATGGGCATCCGCGACATGTACCCGCCCGCCCGTCGATTGTATCATACTGCATGTCCACAGGTGGACTTGCTCAAAGATGGTACGTCGAAATGGATACGCATCCCGATGCATGAAAATTGCGACACATGCTCATCTCAATTCTGCAGGCATCAAAGCCATCAGTGAAAAGTACTACCACCTGTCAATCGACGACATTCGGTCCTCTATAGATATTCGTAACGCGGCGAAAGATCTCCTAAACGGGTGGGGCCCCTACATTTGGAGCGACGCCACCAACAGAATATGGCTGTTCCAACCAGGTCAGGGCGCCTCAGGAGCACCATACGAGAGACACCTCTACTTTAGCAATCCCCGGGATAAGGAGTAGTAAGTCATGTCTGCTCTCCAGCGGCCAAACATGGGCTCGCTACGGTAGCGGTTTATGCTTCCTTATCGCTGACTCCTTTTCGATAGCCTCGAAAAGACGCTCTACGGGTACGTGCTGGCGAAAGTACTTCGACATCACAAGGACAATTCCCGTAGCCCTTCAAATCCTGGAGATATTCGAATGTCAGAGACACCCGACTTGGCATCAGAGGCTAGCTATAAGCCGCGCCTCTCCAAACTACGCGCCTCCAACGGAGCTCACCACCTGCAATATGGCCCCGATCCATCTTTTCCCGTCCTCAAATCTGATGTCACCGCATCTTCGATGAAGAGAAAGCGCTCCGCCGTCGACAAGGGAGAGCTTGGCCCTAACATGGCATCCGCACGTCAGAGGTGCCGCAACCTACTGCGAACCGGCGATGGTCATCGATCTGATGAAGCTCATACCGTCAACGATGCTGCGCGGACTCGGTCTGCATTTCAACCTATCAGCGATACTGCGCAAACTTCATCCGTTTTCCTGCCCACCAATGCATCGAACAACGATACTGTGCCACCAACTCGCCAGACAGAAGGTGAAGACAGCATACCTGTTCGCACTCGCCGGTCATCGTTCGACAGTATCTACGACGTCACACCTCGACCAGAAGCCGTTGAGAAGCGACCGACTGCACGCTCAAGTGTACTACAATTCAAGATATGGTATCCCTTCAGGATTAGCGATACCGCAGAGATAGCCGCGAAAGCCGTGCGCTTCGATACAACGATGAGCTTTGACGTCGCTTTCGCACATGCCAGAGTGAAGCTTGAACGCCAGCTGGGTGGCCGCAATCTGGTTGGTATGACCATTGACTCGAAAGTTGATGGGAAACCATCTCTGCTTGTTGATGAGGAGGATATGTGGTCGGAAGTGCTTGCTTTGGTCAGGGATGGTGGGAGCGAGGAGTTGAGCGGGACGGTGGATATGGAGTGATGGTAACTATAATTAAGGTGAGAGGAACGAATGACTGGAGAGATTTGGGAACAAGGGCCGGTGAGAATTGAACGTTGCCGGCTCTTCCTCTCTCCTTGTGATGAATCGACGACAATGCTCACGAATAAGTAGCTATCAGCATATAAAGCAGCAACTTTACGGAAAGTCGAATCAATGCATCTCAACAGCAACAGCTTAATGAACACAGCACGACCATCTCATCTCAACAGCAAGAGCTTAGCACGGTCAAGGCGATTATTTCATCCAAGTAGGGAGAGCTCGATCATGCCAACGCAACCATCTCATCCAAGCAAGAAGAATTCAACCATGCCAATTGTTCCCTAATATAGATCGATTCTTCTAAAATGGGGCCCCTTTTCTAGTCAACCTTGTAAGTGATTACATCTTTTACCCGCCATTTATTCACTTGCAAAGAAACATGGAAGATAGACTATAGCGATGCGCTTTCATCATCTACAGAGTACTCTAATAGGGGAAAACCAAGATGGGATTAAAGAAAGTGGAAGGAGTAATTAAGTAAGCAAGGGAGACTTGAAAGTTTCTAGAAGCTGATCGTAAGGGACGGACCCCTCCCTAGTATATTCCAAGACTACCTTACTCGTGAAGAACATCTCTCCATTTACGTTCGTTTAGAAGCAGTCAGTCGTTCACATATAGAGCAAGAATATTCATATCATATATCCCATCCCAAAACCATCGTTCCAACTAACAAGAAGAACCCGCCAACCAACCAACCAAAACAAGAAGAAGAAAAAAAGACTTCCCCATCGTAACTGGTCATGTCATATCCCCTCCCTCCCTCCCTCCTACAGCCCAATCCTAACCCCCAACCTCCCACCCCGAAACCACACCTCCTCCCTCCACCTCCCAATCCTAACCCCAACCTCCGCATACGCCCCCAACCTCAACTGTCCCCCTAGAGCCTTCTTGACAGCTTCAAACCCCACACTCCCCGCCTTCCACCGAACCGGTAATCTCGGAGTCTCCCACCCCGCTCCCCCTTCCGTCCAAGACAAAGGTAACACGCCCATGGGCTCCTCATAGAAAATCCCTCCAGCAGGCTCATCTTCGTAAAAAGCTGTGGCGTTGAGAGTTTCAATCCAGAGGATTTCGGATTTGAGGGGGGAGAGTAGGAGGAAGGTTGCTGTGGAGGAGAGGAGGTGCATGTGTGCGTCTTTCATGAAGTGGGGGCTTTCGTCTCCATCATCATCTCCATCTCCATCGTCAGGAGGCATATCGTCGCCGAGTTTCGGTAATGGGACTTGCATTTCGAATTTCTTTAACCCTCTTCCTAAGATAGGATTCGAAGGGAAAGATTCCTCATGCATTCCCACTCCCAATGTCAAATTGGCATAGGAAGAGATGTATTGACTGATGAGTTCCCTACCGATTTCCGCTCCTGTTTTTGCATCTTTCTTTTTGGGCTCCCAGTTCGCGGTTACGACTAGTCCTGAGTTTCGACCGGGAGTAATGGACATGTTCTGTGCGGTGGCGTGGCCGAGTAGGGAGCCGTTTTTGGAGAGGTGGATGTCCACATAAGGGATCCAGGCGGAGTAAGGGGTGGGGTTTGTGATGTTTAAGGTGAGTTCGAGGTGTAGGGTTGAAGCGGTTGTGTTCAGGATCCGAAGATTGATGAGTTTGGGGTTGAGTTGAGATGTGAGATTTCCTGTACTGTTGCCGCCGCGACCAGGGGCGGGGATGTTCGAGGGGCCTATTTCAGGAGAATGTCAGCTTGTTTTGGTTGCCTGTGGTGCGATGGGAAAGAATGAACGGCGGTGCATACGGTAAAAAAAGTCTATGTTCGATTCCATGTGTCTGGTTTGTAGCACTGCAAGTCCATGCCAGGCCGAAAAGAAAAACAAGAAGCGATGAAGAAGGAGACTCGGCCTACGTACGTTTGACAGGCACATTTCCTTCCGCCTCCACTCCTCGGACCACGACTTTCCCAAGCGCCGTCTCGACTTCTACATCCACCTTCGCCTTGATGGTCAACAAAACGCCATCTCCAAAAATCAACTCCTGGATAACATCTTCAAAAACATCCTGGTCTTGGATCTCCAAGGGTGCATCCCTGACTCTAGATGACACTTCCATCTCACTCTTTCCCTCCACGCGATGACTTTGAGCAGCCTGCCATTTATTCAGATCCAGCCTTCCGAGCTTCTTCTTCTTGTAAAAGACATCTGCATCAGCTCGCACGCGGGATACATCAAGGGGGAAGTTCATCTCCTCTGGGAGGGCAATGAGAGCACGAACATTCGCCGTGATTCGCGGATTACTCTTTGGACTTCCTGGTGTTGCCCAAGGATCTGGGAGGGAGAAATGTGTGTCTGTTAGGGAGAAGTTTTTGATAAGATGACCCATCTCTTTKCCAGGAACAGGAACGGGAATGGTGATGTCAGAGATGAGATCGGTGATCCACCTGGGCGTGTCCTTTGACGGAGAGTCGGAGCCGCGGACATAGATTGTCGTTTCCTTGCCGTGGAGATAACCTTCGACGAGGTTGTCGAGGGGTGAATTTGTAGAGTTGGGACAGGCTTGTGTGAGAAGTGCGGGAAGTTGGCGGACGGTGCCTGTTACATTGACATTTACTGGATGGGAAGAGACAATGTCGATATCTTGGGTGAGGGCGTAGGCGAGTTGGATAAAGGGATCACTCTTGGCGCAATTGTCGACCAGAACGCGGAATCCCAGAGGAGGGAGAGTGAAGGAGACAGGGTAGGGATTCTCCACTTGAATGGCAACATCTGCCGCCATCCCTTTTCCTTTGGGAAGCTCGATTTCGCGAAAGTTGAGCTTCTGAATGTCATATTTTGGAAGGGAGGGAATGTCGTTGTTCGCAAACGTCAGCTCCTTTTGGAAGAACTGCTTTCCGAGGCTGATGAATCCACTTTTGATGGGGACGTCTGCTTTGCCCACAACACGCAGCTGACCCAGTCGACCGTCAATGTAATCGTTGGCAATCCTTCGAATTCCCTCGACATTTCCCGGTTGGAGATTTGCGAGGAAGTCAATGGGCGTCGTGTGTCCATCACGAATGTAGACTTTGATGCCCGGAATGCGAGCCATTCCCAACACCACATTCCCATACTCGGGTAGAGAGACTTGCACCTCCGTCTCGCCCGTCTCGGCTTCCTTTGCGATCCACGTGCAAAACTTGCCCAGCGTCCTCGCCGAACCGCTCTGCACRCGACTGGAATCCATCGTAAACGTTCCCTGTACTCGGGCCCGCACGCCGGAGGATGTAAAGGAATCAATGGACAGAGTGGTGGGAGCAAAGACGACGGCAGCGGCGCCATATTGCTCCACGGCACTGGGAGCGATAAAGGCAAAGACGATGATCAAGACGGCCACGATGCATAACGCGACGAGTGCCACCAGACTGGGCCATCGATATCTCCGAACCTTGCTCTTGTGCTGAATGCCATACAGAGATGCCGATGCCGATCTCTCGGCATGTGGTTGGCTCTGATCCGATCGCTCCTGCCCGCTGGATGCTCGTGAGATCAAGGGAGTCCGTTCCGTCGCCATGATGTTGGTGTCGCTGTGTTGGCAATCATCCTGCTCCTGATCTTGATGTGTCTGCGTCCCCGTCTCCTGGTGCATGTCTTGCTGGCTGTCCTGCTGGATATACCGCGGTGTCTCCTGCTGTGTCTCCCGCTCTCGCTCCTGCTGTGTGGCCCGCCCTGTCTCCTGTGTCCCTCGGTCCTGGTCTGTCTCCTGATGCGTGTCTTGAGGTATATCACGCTGCGAGTTTTGATGCGAGTCTTGATGCGTGTCTTGATGCACATCTTGATGAAACTCTCGCGGCGTGTCCTGGTGCATATCTTGATCTGTCTCCTGATGCATATCTTGATGAAACTCCCGCTGCGTGTCCCGAGGCATGTCTTGATGAGTCTCCTGGTGGGTGTTTTGGTGCATCTCCCGCTGCGAGTCTTTATGTGTATCCCGCTGCGAGTCTTGATGCATGTCTTGATCCATCTCCCGCTTTGTATCCTGATGCATCTCCTCCCGCGAGTCTTGATCCATCTCCCGCTGTGTATCTTGATGCATCTCCTCCTGCCAGTCTTGATGCGTCTCTCGCTGCGAGTCTTGACGCGTCTCCTCCTGCGAGTCCCGATGTGTCTCCTCCTGCGAGTCTCGATGCGTCCCCTCCTGCGAGTCTTGATGCATCTCCCMCTCCTGCGAGTCTTGATGCATCTCCTCCTGCGAGTCTTGATGCGTCTCCTCCTGCGAGTCTTGATGCGTCTCACGCTGCGTATCTTGATGCGTCTCCCACTCCTGCCCCTGACCCATCTCCTGATGCATGTCTCGATCCATCTCCCGCTCGGACTTCCGTCTCCAAGGCGAAGCCGGCGCTTGATTCGGGAAATCGGGCGCTTCAGACGACATTATCGGTGAAAGAATGAGATTTGATATGGCATCCTCGCCCTCGACAGACAAGAAGCAAGAAAAGCGGGTATGAATGTGCAGGTGATGGATGATAAGTACTGTACTCCGAGCAGGCGGCTGTTGCGATCAGGTGAATGACGAATGCGAAGTGCGGGCCCTGATACCCGCCAATCGGGGCGCTCGCGTATTCCTTTAGCAGCCCCAAGGACATGGGACCTGTTTCCCGGTGGAGTCTTTGTTTGGGTGAATCATTCACCATTCGTCCAACAATACCTTATTTATACGTGATAGTGGCGGTCGGGGAATCGCGATGTTGCATCTTGGCAGGTACTCCTAGGACGATATAAAAGCTGTTCCCAGAACGGTATTTCCATCAATTCATCGATGCTGTGGATTCGTTGTGGGATCCCGAGCGTGGGGTCGAGTCTCGCTACCGATAAGGTGAGTTAAGGTATGCACCGAGCTTCCCTTCCCTGTACGGAACCTGCAGCTGGATGGAGCTCTCTCAAAATTTCACATTGTTCTTTCCGCCCTTCGTTCCTGTCATAGTGTGACTCAACTCGCTCGGCATATCCTTCTCCCTCTCCTTCTTCCACTCTCCTCCTCCAACACCACCACAACCACCACAATCATGGCGACCCGCATCCTGCCTCGCCCGACAACAACTCACCGCGCTGTGAAGCAGACGACCTCTCGATTCCTCTCCACCACCACCTCCTCCTCCCCGTCGACACCAACGACATCCCCCTTTGCACCCCGCCATTTCCTCTCCATCGCCGACCTCACAACCCCCGAACTCACCACTCTGGTCCACAATGCCTCGTCCCATAAATCCTCGATCAAATCCGGCCACCTCCCCAAACAGATCGCCGGAGCATTATCCACAAAGACCATTCCTCTCATCTTCTCCAAACGCTCCACCCGAACCCGCGTTTCCTCTGAAGCGGCCATCACTCTAATGGGCGGCCACCCCATGTTCCTCGGCTCCCAAGACATCCAGCTCGGAGTCAACGAATCCCTTTACGACACTTCTGTTGTAATCAGCAGCATGACCTCCGCAATCATCGCGCGAGTCAACGGCCACGAAGACGTCGCCAACATGGCAAAACATTCCTCCGTGCCAGTCATCAATGCCCTCTCAGATCTCTACCATCCCCTCCAAACAATAGCAGATTTGCAAACCCTGGTGGAAGCATTCCCAGAGAGAAAAGGAGACCTCGCAGGGTTGAAGATCGCTTGGGTCGGAGATGCGAACAACGTCCTCTTCGATCTGGCGATTGGATGTGCGAAATTCAACATCTCTGTCGCTGTGGCTACACCAAAGGGATACGAAATCCCCTCGTTCATGAAGGACATCATCAACAAAATCAACCCAAAGACACTTTCGGAAACAACATCTCCCGCAGAAGCAGTGAAATCTGCAGATGTTCTCGTAACGGATACTTGGGTTTCCATGGGTCAGGAAGAGGAGAGCAAGAAGCGCATGGCAGCCTTTTCGGGATTCCAAATCACGGAGGAGTTGGCGAGAAAAGGTGGAGCGAAGGAAGGGTGGAAATTCATGCATTGCTTGCCGAGACATCAGGATGAGGTGGATGATGAAGTCTTCTACAACAAGGGCAGGAGTTTGGTGTTTGATGAGGCGGAGAACAGATTGTGGGCAGCCGTGAGTGCGCTGGAGGGATTCGTGGTCAACAAGGGGAAGATTGTTTGAGTGAGGATCAAGGGTGGTGTGGAGAGGTGATGCTAAGGTATCAAGTTTTTGAGAGCACGGCGTAGACGGAATATACGCTTCCGATTAGAGACTCTGCTATGGAGCCGTAGTGGGAAGTACTAACCTGTTTGTAATTCTGCTTGTAGCGTACAAGCGATGTTGCGAAATGCATTACACTCCATCCATCTCCCCACAATTTACAGAGCTCGCGGGAGCATTTAGTACACCATGACCCGCCCACTTGCGCCAGAAACGCCTCTGGATGGGAGGAACAAGGCCGCTCATGATGAAGCATCCTTCCTCCCTTGGGACGAGCGCACAGCAGAATGATCCACTAGGATCCAGTCTCCCTCTCATCAACCTCATCATTCCCCTTTCTTCGACCACCCAGATAGATCGACACGACCTCTTTCACTCAAAGTCGGTCATCCTCTAACTAGGAGGCAAGCTAGCAGCATCCATCACCTCCTCCACCTCCTTGGTCTGCTCAATCTCCCCTCCATGCAGCGGACTTCTAGGAAGAGCCATCAAACCTGTCATTCCCAGTTAGCAATTCATTCGACTTCCTGCCCACCCGGAATTTCGGGAACAACTCACCAGTCCTCGCACTCTCCAAAATGCCAAACGGACTAATCAACTTCATAAAACTATCAATCCTCGTCGGTTTCGCCGAAACCTCGACAATACAGTTATTCGTCGAAATGTCCAACACTTTGCCTCCAAACTGATGTGTCAAATACGTGATTGTCTCCAAGTGCTTATGCTTCATGCGCAGCGCCTCACTCGGCGCCAAATTTCCCGGGTGGAAATCCGCGACATTCATCTGCTCCATGCCTTCCTCGCTCATTTCCCCGTCCTCCGACATCATCAGGGAGGAAGAGGTGGCATCGCCCGTCATTTCTCTATGGTGCGCGAGGAGCTCCTCGAAGAATTCCGGGCCGAGAATGGAGATTTTCGCGAGGAGGAGTTCGCGTTGGACGAGTGGGGCGGCGGTGTAATCCAGGACAGCCCAGACGGGGACGAGATCTTCTAATTGACGTCGGGCTTGCTCGACGACGCCGTCTTGGCCTTGCAGCACGATGGTCATGCGGGAGAGATCGGCGACTTCGGTGGAGCAGACGACAAGGGAGTCAATGTTGAAGCCGCGGGCTGCCAGAATTCCTGAGACGCGGGAGAGGACTCCGGGTTCGTTTTGCACCAGACAGTTGAGGACATGGCGTTTGGGTGGTGCGGTTGTCGGGAGCGGCGTTTCGTAGAGGATGGACGATACGGCTGCTGCGGGGGAGACTGGGAGGGAAGAGGTGGGTGCTGCGGGGAGAGGCGACACTTTGCGGTGGAGGGCTTTGTACGCTATTGCGGACGTGGAGGAGGATCTGGTAAATTCATGTTGTTAGATGGAGGCATTGGCATTGGAAAGGCAAGGGAGAGGGGAGAGGGGGAGACTGACTGTGCGCGTTTGGCGAGGAGAGATGGGGGATTGGCCTGCAGAATGCGGGTCAAGAGGCGTTTGGAGGCCATGGTCGGTGGGAGTGGGAGAGATGAGTCTTGTTAGTGGTGAAGAAGAGAGTTCGGTGTGATTCAGACTTCAGGGCACTTCACTTTCAATGCCGCTGTCGGAGTCCGGGCTGCTAGTAGAAATGCGGAGCTCGGGCCGTTTTTAGAGCTAGTAGTGAAATACCCCATGCCTCCCTTCAATAGCAATACCGTAGCATGTGAAAGGGATGTGCCATATATTTAGCAATAGTCTGCCAAGCTTACCACTCTGTACACTGTGATGGGACATCGAACAAATCAGACCAGACCCCAGCTATTATATGTAGAACGACCTTGTTCGGAAGATCAATATACCCAAGTCTTCAATAGGCACACTTCCACACAGGCAATTATTTGGTGGAGCAAGATGACGGAGGGCCTCCATGCCAGAGTCCTCCGCATTTAGAACATCGCCTTGGTAGCCACGCTCAACAACCAAGCCGCATCACTCCACCCTCCCACCTCGCCCTCTCCATTCCCTCCCTGGCCCATGGGAGCGGGCGGTGGATGCGCTGCCAGCTTTGCCTTTTCATCTCTCCGCCGCTTCAGCTCCACGCTCCTCTGCCGCAACGCTTCATCCCTCCCCTCATTCTCCTTACCCATATACCCCTCATCATCCGTACTCTCCACCCCATCATCCCCTCGAAACGGATTGAACCCCATCAATCGATCCACAAGCGGTCCCAGCCCAAAACTGCCTTCCCCCAACTGCTCAATCTCAATCTCACTCTCACTACTCTCCTCCCCCTTGCCCATCCTACCCATCATCTCGACCTCATGACCGTCAAAATATCCCATCCCATCTCCAGGCCTTGGTGTCCTCGTCCCGGCACTAGGGCTTGCCCTTCGACTTGTCCTGCGACTAGCATTCCGACTTCCATATCGACTCCCCCACCTACTGACCCTCGTACTGACCGGACTTCCCCCATCGAATGGCGCGAAATGTAATTGTGCCGTACTGGCGCTCAAAGCAGCCATTTCCTCATACTGATCATCATCTTCCTCCTCCTCACTCTCTGTCGTAGGTCTCGCAACCACTTCTCTCGAAGCGAGCCACGATTGTCCCTTTCCCTCTTGTACGAGAGCTGATGCCGTAGCTCCGGCATGACTGAGCCAGGATTCATCCACGGCAGCGGGTGTGCTGGCTCCAGTGCGTGGTCTTCGGACGGGATATTTATATCTTCGAGTCGGGGAGTGAGGTTTGTTGGGGAGGAGGGTTGCTTCACTGTTGGATTTGGGAATTGCACGGGCAGTGTCTGCGCTTCCTCGGCGAAGTTTACGAGGATCACGGGTACCGGTGTAGGCATATGTTACTTCTTCATCATATTCATCGTTGTTGTCGTCGTCATCATTGTAGAGGGAGTTTTTGCGGCTCAGTCCTCCGCCTACGAGATGTTTTCGACTAGAGCTACGGCTGAGGATGCCCGGGGTGGTTGGTGCTGACTTTCCTTGTAGGTATGAAGGATGTTGGCGGGAAAAGGTCGCGTCGGCATGGTCGGCGGTGGGCGTCTTGACTGCAGGCGGAGTGGTGTTGCTGTCGTCGGCGAATTTGGCCGACAGGGGCGCCAGACGGAGGTCGCCGAGGTTGGTCGTCGAACGTTTGGAACGCGAGCGGGAGCGCGGCGTGGTGGACATGGTCAACAATCTCTCGTGAATATGGATGGGAAGTGGTGAGACGAGAGATGTTGACATTCGCGTCGAGGGGATCTGTTTCCACCGAGGCGAAGTGGGGAGTTCGGAGGAGCAGGGTTTCAGGGTTTCCCCACAAAGCTAGCCTGAAAGGTCTTTTGCATGTGATACGGAGACGAGCGTGGAGTAGTGTTGTGAATATAGAGCACAATTTTTGTGGCAGACAACGCCTTATAAACCCGAAATAAACCCCAGTTGTCGCGCCAGTCCTTAGACTTGTGAGTAATGCAGCACCGTGTCATCGTGCCTATTCCCTTCTTGCAAACATCTCCTCCTTGGAAGTAGTCATCAACACCTCAAGGCCATCGCTCAAGACCTCTCCATCACCCATCACATCCACGCCGGCCATCGCTCAAGACCTCAAAGACCAACACGCCATTCATCTCCCCGCGAGCCATTCCAACTCCTTCTTGTACTTGGCCGCCCGAATCTGACCCTCCTTCTGTCGGCGATATTCAAGCTCGTACGGATATCCCCGTCGAGACTCTCCTGAACTCGCGTAAATAACGCCCTCGGCTTGGAAATGCATCCGCTGTTACGGTGGTGGTGGTTGATGATGCATTCTAAGATCCTCGTAAGGTGGTTGATGATGCATTCTGAGATCCTCGTAAGCTGGGCCCCGTCGTGTTGGAGATCTCGCCCTCTCCCTCTCCTTCTTCTTTCCCTTTCCACCAACCGGCACCTTAATCTCGATCTTGACGAATCGACTGGAGTCGCTGGTCCTGCTCGTATCTCCCCGGTGTTGATGTCTGGTGTTTCCGTAGTTGTCTTGTGACCTGGAGTCCTGGTAGTCACGATACGAGTCTCGAGATCGAGGGTATGCAGATCGACGCCTATAGACCTCGTTCTCGAGTTGCGTCAATCCCATTCCTGCTCCAATCGCGCTGCCAGAAGAAATCGAGTCTCTGCGCCGCAAAAGTTCTGGTGGGACGGCGTGATTGAAGTCAGCCTCGGCGCGCGGTCTCGTTAAAAGATGCCTCCTTAGACTGTCATTTTGAGCCCCCTCGAAGCTGTACCCGCTCGAGCCATCTGTGTTGTAGTTAGCACATGTCATATCTGCTAGGAAGCCTTCGCCCGACATACAGTATTCTCCCCCGCGCATGTCTCCGCTGTGTCCGCGCTCCCTGCCATAGAGGTGCTCCCTGCCATGGTTGCGCTCGCGCGCCTCCATCTCGTACATCTGCTGTCGTTCCCACTCCGCCCGCGAACGATCGGCAGCCCTCACACCCTCATGCATCCTGTCGAAGATGCCGTCAGAGAATGAATCCCTGCTCATTGGTGAAGAAGTGGAAGTTTTTGCAATTTGTGTTGTGGAAAAAGTTGTGAATTGGAGCAGTTCAAATAGGTGTTTACGTACACTAGCGTAAGCTTTTATTTGCTCGCGAGTGAATACTTCGGCCCGTGCGACAGGCATTCACTCTTCTTCGCCCGCTGTAGCTGAAAACAACCCTGCCTGCGAAAGTGACAGCAGATTGTATGAATCTCATACCACCGTTGATATAGTCACCTGTGGTAGCTCCTTTTCAACGAGGAACAGCTATCCATCCCGTGGCTTCCGCGCGCGTTCATACCTTTACATGGTACCTCGCGCTTTGCCAAAGCAAGACCTGATCCGCAGCTTGTCTTACCATGACTTCAAACCCCAGGTGGAGGAGGCACCGACTGATAACCATAGCCTCCCGCTACACCAGCTCCGCTCGTGCCAGGCGGTCCCGCTGTACCAGGTGGTGGCGGAGGTGCAGAGCTGCCATCATCAGGCGGAGGCGGCGGAGGAGCAACAGCTCCGTTACCCATCTGAGACTGGTCCGGTGTAGCAGACGCAAAAGCTCCGCTCATGTACTGCGCCATGACAACCGCATACCCTCCRTACTGGATGTACGGGTCTGCCGTGGGATTCATCGCGTAGTAGGCGGACCAAGCCTCGAATTGCGCCTTCTGCTCGTTCGGGTCCGCGGACATTGCAGATGGCTGAGCTGCGACTGCGACAGGAGACTGTGCGCCACCATACCCAGCCTGCGCGGGCTGTCCGTAGCCTGCTTGTGCGCCGTATCCACCTGCTCCATAGTTGTTGCCATAACCTGAACCTCCTCCGTACGAGCCCGAGCCCTGGCGATCTCCACCTCGATCTCCTCCATAGCCTCCACGGTCTCCTCCAAATCCTCCACCGCCGCCTCCACGGTTTGGCGGGCCCCGCTCCTTGAAGGCTTCGTAGGATTCGCGAACAGCTTCCAGGAGAGAAATACACTGCTCCTTGGCGGCGTCCACCATGGCTTGTTCTGGGCCGCTGTACACTGTCAGTATTGGCAAGACCAAATTCACAACCTCCAAACGTACGCCACATGCAGATACATCTGCTCGTCGCTTTCTTTCCCTGTTTCGTGTTCCATAAAGCCACTGCCACGGCCCTTGATCTGGACCCTACACCGCGTCTCTTGCTGGATATGCTTAACATAGCTCCCCCCAGCACCGACGACTTGCGCACGCAGGTTGAATCCCGGAATGGGCTCCAGATCGATTGGAATACGCTCCTCGGGCCACTTTCGACGCCCT
The DNA here is from genome assembly GCF_900074925.1 of Ramularia collo-cygni. Classification (NCBI taxonomy): domain Eukaryota; kingdom Fungi; phylum Ascomycota; class Dothideomycetes; order Mycosphaerellales; family Mycosphaerellaceae; genus Ramularia; species Ramularia collo-cygni. Next base: position 689,458 of record NW_019716264.1, read on the forward strand.
CTGTGGTCCAGCTCGGGCGCTTCACGTCGCGGCTCGTCATCGCGGCGACGGAAACGACGCTCGTCGATGAGATTAGGCAGGTCTTGCTGCATGAGCTCTTCAATCTTCTTCACGGCCTGTTCGAGGCCATCCTTGGTCGTGCTGGTGACGTGGAGGTAGAGAGGCGGTTTCTGCGACATGTTAGTGTTATCCCCTCGTCTCTTGTCATGCTGATCATGCAACGAACCTCCGGGGTAGCCATGGCCTTGTCCGGGTAGTAGGATCCGCGGGTTGTGACATCTTAAAACACAGTGTGAGCGATTCGAGCCTAGTCAGTTAAAAAGCTGCGAATGAGAAAGCGTACCGGCGCCAGTTTCATCTTTGATCTAAATGTCACAAGTTCGGTCAGCTTATGCAAATCGTGCTTGCCGGTGGAAGCTACAGTGCGCTGAGTGTAAGTCAAGTATGCTCGTGTCAAACGGTTCTCCCCAACAAACCTAAGTCTGGAGAGGTGGTGGTGGTGGTGGCAAAGGAGACTGCCCCTGGGAGTATCAGTGGGCATGGTGCAAAAGTGAATATTTACCATCTTCTGGGTGCTGCCTTTGGTCAGGGTGTAGCGATTGCGCAGGTCGTTGACCTCGATATCCTTGATGAAGTCACCATCTTGTTGGTATACCTCCGCGTTCAGCGGTGCCGCGGGTGTTGAGGCGGATGGTGATTTGGCGGCGCCGGCGCTGGTCGCACGAATGGGAGGAACGTCTACGTGTTGGGCGCCTTTCTGCCGGGCTATTTGAGCGTTGATTCTCGCCGCCGCCGCTGCTGCTGCTGCGGCAGGATCGGGCTTCTTGTCGTCGGCCTCGGTGCTGCTCTCGATGCTCTTGACGGGAGCGGGGCTGCGCTGAGGGGACTGCGAGCGGCGGTCGAATCGTCCCTTCTTCTCAGCCGGTGCGGGGGCGGTTTGATCGAAGCGCGAGCGCTTACGCGGTTCTTCCGACATGATACAGGAAGGTGATTAGATATCGATATTGTGTCGAATCAGTCGCGTTCGGTGAAGTGTTTTGGAGTTTGGACTTGCTTCGAGAAACTAACTGAAGGTAGCTCTAGCTCCTCCTTCAGCGGCTTGGCTTGGCGTGACGATCTCCACCGGCGACCTGCATCTGCAGTCTGCACAAAGCACATGAATTTGATGAAGAGGATACTTTCATGTGCTCCTAGTCAAACAGCAATTTTATTCACAACGCGATACCGTGCCAGAGCTGTGATAGTTGAGAAAGATTGAAAGTTAAGCCCTCTCGCGGACCGCAATCCCACCAACAAGACAATGAACCGCTACAAGACTGGAGGCCCTTCAAAGGCATCAGTCACTACGTTGTGCCAGAAATGCTTGAAGAGAGGTCAATTCTACAATCCATCTCTGTCGGCGAATAATGCTCACACCATGACAGGCCATTACAGCTACGAGTGCACGGCTTCCAAGGACGACCGACCATACGTATCGCGCCCTTCAAGGTCGCAACAGCTCTTGAATCCAAAGTTGGCCCCAAAACTTTCTGCTGTTCTCCCAGAGCCCAAGCCTGCGTCCAGGAAAATCGCGAGGTAAGAACTTGCCGTGTGATTATGTTCCAACAGTGCGCTGACATTATCGAACAGCGACGCGGAGGTAGCTCCTAGAGACACATCACGAAGTCGCAAACGCAGCATTGACTTGGACGGGCCGTCTGCAGGTAAACGCATGCGCTCCATTTCTTCGCACTCGTCGGACTCGGTGTCTACAATCTCTACCAATCGATCGAAATCTCGATCACGATCTCGCTCTCCTGATCAACCTAGTCGACGACAACGTTCCATCTCCCCTCGTAGAAAGAGGTCGCGTGATGGAGAAAGAAGTTTGAGAAAGTCCCACGATCCCGAATCCAGACGAAGCCGGAGTCCAGAACCAGACCGCCGACCTTCTCAAAACCGCCAGAGCAATCGGCAGAGATCCTATTCGCCTGCACGGTCTCGCCAAGCTGCCACATCGACTGAATGGCAGCGTTCTCCTAATGTAGGAGCAGGGCATACGGCCAAAGTAACATCGGCGACGCGGGAGAGAAGTCTTAGTCCGTACAGCCAACGAATCGCTCTTACCAAGGCCAGGAACCAAACATAATCTTGATGCAGGTCTGCAGACGATGCATCTTCCAGCGGTCTCTCCGCCAAATTTCGATGGTTGTCCGAGACACGTTCAAATAAAGTGGTTGGGGCCTGAGCCCGTATAACGGGAATTTTCCTAGCCGGCGGAGCTTTCACGGTCTGCTGCCACGCCGACAGCCTAACGGGCCAGCCACAGTCAACTTCACGCTACACTCACTTGCTGTATTGGATTTGAAGGGATGTACGTATCGCTGCTTGGGAAGTGTTGGAACTTGGATGGCTGGGCTAGCGGAGTCAAGCTCCGCGGGCTGGTCATCTTCAATCAGCTAGGGATCTTCAAACTCCTAGAGAGACCCTGCTTCTAACCTGGAAATTCAGCACCGTCAGCAGTGTTGCTGGTTGCAGCTTCACGGCAGGACACAGGTGGTACCTTGTGGGTGTGTAGGCACCTGCATCGAATGGAAGTCTTGCTACTGAGATGATTCACGCGATCGGAGGAAAAACATGCAGTAATTTTTCAACCCACATGAAATAAATCTTCGCTGCGCACAGAAGCTGCCAAATTAATGCAAGGCGCCAAATTGTGGTGATGGCAGTGAGGGCAAGCGAGCGTTTACCCATTGCGACCCACGGTTGCGTCAATTCTGGACTGATCGTGCTCCACCTTCTTCACGGGAGCAGCTTGTGGCTCTCCAGTTTCAACGGCTCGAGAACGGCACTCCAGTCTCAACGGCACTTGTGCATTTGGCTTTGCGCGGAAATAGCCGCGCAAACCCAATATGAGTAGAATGTGACGAAAATTCTCTTCAATGTCAAGCAAGTCCTCCACAGCGCGGACAACAACATCAACATGGGAACAGGTTCCGACGTCTCTGATAATGTTTTCCGTGTCTTTCACAGACCCGCAAGCTTCTCCCTGTTGCAATGTCCAGCAATCACGAGCCCGGACACGACATCGTGGGACGTTGCTGAACAATCATTCGTTGAGGCGGCACATCCAGCGGCGCACGAGAGTGCTTTGCCCACGGCGTTGTCGAGCCGAGTCGAGCACTCCACCTCGCATTGCAGTCGAGTACTCCACCTCGCATTGCACTCGCCGCTCCACACGCGAGACTACTGCATGCAGGAGCTCCGCCGTGCAAAGATTCTGTAGACGCTCCACCGAGGTGCATCTCCTTGCGACGGTGATCCGTTTCGCTTGAAAGCCTGTATGAAGATCACCATGCGTCGTTTGTAGAAGTCTCTCGCCTGTTTGTCAGAGCGGTACAGCCAATCACAGTGGGGACGTTGATCGGTTTGAAGGCAACTTTATTAAGACGCTACAATGGCATGCGTGCAGCGGGCTAAGCTTTTTTTGAGCGGCCGTGGTCTCGGTCAAAGGATTCGTTCGGTTGTGCGGCCGCCAAAAAAACCAAGATGTACCGAACAAAGGCGAATTTTTTGCTTTGTCCGTGGTTGTGCAATTTGCCGCGGTCGACATTGGCAGTCTTTCGAGCGAGAGCGTTCCAGGTTGTGGCATTGTGCTTGTCCGTCGTGTGCGATTGAGCCCTATCTAGATCATCGCCAACGGCTCCATCGACCCCAGAGGCCAAGACGTCCTAAGGTAGTTTGTAACCTCCGTAGCGGTCTCCATTCAGAAAATATTGTCCGGCGCGGATGACGACCCTGACGATAACAAACCACCGACCTCCCGCCGCGGTTGCGTTCATTGCCAATCCCAAGTTGGACAATAGTGATAACAGAGCACACGACCAGCTGCCCAATCTGGGTCCATCGAGTCGATCGACGTGTGAGTGCATCCGCCGGTGCAAAGGGCACGCTTTGGCACATTGTTTTTTGTTTGCCGGGTGTTCGAAGATTCTCGGCTCGAGCGTCCACGCAAGCCACGCTACTATAAGTTGTGCCCACTTTCGTCTCTTGTTGCACTGCACGGAAGCTTTTCATGGGATCTCCCAGACACCTCGGATTAGCTTCGAAGTTTGGGCGCAATGATCAAGCATAAACTGGGTCCTTGCCGCGACATTTCTGGTTCATATACAAGGTCCTCTGCCGCCCGCCCTCGTCCGTCTTTGCGACCTGCGACCGCATGACGCAAGTTTGATGCGACAACAGGACCTCTTTACTGCCCATTCCCTGCCATTGACACTTCATACACCGCTTCGGGTGCGCCAGGATGAAGTACGGAGAGACGCTGCGACAGCGGTCCATACCGGCCTGGAGTCACCGTACGTATATCAATCGTGTCCGCCCGCTGCGTCGAGCGGGATTGGGCGGAGACATCCCCCACCTTTCAATGTCTCTTCTTGCATTGACGGCGTGGAACGGAGCACTACCCAATGCTAATGCGACGGCAGACAACATTGACTACGACGACATCAAATACTTTATCAAAGAGCACACCACCCCCGGCCAAGGCAAATCCGTATCAGTCCCCGGTCGTGGTGATGACAAGCTTATCGAGTTTGAGAATGCCCTCTTCCACATCCTCGCCGATCAGCATCAACGCATTGATTTGTTTGTGAAGAGCAAGTCCGGAGAGATTCAGCGCCGACTTGGTAAGTCGCATTGCCTTGCCATTCCCGTGCAAAGAGGTTCATGATTGTGTGGTGTTGAGGTGCATGCATGTGCCGCAATCTCCGCTAATTCCGTCCTGACTTTTGTCCTTCATCTGCCACCACGAGTAATGCCCTTGCATCGTGCTGACAATGTTACAGAACACGCCAAGAAACAGCTCCGTTCGCTTTCATCTCGAAACACGACCACCGCCGACCAACGCATCCCGGTCGGCCGGCTGGAGAGGTACGGGAAGCTGGAAAACGATGTGATCAAGGCGAGTGATGAGATCAGGTCTCTCGCAAGGTTCACCGCAACACAGCGGACAGCTTTCAGAAAGCTGCTGAAGAAGTATAAGAAATGGACGGGGTCGTCGGAGCTGGAGGAAAGGGTTAGAGATGTGGTGCTCGACAATCCCAAGAGCTTCACCAGGCTCGATCTCGGACCACTGCTCGATGAATACTCAGCTACACGACAGAGAATAAGAGCTCTGTACGAGGCGCAAGTGCAGCAGCCAGCCGGTGGCAAAAAGGTGGAATCGCGTGCAACGAATGCGAGCTCGTCGGCCATTCAGCAGCTGGGGGAGGTCGTGGAAAGCGGATCCAGGGTTTATTTCGACACCAGCATTGCCACAGTGCCGCTCGGCGAGTCTGGCACGATTGCCAGCTACTTTGTCCACCCGGAGAACATTGTGGAGCTACAGGTGCTTCTCCTGCAGTACTCTCGATTCTATTTCGCCCGAAGCAGATCCAACTCGATCGCATCTCCCATAACCACCGAGGCGAGGAACGAAATGTTCCCCATCAGTCGACCAGAGTGTACCGACTTTCACATGTTGGTGGCCGACAACATCGATCGGTTCGTCAACGAACAAAGCGGTCTGACAGTGGATGATCGAGAGCACAAGCCAGGCATGTTCCCGCAGCGGGCAAAGGGAACTGTGCGATGGAACGATGAAGAGGACGCACTCGCTTGCCTGTTGTCAAAGTCGGGCAAGACGAAGAGCGCATTCTTGCGTAGAAAGCACATCCACGACTTCTTTGACGGATCCGCAGATTTCATGGCAAAGCAGGATGTCGCACTTGTAGACTCTGCCGACAGCATTGAAGAAGTTCGAAGGGAGTTGCTCAAGGACGACACGCGCCCACTCTTTCGCTTCTCCAGCGGCCGTACACGGTTCGTTGGCGACAATGTCAATGCCGATGGACTGGTGATGGCCACTCTTGACACGGACATTACCATTACGAAGGCGGGCGTGGAAGGCTCAAATGGGCCGGCGTCGGAGTTTCCGCTCTCGTTGTTGATGGTTCGACAGGAAGGTGAACCGAAGTCCGACCTTCTTGCTGCGCTTGACAAAAGCCATTTGGTGAGTACAACACACAACGCATGCAATGAGATACACCTTGCCCGCTAACACACATCACCCAGGTCGAACGTGTGCGTGGCTTTTCATTGGAGTACCACTCAATCTGGCAGACCCATCATCCGGAGAACATTCCTGCTCCATTCTGGGAGCCGCTTCTATCCCGCGACATTCGCAAGTTACCGCCACCAGCAATGAAGCGTTCCAACACCAACACCAGGAATCCGTCTGGAACACAATCAGGTGACTCGAGTAGCTCTCTGATTGGTACAACCGACAGCGGTACCGCAGTGGAATCGCCTCAGCTGGATAGTCCACCGCTCAAGTCGTTCCGCAAGAAGAAGCGACGAGCTTATCCACAGGCCGATGCCATTCAGCCGGTGCAGCAACGGTACTGGAATGAATACGACCACCCCGAAGACGACGATGCCCCCGACCCCGACGCTTTCGTCCTTTTCGTCGACCCACACTATCGAAGTGGTTTCGACCGCTTCTTCGACAACATCGCCAAGCTTTTCGGCCAGCAGCAATACACGGATGAAGAACAACAGGGACTTCTTGCCAACCAGAACACACCCGACGATGAAGAGTCGTCTGATGATGAGGCTGGTAGCAGCACCGCGGTATCGAAGAAGTCGGCCCCGAGACCTGCGACCCACTTTGGCACATTCACCCGTCAAGAGCCTTCTACAGCCGACGTGACAAGGCAGCAAGACACCAGCTTCCCATATCTTGGGCACTTTGCATCGGTCTGCTACGCGGCATCCCTCGTCCTGCTCCTGGTGGCGTACATTTTCCACACCACGGCACGACACCGATATCTCCAAAAGGTGCATTTTGGCGTGCTTTTCTGTATGATTTTTAGTTTGATTTTTGTGGCATTGGGCTTTTTGGCGGTGGCGCGCAGCGGGAACAAATCGAGACCCGTGCGACCCGCGGTGTGGATCGTCAGCATTGTAGTGCTGGTGATTGATGCGGTGGGGAGTGGAGGGCTGTTGGCATGGATACTGGGCTAGAAGTCCTTTGTCATGCCATTGGAAGTTTCCTTTTGGTTCCTATTTCTTTTTGTTGCAGGTCTCGGGTTATTTCGGGTGCTGGAGGTGATTGGGATGGAGCGTTTGCTTGATGAACGATGGGATGCTTTTGGCATGGCTGTTTCTGGCACACTTGTGGCGCGGATTGGGCGGGTTCGGAGGTGGTAAGAATGAATTAAAGAGCAGGTCGAGCGATCGATGAACAGTGGCGTTTGAGCGAGGAAGAGACGATGGGATTCGGAAAAACAGGACAGTTGTATGTAATGTGCATACGATATGCAAGCATCAGTTGACATGATGATTGGGCTCAATTTTGTCAATTACTAGTGTCTCGAAAGCCTTGTAGCGTTTGAGGTAGCGTTTGCCCTTTCTGTATCTTTCCATAGTCCAGTAGATATCCCATTTTGAGTGGGGTTTTGAAGGTTGCGGCCGTGTCATCTGCTTGGGTGGTCTCCATGCAGGATCAAAGGTGAGTAATCTACGCTTGCCAGACTTTGTTCGCTCGAATCCGACGATTGTTATGGAGTGATGGGGTCTTTGCAAGAAGATTGGCGGAAGGGATATCTGTTTGATCTCGTCTTCTGTTGAGAGGTGAGAGGAGGCAAAGTATGCTTCCACATAGTCGAGGAGCTGTGACCAAGCTGCCGATCCGCTAAAGGTCTTGCCTGTGCATGGGATGGAGTTATTTAGGAGGATTGCTTCTGCCTGTAGGGATGATGGTCAGTACGTAAGGTATGCTGATATTTATAGAGATGACGACTAACCTCGCTCGTTCCAATGTGTTTTCTTGTTCCTTTGACTCCGCCTGTTTGAACCCGTCCATGAGCGTTGATGCCGGCGTCCCAGGCCTTCTCAATCATAGCTTGGATATCCGGAATCGATGGCTTTGAGAGTGCTAATTTTTCCTTGGCTTCCTTTGGAAGACCAGACCACAGCATTTGGATGTTGCGATAGCCGCAGAAATGACCTCCTTCTTTGGGAATTCTAGATACTTGGATGGCTTCTGGAGTACAGAGGTAGGCGACTTCCAAGTTTCTTGAATGTCTGAGTAATTGTGCCAATGATGGTATCACGTCGTGTGAATTGTTGGAGTCGTCTTCTTTGCTGATGATCTCGAGGATCTCGGCTGGCATGTCGGTCTCAAATGCATGAAGGCCAAGCTCACATATCTAAGGTATCATTGTTAGAAGAAGCGGCAGAACGAGAATGTACCAACTTACCCCGAGCCTCGCAACATTATCCGAGGACCCCTTCATGCTTTCGACGATGTTTGCCTTTCGAATCTGCATGCATGATGAAGTGTCTCGAGACGGCTTCCTTCTTCACTTGTCACATGTCTGATGAGAGGCGGGTGTGTCACTCACTGTTTCTTACAAACTTCTGGCCCAAACGAAGCAATCAAATCTCATCATCCAATGACGTTCATTGCATGCGAGGTTCTTGTGAATGATAGGAAGATTCCAGCCTAGCTAGAAAGAGGACGAATGCCTTGGAGATGACGCGGCCGAAGAGAAGGACAAGCATCAAGCTTTCCGTGGTGGGAAAGCTTGAACGCGACAACAACTTCCTCACATACATACCACCTTCTCCGCCGTTTGTTCTCCTCAACATCATCTTGAGAGCAGATCAATTAATTACCTTTGACATACTGCACCAATCAAACTCTTTCTTCAAAATGTCCACTCCACCTGCCGCCGTCAACAAGGATCAGTACGCCCAGACTGAGGCCATGAATCAAGCTCAGCCAAGCATTTCTGGCGGCTCGGCGTTGGAATCGGTCAGTCGATCCTTTTCTCGCTTCATGTTTGTTCTCCACGCTTACTTACACTCATCGCAGCAGACCGCAGATGAGAAGCCGAAACGCACCTTCTTGGGAATGAGAGGAGGCGGACTGATTCGTGAGTTCAACAATCTCGCTCAGAAGGAAGGAAATTGCTGATACGTTGGACAGTCGATCTCTGCGCCTGCTTCATCTGTTGCGAGTGCATGGAAGGTTGCTGTCACGCGGTGGATGATTGCTGTTGCTGCTAGACATCTGCTCCGGATGTGACATGCATGGTCAGTATGAACAGTGGATGGAGCTGGAACAATGATGTGAGTGAAGCGGTCTCCTCGGAGGACCGAGTTCTGCTTGGTTGTTACCAAGGAGCCGGCTGGAGGTTCTTATGACATACCTTGATATCCAACAACAGACGATGTGGTGTTTTAAACGCCAGTCTAATATGACCAGACTATCGAACGGCCGGCTCGTTGGAGTCTATCATTTCCTTGCTTCAGGCTTCGTTTWGCTTTTCTGATTCCTGCTCGCGACGTTCATTCACTCCTCACTTCACTTCAAAACAACCGCGTATCATGCATGAGCTATCAGCTCACGTGTCCATCACTTTTCACCTCCCACTTTGATTGAGATCATTCACACGAACCACATTGACAACCAACAACCTTGTCCATCCTCCTTCACAAATCTCGGCACACATTGCCCTACTCTCCACAGCTCTTGATCGTGTCTCAGAAACTTCGATCCGTCACTTGAGCGCCTCCTCTTCAAGTACAAGACAGCTCAAACACCATGGCCACCTTCTCAGCCGTGCTCGCCCGCATCTTCTCATCCAGTGCCCCTGCGATGAGCGTCAACATCAGGGACTGCGATCCGGGAACGGCATCATCACAGGCCGTTCCATCGCGCACGATCAAGTCGCAATATGCGTCGGCTGGTCCAATGCGTGCCGCCCCACCAAGCAAAGTGGAACCCAAGGCCGTCCTCGCAACGACACAGCCTGCGGTACATTCCACTCCATCTCTCCCACGCATTTTCCATTTCACATGCTGACTGATATGAATACATGCAGACTCAAGATGCCACGATGCAGATCCCCAGCGAGGACCTCGTTGGAAAGACAGAGATCCTGACCATGCGAGGCGGTATCGATCACGACCACCACGGTACGCGGATGAGTCGTAAGTCTTGCATGTGTCCTGTGAAGATGTGCGCAATACTGACCAATTCTAGATGATATTTGCTGCTGCCTCATCTGCTGCGATTGCATGGACGACTGCTGCACGGCCATCGACGATGTCATTTGCTGTGAATGAGACTCGTTCTGGAAGAAGTCCTTTTGATTTGCTCATATCAACAGCCTGGCGTTTCTTTTTGCATTGGATGGTTTCGGCTTGAACATGCTTCTGGACTCGTCGAAGTCTAGTTTGCAGGGCAGGCTACCGGAACAGATTGTTKACTCATTCTGATCCTCGACTATACCATGGTCAGATCATCCTCATCTTTTGTTTTTGCAATTTCGAGGGAGCTTTTTTGCGATCGTCCAGAATTCAACACGGATTCCTTCACTTGCGTAAAGTTCAGGGTTCAGCTGCTCCGCAATCCAAGACATCACTCCCTCGGTAATCGATGTCTAATCCTTGGCATTCACCTCTGCATGATTCTTGTCGCACATTGACCGTCCCCACTGTATATACCATGCGGGGACACAACGTTTCAACCGACCACGTGCAAGCACGGAACAGGCAGAATGTATGCAAATCGCTGCGATATTGCTAATCATGACAGCGGTACGCATATTCGTGCCACATGTTCCGAGGTGAGCTCATAGGCACAGCTACTCTCGTCCTTTTCTTTACTTCTCGGTCTACTCTATCCATTCCAGAATACAATCGCCCTGGATGGAACTCTCCACGCACTCCAAGGATTCGGAATCCGGGGCAGTGTGTATTGAAACACAAGAACCCACTCAACAAGACAATCTCATCTGGGAGGACCCACGAGTCAAAGCTATTAAGAGAAAAGTCGATATTCGGCTAAGTCTGGTACTTGCGTTGATGTACATTGTGAATCAGATTRATCGGACCAATCTGCCAAATGCGTAAGTTCATCCTCGTATCACACGAGGGAAGAATTGACCAGGTCGTGCATAACAGTGTGATTGCAGGCATGGACGACGACCTGGGACTGGGGGGTAATAATCGCTACACAATCATCGTCCTGGTCTTCTTCCCTACATATGTATTATTCCAGCCCATCGCCACAGTTCTGACCCGCAAACTCGGTCCTCGCCCATTCCTAGCTGGTATCACAGTGGGATTCGGTCTGGTAGTTCTGGGATTTGGATTTGTCAAAGACTGGACTGTTCTGGTGGGTCTGCGAGTGCTACTCGGTGCATTCGAGGCATGTTTCTTTCCGTCCGCGCTGTTCTTGGTGAGTATGTGGTATGTGCGTCGCGAGGTCGCCAAGCGTAATGCTTTCTTCTACTTGGTTGGGAACAGCGTTGGAGGCTTCGGTGGCGTGCTCGCGTATGGTCTGCAGCAGATGGACGGGACGGCGGGACTTGAAGGCTGGCGCTGGATTGTGAGTGACTTTGATGTGTTCAGGCTGGCAACACTCTGACTTTGTTGGACAGTTCATTTGGGAAGGCATAATTACAGCCATCATTGCAATCGTGGGTTTCGTCTTCCTCATTGACTTTCCCGAAGATGCACACAAGACGAAATTCTTCCTGAAGGATTATGAGATTAGAATCATGGTCGATCGGGTTGAGAGGGATCGTGGAGATGCTCACATTACCCCTTTCAATTTGAGGAATTACCTGGCGCAAGGGAAAGACTGGAAGGTTTGGTGCTTTGCTCTGAACTTTGGCCTCTCTGCTGTTGTCACCTATGCAGTGTCGTACTTCCTACCGATCATCCTTCGCGATAGCCTGAAGTTCTCAGTGGTTCAGTCGCAGTGTCTCACTGCTCCAGTAAGTACAATTCGATCAGCTTACATTACAATACTGACGAAGAATAGTGCTACGCCTTTTCTTTCCTCTTGGGTTTCTTCGAAGCCTACATTTCTGACAAATTCAACATCAGGGGCCACATCATCGTCTTCAACTGTATCCTGGAGATCATAGGTGTTGCAGTTCTTGGTTATGCCGAGCAACCATACGTTCGATACTTTGGAGCCTTCCTCATAACTGCCGGAGCGAACAGCAACGTCACGGCTTCGATGACATATCAAGCAAACAACGTGGTTGGTCAGTGGCGACGAGCCTTCACAGCAGCTACGATTGTTGCAATGGGAGGTGTTGGAGGTGTGATAGGTTCGGTGGCGTTCAGGCCGGAGGACGCACCGGGATATGGGCCAGGTCTGTACACTTGCTTTACCGCAGCAGCGGTGACAATTGTGAGTGTCGCGGCTACGACTTGGTACATGTGGAGGAAGAATCAACAACAKGCGAGAGGGGAGGTGGTCATAGAGGGTGTTCATGGGTTTCGGTACACCTTGTGATCATGGACGATGCTTGGTCGAGCTACATATAGCGTTGAAGGGTTGCAAAGAGATTTGATAGACAATAATCGATATCTGACAAATTTGTTCATTCGTTCATTCGGCTCATTTCATCGACACATTACATGCAGAACGCTGACATCAACAGACGCCGGCTGGAACCACAAAGCTGTCGGTATAGACAGTACCAACACGCTCAGCACCCTCGCCGAGACCACGCTTAGCAAAACCAGTCCACAACAGACAGAGGTTGCTTCCATTGGTAAGGGCACGGTCAGCATCGAGTATTGCATCACGAGCCTGGATGAAGGTTGGATTGCAAGGCTGAAGACCAAGGCCATCCAACACAAGCTTCATCGACAGGTATCTACCATCACGTGGCACGCCAAAACGGTCAAGATCTGGCTCCTCTCTATCCGTGTTACCGTGGCGGTCAATCAGATTCCACATGACCTCGTAGCTAGAAATGATGTTAGCATATGTGCAAGTAGAATTTTGTTGTAAAAGGAAGGGGTAGCCTCACAGAATAGAGCACCACACAGTGCCAAATTGGTGAACACGGGTCAAGGTGTTGAGCGTGGAGTACGTGTATGGGTTGGTCTGCAAGCTGGTCGAATAGATGACGGCACGAATGCCATTGGCGTTGTTGAAAGCATAGTCGCCGATTGGATAGTTGACGGCCCTGGTGTCCCGGCGCTTGACACGGATGGCAGTGGCGAAGAAGTCGGACCAACCCTCACCCATACCACCCGATTCGAGAACAGCGAGACAGCGAGAGTTTGCTGGGCCTCCCGTCATACGGTTGGTCAGGCCGTGGGTGTACTCGTGGATGACAATTCCAGCCTCGAACGAAGAATCTCGGTTCGGGGTGGTAAGGTTGAAGCGGTACATTCTCATACGACCTTGCTGACCGTCCGGAGGCGTAGCAAAGTTGGCGTTGTTGACTCCTTTGAGCGGAATTAGCATGTATTTTGGGGGGTAGGACTTGGTCTGACCATACCTGAGCCATCCTGGGTGTTCAAAATGACACTGTCATCTCCACGTCCACCATTTCCGAAATTGTCGGTTTGGAAGTTTCCGGCAGCCTCCGTAAAGCCAAGCTCGTAGATAACATCTCGGTACTTGTTGGATGTGTAAAAGAGCTGGATAATAGAAGCGTTGACGTACTCTGCGGGCTCCCACGCCTCGTTGAAAGGGGCTCGGAAATTTAGACCCCGGTCCGAGGGACGCGGCTCGCTGAGATATTCAGCATCTCCATCAGCGTTCGATTGAGCAATGGCGTTGTTTCCGCGGGTCTCAGTATACTTCTGGCCGGCATCTGCGTGCCAGCCTAGCCGACTGGCCTCTCGGTCCCGAGGGTTGACCTCAATCGTACGCTTGTTGCCTCGTGGATCATTCAATGGCCATTCACTACGAGTTATCAGTATACACATCACTATCGAACGACTGTGCCGATACTAACAAGACTTGGTACGACTCAGCATCGGCAACGTAATCCGTCACCGCGATGACCTGGTTGGATCCGTCGGCTTGGATGTATGAAGTGAGCCATGCATCTCCAACGTCGGTCTCGAGACGCCATGCAGGTACAAGAGACTCTCCAGCTCGGTAGTATACCAACTGTCCCTGGGGAGCAGATTCGACGTTAGACAGACCTTCGACGGTGAATCTCGCACCATCCTCGATGACTTCTCCTTCAGAGGGCTCGATAGGCAAAGCAAGAGTCTCGACCACACCAGTGACAGCAGCGACTGGCTCCAACAACTGGGACAAAGATGGTGCAGATCCAGGGAGGGGTCCCGTGTAAAAGCTGTCTCCATATGAGAAGATGGTGCCATCCGGGCGAACCTGGGGTTTACGTCAGCTGCTGAGATTTTATGAAGATCATACTGACCTACATTCACGTTGAAGTCTGCATCATCAATGTCAAACCCAAAGACGGTTTGCTTGAAGTAGACATGGCCAATTCCGCTGGAGCTGACATAGTTGTCGTCGAGCTGACGAAACTCTGCGTTTGGATACGTAGCCCGGACCAGTGCTGCAGCTGCTGCAACGTAACCGCCTTGCCTTGCAGCAATGGATGAGTTGGATGAAGGATCGGGTAGGTYGCCAGACTCCACAACCGTGGCATTCACATACTCGGAGCGTTGTTGAGGGCGAAATCTTTCCAGGTTGCCGGCAAGTTGTCGTGCTTGGAGTGACTTTTCTGCAGTGCCATGAAACGGATGTGCCACTGAAGAAGCGATGAACGCTGATAGCGACGCAATCTGTGTTGCGCGCATCTTGAAGGATTGATAAGAGCTTTGTGATCTACAACGATCCTCCATCAAGGTGGCAGACCGCCATTTATACAGCCATCTACAACTGCTCGCCGCTGCATACCGCCGAGTCTAGCTCGTAGTGTACGCAATCGATAGCGCGCGGGCTCATGTTACATCGTGCGTGGCAAGAATCTGTCACGAGCAATGTCGACTTAGCATCTGGTCAAAATGGCCGCGGCAAGGTCAATATAGCGCTCAGAAGCTCGACGGTAGCTGCTCATTGGTTAGCAAACACGTCTTTGTGGATGTTGTGCTCGAGATGGCCAAGACTGTTGTATGCAGCCAAGGCCCGCCAAGTAGATATGACTTTGCCGCTAGGAAGAAAATCAGCAGGTCCAAGACTTGATCTTGTGCCTCCTTCCTATTCTGGCAACCATCCGGAAAGTTGAATGGTGAACGATACTCAAATAGTAAAGCGTTTTGATGCCTTCTGGCCCGACGGCATAGCTCCAAGCTGTCGCCACATGCACAATTGGATGCTGCCCAGAGACAGGGTCTCCTGAGTTGGCGCATAGCCCTATCTTTCACTCCGTAGTCCCTTAAACTCGTTGCATGATCCAAGGTATACGCCATCCACAACTTCACGGGGCTCTTCTTTCTGCATCTCATAGGGTCATATTGATAGATGGGAGACGTCACCGAAATGCAATAGGAGCGAGTACGCAAGACCTGGCTGCTACTCCAAAAGGTGTAGTAGGAAGTTGCAGATGAAGTTTCCATGGGAGTACCTCACGGGAAGTCAGAGGATGCTGGTCCGTGCAGTGCCGTGTGGTATAACATCGAGACTCAGGTGGGGAAGTGTTCTTGTACCTCCTCACTYGACGACGCAGCTTCGCATTATCGCCACATGCTCAAGGTGAATGCTGTTCAGGGATACTTTCCTGGGTTGACGAGCAAAGGGGTCAGCGTACTTGGCCCCCAAAATTGAGGATGAATAGGCTGTATCTCAAGTGTTCTCGGGCCGATGCTGCACATGTTGAGTTGGCCCCAGAGGACTGCCGGCACTGAGAATTGGCGTCATTGTTACAAACACAACAGGCTGCAGTCGGGTGCAGTATTGTAGAGTGTGGTGCTCGCGATGAACGAGCGTGGTTTGTGTTGACGCGTCACATGAGGTGGAGACGACGGATAATCTTTCTTCCAGCACTCATAGGGTTAGGGTTGGGGTAGTTGAGGGAGGCTCTAGAGAAGCAGAAAACCCTCGCTAACTCGGCATCAATCGTGGGTTGGACGCATACAAGTCATGCGGAAAGCTATGGCTTTAGATGTTCGTCATCGGGCTGACGTACTCGTTCACTTTGCCTGTTCGAGGGGTCGACAAGCAACGCCAACGGGTCTATCGCCATGTATCCAGAAGAACGAGTCTCATGCACAACGCTACTAATGCTTGTAAGCTATGGTATCAAATCTCCTTCATCTTACATGTTCTACGATGGTGTCAGATCGGGACAAGACAGGCTTTGAACATCACTGGAAACTGAATTTGGGTATCATAGTAACTGTTTACATCTCAACCTGCACTTATCCTGAAATCGAAGCACCACGCGCACCGGACGACTCAGGAACAGCCGAGCCTGATACGTCGTGAATGCCATGCTCAGCCGTTGCAGACGGGATCTTCTCCAATCTTTGTTCCCCCTCCATACCAGCGGCATCCTGCTTGCGGATGCTTCTCGCGCCACGATCTAGGTAGAGATTGTCCGCAGTCACGAGGTCCTCGCCTTCTGGTGCAATCCATTTTGAGCTCTTTGGTGGCGGGACATGCAGAAGATACATCGTTTCGATCTCTTCGAGTGTCCGGCCTTGGTGTTCTTCCAGGAAGAAGTAAACCACGGGAATACTCACGGCACAGCACGCGGCGAAGATGTAGCCGTACTGATAATCGATGGAGGCGGTGATGAAGGATGTGAAGAACGAGATGAGGAACTAAGTTTGAGATCAGTATTGTTTTATAAAGAACCTGGCTCATGCCGTGTAGTTGACCTGAAAAACTCACATTCCAAATCCAGTTCGAAGCGGATGATATTCCCATGCACATAGTGCGATAGCGAGTTGGAAACAGCTCTCCTACGACAACCCAGATCACTACAAAGCGAAGGAGAGAAGGGTTAGCAATGACCGAACTTTTCAGACGTGGACAGAGACATGGCGTAGCTCGAGGCACCTCGAACTACCCTGTATGCCTTCTGCCGTTTGATATCTTACCTGGACCCCACGTCATGGCATAGCCAGCGATGAACAAACACGCGAAGACGATCATAACTGTCCCTGCTTGTGGTGTTCGCGATGGGTCAATCTGATCCAACGCAAAGTGACCGACCGAGCTGAAGACCATAAAGCACATGAACATCCAGCCCGCGCCCCACATGAGAGCCTTGCGTCGTCCAGCCTTTTCGACCACTAACAGGATTCCGGGGAAGGTCATCACAAAGTTGACTGCGCCCAAGATCATGGAGGTGATGTAAGAGTCGATCCCGACGGATCGGAAGATGGTGGTGCCGAAATAGAAGACTAGATTGAGTCAGCGGATATGGATCACACGTCTGCGAGGTGAATGATGGATATGAATATCAGTGAGCATTCCGGTCGACTTACAAAAGTTCGCTCCTGTAAGCTGTTGAAGCGCCTGGAGAGTCACCCCGAGGAGCGTCCTGTATGCCATACGAGGACCGGTGAAGATCTCATACCAAACATGTTTGCCACCGCCCGCAAATTCAGCATCGTACTTTTCCTTGATCTCTCGCATTTCTCGTTCGACCTCCCAGTGGTTGATGGGGACGCCGTATGATCGGGAGATGGTTCGGCGCGCACGCTCAATGTTGTTGTGACGATAGTCCCAGCGCGGACTTTCGGGCAAGAATGCTATACCAATGACCATAAGAAGTGGCCAGATGAATCCAACACCCATTGGAATCCTCCAAGACGCMCCATCATTGCCCCTTATCCGCTCTGTGCGATAGTTGATAGCATAGGCGATGAAGATACCGAGCGTGATGAAGAGCTGATAGCAACCGACCATGGAGCCACGGATTTGGCGTGGAGCAGTCTCGGACTGATACATGGGCGTGAGCACAGACAGACCTCCAACGCCGAGACCAGCAACCCAACGACCAAGAGCAACTTGATACCACGCCCTTGTAGAAGTCATTTGGATAATGACTCCTATTACGAACATGGCATTCCAGAAGACAATGCAAACGCGGCGTCCGAACCTATCGGCTACGGGAGCAGAAAGCAGTGCGCCGAACAGTGTGCCAATGGACAGCAATCCAACAATCGTCCCGGATACAACGTTGGAGAAGGAATAATAATCCGGGGACATTGGGTCTGAGGAAGTTCCTTGGTCGTGGAATCGCTCGAGAAAGTCCTCCATCTCAAGGAATCCGCTGATTTGACCAGTGTCTACAACCACAGCAGTTAGTTTTCACATGCGTTGATCGTCGCCTGAGCCAGCCTCACCGAATCCGAAAATCAAGCCTCCCAGGGACACAATCAAAACGACTGCAAAGGTGTAGGGCCGAAAAAGCCTGACCTTCTCGTTGCCACTCCCATCCTTCTGAAGATCATCTTTTTCAGCGGATCTACCTTGCATGTCGGGGCCGTCAGGATATGTCGTCTGCTGGCCCCTTTTCGAACGGCCGAATAGGCCCTTGACAGATGGTATCGGCATGATGACCAAGCTGTGTGAACGAGAAACGACAAGAAGAGCACCTAGCCA
This sequence comes from Ramularia collo-cygni, assembly GCF_900074925.1. NCBI lineage: Eukaryota > Fungi > Ascomycota > Dothideomycetes > Mycosphaerellales > Mycosphaerellaceae > Ramularia > Ramularia collo-cygni. Next base: position 707,840 of record NW_019716264.1, read on the forward strand.
AAGTCAAGGAATCGCCCAAGGTACCTCTATCCGCGGGGCTCCATGGCGTTTTATGGTTTTGGGGTGCATCTTCAAGGACGATAAAAACATGGAGTTGGCATCGTCATCTCCGTGCCACGCGACATGATCTGGAGCAGCCGTTTGAGCCGATGTAATTATTCCCTCTCCTGGGAAAGCGCGTATCCACAGCAACAACAATCAACGTCATGCAAGGCGGTGTTCACAGACGCGAAGGATCGTGAAAGAGAGGAGAATGGAATGGAAATCGGGCCGAAGAGTGGAGGGAGATCGATCATTGGAGCGCAGTGGAGCGGAGAGATGCAATCGGGCGTAGACGTCATACGCTGCCAAGCATTTATTTGCGTGAACGATGATGGAGTTTAAAGATTCTTCTATTAAGCTTCGACGCTACGATGTCCTACGTCTGCTGCTACTTCGGCTACCTCGTGCGCAAGCACGTTGGAGTTCCTGTGACAACATTCACTTCGGGTGTCTAGTCGGTAACTCGGGCAAGAATCAGTCGTACCCTAGTCTTCGCCCGTTTGAAGCTATGCCCGCGAATGATAATGCTGTCATGCCAAGCACAGATGAGTGCTTACGGATGCCTAAGCATGCGCTAGACTTCTTGTGCAGACGTGGCACCGTAGCGTGCGAGAAACGACGGTCAATAGCTGTCAACGGCTTCTTTTGGGAGGTACTGCTGGCAGCCGAAGAGGTGACTTGTGATAGATAGTCGAGCGAGATGGAGATGTCGATGTTGTGGACACTCATCCAGTTGACGTGACTGCCACGAGCAGTGGTTGTCACCATGGACTCTCGTTTTGGACAACACCATGACCTCCCTCATCGCAGTTGATTGTTTCAAAACAAGGCAATGATGAGTCCTGAACTTACCACATAGATGAGTATAGGCCTGCAAGACTTGCACATACTTCTCGCAACGAGGAGCCTCTCTAGCACGACTTGGGGATTCATCGAGCCGGAAACGTCGCAAGACACCAGAAAAGGCATGATAAGACATGCACCACATGAAAAGAAAGGCTGGCGTTGATGCAGGACATCAGGCTGCTCACCATGAGGCAAATGTGGAGACAGGCTTTGTCGTCTGGAGGATGCCTGCAATTCTAGTCCTGGAGTCTCTCATCTGCTCAGATTTAGTAATCGACGTGCTCGAGACTGCGACCAAGACGAGACATATGTTCGACGCACGTGGTCGATCAGCGAGATTAATCTTAGCTTCTGCCTTTCAGAAAGCGTGGGTGTGAGTATAAAGTACGGTGAAATCCAACTTACGTTCGTTCAAACAAACAAGAACTCGCTCTGCAAACATCCACGAAGACTACTGGATAGTCACTTACTTTCAGGCCGAAAACCCCTCCAACGCGCAACAATCACATAGACCTCGACGGAAAGACCTTCAACCAATCTCGCGTACATTTGCTGCAACGACAACAAACTTCCATCAGTTTCTGAGAATACCAGCAAAACTCATCAACTCTTTCGACCGACCATATTGACAAGAAGATGGATGACATGCAAGATGATTCCATTCGGACCCCAACCCCACACATGTGTCCCAGCAATCATCCCCAATTGTCGTCAAGTCGTGGTTTCGTAGAGAGCTTCTGCTGGGTCAGGGCCCACTGGATATTCTCTTGGTTCTACACATGTAGACTTTGCGGGACGCCGATGTGCGAGCGGTGCAGGAATGCTTGGTCCCAGAAAGGCGCCAAATGGCATTCATGCTGATGACGAAATTCAGCATGTAACTCCTCATACCAAACCTTTCTTACGCGCCGGATGGATTGTTCAATATTTTTGTATCAATCTACTGTTAGCAACCTTTTCTGAGTGCGTTCGAGAGGCACGCCAGATGTTTTGAATTTTGTCATGCTTTGAAAGATCTGACTTGTAGATGATGACCCCCAAGACCTGGGAGATGTATGAGTGCAAATTTCTCGCGGTGCCGATACGAGAACTTAAGCTGAAACAATGGAACGTGTTGCATGTGTGCTGGAAGACAAATGACGGAGAGGGAATCCTGCGCCTGTCTTTTTGAGCACACTCACCGGCGTCGATAGACATCAGCGTACGTGAATGTAGAGTCTTGCAACCAATTCCAATCATGCGCTCGAACAGATTTGAGATGGATGTTTGAAGGCAAGGAGTAAGTTGAAGGAGGACGGAATTGGTGAGGTGGTGGTGATGACGGAAAAGGATCTGCAAAAGCTCGGGCCATCAAGTCGCGCTAGTGTTCTCGCACAACCCGACCACCTACAGTGACCAACGGGAAAGTGCCTTGTACAAACAAACGAGGCCTCGACTTATCAATTGAGTCTGTAATCTCGTACAGAGAACCTCGGCCAGATCTGCCCCGCGAGTGCGATTCTTGACATCGCTGGAACCAAAGGACAACCTGAGGAATCCCTGACTCACTGCCAATCCGTGCAAAATACCATCGACCGGAAGAGCCTCTGCGGAAGCAAACCATCACTTCCTATCTCGAAGATCCGAGCCAGCAAGATGCCTTCTACGACTGGCGTTTCTCAAGCGCCATCGCTTACAACCTATCTGAAATCGCTCAAAGTCAATTCCATCGACACATCCATTGAGCTTCTCATCTCACTTCTCAAACGGCGGCAGATCAAAAACTCCCGCTGTTGCGCTATTGCAACTGCACGACTACTGCTCCGTCTCGTATCTCTCCAGCGCTGGAAGGATGCGCAATCACTGATTCAAAGGATTCGTGATGTTGGACGCCGATTGGTTGCTGCGCAACCGCGGGAAATGGCTGTGGGCAACATTGTGCGCAGAATCCTTGGGATCGTGAGGGAAGTCGCCGAAGATGACCTCGAAGGTGGTGATGCTGAGGGTGGAGGCCATCAAGCCACTCTTGGTGCTGGAGTCTTGTCTCAAACAGCACCGATTCAAGCGGCTCTCTCACCTACGCTGGACAGCTCAGATCATGCAATCCAACGCCCGGGAATGCCATCTCAAGCAGGCTCTCTCTTTGGTATTTTCCAACAGCCCGGCTTTACTTCATCACCAGTCGCGACTCCGCCGCTGGGAGGCTCCTCGGGTACCGCGACTCCACTTCCGGGCAAAAAGGACGCACAGGTGGRAAAGCTTGACATCAAAGCCGAAGTGATTGACGGAATCAAAGAACTTCTCGATGAGCTCGAGGTTGTCKACTCTCAGATTGCAGAGTCAGCACTGGATCATGTCCACTCGAACGAGATCATCCTCACGCACACCTCATCGCAGACTGTTCAGAAGTTCCTCGTTGCAGCAGCGAAAAAGCGAAAGTTTACCGTATTTCATGCAGAAGCTTATCCCAACGATCATCTCGTCACGCATGCAACAATCGTGAACGGAGGCGGCAGCGATGACGATGCAGGGAGTGAAAAGTGGAAGGCGCTGACCTCGCTTGGAATCAAAGTCATTCTAATCCCCGACTCTGCCGTTTTTGCACTCATGTCACGGATCAACAAGGTCATCCTCGCACCGCACACTGTCCTCGCAGATGGCAGCCTCATTGCCGCGGCCGGTGCAAGTGTCATTACGCAAGCGGCAAAGGAGCATCATGTTCCAGTCGTGGTTCTCAGCGGAGTGTACAAGCTCAGTCCGGTCTATCCGTTCGATAGCGCCGATTTGTTGGAGCAGGGAGACCCAGGGAATGCCGTTGGTTTCGAACAAGGGAGTTTTGTGGAAGGCGTAGACGTGGTAAACCCGCTTTACGATCATGTCGGAGCTGACAAGGTGGATCTATACGTTACGAATCTTGGTGGATGTGCCCCAAGTTATCTGTATCGGATTGTTGGAGATCACTATAGGGCGGAGGATGTAGAGTTGTGAGGGACGCAGACAAACATGACGTACAACGGGGGTAGTCAGTGATAGCTAGGTAGCATCCTCCAACATGGGCCAATGTTCATTTTCATTTCAAATGGTAAGGTAGCAGCTATTCATCCACCCTCATAGCCCAGCCAAGAGTATTCCTCGGCTGCTCGTGATCGCATTCATCTGAATCGATCGGCAGCGGCGGCTTACCCGAACAGCGGGCCGTTTGTGGACAACGAGCTCCCCTCCTTCGAGTCCAGCATCATACCATCTCGCGTGGACACGGCCCTTGAAGATCTCCTCATGGCGATCCGATAACACCTCGCAATGAACAGCATTCTCTCGAAAATCACCACTCCGCCTCGTTCGCGAAACAGCTCCACGACGCGATTGACCGACTTGGACAGCATCACCGACAAGCTTGCGATCAGCCATGCCGCAGAGCGAGATGAGCAGAGCCAGCGGGACTACGTGGACGAGAAGCAGCCGCTGCTGAGCAATGGCCAGACGTATGAGGAGGGAGTGGAGAAGAGAGGTGGCAATGTTGGCGGGGGTGTTGGCTGGCGCATCGCGCACGCCGTGCTGTACGGCGTGAGAATGGTGTTCTCCACCTTGACGGCGCCGGGGAGATATGTTCTGGCCAGCTTCTACGACGAGAATGGCATTTTCAGCGCCGTCATGCCAATGCGAAGCTTTGCAGCAGCGGTGCGAGGACGGAAGAGGAGTCGGCGAGGAGAGATGGGCTATGGCAGCGATAATCCGGCATCACATCGACAAGAACAGCCGCGGCGAAGACGATCCCCCTCGCTGGAGAGCAACGCTTCGTACACATCCAATTCCGAGCGCGAAGACAGCCCGGCACGACATACCCGTAGTCGAACCGCCGCGGCAGCAACAACAACAGCAGATCCCCCCGACGGTCAGTCCCCAGCCTCTACCGATCGCGCGCCCCGTATTCGTATCAAGGACAACTCTCTGCTCCGGAAACGCAAATCTCCGCGATCAGGCAGCACAGCCTCCACCGCTACCATCTCGGAGATTGCTTCTTCGCTGAAATCACCGCCCTCGACTTCTTCAGCAGCACTCACCCGCTATCCACGCTCTCCTCAAACTCCCCGTCCCCTCGTACCACGTCGTCAACCCAGCTATACTTCCGCTCCCTTGGCTCTAAGTCGTCCAGATGGGCTGCCAAAGAAGACACTCATCATAGATTTGGACGAGACGCTGATTCATTCCATGGCCAAGGGAGGGAGGATGAGCACTGGGCATATGGTTGAGGTGAAGCTCAACTATCCCGCAAGTGCGGGTGGTGGTCCGCAATTGGCAAGTGGGGTGCCAATTCTGTACTATGTTCATGAACGGCCAGCTTGTCATGAGTTTTTGAGAAAGGTTGCCAAATGGTGTGTCTGAAAGCTCAATCTCCGCTCAAATATTTGTCGTCTAACCTATGCTCAACAGGTACACTCTCATCGTCTTCACTGCTTCGGTGCAGGAATACGCAGATCCCGTCATTGACTGGCTGGAACGCGAGCGTAAATACTTCTCTGGCAGATATTATCGCCAGCACTGCACGTATCGAAATGGAGCGTACATTAAGGACTTGGCCATGGTTGAGCCGGACTTGAGTCGTGTGGCTATTCTGGATAACAGCCCTATGAGTTACATATTCCATGAAGGTGAGTTGAAAGGATGCGAAGGAAGCTTGAGAAGTGAACATCATTTAGCTGACTGTTGTCGTGATCTCGCAGACAACGCCATTCCCATTGAAGGCTGGATCAGCGACCCCACGGATAACGACCTGTTGCACCTGATTCCGCTTCTTGAGGGCATGCAGTATGTGACTGATGTGAGAGCGCTGTTGGCGCTGAGACAAGGGCAGGCTATGCAGGCTTGAGGTGCGAAGTTGGGGTGGAGCGTTGAGGTGCATGGCGTTTTGAGCGTAGCGTTGCTGCTAATGAATCTGTACAGATAGAAGACGAATGCATGACGGGAGTGATGTCAATGAATACTGCTTGTCAATCCAGTGAAAGTTCAGCCAACGATGAGAAGACACCCGGTCTTTTAAAGGCACAGAGACCATCAAGTCCAGACGTCTTATTTCAAGCCCCTATTTCATTTGCAATACATAAACGCATGATGACCTCGTACATTGATCGATCCAATCCCCAAGCACCTCCCTCGTGGTATTCATGTTCCATACCACTCAGCCCGGTCTTGATCTTCTCGAACGTGGACCAAGGTGTCTCCTGCTTCTCCGCGCATTCATTCGTCCAGCGAGACAGAGCTCACAGACTTCCTTGCCGCACTCGATGCACCMGGAGCGTATCAAGCCCCGCCAGATGTCTCTAGGCGTGGATCCCGTGTGAGAGGAACTACGATGACGGGTGGAGCGGCATCGTCGATGGGTGACGATGCGTTCCCAGCTGTGTTGGTGGGTGCGTGTACGTGTGCGTGGCATGATTCGGTTGGATTGAGAGATTTGAGGTGATTGGTGGATGTTGTGGGGAATGCCGGATTGCATGTCGTGGTGATGAGAAGATATTGTTGAGACTGGCCGGCAGTCGTGTGGGAAAGTAGTGGTTGGTCGAGAGTGGTGGAAGTCGGGGTTTTCGAAAGTAGTGAGTGTCTGGCTTGCAGATGTTTGAAGTGAATGTGATGGTTTGTTTGGATGAAAAATAGAGGGAGAGGGGAGGTCTACTTATACGTGAAGTTGCTTTCAGGAGAATGTCTTGATCGGATCGGAAGGGGTTGTTTGCTGGAAGTCTCAGTCTCAGATGTGAGCATCTGTCCTAGACTGAGATATGATAAAGGCTCTAGATGCGAAAAGTGAGACCCTCGAGCAGTCCTCTCAGTGGAACTCGTTTGCGCATCTCTGGCATCTTGGCTCGAGAGGATCACCTTCCTACAGTGGACTGAACAGGGCCTGGAAGATGAGCAGTAGCGAGCAATGTAGCTCTGTTGGTATGGTTCATCATTCAGCTTTTGACATGTATCGTAACATTTCCACAGCATGACGCTTAGTCTGTCATCCTACAGACCCGACCCGACTCCTCTTGACCATGCATTGGATCYCACACTTTCCCTCAAGTCAACTTTTGCTTGATGAAGAATGCCCTCAGATAGCTCAACTGCCACGCACAGGTACAACCCAGCACCGCGCACTGAATCAATGTCCATCTTACCACCCTCCCGTTGACGCTCTCACTCTGATCGCGAAACTCGGCTTCCCTCTCCCGCTGGAACATCTGCTCGCGCCTCACATCCTGCAGCCTAGCATTCAAATCCTTGACCTTTTGCGCGACTTCTGTAAGCTTGTTCTTATCAGAGCTCTCAATCGCCGACGTGGCGCCAATCGCGAGATCCAGCTCGAATTTGATTCCACCGACTTGCGAACCAAAGAAGGAGAAGCCGGAGTGGGAAGGGACGTTGGTTGGCGTGAAACAGAGGCGGTGTTCACCAGAATCCGCGGCTGTGAAGGTGAACTTTCCCGAGGCGGGGCCACGTTGGGAGACTACGCGGTGGGCATTGTCGAAGATTTCGTCCACGGTGATGAAGACGCCCATTTGGGGAAGTGAGGGCGGGTTCGATACGTAGTTGTTCGATTGCTGATCCCATTGCTTGGCATTGAAGTGTCCTGTAATATCCACAGCATTAGCAACCTCTTGCCTACATCGCCCATGTCCATGTCCATCTCTTTCGTGATGCCTGCGTACCGACTACGAGCGTGTCCTTTGGCAGTTCCTCGAAGAAGCACTTCTCCTGAGGTCCGTCAATGTAAAAGTAGAGTGCCTGAGCCTGCGCGAACAGTAGCGCGAGGCTTGGTAATGACCACATCATCTGGGAAGGGTTGCGTGTGTTGGGCGGGCGTGGTGTGTGAGTGCGATATGAGCTCCTGACAACGCCAAATGTTCAAGTCGCAGATCCGATCGCGTCCAGGTCAGGGTTCAAGGTCACGGGATCGCGCTCGCGGCTAAATTTGTGCTCGTGGCGTACAACCAACCAGCCCAGCATTCTCTTCCCTCTCCCTTGCCACGACCTCATCTCCTGGAAGAGTGTACCTCAACTAGTCTTCCCGTATGAGAGATCTCGAAAGCATGAGATTAAAGGCCATTTCACACAGCTATCAAGGGGAGCACACGAGAGCAGTGGGGACTGTCTTGACCACTCGTTCATTAAACATCTAATCATACCCTGCTGTGGGTTGTGCAGAATCTCCATCCCCTCCTCAAGCATCCCAAACTCAGTGCCCATCACAGTGATCTCCTGTCGGATCCCAATCCCCAATCACGAAGCTTCCCAGAAATGTCCCACCTAATATGGACATGAAATACCCAACATTCATCGTCATAACCGCCAGCATCCTGTTATCATCCATCAGGTTAGCGATGATTAAGCAAGAGCTCGAGAGGAGATACTCACAGTAGGTAGCTAACGCCAGCAAGCACGGTGTCCAACGCAGCCCTTGCCAAAGCCTCATTGATGTTCCACGGCCTTCCCTTGTCGGCTATCAGTCTCAAGTTTCCTCCGATGGACTCGAAATCCTTGCGCAGAATGCTGGTGTCACGCTTCCAAGACCATCGGACAAGTAAGGCGTTGAAGTTTGCCCTGACGGCCACGATTCCGCGAAAGATGGCCGCGAGGACAATCAGGAAAATGCATGTCCCGATGTACTGGCCGGAGGTGGCGGGTGTCCAGGAATCGGCGTAGAGGGCAGTTGTGGTGGCGGTGAAGAATGTCATCATCATGTCCTTCATGCCCATGTGCATGTGGCCGGTGGCGTCCATTGTCATGTCCATGCCAGACATGTCCATGGAGGTTGCGCTGGCCATGGAGGCACTGGATGTGCTACTGGCCATGTGCATGTGGTCCATGATGGCGGTGTTTTGACGGTTTGGACCTCCAAGTATGCTCAGCAACGCCTGCCGATGAAATCGAGTCTGAGACGAGGGCCAGATGGAACACACTGATCCCGGCGGCGACTATCAAAGTGGAGATGTCCGAACAGGAGCGCCACGTTGCGCTGAGATGCAACTGGGAGGTGCTATTTCGGGCTCGAGGAAGTACTTTGCTGTGCGCGCCTTTGCTCGTTGCTGTCGTCAATGGTCTTTCTCTACAGCAGAATGGCGGGATGGTTCTCCTATTTCTCAGATTGCAAATGCGTGGAAAACTCGCTCAGCGCATACCGTCTCAATTGCGCTCCATAGGCGAGGGTGAGCGCGTGTGGCGTGTGGCATGGGGCCAACGCCAGGCAGGCGGCGGTAAGGTAGGTTTATCGTGGTGCGGATGAGATTGAGAGCGTTTGAGCAAGTTTATACACATCACTGCCCTTTTGGGAGTGAAACAATGAAGGGTACCCGCAAGAAGCCACCGTGGATCTCGGCTGCCATCCGCGGAACGAACTCCGATCGGCTTTTTACACACGTGGATTTGGAGCCGAAGCATGGATACAGCGGCTCTTTGTGGAGAGCAACGTCTGCCCTTCCACGCGGGTCCGTCGAGGGCACACACTCTGCTCCGACACGACACGGCACAGCACAGCTAAGAAGGATGATGAGTGCGTTGATGAGATCAGTTTGAGCGCATTTGAGAGGTCGGGATTGCTCACACGTGGGGCTGCACACCACTGCCGTCCCTTCCACTCTGGATTACCTTTCTCCCGCGATCAACTGGGATCCGATCAGCCTTAGGTTTTGTCTTTCCCACGTTGCGGCCCTGCAACTCCTCGTGGGCATACATCTACAATCATACCCTATCCGTTGTATTGCGACACCCCAACAGGATCGTTCTTTCCTACGTCCTTCGTCGGTTCACAATCATGGCGTTGCTCAAGAGACATGGCTCGGACATGGAGATGCACACGGGTCCGCCCTGGCTCGATATGCCGGTGATGCTTCACTCTTCCCGCGCATACTCGTGCTCCCTCAACGACACCGCAAAATGCGAATATCAACAAGGCCACTGGCGGTTTTGGTGAGCACCCTGATATCAATACACGAACATGGTAGACGCCCTCACTAACACCACCTCGCAGGTATGAGGCAGACTGGCACTACGCTTTACCGACAGTCGCCTTCTTCCTAACGGCCATCGCTCTCTTTGCGWTACCTTTCACACTCTCGCCGTTCTTCGCATCGACTCGACGGCCCCTATTTGCCAAGATCCGGTCCGTTGCTCGCTTTCTGTCGTACCGTCAATTTCGTCTCAATGCTCTGAATTGGAACTCGGCACCACTCGGCGTACTCCTCCTGGGAGCAATTGGAGCCATCTTCTTCTTTTCGATGGTTCTGGGCCCCAAACCGTACTACTGGCCGAATGTCAAAGCCCCCGACTCGACCAAACTCCTTGTCAGCTGGGGCGGCTCTCCGCCGATTGCCACTCGGAGCGGGTGGTTGGCACTCGGCTGTTTGCCATTCATCATGGCGACTAGCCCAAAGAGCAACATGATCACAGGCTTGACGGGTGTCTCGCACGAGAAACTCCAGGTCTTCCATCGCTGGATTAGTTATGCTTGCTTTGTACTGGCCCTGATCCACACATTTCCGTTCATCGTCTACAATACTTGGCTGGGTACTATTGCGTCGGAGTGGAAAACCAACATGTGCTACTGGACCGGCGTGGTAGCCCTTGTCGCCCAGGCATGGTTGACTTTTGCAAGCATCGGGCCGCTGAGGAGCATGTTCTACGAATTCTTCAAGATCTCGCATTTTGTCGCGGCCGCGGTGTTTGTGGTGTTCTTCTTTCTGCACTGTGACTTCCGCCTATCGTCCTGGTGAGTGGTGTGCACTCTGTTCCACAWCATCTCAGCTAACTTGTGATTAGGGATTACTTCATTGCCTCGGGCGTGATATATACACTCTGCTTCCTCCACTCTCAGCTACGCGTCTTCTTCACCCATGGTATCRGCAAGAAAGCCACTGTGAACCTCACATCCAACGGGTTCATCAGGATCAGCATACCCACCAAAACTAGCTGGAAAGCAGGCCAGCACTATTTCCTTCGCTTTGTCTCTTTGAATGCTTGGACGGCTCACCCATTCACAGCCTGCTCGCTGCCGACAAAAGCTCACTACTACGAAGCCGCATCATCATCTTTGATCTTCTACATCCGTCCACAAGGAGGCCTCACAGCRCGACTAGCAAGCTATGCTGCCGCGCATCCAAACAGCAAGATGCGCATCATGCTTGATGGCCCATACGGAGGAATAGAAATGCCCAAGCTCGAGTCGAGTCACCGTACGCTTGTTCTYGCGGGTGGCTCAGGCGCGGGCTGGGCGCTTCCACTGATTGAAGCATTTTTGAGAAGAAGGGACTGTGCAGATTGCTGCGACAATCCAAATCCTAAGCCTGGAGTGGAATGTCTCCCTGCCAACGAAGCACCCAGCATGCGTGTGGTTCTCGCCACAAGAGACCTGGTGACGAGGAATTGGTTCGAGGAGGCTATTGCTGAGTTGCTCGAAGCTGGAATGGTCAGCACCTGCCCGACGGAACTCAGCGTCGAGATCTTCTACACTGGRGAGGATGATACGTCCCGACCGCAGACATTGCAGACCTTGGAGGATCCTGAAAAGGGCGTCGATGCTAATGTGAGAGACACCGAGGGTAGTGGAAGTGACTCGGGGTCCGAGAAGCTTGCCAAGAGCTTTTCGGCAAGAGATCATGCTGCGCGACCAGACGTCAAGGCCATTGTTGCTACAGAAGCGGATCTTGCAGGGGAACAGTCGCTGGGTGTGTTCGTTTGTGGACCGTTGAGTATGCAGGCTGATGTTGCGAATGCGGTTGCAAGGCAGCAAGTGCAGGGGATGAAGGGTGGAAAGAAGGATGTATACCTGCACATGGAGCACTTTAGTTGGGCTTAGCCTCTGTACAGTTAGTGAGATCACGTCTTGGATTATCTACCTTGCGGTCGCATTTGTCGCTCCTCAAATGGTGGTCTTGCGCTCGGAGACCAAAGTCACATCCTTTGTTGCATTGGAGTGGTGAATCCATGTCGTTGCCCGGAGATCTGTTTCCGGCGACTGCAGTGCATTCCATTGTTCTTCCAACTGACTGCATCGATTCGCTATCCTCACAGTGTTCTATTTTTTTGCGATTGCTCGGGAAAGGGAGAGCAGCGCCATTGACACTTCAACCACCCTGGCCATCTATAATGGACATCACAACCCCACGCGCCCGCTCCACGATTGTCCACTGGGAACACAAAAGAACACGCCTGATATTCTTCAAATTCCTCCTGACTCTCATCCTCATTTTCCAAGGCCTGCTGATCTCCACCGTAAACGAACATGTAACCGCAAGCCGACTGGCTACATGGGTGGCCTCCTGGATCATCATCAGCCTGATTCTCATCACCTTCACGCTCATCGAATACATCTTCTTCTCGAACAAACGCTTCTCGAACTTCTACGCCTACAATGCTAGTTACCAGCGAGAATTTGCCGTTCGGACCTTCRTCACCATTTTCATCGCCGTGATGCATCACTTTCATCAAGGCGGCATCAAGCTCGTGTTTAATGGCATTCTGTTGAGAAATGGCTGTCCAGCTTGTTTGAAAGATGCCATGTCTGCGGGTCTCGTCGAGATTGGTCGCGCATACATTGAAGAGTTCTTTGCTACAGTCCTCAGTATTGCGACTCTATGGTGCTTCTCCCCTCGTTCGATCTTTTTACGCTCCATCATGTCTGCTGTTTTTTGGACAACGGTCAAATATGCCGTTTGCGTCGTTGCTACTTTTACCGCAACTTCGATGGTCTGGAAAGCTTATTGTTCGGGATACGAAGTGTGCTGGGGCAACATGGGAGTCGCCGGTTGGGCATTGGCATGGATTCCTCTGGGGAGAAGTATAGGGCACCTGGGTCCCTTTGTAAATCTGGTGGGAAAAGAGGTCTTGAAAGAGTATCCTCATATGGTTCAGGGGTAGTTTGCGCTAAATGAGGAAGAAGCGCGAAGAAATGCCAAATATTCAATACTTTGATTGACTACGTCGTGTTACAGCAACACTGTCCATGTTTCGAACATCCAGCAAACGCCGCGCTTAGTATGCATCATAATCCATAGGTTGCGATCCGCTTCTCAGACCGAATCTCATTCAACCAATCCATCTGCTTTCCCACCAGTCTCGATCTTCGCCTTTTTCGGGTCGGAAGCACCATCCATGCCTTGATTCAATTGCATGTTTGTGACATCCCCCAATGCGCTCCTCTTGACCCCATGAGACGTCGGCGGCTTGTACGCGCCAGAGCCACGCCCTCCACTGAAACCACCCCCACCGGCTGGAGACTGCGGCATCCCTATCTTACGATTCATGTCTGCTGATGGGTTGGTGTAATTCGCTCCAGCAGATCGTGTGGCGCCTGGTGGATGTTGTTGGGCCGGCTGCTGTTGATTCTGGCCTTCCCTGGCTGCCTTTAGAACGTCTCTCGTGATGGGCGCAGATTTGCCGGGATTGACACCTTGCGTTCTTCGTATTGAAGGACTCTCCGCGTGAGGATTGAACGCCAGGCCCTCAATGGCGGCCCCAGCTCCAGTGGGTGTATTGACGACATCGGCTCTCCTGCCCGTGACGAAGCCTATGGGTGCACCTGGTGGCGGCGCCTGCGGTCGAGGCTCGGGTGGATGTGAGGAATCGTCCGAAGACGAGTTGGATCGCTGGGCTTCGGTGGTGTTGAGTTGTGGTGCGCCTCCATTGCCCACCTGTTGTTGATATCGCGCGGGCGGTGGCGCATGGTCTCCAGGCGTCTGAGGTGGTCCCATTCGAGCGGAGTTTGCAGGGCGCTGAGCAGCGTTCGGGGGTGGTCTCTGGAGACTCTGCGGTCGTTGCGGCGCCTGCATACCTTGCATGGGCGTCGGCGCTTGAATGTTCACCGGTCGCAGCTCTTGCCGTTGTTGTGGCGCTGCCTGCTTTGGCAGACGAGTGCTGCCCTCACCGGCGTTTGAAGCGATGCTGTCGTCCACTCTGACCTCGTCCGGATGGCTAAAGTCTGTGTCGTCGAAATCGCCGTCGAAATCATCCTCGAATTCTGCGCTTCCATAAGATCCAGCTGAGTGCACCGACTGCACGCTTGTATTCCTTTTGACAGCGCTACCATTGCTATTTCCCTGCCGCGGCGCTTCGTCCGACCTGACAGCCTGCCTCTCGTCTGAACTCGTTGCCTCCTTCTTTACCTCTTTATAGTCTCGATGTCGGTGCAGGTCGCTGGCATCCCACTTCGACGGCTGTACCTTGACCTTTGTGATTCTGGAAAGATAGTCTTTGTCGTAGAGACAATTGCCCAAGACATTCCCAAAGTTCCGCAGCGCCCGCTTCATGGCGTCCGTCGCTGCCTCCTTCTTCGCCTTTTCAAACGCCGCCGCCTTTCCCTTGACATTCTCGCAATGTCCATAACCAATGTCTTCATGAAAGCTGCCATCTTTGAGCGTGACGCGCACAATGGTGGACAAGCCCAGGTTGATTTTTTGTGTTGTCGGGTGTTCGTCCACAAAGTCTATCTGCACATTCTGAATCGATGAAGACCAGCCATTGAAGCCAAAGACCTCATTGGCGAGGTTGATGACCTTCTCCGCCGCGAGATAATGGACCTTGCCGCCGCCTGCGCCGGGTCGAGTGGAAATGTACTCAGGGCCGAGTTGTTTCTCGAGGCGCGACTGGAGCGTGGCAATCTCAACGGCCGTGTATTTGGAGATGGTCGGTGTCGTGTCGGCGAAGGGGTTTGCCGAATGGATCGTATCCTTGTGTTGGTCTCCTGGCGCGGGCATCTCATCGATGATGAATGTGCTGGATGAGCGGTGGGCTTGTTGTCATGTCATCAGGCTGGCTGTGACGCGACAGAAGACGCGCCGAGCTCCACTGAAGGCTGCAGTCGGCATGTGGGGCGCTTCGGGTAATTATCGGCGTCACTCTAACCTCAACTCCTCCCTCACAATAGAAGTCAGTTTCAGTCCTTGGAACACGAACAACAAATTTCGTCAACATGTACTGGATGTATCACTGTCCTGTTGGATCTCCTCTTGATGCTAAGTTCTATTCTCGCAGTACCGTTTGACCCCCTGCACAAGTCTTGCGCGCTTCTGGACAGAGTCAAAAACTTGAGCGTGATCTCTGTCCTCATTCCAGATGACCTCCAAGCCTTCACCCTTCCACTCACGATACTTCCACTCATCCCCATTGACCTTGCCGCCCGTGYCACCGACAAGGTATTTACCCACGGCCTCGGTGTCGACGATCAGATCTCTCCCGGCCAAGCTTACAGTCACTCGCATTCCGGTCTTTGCCATCAAAGGCAGAAGATCGTCCAACCACAGAACGTTCTCACTCCAGAAGAATCTTCTACAGAGTGTATGGGCAACACCTGGATCCTGGGAGGCAAAGTACCACAATTGCCATTCGTTCGCATGCGTAGGCATACGGACTGTGAAGTTGTATGCGACATCCGGGTTGTGCAACAGAAAGCATACCGGATCAATCAAGAGAACGTTTGCGATCTTGGGCTGCAGGGTCCTACTATGCAGCATGTGGGTTGCAGTAATGGTGCCATAGGAGTGTCCAATCAGTATACACTTATCCCAGCCGTGATGTTCCAAGATGGTGTTGATTTCATTGCACGTCTCCTCTTTACCTAGCGCTGCATGGGTGATGCGGAAAGAGACCGGCATGATCTCCAGGGCGATGATGCCAATCTGACCTTGGCTGGGGGATGAGTGGCCGTCGTCAACGTGATGAAGGAGGTCGTCGAGAAAGTCGACGTATGGGTAGAGTCCGATACCAATACCATGGATGAACAACACAGGAAGCCGATCCGTTGCCGTGTGAGGGCGATGCCAGTAAGTGAGGTGCTTGACCGGAGATTTGTTCTTTGCAGTCAAAGCGACTGGCCGGAGAGGAAAGAGTCCGAAGAAGTCCTTGAGTGCCAGGCGATGGTGATGATATMCATTGCGGCATAGACGGACGTATGTCAAGAAGTCGACGAACCCCACACAGAAGTACCATGTCAGACTTCTGTAGCCTGAAAGTGYGACTTTGTCTAATGTCAGGCGGATGGGCTTTGCTTTCCCGTACCCTTGAGCAAATTTCTTCCCAAGAAGATCCTCAAAGTGTCTCGTATACTCCTCCAGCTCTTCTTCATTCTTGCTGTCAACGCGACCTTCGAAGAAGGCCCATGAAAGCCAGTCTTTGATGCCTTCACGGCCGATATCGTTCAACGCGGCGCCCCTGCACCACCAACGGATATGCCGCTCCAGATCGGCAGAATCGGTGTCTTTTGTCACGCGTTCGAAGAGCTGTCTGCGGTCCGGCTCGGGGCGGATAGGAGGGTGCTTTGCTTCCTTTTGAAGGCTGCGATAGAGCGGGAGCTGGAATGCAAGCCAGAAAATGGCTTCAGCGAGGAAGTAGATGCTGAGTGGGAGTGGAATGGCGGGGAGCGCCGCATTGAAGAGATCACCGCCCAACCACGGTCGGAGGAACGCATAGGCGGTGCATGCTACGCTCAGAGGTGCAATCAAGCCCAGRCCGAAGAWGCAGATGTGGATGAAGACACGTTCACCCAACGTGTTGTTGATCATCGTGGATTGTTGAGATTGATGTGGAAGCAACGAGAAAGAGTGTGCAGCGTTGCGTCAGAAGACATATTTGCTGCCGGTCTGCATACAGTCATTGATTGTGGGATGGAATTGCATGTGAAATTAGGCATTGCATGAACAAGGTTGTCGTGATCGTTCTCGGCTTCGGCACTTGCTCCGGACTTGCAGGAAAATTTGGACCCTGGACGCAACAATCACCACGACCACCTCCTCACCACTGCACCTCTGTCATCAACTCTATCATGCAACACGTGACATCGATTGAAAGGCCGTGAGAGGCTCCGTGTATTGGGGTGAGAATAAGCGAGCCGAATCGAGGAAAAGGCCCTATTTCACAGACCGGCAGGCTGCGGCTCCGATCTCACTGTTTGTGTATCTCCCGCTGGAAGTGGAAGACTGGACCGCAATCTAGCAGATTCGAGTGACAGGAGCCGGAAGTATGCAGGAGCGAGTCACACGAAGCAAAAATTGCTGCATCTTGAGGAGATAGACCTCGACGTCAACGTGTAGAGTGGCAGGAACGTGTCCCGCGAGTCCTGGAAGTCAACAGAGATGAAGCAGAGCGTTGCTCGTGGGCTGAAGCTTACCAGCTTTGTGCAGGCTTTACATTCCGCATGGACTTACTGAAATGACGGGAGCATCATACCAAGCAAGCCATGCGGGTCAGGTAGGACGACGTTGTACTGCGTATGCGATCCACAATGACTGCTCCATCCACGCTCTGAGCTCAGAGGGTGACAGCATGATTGAACGTCATCGGATCTGCGCTTCGGAAAGGATTGGATGCGAGGCTTCTTGTCCTGTTGTAGCGGAAGCCTGTTGCGGAAACTTCACAACAGGCCCACCGACTCAAACCGGCAAGTACTGAGTCATCATATGTGAACGACGATCTGTTTGGAACTTCTAATATCATTCATTAATCATTAAGCATTTATTTACAGCAAGTCCTTGCATCAAAGTAATCTATGGCTTGGCCATCTCAATCTTGATCTCACCCACGGCGGCAGGCACAACACATGCGAGGTCGTTGGGACCAGCACCACCGGCATGGCAGTATGGAGTAGGGATCATAGTGCTTCCCTGGATGGTATCGGCGGGACTGGCTCCCTGCCACAAGAAGAGCTTGCCCTTGTTGGCGTCATCCTTTTCAGAGTAAGAAAAGGAGAACAAGGAGTTGGCGCCGCACGTGTAGACATGGCCATCTTCGAAGTTGGCCGCAGCCGCTTTGGTGACTGGGTCGTAAGGCACGCAGGTGAAGTCTAGGGTACCGCCATTGGTAGCAGCGATGTTGAACCCAAGAGCGGTGATGTCCTTGCCGTCGGGCTTGCGCTCGTAAAAGTCTTTGATCTGGTAGATGGTTTTCTCGCTGGATGGTGTAGCGGGTGCCTTGCATGAGGTTGGTGCAGCGATGGCTGAGCTGGCAAGGAGAGCAAGAACAGAGGCGAAGACGAAGGACTGCATTTTGGTGTTGTGGTGTTGGTTTGAGGTGCTAGGATTGATTGGTGAGGGATGGTGTTGAGAGGATTGTGTTGGTCGATGAGTTGTTGGAGTATGTGATTGAATGATCGGTTTCCTTTGGMGGCGGCAAGGTCATTATATATCTTCTGATCTCAACAGTAGCGGATTCGATATTGTTGGATCACGACTATCTTGGTGTTCTTCGTACAAAGACCTTGCTAGTTCCTCCGAAAGCTGTATTCTCGGCACTTCGCGTTGATAATACGAAGGATTCTCGCTACTTGTGGATACGGTCTCCAATCACATGGGATCTATACTTGGAATTAAAGATTTCTAGCGCTGTCCTCCAAAATGCTTGTATAGCCGCTAGAGTGACCGTGTCCACATCCCGGCAAATTTGTGACATCACCCTCGTCTTTTTGCTTGGTCTGGCGTGCTCCTTTTCGTATCGTTGGAACGGGCGTCGCTGGGCCGCTCCAATCAATCAATTTCCCCCGTGGAGTCTCGAGTCTCGACAGCAAGTGCCGCGCAGAACCGCAGGTCATCGTTCCCTCGGATTTGCGAAGGCATTATGGCTCCTACGATCCTTGGCTTTTGATACGAGCAGACGCCAATTCGAGAATCACTTCTTCTTTGCAAGCTTGCCAATAGTACGCTCAGTGCTTCTACTCACCTTTGGGAAGTCACCAAGCAAAAGAATGTCAGATTACTAAAGGGATGCGTCGGATTATAATGAAGCTGGTCGACCCCATCAATTGTCTTTTGGTCTCCTTACCGAGCCGGTTGCTCAGTTGATCATCGGCTCCTACCAGCTCAAAGGCAATGGGAATGACTAATTGTGAGGGAACAGAAAAGGAGAGAGTCAGCATTATTCAGTACTATCATGGCCTCTGATAGCTTGGCGCGAGTCCTGGTGTGAACGAAAAGAAGACTTAYAACTTTCAGCGCAATCTCTCCATGTTGGGACTCACATAAGATCTCCTCACCGACACATGATATTGCGTGGAATGGCAGCTTGACTGGTAAGCTGTCTGACATGGCAGATCGTACCGGCGTTCCATCTCAACCAACGATTCCCATGCAAACCCAACAAATATCGTGTGGACTGCTATGGCAGAGGATGCCTGCAGAACCCCTCTCCTTCGACTTGCTACACTTGATGATGTACTTGAATCACTGTCGAAGAGGAAAGGGTATGCTATCGCTGGTGGAGTAAGGTAGGCATGACCTGAACAGGGGTGAGATAACATGCGGAGGCGGAGGCTGCCGAATGTTGGGGAACCCCGACATCGGCCCACTAGCTTCCCCGCATCCCCAGCATTGCACGCGGCACCCTTGCAATCGCCATCATTCATCTCAACACAAACAATACAAGAACTGCAGCGGACTTACAAAGACGCATACAACGGACGATGATTGTCATGGCTCCTCTCTACCCAATCCAACCTGTCGAATCGCTGCCAACCAAGCACGACCTCAAGTACGTGGGAAACATTGATCGTGCGGAGCATGTTGAAGATGTGAGCATACGTGTCGAATCACTCAACGAACTGCAACATCTTGGGAGAAGTAATGATGAGCCTCGAGCCTCTCTTCTCACTCTTCCCGTGGAGATCCGATTGCGAATCTACGAATTGGCATACAATGCTACGTTTCTACACTGGAAGCTGAATTGGGAGAAAGGTTTGAGACTTCGACTAAGAGGAACATCGGGAACAAGCTCTCCCTCTATTCGGCTCGTCGGATCACCATTCAGTCTGCTACGAGTCTGCCATGAATTATACGCGGAAGTTTCTCCGATGCTCCCTTCGATCAACCATGTGGCCCTTCAGTTTGATGACTTTTCCGAGAACGACATGCAGCAATGGCTGAGTACGTTGAGCGATTCCCAAGTTACCAAGATGCGCTCGTTCAAAATGATGGGCTGGGCAGACTGCCATTTGGCAAAACCCCTCTACGCGGACGGCCATCGGATGGATTGTCATCGGTATCAAAAGCCTCATTCAACCTGTTCAATCGCTTGCACTGAATCTTGCAACAGCTCRGATCATCAATCCAAGGGGTACGATGTCTCGTGGCTTGTATCTTGGATCCTGCTAACCTCATGACTTCAGAAGATCTATACCCCGGGCGAAAAATGGGCTCTGCGATCGATCATTAACCCTGGACCTCAATGCCTTTGAACAACAATTCCAAGCCGAGCGATTTGACAGGATTATGAAACAATTCGGGCTCAATCACGTCGATGAGGGATCGCATCGTGAGTTTCACAAGGCCTGCTACCTTCTTCGCGWGCTCGACGGGTGCGTTGGTCGGCCTGCTCCCAAGGCGCATCCAGCTGGAAGGACTTCCCAGTGTGGTATTTTGGATGCTGTGGAGACTGCCATAGCTAGCTTTGTGAGCGATGAGGGCGATTTGAATGTCACTAGGGAGAACATTACATTATTGCACAGAGCTACTATGAGAGGGACAAATTTTTAGGCGCAGTCGTATGAGGTCGACAACGGGACTGGCTTGAGCGTCCATCGTCCAAAACACGTTGGTGTCATTCTACACATTTCGTGTGGACCAGAGGAAGTCATGTGGCATAGTCGACTCTGCGGTGGCTGTTACTACGGTCGCTACATCTTACCGGGTTGTCATTCGAGGCTTTCAAAGACATCCTCATTGACGTAAAATATGGATGGACCTTGTCAATTTGGCAAATGGGGAAGTGGGAGGCGACTTTTGTGATTGATGATGCAGTGTTTACTGTGAACGGGTTGTGTGAGCGATGGAAGATTGATGATGAGCAAAGGTGTCTAGTTTAGTATTGGGCTGAGCAACCACAAGCAGTGGAATGGCCAACAACCCTTTACGATATGAGAGACTCAACAGATGACTCGAAGCGATTTAAAGCAGCATCGGGGCAACGAGTTGCTTCTGGATTGTTTTGCTAGAGATTCCTTGCTCAAAATGTGCCAAGTCGAATAGAATTGTGTTGCCGTCATCCAAACCGCATGTAAAATAGTGAGAATTATGACTGGAAAGCCGTCATGTTACATACTCTTACAATCTAGGTTAAGGGGAGTTCAGAAAGGCAACATAATAACTACGAGGGTGACCCATGAAAAATGTGACTTGAGTCGGCCCCTTTTATCTTCTTCCAACATTCTTGGGCGATAGAGATGAAGTAAGATGCATCGTAGGTTCAACATTATCAATTGGACATCCGACGATGGCCAGTTTCTCTGATGCCTAGTGCAGTTGCTCCCTGTGCTTAACCAAAGACGTATCTGGTGTTGGCTGAGATATTGCTCTGGAGCAGCAGAGAGTACTTCATGAGCTCGGAATATTCAATTGAATGTGGAATGGTCTTGTATTGAATGTCGATGTGGATGTATCTAGCTTTGACGTCCATAGGTAGCTCCTCCTATACTCACTCCACCCCGCAATAGGTGATCTGAAGTCTCCGCTTAGCAGCACTAAAACACAACTGTCAGCTTTCTTGGCATTGAGCAGGATCATCACAAAAATGAAGTCTTACAAGGCAGGATCCACCTCCGAAGAGATTGGGCGTATCAGTGCCGCATTCAGTTTCGCAAGCCTTGTTGTCGAAGCATGTGCATAGAATGCCCCCGTCGTTGTTGTAGCAGACTTGAGCATCCTGGCCGCAGTGTCCAGCAACTCTGGTTCCACCGGGCTCGTTGGAACCGCAGATCGATGGGCCATCGGCCAAGGTCTGAGTGGCGAAAGCCATCAGCAAAGTGGCGAGGACAGTCTTGGAGTACTGCATTYTGCTGTGATTGGTGTTGGTATGAAGGTGGAGTAGTGAAGTGGTGTTTTGTGATGGATGTGCTGAGAATCAAAGCTCATGGACAACGAATCGTCTCTTATATGTTCGATGGTCTTTGCTTGCCTGGAAGTCATTGCATCATTCTTGTTTATTTGATGCTCATCCTTCGCGTGGATCCTTTGTGGGTTTCTCCGCGTGATTCCCGCCATGTGGTGGCTGCTGTAGAAGGACGAGCGACCCTTTCCTCTTTGCTGATCATTAGCTGTAAGGTCCATTCCAATCAAGCCCTATGCTCTTCTGCACACGAAGGAGTTTGAAGGTTTCCACCATCTCCACATCCCCACAGCCCGTTCTTATGCCGCAGTTTGGGAGATCTGGTACCCGGTTCGTATGTGCGATATGGTTTTTTGGGTTTCCAGTTAGTGTACGCGATTTGGTTCTCAGCCGCATCTATGCTCCTGCAATACAAGCGTTC
Organism: Ramularia collo-cygni; assembly: GCF_900074925.1. Classification (NCBI taxonomy): domain Eukaryota; kingdom Fungi; phylum Ascomycota; class Dothideomycetes; order Mycosphaerellales; family Mycosphaerellaceae; genus Ramularia; species Ramularia collo-cygni. The sequence goes on from NW_019716264.1 coordinate 729,960, forward strand.
GATAGCTGAGCATGAAGTCCTGGGGTTGTCAGCCGAAGAGAGAATGATAAGGACCGTGATTTTGAAAAGCAAGACATTCAATGGCTCACGCCGTCGTGTACATGTGGCTAAGCGCTCAGCATAGAGCCCTAAGAACTTTTGGGGACCAAGGATCAAGGAGTGAGCGTAAGCTTGAAAACGAAGAAAAAGGCTCAAGCCGTCGGTAGCTAAGCACGAAGATCATTCCTTCAATGGCTCAAGCCCAAAGATGGACATTGACGGATGGATCTACGAAGGATTGCTTGAGCCCACGTGACACTGAGGCAGAGATCAACACCAAAATGATGACCAGAATAGATGCATGCCAAGAGCTGTGTTGGTTTCAAATTCTCGCCTAGAGCAATCCTCTTCTCAAGAATCGTCTTAGGGTTATCCTATAATCACTATGCTTTACGAAGCAGCCTCTATATCGTGCTCGAGATGCAACGTACAGAATCTCAGAATGAATTCAGTATCCCTAAAATCCAGAGACACTCACGCTGACCTCAAACTTCTGAATCTTTCCACACATGCTAATCGAAGTCTCCCATAAGCATGGCCAAGCATCTACAAGCCTGCCGCCAAGACGCCACGGAAAGCCCTCCGCATCAGCAAAGATCTACATCAGAAGTTGCAGAACCACCAGAGCATTCGGTAGATACTCGCCCGCAGTGTTTTGAGCACGGCTGCAATGGACGACGCTTCAGCTGTATTGAGAACTACAGACGACACATTCGCGAGAAGAGTAGAGCACGGCGTTTGTACTGCGAATTTTGCATGGCAGGATTCACTCGGAAGAGCAACAAAACGAACCATATTGTCCAAATGAGGTGCAAGCCCCTCAGAGACTTGTGCAACAGCATCATCTCTTCTTACTAGGCAAAAGTTAAAGTCACGAATGGTCACCTCGCTAGTCAACCCTACATCGCTGCGCGAATGTAGGATCATAGTCCCAAATCAAATTAGTGTTTGTTGTATTTTACACTTTTCTGTCAACCTACATCCTTCGTCCCTGGTCTTGCTGGTTCTTCGCTTGTTCTTTACCTAATCTGATTGCTTAGATCCTTCGTTCGTCTTTTTATCTCGTGCATTGTTCATTGATAGGCCAAAGAATCGACGATCTGTATCAAGGGAGCCTTCCTTCTGCGGCTAGAGAGTCAATGACATCCATTAAGTGTTGCTGAATAGGTTCCTCGGCTTCCATTTGCTCCTAGGAATGCTTCTCCGCGGGTTGTCATTCTGATGCCGATCTCACACAATGGCGATCCTCCATGTGCTTCGCGTGTCCTCTACCCGTCATCTGCATGTCCTTCGCGTGGCAATTGTGTATGTACCTCCCCTATCGTAGCATATCCTCGGGCTCATGGTGACTGTTGCGATGGAAGCATGTTGATCCTACGCAACGCAGTAGAGTATACACGGCAGATATATAAGATGCTCGACACAGCTCTCAGAATCTCATCTCACACCAACGCAACCGTCCCCAACATCTCATTGCCATGCATTCCTCTCAAATCACCGTGCTTCTTCAGCTTCTGCCTTTCTTGGCCTCTGCAGCCTCGATCGGAGCTGCCAAACCCATGTCCGTCGACGTCGTCTCTCTGGAGCCAACGATGGAACATATGCAATCCATGTACCCTGACGTCTTTCAGTCCAATCGTTCTTCGCTTGTACACGTGGACGCCGTCCAAGCGGACCCGAATCTTGCATTCAGATTTACGGCCGGATCTCTCGCTGTATCGGGCTACTTCTCCTTCTTTGGGGGAGACGAAAAATTCAACAAGGCCGCGGACGCCTGCAGACAGGGTGCCAACCACGATGGTTTCAGATGCGTCACCTACTCCCTTTCCGCTGGCCTGGGTCATGCTGTCGTAGCCGGAGCCGGATTCGTTGGCGGCCGCCAGTTCATCAACTACTTCTGGCAGCAAGCAGCGCTCCAAGCGGCTGGTTTTGCCTCAAACAACGCCAAAAGAGCAAACTGCCCTTCCATCCGATGGAAGTCCGATCCCAACATCTACTATGATGGAAACATTGGGGTGAAATTGACTTCGAAGAATTTCTGCCACCATCCAAACGGTCCTCAACAGACCGAGCTCAACAATCTAGCTTCCTCAATCGTCAGCGCGATGAAAGGGAAGGGTGCCACGGAAGTGCAGTTCACCGTCTACCAAATGTTCGACAGGCAGATCGTTTCGAGGAATCACTTCCAGCTCGACGTCCCCAACAGGGTCGACGCCTGTCCGGACACGATCACGGGCGGCGACAACTGCTTCGTACAAGATTGAAAAGCCCAAGAAACTTGACAAGCTTTGGCGGCATGACAGATGCTTTTATCAGACTTCAGTGGGAGGAAATGTGAAAGACTTTTGTCTGCGAAGATTGATATTGTGGGGGGTTTTGTTGTACGGTCTTTACCTTGAATGTTGACGATAGATTGATGATAGATTGTTGCTATTGCCGGTGGTACGAAGCCTCCTTAGTTTACAAAATGTATCGCGGTCTGTTTGCCATTTGACGACATGCCTCCTGTCTTGCGTRTGCTGCAGCCCATTTTTCTATTGAAGTGCCGCCTTGTCTTCTCGTATTAAGCCAGTGCTCTCGTTGGTCTAGTATGGCTCGAATCTATTAAAAATGCTAACCAGACAGTGTAACGTTTAGCAAATTCATTAAGATGGACATTATCGTTGCATATCCTAAGCACAACATGCTGTTTCCAGCCCAGAATGAAAATTAGTGAACAGGGTCTATGCACAAGGGCGTTATCTCCTTTTCTAAGGGCTAAGGTAACTTAGCCCTCTATCCGTACGCCCATTACGCGCGTAGGCACTACTACTTCGTTAACTATCCTACCTACCCTACTGTTTTAGAGTTATTATTTAGGTTATAGATAGCGTACGTATATACGTTGCTTTTAGGCCTTACTAATACTATAGGGCGGCTTGCTTGCGACTACTAGTAAGAGCGCAGATACGCCCCTCCGCCCTTATAGTATAAGTAAGCTCTAAGCCCTTAAACCCTCTAGTATATGTGTGCCAAGAACGCGATAAGAGCACAGAGCTATGTTTCGAGTTTTCAGGATCAGACTAGTTCGGATCAGATTCCAGATTCCTCTATTCCATGCAAATCTCACTAGCAACAGTTGAAGCGAATGCGGATTCACTTGGCTGAGCCGAGTTACGTTGCCATGAAAGGACACCAGTGTTTTCCGTCGTTTGACACTTAGCCCACACGAACAGTGTACCAGAGGACTGGTCCGATGGAAGCCAATGTAAAGCCAACCCAGCAGATCAACCACAGCAATSCTATGATCGCGTTCTCCGCAGTCTGACTCAGGTCAATGTCCTTCTCCGCAAGGCCCTGCGCCCAATAGAACGCCGCAACCAGCACCGCGAGATTGAGTAGAAGATCGGTCTGCCGCCTCGTTGTCTGCCTTTGCGTGTAGCCTTGCTGCTGTAGCTGAGCTTTGATCCCATCCGCAACGTAAAACTCCAGCCAAATGGTCCCAATGACATAAACTATGTAAAAGATAATAAAAGACCTCACGGACAGGTATTCGCCGAGATATGGAATCCTGAAGATAGGGACAATGAAGAAGATGATGCTCCACGAGAAGGCGGGATGGATGACGAAGACGAAGAGATGCCACCAGCTGGCTATCAGTCGGATATTGCGGCGTATGGAGTCTGGCTCTGAGGGGACATCTGATGGCATTCTGCTGATTATGGATTCTCGGCCGGACTTGCTGGTTCTGTGGTTGTAGGAAAGGAGCTCATTGTGAGCTAATGCCAAAGTGCGGGACTGTAGGAGCAGCGTATGGGTGGCAGAGAAGTACGCAACCTGCAGTTCATATAACATTTGACTTCTCGGGCAAGCCGTTGCATGAGTTTTTGCCGAGGTTAACAGCTCTTACGAACATACAAAGTGTTGCCTAGAGTAAAGTGTTAGAATGATTAATCTTCATTCTAGCTAAATATTGATTAAGGACTACCTATGCTAGCCCTAGCCCAATATTCGGCTAACCTTCCCTTTTGAGAAGGCGTTAGGCGTTGGGCGTTGGGCGTTGGGCGTTGGCTCTAACCCGATTGGGAAGTCTCTAGACAGACCCTGAAAAAGCTCAAGTGAATGTTCTAGAAAGAACGAGTCGATTAATCACGCAATTGATTGCGCAATCAATGACGTAATCGATTACGCAATCAATGCGATCAAATGCATTACTAGAACATTCTAGAGACTACGCTCTAGCTAATTAATGCATTGATTAGAAATCAAGGCCACACATRGAATATTCTAGCTAACAATCTAGAAAGTATARATATGGCCTAATCCGGCCATCTCTAGACAGGTCAAGCAATACAACGATCAATTGTCTATTTAATACATTTCACACATTCTAATCAATCCCTCAATCAATTCACATCGATTACACGCCCCAATCGACGACCCGAGTTATTTCCGAGATATCACCTATATATCTCCGAACTCCTTCCGCCAATATTTGATTCAACCCTGAATCAAATCAAAATAAAGCACGGCAAGGTGGTATCACTGAATGGACGCTTTCGGTTAAGATCGCAGGGCAGACTAGATCGCGTCGCTGGAAGATCGCATTTTCCACAGTAGGCAGAGCGATGACTTGGTGCATACAAAAAGTCGTTGCTGCGTGCACATTATGGGACCCTTACAATCGACGTATGTCTTTTAGATTTTGAACGATGTCTTGACGCGGGCAAAGTCGTATTTAGCTATCCCAGCATTGGTCTAAGTGCAAGATGTAAGTGCAAAATGTGAACTTTCGAATATTCCTCAGAGAAAGTGACTGGTCCTTTGACGGTTGAAAGGAGACGCTGCCCAAAACCGGTGCATAATGAACGCTGCATTCTTCAATTTTGATGCAGGCGGTAGACGTACAGGGAGGAAACACCTTCATTACTGCTGTAAGTTACTAGTACGACGTTTAGGCACAGGGGCTGGCAACTAGTTCACAGACTTCAGTTATAACAGGAGTCGAATAGGCAAACCAAATGATGCTTCTGGGCAGAGTGCTCCTCGAACTGGTACCCGTACGGTGGCGTTTCGGCTGTGTTATTATATGGCCCCATCTTGTTTCCATTCTGGCAGAATTGGTCTTGGTAAGAAGCCTGATTTCAATGTCTTCGAAGTGAGGCGAAGTGATTGAAGAATGGAAAAGCCAAGGCTCATTGTCTGTTTGCCGTTACCAGACAACCGCAACAACAACATCAAAACTCCGACACCAACATACATCGTGTGATGCATCACTATCACTGGCTTTGTTCCGCACCAGACCACACTCACTACGTGCGTCAAGCGACGTCCGTCAAAATCCTGCAGCGACAGCGACGGCATTCTTCACCAACAACTCGATCAGACGCATCACTCGCAGATGGGTCGACCACAAGCCGTGGAGATGACGCACGTCGCACTCACYGCATCCGYCAAGCGACGTCCGTTGAAACACCACAGCGTTGGCATCCGTTGCCAGCAACTCGATCCGACGTATTACTCGCGGATGAGGCGACTACAAGCAGTGGAGATGACCCCTCGGACGCACGCCTCACCCACTGCGTACTTCGAGCGCATTCGTTGCCATCACTCGCAGATAAGTCAATCACACGCCATAAGCATAACGCACGCCGCACTCAAGATAGTGGTGCTTCGGCCCCCCTCGCACCGACCTCCCTCTCGAAAGGCTCTCGCATCACTCAGCATTGCCAGGTCCAAGCTGGCCCATCTTTTCCGATGGTTTTTCTGGCCACGCAGACTGAGTATCGCCAGCCCCAGGCCGGCCCCTGTTCTAAAATTGATGAACTCTAATTGAATTTACTTGAGGGAAAATTCCCTCGGCTATATAGTCCTGCCTGAGTTACGTGGCTACTTGAGCCTTAGGCATACATGCTTAGTTCTTAAGTGGAGACTTTAAGAACATCCTCCCCTACTAAGTCGTTTTGCCCTTAAAACTATAGGAGTTACTTAAGAGACCTAAGGGATCCCTATAGGTTATTTTATAGAGCCCTATCGCTTAAGTAAAAGGCTTAGACGTAGGGTTCACTTCTGCCTTGCTACGAGCTATTTCCTTTACATAGCTAGCGGCTTAGAGTAGCACGTATACAGCGTATGCGATTAGCTACTTCGGCTTAAGTAGGTAGTTATAGCGTAGCGGAGCGGGAGTAGTATACGGGGTACGGGAGCGTCGAGGCGTAACGCATGTCCGGTAGCTTAAGAGCTGCTAGGGCATATATTAACTCGCCCTCTTAATCTACTAACCTTCTCCTCCGTATCTACATCTATCTTCCCCTTCCCTAATTAAGTCCCTTAATTAACACTTCCCCTTCCTCCATCTATTATACACGCCTTTTCTTATACTAGCTGCACACATTAAGAAGCTATAGGCGATAGGCGTGTAACTCGTAGCTAGGCGGAGGGATCTAAGAAGAGCGACGACGGCGACAAGGGTAAGAAGGGTAACGGTTAAGAGCCGCTAGTTACCCTAAGCGCGAAATTACTCGGAAAGCGACCTACGGCGAACACTAGCGACATCGTTATAAGCTTAAGGCGCTCTCTACGCTCTCGTAACTTAGGCGCCACTTTAGGCTTATCTCTAGGTAAGGCAACTTCTAAGCTACGTCTAAGTCTCTCTAAGGCAGATCTCCGGAAGGAGAGGGAACTATAGGCGATTAAGGAAGCTTTAAGTCCTTAATCTCCTAGTTACGGCACTCTAAGCCGTAGTATAAGCGTTTAGCGGAAGCTAGTGCCCGTAATTCCGGCAGTAGCGATAGCTACTCGTATAGAATACGAGAAGTTCGGGTTCGATTAAGTTAGCGGTTAAGTAAGTAAGGCGAGCCTTCGCTAGGGAAATAATAAGACATYGTCCTTTAATCCCCTCTTAAACCGCTCCCTAGAGAACTTCCCCCGAAGCTTTCGTAGGCAATACGACAGTCTCTTAGTCTTTCGGCCTCGTAGTTAAGGCGGTTTTAATCTAGCAGCTACCTCGGAGCGGCTACTTACACGGTTAGTAACTCTCTTAGAGCCGAGTGCGACAAGCTTAGATAGTGTCCTAGGCTTCTTACGCATTACCGATGCTTAGATACGTAAGGTAATGTTTATCCTAATCCTTCTTAATAGGCGCGTTAGGCTATAAGAGCGCCTTAAGAAGTACGAAATCTATAAGCTAGGCGCTATTATCGAGGCCTTACACTAATATTAGCTAGACGACCTTCGCCCTATCGAATAGAACACGAATATCGGCCACATGCCTAACTACTTGCTATAGTAGCGTTTAGGCTCTCTTTTTTCTTAAGCGCTAGGCGGAGCGCCTAAGCGGGCTTGTAGATGCCGTCGTAAGACCCGCACGATTAGCCCGTTTAAGGAGTGTCGTTACGGAGGACTTAAGTAGGGAGCTTGCGGCAATTGTCTCTAGGGCAATTATTAGTAGGAGTGTAACTTAGCCGACTAAACTATAGTTAAGAGCAGGAAGACACAGACTCCTAGAAAGAAGCCTTAAGCTAGCCCTTCTATTACTCCGGCATCTCGGCGTCGTTAGCTTAATAATGCTAGGAGTAGAGAGGTGTCGATTATCTCTATCTCTTCTACTAAGACGAGATTGTCTAGTGCTTCTAGTTCTTCTTAGAATAGCAGTCTAAGCTAGCAGCTATTACAGGGTATCTAAGAAGCTAAGATCCTAGACTTAACTAAGGAGGATAAGGAGGAACGATTATAGCAGGCAATTGCCCTCTCTCTTAAGATTGCTCGCTCCGGCCCTAGTAGAATCCATCCGCTAGGTTAAGCRAACGCTCCTTAATYAAGCAAGGTTGCTCCGCTAGTCGGCCGTTCTTAGGGCCTAACGGTTTTCGGCTTAAGCAACCTCTTCTCTCGTGCTGTCGGATTAAGCGCTAACTAAGTGCTRCTAGTTAATAGTCCTAGCGATAAGCATATRGGGCCTAAGGGTCCTATTACTTYRAGTRATATCTAAGAGCGCAYAACGACGTTCTAGCGCTACTTRAYGAGTGTTTATRTAGCGAACACTAATCCYACGCGATCGCTTTAGGACACCGTTAACCGCTTACACACGAGGGCGTAGGCGGCCTTAGACGACTATTAGGATCCGAATACGCCTTAGATCCGGTTCTTGTAGGCATAGGCGGCGGCCTTAATAGTGGATTTTAAGAAGAACGCTTAGCAGTTCGGTAGATATAAGCTAAAGAAGTGAGGTTAGGTGGCTTAATAAAATTTCCTTATAGTTAGGCATTGCTTAGAGCGTTAGCTGTCCTTTTAAGCTAGAACGTTTTTTCTAAGGCTCTACAAAACAACCTCTATTATCTAGCTATCTTATTTGCGAGCGTTGCTTAATCGACTATTGTCTAGCTATCTTATTTGCGAGCGTTGCTTAATCGATAGGAAAATAGGATGAAAATAACAAAACAGTGCTTGAATAATGCAACCGTCTTAATCCTTCCTTAATTTCGTAACTTAGCTGTAACCTTGCGACTTAATCGCAAGCTATAGCCTATATTAGCTAACTTCCTCTGCACTACGCGAGCAGGATCCCCGCTTAGGTAGTTAGTAGTAGTTGTCTTAGGTAGTAGAGTTGTCTTAGTCTTAGTCGCTAGAGGCGTTGCCTTAGGCGGTCTCCCTCTTCGTCGTAGGATCGTTAAGGGCAATTCCTCCCCTACTAGCTCCTTCCTTAGGGCAGCGCTAGGGCTTCTGTTCTGCCTTAGGGGCAGAGCTAGGACAGTAATAGGATAAGAAGGCTTAGCTCTTAAGTTATTTAGGTTATTGCTAGGGATCTAGTTTCTACTTAAGGGAGCGTTTAGGGGCTAGATTAAATAGCCCTTAGTGTTATAGGAGGCACTTAGGCTATCGGTTTCCTATAGAAGGTCTTCTTAGGCCGTAGGTTCTAGCTCTATTACTCTCTTAGGGAGACTAGCAACGAGGTTTTTAACTACTAGGTTAACTTAGGCATCTTCCCTAGGTGTTGCAGCAGGATTTAGAGGCTGTATAATAGCAGGCCGCTAACTTAGAGGATTCTTTTTTAACTCCTAATAGCGTTTCTTTTTAAGAGCAGCTCGCAAAGCTTCTGCTTGCTTTGCGCTCTCTTAACTTGCGCGTAAAACTTCGCTATTGCTTTTCCGGATTTGTTTAGCAGCTTCGTTAAGCCGCTTCTTAAAGCGTAGTATGTCTTTAAGACGCTATAGATCTAGCGGTTTGCCCTCCCCTATTAAGAATTTAAGGGCCCCTAACCGATTAAGTGTTATCTTAGACAACTTCTCCTATTTCTTCTTAAGGATCGAAGCTAGGGTTAAGAAGCTTAAGGCGGTTTTAACATTATCGCTAAGGCTCTCGTTAAACTTAAGTCTAGCAGCTTTAGGTGAAATAGTGTTGCTAGTATATAATCTTCTATTCTATTCCTTAAAGCTAGTAGTGGCGTGCGCCTTAATTAGGCGGTCGCCGTTCACTTAATGCTTAACTACTAAGCTATCCTCTTTTTTAAGAGTGTAGGTCCTAAGCTAGCTACGCTTAAGGATCTTAAATAGCCCTACATAGTTAGGTTGGAGCTTAGTCTTTGTCTTATGCACGACGAGCATAAAGTCTCCTTCCTTAAACTTGCTATTAGTATTTATAAAGGTCTTAGAGCTAATAGCCTTAGATCGAGCTGCTTTTGCAATTAGTCTTTCCGCTACGAGGCTCCTTATATTAAGGAGTACTTAGTAGCGCTTAGTAATATCGTTAGGATTAAGCTCTATAGGTCGTAGGTATAGGTAATCTCTAAGTATTCGGGGTTCCTATCCGAACAGTAAGAAGAAAGGGCTTAAGCCAGAATTCGATTAAGTTCGAATTCGACTTGCATAGAGTGCTTTAGGCAAGTAGAGATCCTATATATAGACGCTCTTGCTATAGTACATCTTAGTAAGGATCCGTCTAAGCACACCGTTTAAGGCTTTAACCTTCCTATTAGTCTAGGGATAGTATAGAGTCGTAAGGCGGTAGTTAGCTTAGAGGGTATCTATTAGTACATTAAATGCCTTAAAGATGAAATTTAAGCTATTATCGCTTAAGACTTCTCTAGGTAGCCTAAAGTTCGTATAGATCTCTTCTTGCACGAACCTTATAATAGTCTTAGTCTCTTAATTAGGGACTGCTCTTATAAGTAGCTAGCTTATAGCATAGTCGATTGCTATAATAATGTACTTGTTTCTATTAAGAGTAATAGGAAGAGGGCCTACTACATCGATCGCCTATCGTTTAAATAGCTTAAGGGTGCGATCGTTTTAGTAGAAGTGTGGTTCTTAGGCGGCCGTCCCTAATCGAGGCTTTTTGCGAGTAACTTAACACTAGGGGCAGTTCCTTATATAGTCCTCGACATCTCTCTTAAGAGACTACTACTATCCTCTTGCACGGAGGATGCTATTTACTCCTAGGATGCTAAAGTAGCTATAGTCCTTATAGCAACGCTCTAAGAAATCCTACCTGAACTTAGGGTCGATATATAGTGTCTTAGTCCCTAGTTTATTCTTATAGTACAGCAACCTATCCTTAAGTTCTAAGCTAGGCGACTTGTCTGCTACTAGCTTACTTAACTTAGGGTCGACGGGCATTTCGCCTATCTCCTTAAAGAGGATTACTGCATTAATTACCTTACGCTTAGAGAACTTGCGGATAATAGTTCCCCTAGTAGTATTAAGGCGGAAGGCTTAAGGCAGGGCAGTTAGGAAGTCTGCTGCCTTAAGAGATTAATCTCCCTACTAGGAAGATCCTTTACTAGCTAAGTTAGCTAGCCCTTCTCCTATTAAGTTAGGGCGACGAGAGATTGTATCCGGCATAATCGCCTCGCTGCCCTTACGGTACCTAATGTTAATGTTGTATGCTTAGAATTCTTCGATCTATCGTATAAGACGCTTAGTAGGCGTCTTAGAGGTTTTAAGGTATTGCAAGCTATAGTAATCTGTAATTACTTAGGTAGTGTAACTATTCTTAATATAGTGGTGCTAGCGGCGCAAGGCGTCCTTAATCGCGAGAAGTTCCTTCTTATAGATAGGGTAGTTAAGTTCTGCTACTTAGAGCTTGCGACCGTTAAAAGCGACCGGATAGAGCTTCCTATCGTCCCTAAGCTAGTATAGCACCGCCCTAATAGCCTACTTACTTACATTAGTTTTAATAATAAAGGGCTTGCTTAGATTAGGGAGTACTAGCACTAGGTAGCTGCACAATGCCTTCTTAAGGGCTTCGAAGGAGATAGAGCATTATGCATTCTACTTAATTAGGCGTTTCTTCTTAGCACGCAGGGTAAGGTTACTCTCCTTAAGGAGATCGCTTAATAGTGCAGCTATCCTTACGAAGTCTCTAATATACTTGCGGTAGAAAGATGCTAGCCTAGTAAACTGTCTTACTTCTTAAGCGTTCCTTAGGATTAGCTAATCTCGGATAGAGGCAATCTTGTCCTCTATAGGTCTTACTTAGTTGTAGGAAACGTAATGCCTATAGAACTCGAACTCTTAGACCCTAATAGAGCACTTCTTAGGGGATGCAAAGAGCTCCTAGGCCCGAAGGGCATCTAATACCTGTTTTAAGTGTTATTCGTGTTCCTTAAGTGTTTTAGAGTACACGACAATATCGTCTAAGTATACTACAACGCTTTTATATAGCTAGTTAGCTAGAACATCGTTTATTAAGGACTAAAAGCTTAAAGGGGCGTTATACAGCCTAAAAGGCATTACCTTATACTCGTATTTACCTTAACGAGTGTTAAAGGCTATCTTCTATCTGTCTTCTTCTTTAACTCGCATTTGCTAGAAGCCTAAAGTTAAGTCGATCTTGCTAAAGTATCTAGCTCCTTAAAAAGCGTTTAAGCAATCGTTAATGCGAGGGAGAGGGAAGCGGTCCTTAATAGTCGTATTATTTAAGGCCCGATAATCGATATATATTCGCTATTTCCCTYCTAGCTTAGGCACTAGTAATACTAGGCTGCCCTAAGCTAAGTAGGAGCGAGCGATTAAGCTACGGATAAGAAGCTCCTTAACCTGCTTCTTTTGCTCTATTATCTGTACTTAAGATAGTTAGTATAGCTATTAATTCACTAGCTTATAGTCGCCTATGTCGATAGAGTGCTCTATTGCTCTCTTTATAGGCAGCTTAGCTAGCAATAATAAGCGGAAGAGGTCTAAGTTAGCATTAATAAGCCGTTAGAGAGAGGCTTCCTTACTTAAGGGGGGAGGATCGTCTCTAGGCTTAAGGGGTAGGTTTCTATTAGGCTCTAAGTCCGGGGGACGGATATCTTCTATAGATATTAAGAAGAGAGGGAGATCTTAGTTCTGTTTAAGGAGCTCTTCTAGCTCTTAGAGGGAATAGATATCTTCGTTAATAGTCTCCGTCGTTAAGTAGTAGAGAGCTRCTCTATARGGAACTAYATATTTAGTACCCCTAACGTTTAAGTAYAGCTTACTAGTCTAGAAGTTAATAGTTAGGTTATATTATCGGAACTAGGAGAGGCCTAAGATTACGTCGTRTCCTCTTAAGTCGAGCACTCTCGCTATAAGGGTACTCTTAAAGTTCCTAAGCTAGTATAGAATCTCTATACTAGTTAAGCTTTCTATTAAGCGGCCGTTAGGGAGTTTAACTTACYTAATAGGAAGATCTACTTAATACTAAGGGAACTAGGCAGCAATGTCCTTAGAGACGTAGATTCCKRAAGCTATAGTGTCGAATAGGAACTTAGCTAGGACTTARGTRTCCTTCCCTAGCAAGCCTAGGGCTTAGAGAAGATTAGTCCTAATAGCATTTAAGCAATCGAAGCGAGCGTTAAGAGGCATCGAGAGTAAGGACAATTRCTAGGGCGATTTATTGTCCTCTAATAAATCGTTACTTAGTTTTTTAACTTARATRYATTRCGAGCTTCCTAATTACGTTACTTAGCCTTAAGTTCTAGCTTAAGCTGCTTAGAGCATTTAAACTAGATATAGCTAGCTACTCCGYAGTTATAACACTTCGGAGAGAAGTTAGTCGAAGTAGGCTTRCGTAAGTTGTCTTRCCTAATACGTTAGTCTAAGGAGTTTAGGTRTTCTAACTACTAAYRGGTAGCTCTCTTCTTTCCTCTAARGGAGCGATAGGYAGCTCGGTTAGAGCGATTACGCAAGCCTRCYTAATCTAAGCGAGGCTCTCTGCGTTATTCCGYAATCTCTATRTTAGCTRYATTAGTTCGCTAGGCTTAGTCTACGATAGGCTTTAAGAYWRACTTCTAAGGAGTTAAGCTAAGGCGAATAAGTTCTACACGGATCTTAAGCTTTAAGCTATCGTAAAAGGCTTAAYAGATAGTAAGATTATCCGGCTTAGGCTAGAGAAGGCTAGAAGCTATTATTAACTTGTAGTAGAAGGAGTTAACACTCCCTAGCTGCTTAAAGCGGCGGAATTCCTTCTATAGCTTCTCTTAGTAGTAGTAATCCTAGAAGTAGCTTTAGAGACCGTTAAGCATTATCTCTAAGGTATAGCTTCCTTAGTAGATAAGAGGCTTAAACTTAGTTTCCTAATCTTCCTACTAGGATAATRCATTCTTCTTTATTAAGCCCCCGAYAAGGCTAATAAGCGCCTCTTCTRTRGGTCTRAACCTCTAGTTAAGAGTRATTATGTTATTTAAGTAGCGGTTAAGCTCCTAAACCTAGAGAGTAGCTRCATTGTCCTTAACATCCCTATAGTAGTTAGCTRGGATGCTAATAGTCCCCTTAATRCGAGGGGCTCTCTTAGAGGGTTTAGAACCTCTATAGCGACGGTCCCTTAATAGGCCGTCGTTATTGTCTAATCCGCTTAAATTAGAGCTGTCTCTAGGGAATCCCGGAGCGGTTAGTAGTGCTTAACCACCCCCTGGGTCGCTTGGTCCGCGTAGGATAGCAGTGCCCTAGTTAAGTGCATCGTGTTCGCGTAGTCGCTCGTTTTCGGCTTTAAGTTCTTAAAGCCTAGCGGCAACGGCTCTTAAGTGGGTCCTAAAGGTAGCGTCTTCCACATCTAAGGCCTCTAGCACAGCCTTAAGTTATCCTCCCTAAGGAGGGTTTTAGATGTAGGAGTGCAACTAAAGGTTGTCGATTATGTCGGCTAAGGAGTGGAAGTCGTACGACTCGCGCTTAAGCGAGCTTCGCGTAGGCTTCGAGGGTCCTATAACGATAAGCGGAGGGGCTTGCTCGACCTAAGAGGCATCTTAGGGGCGAGGAGAGCCTTCCTCGTCTCTTGCCTTAGATAGGTTAGCTATTGCTATAATAGCTTAGTCGGTTAAAGGTGGATAGTATTATAAAGGTAGGATAGTATAGTGCTTTAAGAGAGAAAGGTTATAACTCTTCCTTTTAAATTAAAGCATCCTACTTCGTCTAAGTGTAGCGTTTTTCTTAAGCGCTACAGCGGCGAATTACTAAGACACCTTTAAGTGGGGCGGAAGGAAATAGGTTACCGTGCGTAATGCATTAAGTGCCTGTTATAGTTATCTAAGATATAGTGTATTACATTTCTAGGATGCTTAGCTAAGCTAAGGCGATTAGCGCTAGCTTAGCTATAGTAATATGTGCTTAAGAGGGATTCTTACGGGATRTAGCGTATCTAAGCGCTATATCGGCGACTTTCTTAGTGCAGCCCTTGCTCGATAAGGTAGAGCGAGCTACTACGGCTCCGAGGACGGTTATAAAGCGCTTCCGAGGGCTCTAGCTTAGGTGTACGGTCTAAGTTAGAGTTTTTACCTAGCTGCGGAAGTATGTAGCGTAACGCTAGCGTTACGCTAATTCTTAGGGCAGTCTACCGGAAGAGTTCTCGTCGCTTTAATCTAAGGGCTGTGTTAATATCTAAGATGCGTGTTCTTAAGCTAGTAGGCTTCTTTCTAAATCGTCTTATATAGGGCAACGGAACGAACTAGCTAGCCTGCTAGCCCTAAGTGGGCGAGGTAGACTATAGGTCTAGCTAAGGAGCTGGACTTAAGCTCTTAGCTACCAGATGTTCTAAAATTAATGAACTCTAATTAAATTTACTTAAGGGAAAATTCCCTCGGCTATATAGTCCTGCCTGAGTCACGTGGCTACTTAAGCCTCAGGCATACATGCTCAGTTCTCAAGTGGAGACTTTAAGAACACCCCTCTGAATGCGCATATCGTATTCTAATGCGCATTGTCTCTCTAAATGCGCATTGTCTCTCTAGATGCACATGTCGCATTCTAATGCGCATGTCATATTCTAATGCGCATATCGTATTCTAATGCGCATATCGTATTCTAATGCGCATATCCTATTCTGATGCGCATGTTATGTTTTGATGCGCATCTTGTGTTTTAATGCGCATATCAAGGTTTAATGCGCATCTTGTGTTTTAATGCGCACCTTAAGTTTTAATGCGCATCTTGAGTTTTAATGCGCATCTTGAGTTTTAATGCGCATCTTATGTTTGAATGCGCATGTTATATCTTAATGCGCATCTTGTGTTTGAATGCGCATGTTGTATCTTAATGCGCATCTTTGCTAGATACGCATTTACACAGGAGATGCGCATCCTCTCTCTAAGTGCGCATCTTCTCTAAATGCGCATCTCCTGTGTAAATGCGCATCTAGCAAAGATGCGCATTGTGATGAAGATGCGCATCTGATTAAAATGCGCATTAAGTGCGCACTTAATGCGCATCCCCTTTTTAAATGCGCATCTGCTAAAAATGCGCACTTAATGCGCACTTGATGCGCACTTGATGCGCATCTAATGCACATCTAATGCGCATCTTTCATCACAATGCGCATTTGGAGACGAAATGTGCATTTAGAGGGGAATGCGCATTTAAGAGAAAATGTGCATCTAGAGGGTAATGCGCATGCAGGGGGAAATGCGCATCTATTCTCGGAATGCGCATTCAGTCTCGAAATGCGCATTTAGTCTCGAAATGCGCACTGATCAGGGGAATGCGCATCCACCTAGGGAATGTGCATTAATTAAGAGAATGCGCATTAATTAAGAGAATGCGCATTAATTAAGAGGATGCGCATTCGTTCAGAGARTGCGCATTAATTGAAACAACGCGCATTCGATCAGAGAATGCGCACTTATTCAGAGAATGCGCATCCGTTTAGATAATGCGCATGCATTCAGAGAATGCGCATATATTGATCTCTCCCGATGGGTTTCTAGCCACGCACACGCACACGTAGCATCGCCGGGCCTAGGCGGGCCCATCTCTTGCGACTTCCGAGTGTCAACGCTAAAGCAGCTTCACCTTCAGCTTCGGCAGCCTTCGCCCATCTTGTTTTGCCGCCTGCAATAGGCCTGTGCGTAAGAGAGCGGTCCAAATCCATAACATTTAGGAACTCGGGATGCGAGTTGTCTCACATCTTGCGCACTTACCTAGAGCATGCGCATTCATTCAGAGCATGCGCACTTACCTATAAGATACGCATTCTTTCCCAGCATGCGCAAGAATAGGGTCTCGGCGCAGGGAAAAAAGTACATGCGTAATGTCCAAGGACACGCGTACATACAGCAACAAATATTATGCATCTGCAACCCCAGAAGAGGCAAGCAGCGGGGCTCTGTACTGTCTAGAGGCCAGGTTGAGCTAAGCCTAAAACGCTCACCTCTAGACACACTACCGTTCGAGGTGAAAGCAGCATTGCTTTCTCCCACTTCAACACCAACACATCATTCGAGGTTCGCAAGAGACTGTGTACAGACCAATAATGTGACGTGGATCGTGATAGATTCCTCCTCAAAACTCTCTTTCACAATAACCGCGATGGAAATTGCGGAAATAAAGAGTATGAAAAGAACGTGAATGATCCAACCACAACCTAGAGACGTAAAAGCACGATCTAACCTTATCGGGCCGGGTCTAGACAGCTCTGMCATCGATCTGCTACTACGCGCAACTCTTAAAGGCAACATCTGCGGGCGCCCAAAACCCATTTTGAAAGAGCAGGGGCTTTAAGGAGATCACCGCTTAACGTCGTGCGGCAACTATGTGTTCAATAAGTTCTCTCGACAATGGCAACGATTTGTCTGGCTCGTATTGGAGCACCTAGACACAGCAAAGACGTTATGTTACAAGGTCCATGGGCCAGACGCGATGATATTTTTCAGTTGTGAGACGGCGTCTTATAGCAGGAGGATTTGCGTTGCGTACAACTAACGAGTTCATTTCCATGCCAATCGTAAGTGAAAGAAGAATGGAAATTCCCCGGATAGTCCAGGTCGAAATCGTTAATCGATAGTAGAGAAGGACTTAAAGTCTAGAATAATAGAATCGGAAAGTAGTAGTGTCACCCTTAATAAAGACTTCTATATAGAAGCAAGCGAATTTCCGTTATACCTCTATGTTCTTTTACTATCTAAATAGTAATATAAGAGGGTCTGTGCGTAAGAGGGCGTTTTCTAAATCCCTAAGAGTTACCGACTCTTACTACTTTGATTACTACGCCCTTCTTACGCTATAGGCAGTATAGCTGTTTTTTACGCTATAAACACACTCTTTTTATCCGCCTTATTTTGTTTATTACTACGGCAGAGTATCGCGAAGCCGCTAGCTACCGCTATTGCGCAATATAGACAGCTATCTAGAGGCAGTAAAGTTAGGATAGTGCTATAAAAAGGGGCCCGCGAACGGCGCCGAAATTCCTCCGAGGATAAGCTTAGCGCTAATAACGAGAATAACGGATAAGATAGGCTAAGTAAATACTTACCTACTTCCGCATAGTCTAATACGTATAGAAAACGCACTATAATGTTAAACGAGTACGATGTTTCCGAGCGTAAATAGCTTACTAGAATACGAGCTACCGAGATAGCGGATAGGGAGGAACGACGCGTAAAGGAGCGCGCCGACTAAAAGGCGGAGAGAAAAAGGAAGGACGTACTATACGCTACGTAGTTAGTAGTAATCGCGGCTCCGGTAGTAGTAGTAGAAAGAGTATCGGAAATAGAGGATACTATAGAAGATAGTAAGTTGCTAGAGGAGCTCTAAGGGCTCCTTAATACTTACCGGGAATTAGATACTAAGTATATCCTAGAGATATATAAGGACACTTTTAAACTAGTATACCTTAGTAGGCTAAGAGGAAGCCTATACGCTAGTATAGTAGTCGATATAGAGGCCGACGAAAAGCTAGACGCGCTACGAGTGTTAATAAGAGCGAAAAAGTTATCTAGTATACCGACGTACGATAAGTTTTCTATATACCTAGTCTAGGTAGAAGGATAGTTAAACTATATATATATTATATTATACTTTTATTCCTTAGACCTAGTGCTGCTCTAAGCGATAATACGCTACTAGGTCCTTATTATAAAGCTACTTAATCTCGGCTATACCTAGAATCCGTTAGTTAGGAATTTTATAGTGCGAATATACGAACTAATTTAGAAGCGAGGTATTACTAAACCGGAGAATTAGGTAATACCGCACGACTTTACGTATCTTACGGACAATATATACTCGCTCCGAGTATACCTACGGCCTATACTACCGACAAAACGTTCCCGCTCTAATACGAGTAGGGATTACTTATTTCGAGGTATAGTAACCGGTAGCTCTATAACCGAAATCTGCCGAAATTATAATAACGGCCGCTACGAGCAATCTCTATATCCCCTCGGTTTCTAATACGCCTATAATAAGTATAGTAAGTAAGGCTATTCTCGGTTATAATATAGGATTACGAAGATTACTATAGGTACGAATACGGATATAGCGACCTAATATAGAGCTATCCTTTAATAAAAAGGGTCTATGCGTAGAGGGCGTAATAGACGGATCTTACTAAGTTATACTACTTAATCCTCTATCTATACGCCCTTCGGTAGCCTTAGCTTAGTTTTATCGTTTTATTTTTACCTAATAAGTATATCGTATAGAGGATACCGGATATACTAACGTCTATAACTTTAACCTCGCTACTACCGTCTAAATAGTAGAGAGGGGGAGGTAGGTAGTAATAGTAGGTAAAAGGGGGCTAGGTCGGCCTCTACGTAACCGCTAAGAACCGGACGATTCCGACCTCGACTCTCTAAATAACGGAGACGAACTCGGTAAGTATTCCTTACCCCCTTCGGTATCGTCGAATATAGGAAAAAAGCGCGGTAATATAGTAGAACCCGATAGCCTTAATATCCTTAGCGACGTAGCGTTACGATATAGACGAATAAGTAAGGAAGACTATAAAGGCGTCCTCCGTAAATACGAGATAGTTATACGTTAGGAAGAGCGCGTAGCGAGGAGACGTAAGGAAGAAAGAGAGGAAGTAGAGTACTAAGCTAAGATAGCCGCTCTTATAACCGCTACCGTAGCGCCGATAGGCGTATAGCCGGCGTAAGGTATATAGGACGAAGGTAAGCAATTACTAGAGTAATACCGCCCCCTCCTATACCTCCTTAATAACTTAGACGCTAAGTACATTATAAAGGTATATAAAGGAACCTTTCGCCTTATAAACTTATATAGGTTATAAGCTACGGCGTTCTCTACTATAGTCCCTATAGAGGAGGTCGATATAAAATACAAGGCTTTCTAACTCCTTAATAGAGGTAAAAGCAGCTCTATATCCGCTAAGCTAGAGGACTTCTTATCTTTCGCCGTCTAGTCTAAGGGCTTTATAAACTACGCCTATATAATAGCGGTGTTCTTCGGCGAAATACCGCGACTTACGGTCGTTATTATCCGCTACTATAACTGAATTACGTAGCTCGTTAACCTTAGCTATAATTAGACGAAGGTTATACGCTACTTTGCGGTTTAAACGTATAACCTCGTAATTAGCCGAGGTATGCTAAAACCTAAGAACTAGCTACTAGTTTACGAGTATATATACCTTATAACGCAGGTATATAATATCGCCTTAATTAACGCTTTAAGCCGTCCGAATAACCCTAAGCGCATACGCTCGGATATAGACGGCGGACATTCGTTTTAAGGGAAAGCAAATAAGCAAATTTATAAGAACTTTAATACTAAGAGCTGCCGAGAACCCTATTAGGCAGGTTTTAAATATATCTACGATAAGTACGGAGGAATATACGCCCGTATAAACTGCTCTACTATCGTATTAAAAGGTGCCTAAGTATCTAGAGGCCGCTCTATTCGGCTACCCTCTAAATACTAGCGTAACGAACGACGATAGCGACTAAGACGCGAAGAGCGACGGTACTAGGCCGAATATACTACTACCCTTCGATATATACGCGTACTACGCGCCCCTCGAACTATGCATTTTACTACTATACCGTAAAGCGTAGGCTTATATACTACGAGACTACTCCTATAACGTACTACCTACGACGATTTCGTATATTCTTTAGTTTAGCGTATCGATCGGAGCCGAGGGGAACATTCGCGACCGTACGACGAATAACTACGATATCCTAGACGAGAAAGACATCGATAATTAAGTTACGGACGACCTACGAAATAAGCGAATATTAAGAGTAGAGTTAGCTGTATCTTTACTAATTAGACAAGTGCCGAAGCAAGATAGAGGATTACGGAGGATATATAACCTATCTTTCTTATACCGAGGCCGCGACGAATAGTCCGTAAACGGTATTATCCCTCGTTACTACGGTAGTATTAAATATACCTCCTTTARTAACGTCGTAGACGTAGTACTAGTAGTAGGGCGAGGCTATATTATTATTAAGAAAGACGTTAAAAGCGCCTTTAGAATAGTACTAGTCGCTATCGAGTAACGCCGCTTACTCGCATTTAAATAGCGGGGCTAGTTATACGTCGAATACTACCTACCGTTCGGCCTTCGTATAGCGCTAGTATTATTTAACCTATTCGCGGAAGCTTTATATTAGCTTCTCGAACGACAACTATTATGCCCTTTATCCTTAAGCGTACTACTCTATTACCTCGATAACTTTATTTTTATTATAAGGCCTAGCTCTACGACCGAATAAATCTATTCTACCTAGACTATAATTATAATAGAGCTCGGAGTTCTATATAACAAAAAGAAGGACGTAGAAGGAACTATCGTCGAGGTCCTCGGTATTATAATCGATACCGTTAGAGGTAAGGTAAGCCTATCGCTAGATAAGCGCGATAGGTTAGTCGATAATATTAAGGATTTCCTAACGGCTCCTTCGGTCTTACGAGACGATATCGAATAACTCGCCGGACGCTTATCTTAGGTAGCTAGAGTAATCGACGTAGGCCGCGCTTTTACGGTTAGGCTATTTACTTTCCTTACTAGCTTTATAACCGAAAGCTAAAGACGGCTTTACTATAGTATTAGAGAAGACCTAGAATAGTAGCTTCGCGCGCTACGCGAGAGTAATAGAATAAGGATACTAAGGGAACTAACTACCTTAGTAGTTTACCTCTTTACCGATGCCTCGAATATAGGGCTCGGCGCCTTTTAGTATAGTAGGGCCGCTACCGATACTAACTAGCGTAACCACGTCTATTATCTATACGTAGAGGATTTCTTCTATCTACTACGTTCCGACGGTACGTATATTAACATCGCGGAGATAATAGCTATTTAGCTATCCTTTAAGCTCTAGAGCGAGTATTAGACGGACTATAAGGTTATTACGTACGGCGATAATACGACGGTTTACTACGGCCTATTACGGCAACGCGTTAACGGCGGTACTAATTACCCTCTACGCGAAGTCTTATTACTAGCATTATTACGGAACTATCGTATTAAGGCGTAGTAGCTCTTATCGAAGGATAACGCCCTCGCGGACGCTCTTTTACGTTTCGACATAGCCGCGGTCGCTAACCTTTATCCGCATTAGTAGTAATAGATACCGACACCGGTAACGAGCTACCTAATAGATAGATTTAGCGTATAAACGCGCTATCCGTCGGCTATACGAGGCTACTCTAGTATACGCTTAAACTAATAACTAGATAATTATACAAATTAGTAATTCGCTAATAGAAACTATACGCGTACTTAAATAGCACCGGCTACGCTTAGCCTCCGTAGTAATAACTACTTTACTAGTACGTCGTCGATAGGACGCTATACCTAAGCGACGCTTTCCGGTTAACCGTCCGTAGCGAAACTCTTTAGGCCTACCTCTTAGTAATACGCTTATATTACGTCGACCTCGGCATTCTAAACCTCTCCGTATTTAATAGTAACTATATAAAACAACTAGTCCGCGGCGCTAAGGCTCTAAACGTACGATCCCGTAGAACGCGGCTACTAATTTCGCTATAGCTACTTACGGACATTATAGTTACMGTATATACCTCCGACGACTTTAACCTAAATGCCGCGGTTACTCTCGCTTTTACCGGTTTCCTCCGACTTAGGGAAATTACTTATAGAGGGAAAGCGAGGCAATTACGATAGTAGGCCTCTTAGAATGTCGTCCGTAGCGATGTTATTATCTCCGACGATTTACTATATACTACGCCTACGCTAGTCGAAGACCGATAAAGATAATAGAGGTATTAACATCTATATAGCCGCTATAGCCTTAGACGTCTATCTAGTTCGATATATAAAAGCCCTCTTCGAGAGGCTCCTAACGATCGACGCCCTTTAACTATTATTCTWCCTACGCTCCGGCTACTTCTCGCGCGAGGTAGTAATCGAATTTATCCGTAGCGGATTAGAAAGACAAGGGATAGATAGCTCTTAATACTCCGGGTATTCGCTCCGAGGGGGGGCGGTATAATATACGAAGGATAACGGTATAGCGGACGGTAATATCTAAATACTCGGACGCTAGTAATCGGACGCTTTTAAGCTATACTTTATAATATCTCCGTCGTCCTTATTTCGGCCAAACCTCTAATTCTAAACCGGCCGTTCGCTACTACTCTAGCTACTTATCTAGAGCGGCCGTATTTAGCCTTATCTAGATAACTGCCATTATATTATAAATAATAACGCTCCGCGAATATACTCTATTATAGAATAGCTATGCCTAGACGGCCCGCTTTCGGCCTCCTCTAGATATAATACCTCCGCTCTCGCGATAACACCCTACTCTAACCGTTTAGGGCTCTTACTTAGGCCTTACCTATAGAGCCTACTAACCGAGTTAATTAATATACGCGTTAATTAGCTAAGCAAACTCTATACCTTAGACTAAGCCTATAAATACTACTATATAAAGGCTACTAAACGAATAGATAAAAAGGGTCTATATATAGAGGGCGTAATAGACGGATCTTACTAAGTTATACTACTTAATCCTCTATCTATTCGCCCTTCGGTAGCCTTAGCTTAGTTTTACCTACCCTCCGTCCCTTATAGACATGCATTTTATAGTAGATAGCGTACGTATATACGTAGCTTTCGGGCCTTAGCTATAGAGCCTACTAACCGAGTTAATTAACACACGCGTTAATTAGCTAAGCAAACTCTATACCTTAGACTAAGCCTATAAACACTACTATATAAAGGCTACTAAACGAACAGATCTATACCTCTATTTCGATAGGCTCGTAGCTAATATATCCCTACTAAAGAAGGATATATAGTAGCATATATTACGCGAATACCCTAGTTAACTACGGATTATAATAAATTATATCCTCTAATTCGGCGCTTTAATTAGATCGGATACTAACCTACTAAGCTAGCGAGTAAAAAACTACGTTATACTCGATAGAACGGACATTACTCGTAAGGTAGTAAAGGAGCTAGCCCTCGGCCGTATTACGCTAGTACCAAAGGACGCGGATATAGTAGTTTCCCCTCTAGGCTAGGTACCGAAACACGATAGTAGAATAAGGCGAATCTACGACCTTTCCTCGCCGCGCGACGGTAGCGCGCTATCGGTTAATAAAACTATTCTAAAAGAGTACGGTTCGATCGCCTACGCGTCTTTCGAGGACACTATATAACGCATTATTTAGACTAGTGCCGGATGTATTATCCTTAAAAGAGACGTAAGCGACGCTTTCTAAATTATACTAGTAGCGGCTTAGTAATAGCGCCTCCTAGCTTTCGAATAGTGCGGAAAGCTATATATAGAAAACTGCCTTCTATTCGGACTACGTACTACGCTAGCCTTATTTAACTTGTTCGCTAAAGGCCTATATTAGATACTCGAGGGGCTACTTAGCGACGTTTTAGACTATTACCTTAATAACTCGATCTTCGTTATTCCGAATATAGCCGAAGGCGTTAACCGTATCTAGAGGGTCTAGATCGAGGTTACGGATGCGCTTAGCATTCCGCGTAATAATAGTAAAGACGTCTAAGGCACGTAAGCGGAGGTACTCGGTATTTAAATAGACATAGTTACTTAGATTACTAGCCTTTCGCCCGAGAAACAAAAGCGCATAATTAGTAATATTAAAGCGATACTTCTATTACCCTTAGTAACTCCACGATAAACTAAGGAACTAGCAGGCCGCTTATTATAGGCCTCGCGCGTAATTAACGTAGGTAAAGCGTTCTCCGTAACGCTATTCGCGTTTAGCGCGGCTTTTAAGAACAACTAGTATATTAAGAAACGACTATATTAATTAGTGCGATTAGACCTTAAATAGTAGCTCTACGCTCTCCGTACGAGTAACGGAACGCGGATAATAAATAAGTCTTCTCTAAAGTAGGTCCGCTTATTTACGGATGCCTCTAGTACCGGCCTATCCGTAGTATGTTTTTTCGACTACGAGTCTAGAGCCGACCGCTTTCGGCTAGCCTCTAGACAGATGTTCGTATACGTTAAACCGAGCTAGTTCTTCGCTATACGACGGTTCGAGGACTTATATATTAATATAGCCGAAATGCTTACTATCTAGCTAGCCTTTAAGTAGTAGGGGAAAACTTAGACCTACTATTACGTAATAGCGTTTTACGACAATATAACGGTATATAGCGGACTAGCAAAATAGCGACTTAATAGCGAAGCTAATCTCCCTCTCCGCGAGGTATTACTAATCGACCTTAGTTATAATATTTAGATCTAACCGTACTAGCTTAGCTTAGAGGATAACGCCTTAGCGGACGTACTATCGCGTTTTAACGAGAATACCGTCGCTAACCTTTATCCGTAGTTAACTACTCTATTTTTAATAAACCGCTAGCTAAGTAGATATATCGAGTAAACGCTCTATTAATTAGATACGCGCGGCTATTATAGCACGCCCTTAAGCCGTCTATACGGCAATCTTATAAGTTATTAAGAAAATAGTAGGAGCTGTTTATAGCTTTTAACGTAACGAAGCCTTACCCGCTAATACGCTAGCTGCTTTATTAATATATCGTCGATAGAGCGCTATACTTAGGTAGCCTTTTTAAGAAAACGATTAAGGGCGAGTTAATCTAGGTATTACTCGCCGGCTTACGCGCTTATTACGTCGACATCGGCTTATCGTTAACTAAACTCGCCGTGTTCGACGACGATTACCTTAAATAGCTAGTAAAGGGCGCGAAGTTAGTAAACGCGACCCTACGTAAGGAACGGCTACTTATTACGCTAGACATACTTCTCGCTACGGTATAACTACTAACTTCGGTTAACGTCGCGAACTATAACGCGGCGGTTACGTTAGCCTTCGGCGCGTTCTTACGCCTCGGCGAAATTACGTTTAACGGCAAAGCTAAACACTTAGTAGCGTGAAGCCGCTAGTACTATACTCGCTCCGATATTATTCTCGTAACGGATTACTCTTACCTAAAGCTACGGTTAAAACGCTCGTAAACCGATAAGGAATACTAAGGAGTTAATATTATTGTCGCTACTATAGGAGTACCGACCTACCTAGTTTCGAACTATCGTAACCTACTTATAGCGCAACCTACGCTATCCCCGCTATAGTCCCTCTTCGTCCTCTAGAGCGGCTACTTTACGAAAGAGTCGCTAATTAAGTTTATCCGCGCTAGTATTTTAAGAGCTAGGCTAGATATATAGGGATATAGCGGTTACTCTATCCGAAGATAGGCTATATAAAGAGTAAGGGATATCGGAATAATAGACGGCGAGATATAGCGACTTAGACGATAGTAATTAGATGCCTTCCTACTCTACTACGCGACGCTAGAGGATACGCTATACCGCCTAAGTAATAGCTTTTAAACCGGTTAATCTATGCTACTTAGATAAGGACTACTACCTATATAACTTCCTATACTCTTTACGGCACGCTATATAACGACTATATCTATAACACCTTCCGTACTATACTATATATACTTACCTATAGTTTAGGGCCCTAGCTTCGCCTTAGGCCTAGCTATAGTAGCCTCTAGTACTTAGCATTCGTATATATAATATACGGACGTAAGTAAGCAAGTATCTAGAGCTACTACCGCTTTAGTCTAGCCCTAAATACCTACTACCTAAGAGTTCTTATAAGCGTATAGATAAGAGGGGTCTATACGTAAGAGGGCGTTCTAAATTCTAAGAGAGCTACTTACTCTTACCTCTTTAATTAACACGCCCTTTTTACGCTATAGGTAGTATAGCCGCTTTTTCCCGCCCTCTATCCCTTTAGTTTACGTAGATAGACGTACGTATAGAACGTAGCTTAGGCCTAGCTATAGTAGCCTCTAGTACTTAGCATCCGTATATATAATATGTAGACGTAAGTAAGCAAGTGTCTAGAGCTACTACCGCTTTAGTCTAGCCCTAAATACCTACTACCTAAGAGTCCTTATAAGCGTATAGACGGAAGCCTCGTAACTACTACCTTAATAGCAAAAGGGCGAATTGATTTTACGCCTTTTAGTAGCCGCTTAGTAACCGCCTCCGGCCTTCTACTAATATCTACCTCGTACGACCTTAGAGCGTATACGTATGCCTCGATAGTACGCCCCGCTACGGAATTTCCCTAGTATCCTAATAATGTCCTTACTATTATAAACTCTTAGAGAACCTCTTCGCGAAGTAGCTAAGGATCCTTACTCTTAAAAGTATAGAAGGATTCGTATTATAAAATAGCGGAGGTATAGGTAGTACGCGTACGAGGAGATAGTCCGTAGTATAGTAGTATATAGAAGCCGCTACTTCGAGTAGGCAGGTCCGGCGATAAGTTAGTAAGGTTAGTAATACGCTCGAGCTATCTCCGATCGATAGTAGAGTAAAGCCTAATCGAGACGTAATAAATTATTAGCGAGGCCGTTATCTTCCGAGGGAAGCTATAATAGCTAACTAAGAGAAAAGCGGGCCTAAATTAAAGTAAGTAGTGCCTCTCGGAGTAGTATATTTGCTTCGCCCTTTATACGATAGCGATTAAGCCTACCGAAGATAGTACGACTATCTATATATACGATAACCTCTTAATAGGTCTAGTTACTAGCCTAGCGCGAGAAGGAGAGGGTAACTATATCTACTTCCGTAACGTTAATATATACGTTATCTGTCCTTTTAATTATAAACGCGTCTTAAGCACGGATAGTATCTAGATAGTATTCCTAATACGGCGAGTCGCCGTAGTACTAAAATGCACTAATACCTATTAAGGAGGCATCGGTAAAAAGCTATAATCGTAGCTAAGTCGGCTAAATAAGGCGTACGCCGTTCGTCGTATAGAGTGCGCGTTACTACTAAAGTAAATCGCTTCTTAGCTTAGAGTAAAGTCTTCTTCTTTCGAAGGCGGACTAAAACTAAGAGATAAAAGCGTATAAGGTAACATTAAACGCCCTTCTAACATCTACGATATACGTA
Source organism: Ramularia collo-cygni (assembly GCF_900074925.1). Lineage (NCBI taxonomy): Eukaryota > Fungi > Ascomycota > Dothideomycetes > Mycosphaerellales > Mycosphaerellaceae > Ramularia > Ramularia collo-cygni. Next base: position 757,576 of record NW_019716264.1, read on the forward strand.
GCCTAAGATAGCTTACTAGCGAGAGTTCGAGCCGTATCTAGAGTAATGCTATTCCTAGCTAACGCATTATTAATTAGATTAAGCGTAGTAAGGCGCTTGTTCTTAGGTAGGCGATACTCTATTACGATCGTATTAATTTCCGTTCTAAGCACGGTAAGATAGGTACCTTCTTCTTCTTTTTCCTTACTTAAAGGAACGCCGAGTAGTTCTATCGAGGAAGCCTATATAAGTTTAAAGCGGTTAACGTCTGCTTAACGTATACAGATGCCGAGGAAATTATCGAGGTAATAATCGACGTAGAGTATAGTTATTATCTCGAGGATCTAGTATATTCCTTTAGCGAAGAGGTTAAACAAGAACGGAGCCGTACGTAGGCTAAATAGAAGGAAGTTCTCTATATAGATATATCCTTACTATTCGAAGGCTAAGAGACGACGGTATTAAATACATACTAGAATAAGACGGAACGCGTCCTTTATATCCCTCTTTATAATAATACTACCGGCGCTAGTAGCCTATACGCGATTAAGGATTAACTCGAAGCGTACGTACGAGATTACGCCGTAAGCGTAGGGTATACCGTTATTAATTAACGACTCGCGAGGCTAAGAGAGGTCGTAAATACGGCGATAGCCTCCGCTACTTTTAGGAACGAGTCCTAGCGGTAAGGATACTACCGCGGTAGTAGTAATAGATATCCTTCTATTAGCTAGCTCTTCTTATACCTTATACGTAATTACTTTCGGATCGTTACTTATAAAGCGGTAATTACGCGCTATACGCTCCCTTATACCGCTAAGGTACCTAATATCTACGCCGTACTCTATAATGTATAATAATACGCGTACTAGCTCTTAATTAAAGTATCTTTAAAGAAGCGCGCGCTAAGCCGTAAGGCGTAACGGCGAGGCGTTCGGAACTCGTACGGACGACGTATAAGCGTTAAAGGGTAGCGTCGTATTCGGGCGAAGGGAACCTATCGTAGTAGTAGTTAAGGGAAGCGTAGTAATAACGGACGGAAGCTATACTACGAAGTGCTAGATTGCTAGTACGTCYAGTAACTCCTCTACGTCGCTATCCTCGGCTAGCGAGGGTAGCGTACTTAGTTACTTTCGGCGCTTAGGATATTCGTTAAACCGGTAGCTACCTTAGTATTAGTTATAAACATACGCGAGGCTCTAAGGATAAGGTTTAGTATAATCGTATAGGTTCTACTTTATATATAGGCCTTTCTTCTTCTTCGAATTATCGTTCCGAGCTTATAGTAGTATCGAATTACTAGTAATTATAAGTCCTCCTTTTTATAGCACTATTAAAACTACGAACTCCGGCGTAAGGTAGTTATACGTAAATAAAGGATCGAACGACGACGAGCTAGTATCGGTTACTCCTCGGCTATACGCTTCCGTATAAGCGGCTATAGCTAAATAGACTACTACGTCGCTCTACTAAAAGCGCCTAGCCTAGCCTAATACCTAGATAGAATGTAGGTTAAGCTATCTTAGTAGTAATAGATAGTCTRCGCTAAAGAAGCGGTCTATTAATAGCTCGAAGTATCTAAAACCTTCGCGCTAAACTAACGCGCTACTTATCTCCTTAATCTTGCCTACGATACGGTAGGAGTTTAAATAGCCGGTAGTATCGATTACCGATCGGATACCGAGGTTCGTTACTTAAGGGATTAGCCTTATTCGCGCGAGATTAAGGGGGTTAAATCGTTTATAGTAAACGTCGTTAATAAGAGGTTTTAGTACGTATTAGAGGTTACGCATTATCTACGAGCGGTTACCGAGGGGTATCTTACTATTAAGTATGTTCTTATTATCTACTATCTTCGCTACCGGCGTAAGCGTAGTAGAGGCTAGTAGAAACGCCGTCGCGCTAATAGGAGTTCCTCCGGCGAGCCGAGCGCGCCTCTTACGGAGGTCCTATACTACCGTAAGGCGTTATAGTTCCTCTATTAATAGGTTGTCTAATCTATTATCTATTACCGCTCTATTATTTACCGCCGTCGCTATTAGTATAGGACTAGACGAGCTACCGGCCTAACCGGATCCTTCGGCGATTAGTAGCTAATTTATATTTCGTAGCGGTAGTTAGTATAATAGGCCGCCGTTATTTAGGCCGGCGAGGTCGTCTTCGTCTAAATCGTTATCGGCGTCGTTATCGGTATTATTAAGGTCGAAGTCGTCTACTCGTAGAGTATTACGGGGGCGTCCTCGTTTTACTATATTACTAACCGAGGTTAAACGCCTTCTATAGTATACGGTAAAGTGTCTAAAGGTCTATCCGCATTTAATGCCGTTTAAAGCAGGTATCTAGACAGTACCCGTAGGTTTAAACATGCTATATTTAATACGTACTACGCAAAGCGGAGGTAGATGAATTAAGGAGTTATCCGAACTTCCTCGGTTAGTACACCTCGCTTATGCACAGACCCCCCTTCATTTACGTGTTTGAATGGGCATCGAATGTAAGTCATTCTAAGCTGCTCATTCCAGCGTGCTGATTGCTCGTCGCTGGCCTCCACAATCATGCGCTTTCCGTCTAATACCAAAGCGTTCAGTGACAGCCAAGGGCTTGTTATGTAGAGCGGAGGCGTCTCCGATTCTTGAGGGATGAATAGATACGCGGTCAACTTCTAGTCGGCCAGCACCTGATGCGCTCGTAAAGCTGTCTCGGTAACCTTCTTTGGGTTATAACTGAGAAGGGTCTATGCGTAAGAGTGCGTTCTGAATCTCGATGTGACGGGGGAAAGGATGGCGGTAGTAGTATCGAGCAAGTTCGTCGTAACAGATGGGGGTAGTAGATGAATCCATATACGCGTACACGAACGACATGGACCGTTCTCGGACGTTTTTAAGAGAAGGAGCATTTCTGCTTGAGATGTTACATCGTACCTTGTAATCATCATCGCAAGCGCAACTTTGAGAAGTAGTAGAGTCTGATCAAGAAAGCAAGATGAATGACCAAACAGTTTGTTTGTGATTAATGGATCCTATGGTCGTAGTCTAAGAGAATTGGAGGATAGGATCAAAAAACCACCCGCTTGCCACAAGTGGCCAATGGCCCGAGATTAAACTCTTCGACAAAGAGAACTCCATGCCATGACAACACTTGCATTGCACTGCAAGGTCCAGAAGGCGTTCGATTTACTATAGGACAATGTAAGCGAAGCCGAACCATTCGTTGCTAAGCCGCAGTGGCAAACATACACAGTTGCAAAGGCATCCGCTCTGTGTTGTGATTCACATTAGCATTTGACACGCAAAATCAAGCCTAGAGCTCGATCAGATATTCGAGATATCTTACCGCTTCGGGGCAAAGGTCCTGAAATCAAGAAGAGGTACGTTAGCATATGACATTGACAAATTGATCGATGGACGACAGCACAGCTCCAACGCAAGGGCTCTTTCGGGATGTACTTACGCCCGGCATACAATCAATGCCGCATTCTCCATTTGACCCCACCTGAGTGCATTCTTCGCCGCTGGACGTAATGCATGTACGTCTGCAAGAGGAGCACCTCTGTCGCTTGAAGAGCCCGTCGGCTAGGCCCGTAGACCTGTCGACTTCTCCGGGGGGCAATGCGGTGACAAGTGCGACCCATAGGCAGGAAAGGACAAGAGTGACACGCATTTTGTCTGGTAGGGTGGGTGGGTTGGTTGGTTTGTTGGTTGGAAAGCTAGAGGCTTTGTTGAAGTGCAGTGGAATGTGGTTTGAGATGAAGAGTTGGAGGCGTTCGGACTGGTCATATATATACCTGCCAATCTCTACCCCTCTGCCTCGTCTCTCGTGAGACCTCGCGGTCACCATAAAATGGCTCATATGAGATCCTTACACCCCGCCTGGTACTGTCCATGCATGGCTATGCTCTGACTGCGCAGGGACAGCTTTCTCGACGAGGTCCAAGGGGCTCCGATTCATGGGTGTGCAAGAGCTCGTGTCCTTGTTCAGGCATAATCAGGGAGATCATGCCTGGAAGTCGCATTGCACATTGTGCTACCATTGTTCAGCTCCGGCTATGATGCTAGGTAAACTCCGTGTCGTTCTCCCAGAACGCACGTCGTCTGATGTATCAGTAATCGCACAGTCGCCATGTACTTGGAGTGCACTATTCGAACAAAGACGATCCAAGTGTGCCCATATTCCGTCCGAAGGGAACATTTTGCTCTCCGTCTAGCCAGTGACTCCCCGAAACTGGCATGGGCTGTGCGCATGGATAGGAACTTTGCATCAGGCGACTGTGTTACTCCAGCTGAGCTGATTGTTGAAGACTATAACCTGCATACCGGCAGCTCCGAAAGCCATTTCTTTGGCCTAGTCCATGTCCCAACAATCGTGTCGAATCAATCGTAACTATGTCGAGTGTACTCCCAATTGGCCTACTTCCCTTGCAATCACCTCGAAATCTTATTAGAGCTTCCTGTATGCGGGATGTCTTCTGTACAACTGATATCCGAGCCGAGGCAGCGCATGACAACATGTCTAGGTCTTTTGGTAGCATAGTTTCGGGGAATGTACGAGGAGTTTATCGGAGGTTAGACACTCGATCGCGGGGTTCAGAATGGTCTGTTGAACTGGATTAGGTGAGTAGGTAAGCCCCTATTATAATCCGCTTGAGAATTATGTTGGAGAAGGGGTGAAAAAAAGGGACGTCCCGGGAAAGGACACGTCGAGGAGAGACGATCGTTGCTATGAAAGTAACATCTTGTTAGAATCAAATACCAAAAATCCTTAACGCACAAACCAGTAGCCACTTCGGCTAGCACTACTTTACCTCGCGAGAAAGAGTTTGGACGAAAGCTGGCGCAAATTATTCGTTGCTAGGCTATGGCAAGGCTGCCCTCAACGTCCTCATTAACAGAGAGAAGTCGGTTTAAACTTTGTCTCGTGAGTTCGCGGGTGCGCCCCGTGTAAGACATGGAAGCCAAAACGAACTCTAACGCTAGTGGATCCCTCGTTGCAAATAAATCTACCTGACTCTTCTACACGGAAGCGCTTCAATTTTACCACTTGTGAGCCAGAAGATAAGATAACTGAAGTTTTATTTGCTTAGTTGTTATAAAGCCGGAATCACTGTTAACTAGCCAAACGTACAATGCCAATGCCAATGTCTAAAGGGCCACTTGTCCACAATCGAGTGAAGTTTCTCAGATTCCATTTTGCTTTCTACCGGATGGACGGGTGTAATGAAGCGTTGCCGGGCCTCGGCTAGGATGCCCTAGTTCTTCTAGTGGGCCTCGACGTCTGACGGGGAATTATCATCATGCCACTCACTGCGGGGTCACGGCAAGTTTGCCCTAAACTGGATTGGCATTATGTCATAATTCATGCTACCGTACCTGCACTTTGCCCTCAACAAGACGCGTCGGAGATGTTGTTGCACTTTTCCGCTGTAGTACACCTGTTCACCGCACGTGCATGAAAGCTTCCGGAAGGGAAGGGCGAAACTGCATGCTTTTCGCGGGAGTTTCTTCCTGCTGTTCTGAAATTCAATGCGAGCGCGCGCTGCGAACAATGCTAAGAAACATGATGATGTTGCAGAAGAGTGCAGCAAATTGTAACGAACCGCGTGTTTGGAGACACATTTAATGTAGATGTATCCTTCACGGCCCGTAAATCGTGGCTACAACCCCACGGAGCAATGGGAGGTCGTAGCGCGAGGGAGTTGGGGCCGATTAAGCCTGGCAAGGGCGAGTTCTCTCGGATAGGATAGGATAGGAACAAGCTGTCGAGGAGATTGAGGCGATTGAGAGTGGCGGTGCCAGCATGTTTGCTTGATGGCTGCGAGAATGACAGGAAAGATACCAGGTCACGAATGAAGAGTGGTTCATGGCATGATTAGCCGATTATAGAATCAGCTCCACGACGAGAGAATGGAAAGAGAGAACCTAGCCGGGATCGCGGTGTGCGGTCAGGGTTGATGGAACAGAGGAATGGCTTCCGGACCGCGATCTGCTAGAAGTGGATCGATCACCCCAGCTCATATGCTTTTAATATCCCCTCTCCTACCATGCAGTCATCTCCTCGCATGCGGCTCGAAGGGTTAAGTATCAAGAAGGGCAGTCGCTTGCTGTTCAGCTGTCTTTCGATGAGAGACTAGCGTGCACGGTGCATGAATGAAACCAGCACTTCGACGAAAAGTGGTTCGTTCAGTCCGACTACAGTCTCTCCACGCATTGGGGTGTGATGTTTGAGAGTTCTGCCGACTCTCCGCTAGCGATGATGCTTGACGAGCTTCGTTTGCTGATACTGTCGCATTTAGAATGAGATGAAAGGGGTGAGGAGGAATCTGCTACCTGTGAATGTGTTTTCTCTGTTTCGGCTGCAAAGTGGGACCGGTAACGCCATGGGAAGCTTTGCACATGGTTCCAGATATCTGCTGTCGAGGTCATTCTAACTTTCCAAAACGGTGCGGGCATCTGCGTGAGATGCGACCGCAAGCCCTTGGTTAGGTTTCATGATCCTTCTGATTGCGTTGAGCCTTCTTGTCACGTCGAGTGTCAGCCGACTGTCCTCTGTGCAGCGTAGCGGTGGATACCTGGCAACCCTTTGCAGGGCGATCATCTATTCCACGTGACCTTTGGGTCCCGGTTTCGAGCGTGAGCCCACGCCGACCCGTCCGCTCCAACCTATTGAAGCACGTCATCGTTTGATCAGTACTCAGGTGAGTGACCATTGAGGAATCCCAATTGTTGAATGTACCATTTTTGGGGGGGGGCATTGGTCGGGAAAGAGTAGTAAAAAGAGAATTTTTGCACCCACACTACTGGATCGCTGAGCTCCCCAACCAGGCGAGGGAATGCGGAAGTCAAGCCTCCGATCGCCTCGATGTGCTGCTCGTCCCCACATTAAGCTCAAAGTCTTCGGCAGCGGGGAGGTCCGGTACTCTACTCCGTTCTCCCCTTATGAGCATTACTAACATCCGCCACTTGGCAAACAACGCCCGCCAATCATACGCGAACCCATCCGTCAACATCCACCTCTGGCCCCTACTGACCTTCCACTCCCTCATCATGATGATGGCTAGAATTCCCCTCGTAACATCCTCCACGTRGATCAGATGCACACTCTTCTCCCCTTTGACTCATTCATTATCCTTTACGACTCACTCGGCCCAATCCCAAGGATTACAGCCAAGGTACAAAAGCTATACCTTTACACAGCTGAAAGTACGCGTATAACGTCACGTAGTAGTTAGTAGCTAGCGGAGCTGTTCTATTGAACGCGATAGGATGTGTGCCGCGTAAGACTTGCATAGCTAGTACGCCTATGAATTAAGAAATATAGGTCCATCTCCGGTTCCGTGCCGCTACTTGCGATGTACGCAATAGGATGTGCCCCGTAAGACTTACACAGCTAGTACGCCCATAAATCAAGGGATATAGGTCCATCTCCGGTTCCGTGCCGCTACTCGCGGTGTAGTTTACTCATTACCTGCTACTGGATAAAAAGGGCGCTGTGAGAATTTGAAGTATCGCACTTACCAAAATCTTCCAATTGCAATCATTCTACAGAAAGCCTCATTTTGGAAATGGCCCTGCAAGTGTTCCCAGCCTCTAATGCTACCGTGCTGGTGGCACTCGCTACAGCTACGATAGCTCTCGCGTGCGTCGGATTTGTTGTCTACCAAGTTTACCTCTCGCCGTTGTCGAGAGTGCCCGCCGCCCATCCACTGGCCCAGATAAGCTCCCTCTGGATCCAGTGGCATCGGTGGCGGGGGACCGAATTCGATCGTATCACAAGTGCTTTAGCGACAAAGGGCCCGTACGTTCGTGTCGGACCCAACGAAATCGTCCTCAATGCCATTGATGCTGTCCGAAGCGTCTATGGCGTTGGCGCCAACAACTTCGACAGGCATCCCTCATATGACTACTTCATCACTCAGGGGTATGTCGCCTCGGGAGCAATCCATCAGAAGAGCTGCGCAAGAAACTGACATGACCTCTCCAATCAGCACTCGGAACATGTTCACGTCCCTCGGGAAGAACCACAGATCCAAGAGGCGCAGAATCTCTTCCATATACTCACGTTCATTTTTGCAGACGTCTCCCCACGCTCGTGCTGTTATGCATTCCTTGCTCGTGGAAAGAATGTTGCCAGTTCTGACTCGGACATCTGCCACGGCTCATTCAAGCATCAATGTCTTGCCTTTGTTTCAATCCTTTGCGCTGGACTTCATGTCCACTTTCGCCTTTGGAATATCCAGGGGCTTCAACTTTATCAGGGACGAGGAAGCACGATGGCGGTGGATTGACCAGTTCAACATGAGCTATCCTCCGGGAAGTGGGTTCTGGATGAGAGAATACCCTATGCTTGTCAAATGGCTTCCCCATTTTGGAGTTCCCATAGTTCCGAAAGGACATTTCGAGGCTCGCAAAGCTTGCGAAGCGTGGGCCATTGCCAAGGTAGAGGAATGTGAGGAAGCTTTTCAACGCGCGGGCGGGGACTTGCAGAGCGCCAGCTCATTTGCCCCCGGAGAGTTTCCGGTTCTGTACGCCTACGTGAGGGAAGGTCTAGCCAAAACTGCAGGCACAGAAAAAGCATTCCACCCTGGCCATGCCGAAGTTTTAGAACTGGCTAGTGAATGCTTTGATCATATGGGTAAGTAGACATGTGTGGCATCTATGGAATGGTAAAGCTAACGTAAGCAAAGCTGCAACAGGAKATACATTCGGTATGAGGTGCAAAAGGTCCCCGTTCTACAGGCGACGCGTACTAACAAGAGCCTTTCCTCCTGCCTATAGGAACAATGTTTACCTACATGATTTACGAGATATCACGACATGAAGCGATTCAACACGAACTTCGACAGGAGCTCTTGTCCATCGAAGTGCCGTTCATGTACGACGAAAGCTCTACGTCGGCCATTTCCATTCCCTCTCCGAAAAGCCTCGAGACTCTTCCCTTTCTGGATTGCGTCATCCAGGAGAGTCTCCGCCTGCGCAACAACGCGCCGAATCTTGACCCCAGACTCACACCGTCGCAAGGCGAGTCCAAGGTCGGAGAGCTTTCCAATCTGCCCCCTGGCGTACGCATCGGCACGTACGGATGGTGRCTGAACCGGAACCCAGACGTGTATCCGAACCCAGAATCCTGGGAGCCGCGACGGTGGCAGTCTGGCGGACCCGAAGCTGCCGCGCAGCGTCACGCCTGGCTTTTTGCATTCGGAGGTGGCAGTCGCGGTTGCATTGGCCAGCAGGCTGCAATGGAATGCAAGTTCACATTCGTGTATTTCTATTCATYCTCCATATGTGACGCTAACCCGTTGTTACTAGTGATGAGACTGCTTCTTTGTGGGATCTATACCAATTTCAGGACGACAGTTGCCGATGAGAGCGGGTACCCTGGTGCGAACAAGTTTGTAGGTAGCGACTGTTCCGAAAGGCTGTTTATCAAGTTTGAAAAGTTGTCCAAGGAGTAGTCAACAACGCCAAAAGATGATGGGTTCAGCCGCATAGCCTAGGTCTGTTATAGCTGCCACGAACGGCCTTTCTCTATACATATATACATGTAATAGTCGTAACAGTGAGATTAGCCTAGACTACTTCGATACTTGGCCTCGTCAACACATTTGTCCCAGTCCAAGTACGACAAGTAGGCGAATTCAATGATAACGACAACGAGTTGTCCAATAGCAGTTCCTAGCCACAGACCTGATAGGTCCCAGTGCAATCCAAACGCGAGTCCGATGGAAAGGGGTAATGAAAGGGCATAGTAGGCGACAAGATTGACCGGTCCTCCGATTGCCTGCTTCCCTACACCCCGCAACAATCCGTGGGCGGCACTTGCCACTCCATCCAGAAATACCAGCAGCCCCACCACCGGTAGGGTGTTGGCCACGAGTTCCACTACCACCTCGTCTTGGGTGAAGATACGAGGGATCCACCGTCCCAGCGTAGAGTAGAGGAGGAAACTCAGAGCGCTGGGCACGCCGCAGATGAGTATAGACACTTTCGCTGCCACCTTGGCATTATCGGGCTTTCCTCCCCCAATCAAATTCGCCACTCTAGTTGAGGCAGCAATGGAGATCGGGAAGGGGAATTCATATGAGAGCGATACGAGGGTGATCATGATACTCTGCGCCGCCAGAAACTTGGTTCCCATCCGCGTTGACAGGATGGTCAGGAGTTCAAACGCGAGCCACTCGGCCAAGATCAGTATCATACCAGGCACCGCCAACCCGATCATACTTCCGAGGTTCATAAACGCCCGCCGGCTGAAGCCTCCCCAACACTGTTTACCGTCGACAAATATGACATACAGTACGAGCAGGCTGGGCAACACGGTCCTGGTGATGGCAACAGCAATCGGTGCCCCGATGAAACCCAACTCCAGCTTCCAGATGAGTATCCACATGACCAGCGCATGGAGCGGCGCGCCAACCAGTAGAACATATGTCGTGGCTCGAAATAGTCCCTGTGCTTGCAGAAATCTCTYGCCGGCTTCAAACACACCATAGCCCGGAATGGCAAGAATCAGCCATCTCAGATATAACGCACAGAGACGTGCCGCTTCGGGGTCCGGGAAGATACGCAGGAGGATTCCGAGGGAAAAGTACCAGAGGGTTGCAATGGGGATCCCCAAACACATGAGGAAGAAGGTGACGCGTTGGCAGTAGATGCCCACGAGGTGCTTTTCGCCCGATCCATAGGCTTGGGCGCAGAGGGTATCGAGACTGGTGGCGAGGCCGACGTAGACGCCAAAGCAGGTGATGGTGGCTGACATATTGGCCACTGGAACGTTGGATGGTCAGTCAGAGGATGCACTTTGTCCACCCAAAATTGGTAGCGAGTGGAGAAACTGACGAGAAACGGCCCCGAGCTCAGTCGTGCCGAGTCGACCAGCAGCAATGACGCTCGATGCATCAATGGAGTATTGGAGGAAAAAGGTCACGATAAGAGGTGCGGCATCCCTGATGATGAGCTTGACCTCGTATATCCATGAGGTTGGAGTTGATAGGGAAGAGACAGAAGCGTCGCCCTTCCCGCCATAGTCTTCAAAAGACCTCCCTGCTTCGCCAAAGTCTCGACGGAGAGGCGTCGTCTCGGTGCATGTCTCTCCGTGCATTTTGCTTCCACGCCACGCCGGGATGAGGTTTTCTGCTTGAAGTATCGACAGTATAAAGCCCAAGGGGCTCGGCACGAGTGGTAATCTCAGAAAGGGAGTAGGTGTTGGACTCGACAAGTATCGCGGGAAGTCGGAGGAGGTTTTATCAGGACCATCGTCTTTGGTAGGAACCTACACCCGGGTCTATGGATGCTGGGCCGATTCATCCRTCTCCTTTTGCGCGGATGGCGCATATGTCGTGCCGCTACACATCAGCCCTACGCTATTGGTTGGTTCGGATTTACCTCTCAAACCAATCTACTCAATAATAAAAAACTCACTCTATACCAATCTAGATCACAGAGGTTTGGTAACCGACCAGTCCATTAGCCATCCAATCCAACGAGCTCGCTGTCTTGAGACTGTCGATTGACCTTGAATATCTGTATATCCTTATACTTCAAGCAGTCCCCGGCGGTTTCGAAAGAGGTCAACTGTCCCAGCAAGTTATACCGATGAGCAAGAGTATTTTGAAGATCTGCTATGCAGCGTCTACTTAATTGTTCTTGAAGTCAGCCGACAGATACATAATCGGCCATCGCTTCGCTTCGCAGCTAGCTTACTTAGAACTTAGAGATTACGATGCGCTAAGAGGCTACTCTACTCTACGTACGATTTAAAAAAGAACTAGCTACTAGCGTATCGCGATTTCTAAGTCATAACCCTAGATCTAAGGATCCTAGCGTAGATACCACTTGGCAATCTTAACACTGTTGCAACACCCTACTTTGCCCCGGCCCTCCTCGAACTACAACCCGCCCTTTATGACACGCCAGACACACTCTGGTTAGGCTTTAGAGATTGTGCGGAGTAACAGGAAACACGAGAGATGAGGCGTGGAGACTACAGGCGATATGAGGAGACGAAGAATGAGATACAACAATTCATTGAAGTATCTACCACCACCTACCACATGATTCGCATGCGGAGCAGTTGCGGTCTTGAAGACAACTGCAACTGCTCGGCACGTCTATCATAGAAGGTCAAGGTCAAGCTGAGAAGCAACTTGAGCTTGGCTATTCACATGCGGGGCAGTTGCAGTCTTGACGACGACTGCAACGGCACCGACATGTCCACCGAAGAAAGCGAAGATGAAGTTGAGAAGCAACTTGAGCTTGGCCCTGCAAAACACTCACCACCGAAGAAAGCGAAGATGAAGTTGAGAAGCAACTTGAGCTTGGCCCTGCAAAACACTCACCACGTACAGTGATCAACACGAGCTTACCTCAAAGCTGAGCTGACCACCCCTGAGGTCGAGCAGGCATTGGACTGCTGTTTCCCTCAATCACCCTCTTCATCCAGAGGAACTCCAGCTTGAAGCTCTCGAGTTCGTTGCGCGTAGCCGCGTGGGCAGCATCGGCTTGCTCGAGTTTGGCGCGCGTAGCAGCCTTGAATTGCTCGAGTTCGGCGCGCATAGCCGCGTGAGCAGCCTTCTCGTTTTGCAATTTGACGTTGTGGCGGGTGACTACGTCCTGTGTCTCGTGAACCGCATTCTCCTGGCTTACCAGCAGGCGACGGTGTTCATTCACCTTGACCGTTAGCTCCTGCACAATCTTCAACACCCTCGTGTCGAGCGTGCAGTGCATCTCGTTCAAATTGTCTTGGATCGTGTTGATGGAGCGCCCCTGTTGGGTAGAGTCCGACTTGTGTCTCTCCGTATCTACGGGAAGACCCGTGATGTCCCCCTCGATAGGCTGATTCTGCGTACCGGGAGCAAAGTTGCTGCGACCGGCGGGCCTGATCTCGTCTGCGGCAAAGCCGAGTTGGYCAAGCGAGCGGGATCCACTCGGCTGGCTCTGCGAAGGAGGAGTGTTCTGGTTCGCACCGGAATTTTCGCCGGTGAACCTGGCTTCGTTCATGCCGGGGCGGTGACCGTGGCGGCGTGAGTTCGTGTGGGCACCAGATAACGAATCCTGCAGATCAGAATGACCGTATGGGTTGATGCCGGGGTCGTTGGGTGTGGGCCGGTATGCCGGTGTCGAGTTGGTCGGCAATTGCCCATCCGTGTGCGTGCTTCCTCGAGGAGGTTGTTGCCTCGGTGCGTTGATGTATGTAGACGGGTTGTTGTAAGGGGGCCCACTCTCGTGTGCACTGGCCTGGTAGGAGGCTCGCGGATGTGCGTCGTAGTTGTGGCTGTTGTGGCCACCCGTGTGTGCGTTGGGGTTGTGGCTGTTGTAGCCACCCGTGTATGCACCCGCCTGTTGCTGCGGCAGATGCCTCGATTCGTCGGGTCCAACTCCTCGGGCGATGTTGGCCCGCGCCTCCTCGTACGGGTCGTTTCTATCGCAGCCGCTCATGATGGCGGTTTCCGATATGTGGATGTCGATGTTTCCAGACACCGCTCGCGAAGTTCAGCTTCAGCTTCCAACAGTGCGATGCCAAGGCAAACAAACGGCCGATCCCGCTGTGGCCACCAAGCCCTTCTCCCAACGACCGAATCATACAAAGCTCGACGCTCAATCAAACATCACATTCACCCCGACCACATCCACGACGTGGGTGAAATCGCCGTGATGAAGATCAAACCATACGGCATCGTGTGCAACGCCTGCGCACAGCAGAACAAGAGCGACGTGAGTGCCGCACTTGTGTCCATGAATGGGAAATCCAGCTGATTTGTCCCAGTGCGACTTCGCCCGAGTCATGGAAAACGCGATTCTTGCCGGCCGCGAGATGTTGCTAGAAGAGTGCTGCAACAACTGCGAGGCTGACCACGTAACCGACTGCAAGAGCGGACCGGTCGGCAAACACGAGCTGCCCAGAATCGGTTTCCCAGGAGATCTCTCCTGGTACGACGAGTGCAAGTACCGAGAGATACTTCGGAACCGGCGCCAAGCAAAAGGACTTGATGCGCTCCCCACGTTGTATCCGCCAACAGACGAGTACCCGCACGGCCCAGGCGAAGGTGTGCCGCAATTCCATGCGCAGCACAATCCGAGGCTTTTCGACGCGAGACGCAGCGCGAAGCGCCGTCTCCACAACGAAATCAACGCGACACAAGCAGCTTGGCACCAAAAGTACCACGCTGGCCAGGCTCATCGCCAGCCCCTAGCTGCCCATGGTTATCCGCATCAACATGGAAGTACTGGCTACAACGGCCAGCAGCTCCCAGGCGCGGGCCCCGGTCAGTTCCATGGCAACGCCCAGAATGGAACTCGCAACTTTGGACACCAAGCACCATTCGAGTTCAATCCGTCAATTGGTGGTGATGGCGGCCATGCATTGGCAATGCCTCAGCTGGGAACGGAATTGGAAACACCGAGAGCACCCTCTGATCATTTGGCCGTAGTCGCCGGTCTGAATCGCTTAGTGGAACGCCTGCGGGCCGAGGCCGCCGAGAATGCGGAGGTGGTCACCGGGCTGAATAACTTGGTGGAACGACAACGAGAGGCTGCCTTCGAGCATGCGGACGTGGTCACCGCAACGAATCGCCTGGTGGAACGCCTCATACAGGACAATGACAATCTCAGAGAAACGAACGCCGATTTGGTCGATACTCTTCAATCCAGAGGGCGCCAGGCATACGGTTCGGAACCCCCGCCTCCATATCCAGAGTCCGGACGTGAGAGCCGTCAGGGTGGCGCTGGAGACGGCAGCCGAAACAACGAGTCTAGGAGGCGGCGGAGGCCGAGAAGGAGGAGAGGGGAGGAGTCTGGCTAGAGCAGGTTGAGGTAGCTCTGCTGAGGTGGGATTGGTTTGCATTTCCCAACACGTACATCAAGGATAATTTCTCCTTCATCTACGTCTTGCGGCCAAGTTCGTACGTCAAGATTGCGGCCAACACGTACATCAAGGATCATTTCTCCTTCATCTACGTCTTGCGGCCAAGTTCGTACATCAAGGATCATTTCTCCTTCATCTACGTCTTGCGGCCAAGTTCGTACATCAAGGATCATTTCTCCTTCATCTACGAACTTGTGCCTCTGTACGGGGTCCTTCGCCACTATTAGCTCAAACGACTAATAGTCGCCAAGGTCGTACCTACAATGGTGGTTTTGCTCGGTGGGGTCTTCTGGCGGTACATAGTTACCAAATTTATATCGTCCAGCTTCATCCAATTGCATGTGTACGAATGTGATGCCCCATGTTTCCCTTTAGACGGGCGTCGTCGAGGTGAGGTGAGGTGAGGTGAAAGTTGAGTTGTGCGCGCCAAGGTCGGCCACGGACCTTCCTTCTCCGCTCCATCCTTCCGGTAACTTAGTTCGACTTCCCCTGCAGAGAATAATGTCAAAGACCAGAGAGATCGTGTTCTACTATCCTCGCAGCTCTTAAGAGCATGCCGACGAAGCGTTGAGTGAACTAGCTTCACCATTGAAACAGATCGAGGCGGTGGACGTCGACGCCCGCGCAACGACAGAGGCTCACGCAACGTCGGGATCGTTTGACCATGTTAGTTCTACCGCTCAACACGGCGCCCGACTCTATCGACGCTATCGACGCCCGCGAGCTCCCAAAAACGAGATTCACAAGCGCTACAACACACGAGTCCTACTCTACCCGCGCCGGAAGCTCGAACTGTGCGTGAACTACCGAAGCGTAATGGACGACCTAAAGTCAAGGTCAACCGAAGCCTGCCCCGGTGCTTCCCATCCCCGACGTATATACATACATACGCCGAGGTCCTAGACGCACTCGATGCGTTTCAGCCAGACGCAAGTGGACCACGCTTCGCAATCAGCCTTTCGGACGTTGTCAAAGCAGGACTGAAGCCATCGCTCTCGAAACTTCGAAACGCAACACCATGGCAAACAGTCTTTGAATGATAGCCTCGAAAGGCCGGGATCGCCTCATGTGGTCAGGCCAAGATTTTCGGCCGTCCCACGCCAGCGTTAAACAACCAGGCATGCCAACATTGCTCTGCTGCTTCGAAGGTCTGCATCTCGGTGGAGAGGGGCGTCCGTCCTATGCTCGTTCCCCTGCCTATTGACGAGCGGGGCGATGCAAGATGGGACGAGTTGCGCTTCTGGATCAAGGAGGAATAAGGGGATCGATCCGAAGCGATGTTTGCAAGGCCAGTAAGAGGCYTCAGTAGCGTTCAATTGTATGATGTTCGTGCCAGAGAGAGATGCATTGCTGTCGATGTAACAGTCACCGTTCTGGTTCGAATGGAGTCCGGTGTCGTTTAGATATGCTTGGAATATCATGCACATGTAAATGTCGCTGTGGGACCTTTACTTACGGCCGAATATGGAAATGTCATTCTGAAATACTACCTACAACGACTGAAATGTCGGTGCTGTTTCACACGACGGGTAGGGTGTACAGTTGTTCAGGGCCAAGCCAAACTCAAGTCCTGGAACATTTCGAGGAGTAGGTGTGATTCCGCTTTCAGACCTCCTTCACACCGCTTAGCCCAGGGAATTTTGCCTGCAACTGTGGGAGAATTTGCTTCTCGAACTCCCGGTGTCCCATCCTAAAGCATATAGATAAGGGAGCGTTGCAAGAACTGGGCATGTAGGACGTGACTTACGTTTTGGTGTTTTTCAGCATGTAGAATTTGAGTTCGTTGTCCATAGTGACGGCGAATCGATTGTTAATAACTTCACGGCTCGTTGTAGTAAGGGTGAAGCGAGAGATGAGACACTCTCAGATAGCCTTAACAATTGGGCGGTAGGTGCGGAAATTGATGTTGAAGAACTGCAGTTTGTCGAGAATGCTCGAGTTGTTCCTGAGTGCAGTATAGGGTCCGTTGTATTCATCGTTAAGATCCGCTGCATGGCGACTTGTTCGACTACCCCAAGGATATCGCAATGAACTTCAAATCAAGCAAACCCTTCGAAGCGGGTAGAAGGTGTCATGGAGAACTCTCGCGAGCGCATATAACTCAGCGAAGCCATGAGCGTCCGTCCCCAGCAGCACTCAGCTGGCTCGTCCATGCCATCTATCATTCTAGTCTGCCCAGGGGTAGCTTCCGGTGGTGGATATCAGCAGCCTCTTATCAGCGTCGATCTCCTTAGCCACCGCCTCCATTTCTTCCAGATCCAAATTGCTAGTCCTTATCGCCAGCCAAATCCTTGATATCAAGATGGCAGTGTTGAATGGAGCCAGGGGTACATGGGCATCCACGCAGGAAGCTCACTTTTTGACTCGCGCCTGTACGGTGATCCGCAGCGAGCGAAGCTACAGACATGGTCAGCGTAGTCATCAACATGACACCCATCAAGACTCACTCTTGTCTGCCGGCTCACCTCAAGCTGTCAATTATCGTATTCGTCTCGATGACCTGCAGGATCAATCGGTCCCGCTGGATTGTCACCCCGACACCGATGACATACCCCTGAGTATCYAGGATATTCTTGACCGCAGTCTTCGGATTCGCCACGGCATTCATCTCCAAGGTTTCAACAACCTCTTCTTTCACACTGCGTATGAACTCGCAGCCACAGATTCTTCTTCGCCCGAGAAAGTGCGAACAGCCGTGCTGACACCAACGATACAGGTTCCCTTAATCGCGTAAAGCCTGCAAAGTTTGAAATGTGCGCCATTTTACGGGAGTCGAAGGAGATTTGAGATTCTTGTGCTACGTGAGTTGTGAGCTTGACAGTGAACTCTTGTTGATTGAGTGAATTTATTGGTGCGACAGGATGGCAGGGCGACGATTACCCTGTGCTGTTTCTGTACTTGACGTATGTTTGTGTTTGAAGCTTCTCGCTCAGCGGATGGGTCAAGTCAGTGATCGTTTCAGTAGGTAGCGCCCAGGGTGCATCAAGGCTTCGTACAGCCTCCGATCTTGCAAGGCTCTACGATCACGCTGCATCGAAGCGAGCTGTCGCCGCCGCCGAGGCTTTTGAACTTGCCAGCAGCATCCTTTCCAGCATGGGCTGGCCGTACTGTACCCTCCATCTTTAAAGGGTTCTCTCGAAGCCGGCGCTGGACATGCCCGCCTCCCGAACAATATCAGCAGTATGTTGTCGGTCCACCTCCCATCAACCTCAATCATCCAACGTCCAAGCCTTGACATCTCCGTCGTCGCCAGTGCTGATGATAATCTCCTCGTGCTCACTCCTCTTACCCTTGTCTGCGCGAGGAGCCCAGACGGCATGATTAATCTCAAACACATCGTGCCCATTTTCATGCGTTGCAATGACAACCCATTCCGTGGCAGAGGTTGCAGCTGCTCCATCCATCTCCACATCATCCCTCCGTCGTTCCTCATAAACAACAATCTTCCCATCACTGCCCGTGCTCACCACTCTCYCCGTCTTCTTGCTCCAATTTGCAGCATAAATGGGCCGTTCGTGTACCTGCGGGAGGATGGCCTCTTGATACCAGTCCTCCTCAAAGTCCCCTCGTTTCCATATACTCGGCACTCGTCCCTGTCCCGTTGGCGGCACCTCTGCCTTTTCCTTTGGCCTTTTCCTCCATATACGGATTGTCTTGTCGTCAGAGCAAGTCATCAGTCGTGGCCCACTGGTCTTCCTCTCGGCGACTTCCTTCTCAGACAACTCCCCTCCACAGACCATACCCAGTCTTTCCACCGGCTCGAATTCCACCCACCAGACGGTCCCACGATGCCCATCGATCAGCGCACAGCACGCCCAGTCATCGCCATCATCCCTCCACAGCCTCACCCGATCATCGTAGCTCCCACTCGCCAAACACTGCTCCTCGGGATGCCACGCCACACACTTGACATCCCCCTCGTGATCTTGTAGCACAGCGACCGTCTCGAAGTTGTCCCCATCCAATTCCTCCCATACCCAGACACTCTTATCCCTTGAGCAAGTCGCCAGCAGCGGTGCTGTAGGACAAAAGGCCAAGCTTTTGATCTCGCTGTCATGTCCATCCAGAATGACCTCCAACCGCCACTCGTCTTCCTCGTCATTGTCGTCATCTCTCCCTCCACCCGCCATCCCGCCGGTGAAATCGACTTCATCATCGTCAACCATCTTCCCACTCCCCGCACCTTCCTCCCATCTCTTCCAAATCCCGGCACTCGCGTCGAAACTGCCCGTGGCCAGCACACTTTCGCCCAGACTGTTGGGCTTCCATGCACAGCTGCGGATACTACGCTTATGACCGCCGGAAATGGTGGATTGCTGAGTGAAAGAGGTAAGGGAGTAGACGCGGACCGTCTTGTCGGAACATGCTGTCGCGAGGATGGGAAGGTGTGGGTGCGGCGTGCTGAGCCAGGTACGCGCGTTGCACGACGGCGTCAGCGTCGCCAATGGATGAATGGTCGGCATGTTGGTGAGGTGTACTACAGTACACGAGTAAATGTCAATCTTCAGGAAAGAAGACCAATCGAGACAGCGTCACAGGTGGGGTAGTTCTAGCTCCACCAAAAATGAACTTGAATGATATCAACACCGTCATCTCAAAATGTTGATTAGTCCATATGGTCAATTAAAATATTCACTCCTCGGTCAGTCGGGGTATCAAAAGCTCTCACTAAACCAAAGAGAGGAAATGCCGACAATTTGTCCTCCGGATGCCATCCTTAGCAATCTGTACCCCATATTGTTGTGAACAAATGCTCCACTCCCCATAAATGAACTCCATCCCAACCTTGAAAATGCAAAGCGCTCGCTGTGCCCAAAGATGCATGACAGGAAACCCCTTCACATGCTTGTAAACGCCTTCGCTCAATGTAATGCAGGACCGCATGTCGGTCAATCAAAAGGTATCCTCTCTCTCTATCCATCCTCTCTCGCTGTTGCCAAACATCTCCAGATAGCTGACTTGCAAGACCACATATGTACAATGGTGAAAAGTGGTAAGCATGCTTGGTCAGTCGTCTAACATCAACGCTCAAGAAAGCTCAAGAGTATTGTCGATCGTTCCCTGGCTCCCCACTATCCGGAGGCGACGTGGAATCATCAGATTGTCGCTGCGGAGGTGTAGGTATTCCACTCGGAACGTCAGTAACGKTGACACTAACCGGCAACCACTTTCGTCCGGGGGCATACAATGCTTGTGCAACGGGGATTGTAGGGGAGCATCCCGCAGAAGAGAGCAGGCCATTGCCATCACTCCCTCCATCCGATGAGCTCTCGTATTCATGATCGACGGCCGGGATCGCAAGATAGACGAGCTCGGCCCATACTTGCCAATGCAAGATGATGATGTGGGCAAACCGGCGGACGATATCCTCGTCGACGTCTGTGATGGGCTGRCCAAACATCATCGGTGGCTTGCCCACACTCGGCACAAGAATCTCCTGCAGATCCAGAGCGGAGAAGCGCGCGTTATCCTTGACGCGTGTCTGAAGTTTGGGCACAAGTCGTTCGAAGAGTGCCATGGCGCCTTGTCTAAAAGCGCTAGAATCCGGTCGAAGGTAGTTGCTCAGCTTCTGCTCCACCAAGCCGAGGAGGTTGGCGTCAAAGGGTGGGTAACGACCCTCGACCACGAGGGCAACACGCACAATCTCAACCGCAATGTTGTCCTTTTTGTCGCAAAACCTTCCCGAGGTACCTACAATCGCCGTGATCGATCGCTGCAGGACGTCATACGCTTTGGTCATATCTGTTGGGCCAACTCCCGGACTGGACACTTCACGGAGAATCTCGCGACAGATGGCGTGGTAYACGCGTGAATGAAGCTCCACCCGAAGAGCTCTCAGTCTATCTGCGTCGAGGTAGAATGTTTGGGGACACATCGATGAGGGATCGTTGTAGAGGAGGTCGCGGAGAAGTCCCGCAGTCAATGCTTGTAGAGGCGTAGGTGCCATCTGACCTTCGGCCTCGGCGCTGTCCAGCTCATCTCGCAGCCAGTTTCTAGCTTCTGATGGGTTGATCTTACCAATGGCGACACGATGCGCATTGTACCGGCGCTGGAAGTTGATGGTATCATCAATCAGTAGTGGCCGCATGTGTCGAATCTGATGGTTGGCCACGTCCAGCTTCATCGCTTCCAGTATAGTCATCAACTGCCTCAATCCTCGAACCAACTTGGCATAATCGCCCTCCATGGCTCCCCTTTTCAGCTCCTTCTGCATGCTGTCGACGAGTGGGTCACGCATGGGTGCGCAGTGATTCTTCAGCACCTTTGACAGCCAATTACCGAGGTCGATCAGATCGCACACTCCATTCTGAATCTGTTGCATGATGTGGTCCACGTCCAATCGCTCCTGCACCGACTTTTGGTCAAAGTCGGGCACCAATGTCTTGAGAATGTCGCGGATGGCGGTGAATATTTGAGGCAGTCGTATCAAGGAGGCATGCATGATGCGATTCCAATACGCCTCATTCTCCGGCGCCTGTGCCTTGCGCATGTGCACCAAGCCTTGGATGACGAGCTCCGCCTCGAGTGCCTTCCAATAATGATCGGCCTGCTGTACCTTCTGCTTGCCTTTTGATCCGTCCAGATTCGGCCGAAAGTGAAGCTCCCGATCAAAGTTGACATCGTGTCGGAGTTTTGGGTTGTTGATGATGCGTGGCATGTCCAATTCCGCGAGTGAGTCTGGTGTGATGGGTGGCTTCTCATCCGCGTATTGAAAGGACCATGACGCTTGCTGCATACCAACGGGATCCATGTTCTCGTTGATATATTGGTAGATTTCGGTGTGGATCTCCTGGTCGGTGAGGTCCAATGGGCTCATGGGTGGTGTTTGGTGTGTTGTTTGGTGTGAAGTCGGGATGGGAGTGTGTCCCGTGGTGGGTGAGTATGCCATCCCATGTGCTGTGAGTCCCTGTGACCCTACCTGCGCCTCGGCCACAGTCACGTCTTCACGGGCGGACCCCGTGACTGCGCCTGCGCCTGCACCGGTATAGGCGGAAATCGACATGGTCCGCCGCTTCGACGGGGAAGCAGTGCATGGCATGCGTTCGGCATCCTTCCACTCGTGGTTGGGCGGCTGCTCGTGCATGATGACAAAGTGCTGTGTATACAAGAGTAGGATGCTGGCTTGCTAATCACTCAAATGTAGCAAATCGCATTCCCCCAGACGCCGGCCGTACAGACTCTTGGTTTTGAAGGACCTGATTTGAAGGATTAGCATCCCGCGTACCAAATGTTTCAAATCAAGCCGGCTGTCTGCATTCACGACAGCTGCTGTCAGACCCGAAGACGGGAACGCCAGGTGCGCTGGTGTGGGGCCAAGGGCTTACCGGCGGTCGTAGTCGGACGTCGACGCTTCACAGTCCACGGACGGCACACAATCAGCCAAGGCGGTGGATGTTGTCACGCAGGCGTCGTTTGGCGAAAAAAAGTGCAAGGTGCAAGGTGCAGACTGCAGAGCGTGGTGGTGGTGAGGTGTTTTTTCGGTGGAGACAACAAAGGAGACGGGCAGAGGGGGAGAAGGGAAGTATCGAGGTGCAGTTTGGAGTGCAGTGCAGTGAACGTGGTAGTGGGGAATGACAACGGGCAACGGCAAGTGAGGTTCACTTGCGGGCAAGAGGCAAAAGAATACCAAAGGGAAGGGAATGATCCATGGTACGGGAAGCGTAAAAGAGGAAAGTGTAGGTTGGATGGTGCGAGTGCAAGTGTGAAGAGCGGCGACGACGAGACTGACTGCACTTCTGGCAGGAAATGGACCACGCGCCTATGCAAGGAAGGGAAAGCAGTCCCGTCAGCGTGCAGCGGAGGAATCTAGGATGCTGCACATAATACATGGCCGGTTTGGTTCCAGTTACAGGGCGGCACATTGGTGGGATAAGGGGCCATCTTCCAACGGTTCCCTGCAAGCTGAGACTGGATCAATAATAAAATGGAATGATGGGTTTGCAAGTGTTGGTGTGCAAAAGCTCGGTCCGCCAACGCACCAGRAGAGAAGCTACGCAACGCTTTCCCGGATGGCGACCGCGACCGCGACCGACGGCAGCCAGTCCCTGGATGATGCTGCAGCGATGGTGGCGTGGTAAGACTGAATGCTGAACCGAACAGATGGACCGAGGTCTTGGGAAATTTGCAAGGAGATCTCCGATGCTGCTTCCACTGCAAGGCAAGACGAGACAAAACTGACGGCCGTCCTGCTACAGCACGCACAGCACTCACTACACTGCGGCATGTGAGGG
Source organism: Ramularia collo-cygni (assembly GCF_900074925.1). Classification (NCBI taxonomy): domain Eukaryota; kingdom Fungi; phylum Ascomycota; class Dothideomycetes; order Mycosphaerellales; family Mycosphaerellaceae; genus Ramularia; species Ramularia collo-cygni. The sequence goes on from NW_019716264.1 coordinate 780,642, forward strand.
TGAGAGAGAGGGGAGGGTCGTATTGAATTGGATGGTTATGTGACGGTCAAGCGACGTGCAGATTGGTCTTGCATCAAGTCGGACTAGCGAAAAGCGGTCCGCCGATTGGCTGTGAGAGGTCGATATTACCGTCCACTATACTCTATATAGCCCTCCAATACGTATATCTGCACTCCAATAATAACCGTGTAATCTCGCCTATGGAACACGTTGCGGATATCAAACCATCCATGCAGCATCAACTATTGCCCGCCAGGATCTTCATCGCCGAATGCGTACACCATGTAGGTATATTATCACATCAATCAACAATACACGACCCGTGAATCATCCACCGACGGACTTTTCCGATGTCGCTCCAGGAAGCAAGAATGTCATGCAGTCACCTCCGGGATTGCATGCGCTGTAATGCAGCTGTCTAGGAGAAGCACCGCGGAGTCGGACTCGGGCCAGATCTGGCAGACACAGACACAGACGCAAATGTTTCAGCTCCACCCGGCACGCAAGATGATGCTTGCAGGCGGCAGATTGAAGTGACTTTCGGCATGAGCATGCAACTTCCAGGAAAAGCAGCCACGGTTGGAAAAGTGCATCTCGGCCCGAAATCGTTGCAACATTCGGGTACGAAGTACTCCGTGTATTGCACATCGATTCATGTCTGTGAGATGAGATGAGGACGGTTTTGTGCGCCTCGCTTACCCTCCTCTGAGAGTCYCCACCCGTCTAGCTACCGTTTCTCATGGTGCAATATACTCATGTTTAAACATTGACGTACAATCAAAAACGCAAGTCTCCTTGTGTTGTTGCGGATAAACAGGATGGAGCAGTCGGTGGCAGGGAAATTCATTTCGGGGATTGTTCCTCACCACGATGAAAAGACTCCAAGTCCATACCAAGGTAGCCTCCTTTGACAACGGGTGGGGGTGAGAGTGTGTGACTTGTGACCTGCCAGCATCAAGCCATATATCCAGGATGTGTTGACCAGGTTGTTATGTAAACAAACAACCAATACAACCGACCTACAACCAAGTTGAACCAACCTCCCTCTGATTCCTGAATAGCAGTCTGAATAATGTCACCCCTGACTTGTACCGTCTTCAGACAGCAAACAACTGTTGTACTACACACGCCTCACGTCGCAAGCCGCCGGTGACTGACATGCTTTCCGTTCCTCACCACCACTCCAGGTGAGACAGAATAGACCGGCAACATCCCATGGCTTCCGGGCGGCTATGGACAGACCGTGGCCTTTGGGAAAGACAGCCAGGCCGCACCAAATGCCGCTATCCAGAGGCCGGCCGTTCATTGACAAGGCGGAGATACAAGAAACAAAGTCCCGCCCGTGTACTGATGAGGCGAATAGAGGCGTCTTGGTTGGGTGGAGAGTGGAGAGCTCGTGCTCCATCCTCGCAGATCGGTGCAAGCCTTGCTCATCATCGAACACAAGGCGCCGCCCGCAGAAATGCAGCTACCCGTTTCCCGGGAATGGCCATCCTTTGACGAGCGAATTTGGTGACTTGGAGCCGAGACCTGCAGACGCGGCGTACAAAAGAAAGCTTCGCTGTTGGGGATGGAGGTCTCTGCAATGCAATCAATGTCTGTCCATTGTTATGTCGCTCCCATTCTATTCCCAGTTCATCCATAATTAATTCCCATCCCCCGTCATGTCTAAGAGTGCACCTGATCCAATACCTTGTCCCCCTTTCCAGCCCTTTGCCTCCCTCGGTTCTCATCAGGCTCGTCAATCGGACTCCGTTCCTCTGCGCTATCATCAGGACTCTGCGCTCTGCTATCCGAGAGATTTCTTCGCTTGCTTCCTTCCATCCAGCCCTTGACACCGCCAATCAATCCCATGGCATACCCAGCCGCAAAGTCCATGTTTCCACCCCGTCGGCCAGGTGTGCTGCTCCTGGCGCTCCCTTCTGCCGCCAAGGGGCTGGTGACACCAAGTCTACCAGCAACACCACCCTTCACAGAGGAAGGTGCAGGACTGTTAGGCCTGCTGGGCTGCCAGAACTGTCTCAACTCCTTGCCTACCTCCTGCCCCGTTGTCGTCCAATTCGTACGGATGGTATCCCTCAGTTCATTGACATGACGCTTGATGTCCAGCTCATTCTTCTTCAGCCAGGAAATGTTCAATTCTTGCCTGCTCGTGCCTCTTTTCAACTGCCGACCAACATACTGCTCGTAATCGCGCACAATCTTGGTGATGATACCGGTGGTGCTGACGCCTTCGGTCCGTTGAGTGACGAGGAACATGCCCTGTTCCTTGATCGGTTTGTAGATGTCGTCGCCCTCACTGGCACCATATGGAATGTCGTCATGGGCGACAAAGTCAATGTCGTGCTTCTTCAGGAATTCCATGTCGATGATCCACGGRCAATCTTCAATCACTTCATCCACCCAGCGACAATGACGGAGGGACTCCGCCCGCTCCTTGCCGGACATGACCGTCAAACCTTTACGCGTGTRGRTCTCRGTGKYSSCSGTRWCRYYMAMRAWRARATATGTGTCGGGAAAGGCCGTCTTGGCCTGCTGGAGCTGGCGCATGTGGCCCAGATGGAAGAGATCAAAGACTCCGTCGGCGTAGACACGCACAGATCGGTCGGTGGGCGGCTTGTTGGTCTTGTAGCCTCCCGCCGGGTCGACGGCGCCGGCTTGAGGTGGTGCCTCCATTCTCATATTTCCGGCCTCACCGTGCTCGCCGGCACCGTCTGCCGCACCCTTGGGCATTTCCACCTTGCTGCCCGTCTTGACCTGCGGAGCTTATTAGAGCCGGACGCGAAGAGGAATGCACGAAACTTGCCTCCATTTTTCCGTTGGTCGATGTCGCAGCCGTGACCGAGCTGCTGGAGCGAGTGCGTTTGGAAGTGACATTATCAGACGCGTCGTGAGGGTTGACAACAGCGTTATCGGCCATGGCGGAAGCCGGCCGCTTGTTATTGCGTTTGGGAGGCATGCCCGCTTGCTAAAACGATCTGGGTGCGTGCTGGCTAGTTAGGTAAGGTATGCGAGCTCCCGGTCGAAGACGTGTCGTGTTCGTCACCTGAAGGTTTCCGGGCACAATTAAGGTAAATGAACAGGGCAGGGTCCAGGCCACAAGCTAGCCAAGGGGATGTGGAGCCGGGAGGATGAGTGCAGCATCAATCGACAATCGAATGAGCACGTGGTTTGCCGATGCTATAGATGTTGATGGATCTTGGATGGAGAGTATTTGTAGATGGGTTATTGCGGTTACATGTATTATCTCTCATCCCCAGTGACGCTGCCAATGTCACCTGTCATGCCGTCGCTATCGGTTTACCAACTTTCGACAACGCATGCAGCAACGTCATAAGGGACAGGTTGACGACTCGACACAGTACTCCAACTACGGGGTAACTTATCCGCTTCCCTTGCGAATCACGGCATGTCGATGGTGGGAATCACAGGAAATCATCACCTGTTACAACAAGTTTCACATCATCGTTCATGTATTGCATTCGTCCTCCCCCTGCGAGAAGAATATTGCTATATCATTCCTTCAAGACATGACGCAAAACTGCACCCAGAAGCTCTGTGCACCCGCATGCGTCCTGTTATCGTTGGTGTTGGATTTATGGGTTTGGAATCGTTCTTTCGGCGATGAGTTGCTATGCTGACAAGAATTTGGGTGGTGAARAAAGGCGTGCTGAAGAAGTAATTGTAGACGTTCCTTCGTCGGGCTGGTGGTGGGGCGTGGTGTGCGATGCGAAGGGGTATCAAGTTTCACGAATCTCCGCGCTGGCAGCATCGTCTCGTCACTTGCTTGATGTGGAGTCTGCCACTGGCTTGGGTTCATCCGTGGTTTGCTTCGATTCACCCACTTTTGAAGGTGCCGGTGTCTCGCCTCGTTCACTCCGCGATGCATCAGTCTTCTCGAGCGATTCGCCGTTGAGCTTCTGCGTGGAGTCTTTGTTGCGCAGCAGCTCTTCCAGGTCCTTGTCGTCCGTGTCCTCTTCGGCATCGCCACGCTCATCCATATCGACGTCGTCGTCGTCACCGCGGCCTGTCAAAATCTCAGTACCGTCACCGAGATGAATAATACGACCACTCCGACCTAGCATTCGTGTACGTTGATCCATGTCCATGTCATAGTCGTCGGGCGAGTCGTCAAAGCCGTGATGCATGCCAGGTCCTCTAAACTCGGCTGGGAGGGAGTCAGCGATGCCATTCCGGCCATTCCGGAGACGACTCCTTCCGTGCAGCGAGAGGAGACGAGACGGGTGAAGACTTGCCGTACTCGGGAGGAGCGCAAGGCCCGTCTCCATTTGCTACTCGCTCGCCGACCATCTTGTACCACTCCTCCTTGGTCTTGCCGTTGAGGAGGGCAATGACCACCATGGTCATGTTGTCGCATCCCACGCCGCCAGTTTCTGAGTTGGACGCGAGGCAGTTATCCATCATGTTCTCACAGATTGCATGCAGCTCTTGCTTTGCGGCGATTCCTCTTCGTACAAATTCCACCACAGCCTGCGAGGACTGGCAATCCCAGATGCCTGGTTCAACGTTAGCTTTTGCGTCATGTCCTTGCTCAATCGACCATACCGTCACAAGCGACAACGAGAAATTCGTCGTCCTCTCCCAACTCATGCTCCGTTACGTCGGGAAATGCGGTGACGATCTGCTGCTCGGGGGGAAGATCGGCGCTCTTCTTGAATTCAAAGTCGCCGATGGCTCGGCTGAGCGCAAGGTTGCCATTTACACGGCCAAAGTCAACGAACCCGCCAGCAGCACAAATGCGCGCCTTTTCGCCCTCATTCTGAGGCTTGTGATCGAATGAAAGAGGCTTTGCGCGGCCTTTGATACCCAAGACGGTTCTCGAGTCGCCAGCGTTACCCTGTGCGCAAATCAGCTTGTGAACTTCGCGTTCTGATGTGATTTACATACACAGTAAATCTTCTTGTTCGTAATGATAGCCACTGTGGAAGTGCATCCAGATACCTCTTCTTCGTACTTTGGATCTGCCAGACGACATTTGTCAGCAGGCGAAATGTGGTGAAATTGACGTGTGCGCGGGTGATACATACCACTCAGGATGGCGCGGTCGATGGCTAGGAAGCCGTCCTTGAGAGCCTGCTCAAAGTCGAGCTTCTTAAAGGACTCCTGCTTGGCGATGATCTTGTGCAGGTGCTCGCCGGTGTATAGGGCGACCTTGTCGCCGCCGTGGCCATCGTAGACGCCAAAGAAGGATATTCTCACGTCTCCAGCCGCAGGCACGAGCTCACCGTCACCGTTCTCACCCTTGCCTTCATGTGGTTGTAGGTCGAGGATGGCGGCATGTGCGTCCTCCATGCTGATTCTCCAGCCCTGCATGGCGCTGACGCCAAAGGCGACCCGCTCATCCTGGCCCTCGTCGGACTTCTATAGGCGCAGAAGTGTGATCAGTGGATGTCGGTGTGTGATACAAAATGCATGGACAGACTCGTCCACATCCCTCCGCAGAGACTGTGGCTGCGCAAGACATGACCGGCGCAACGTACCTTGTCCACGACGGGCTCCGACAATGTCTGACCCATGCTTGCTGATAGCTAGGCTCGCCAGGAAAGGGAGCGGCACGGTCGAATGTTGTCGCAGGGCGGTGGGATGCGAGACAATGGCGTTGAAGGTGGGCGGTGGTGTCGGGTGGGGTATTTCCTGGCGAGAACTGCCTAACTAACAGCACTAGGGCGGGCGAGAAGTCGTCTGGACTGTGGTCCTCGCGAGCGGCTGTAGGCGAATGGTAAGATGACTCTTTGCAACACTTTTGTCACAGTTGAGATGTAGGCTGTGCGAGGTGGAGACTTTGTTCGGAGTTGATGAGTTTTCACGGTGTGATCGCGTGGTGTGTTCGGTGGATGAATGTGTACGACAGCCAAATCCAAAACCAAGATGGCGGTGCGGGCTAAATCGTCATTGCCGCTAGTTCACTGCTCGACACCATTCCACGCTGCGCTGCGTCGGTAGTTCTCGTGAAATAATCATGAGCTGACCATGACCAGCGACACGGTAATCTTTGCCATCTGACAGGTCATGTACGGCCGGTCCTCGGTGCGTCTTCTGCGCAGAGTCTCGAGGATGGCATGACGATGCTCGACGTCTTCTTCCAGTCCGTGCATTTGCACCCGATGGTGTTGCAACCATCACGCTCGCGAACGCGTCCACCGTGCGCTGGGTAGTTCTAAAGCCACCATAACGACGAACCTTGCACTGCGAATAGTACAAGGCCCAGACTTTGACTAACACATCTTGGTGCATACGCGGACGACGATGGACAGAGTATCCTTCCTCCAGATGCAATGCTTTCCCTCAAGCGTCGCGACGGCGACATTCATGACATGGAGGATTCATGATGGACGCGAGAAAGCTTCCTGTGAACGGACATGTCCATTTCACCGCACCATTCGTGTTCAATACCAAGCTTCGAATTTGTTGGTCAAATAGTCGACACCAACATACCCTCACTGAACAAGACCTCGAGCCTTTCGACTGACGCGATGGAATTTCCAAACCCTAAAATCAATAGCAGCAGTTAATCATGCTTCCGAACAACATCTTAAGAAGGGCTTGCTTCACTCCCTTTCATAGCGCAAACCTATCAGCTGCGATGGGACGATTTGCGACGCTCAATTGCCAGGTATGGATATCCCATGTCGGTGATTGTGACAAGGTAAGGTAAGAAGTGTTTGATTGGAAGTTTGGGTAGCATCGCACAATACAATAATGAGCAACGCTACAAACACGAACGGAATTTTGTCAATGCAAGTCAAGCAGACCCTCTACCTAGTAATGCTGATACTGTGCATCTATATCCGCGACAGCTAAGCCAACCTTGTGTGGGTACAATGGTACTAATCGCGGATCGAAGCTCCTCGCGTTCCCCGCATTGAATGGCGTACTCCCCTATTGCGCCTAGCATTCACGCTCGCTTTGGCTAGAAACGTCTGTTTCACACGCCCACACCAGCCAGACAAATCCCTTCGCTCGGGACGTTGCAGCCGAATCGGGAATGCCATGCCCTCCTTGGTAGAGCGGCTGACGGGAAAGAGGAGTGCTCTTCCCATCCCTCACGACGACGGGCTATCCCTGACCACGACCTCTACATCCGACAGCGGGAGCAACAGCAAGGCACGCCTTGGCCACGACGGGCAGCACCGGCGCGAGAGCAGTCTACTGAGCTTGACAACCAGCGTCACCGACCTGGGTTCCAACGTGCGGCGGAGTGTCAGTCTGCGATCGCACCGAACGAGTCCCAGCACCGGCAGCTCATTTGGCGCCAGAGTGGTGCGAAGCCCATTGCGAACGGCCAGTCCACGCCCAAGTTCAGGAGAGGGGAATTTGCATTTGCATGAGGAAAGCAGCACAGTGCCATTGGATAGCGCGGCCACGCAACCACCGCCGCTGCGGAGGAAGATTTCCCTGTCGGCAAAGACACTCCAGCACAAGTTCCGCTCGACGGAAGCCCTCCCAAAGATCAACACCGCTGTCTTTTTTGACGGCGCAGGAGGCAACGTCCGCTCCTCACCTGCGAGTGCTGTATCTCAGCAACCTCCCATGTTGGTCGGATCAACAGCTGGCAGTACGCCGGCTGGCTCCAAGCGTATACCACCGCCAGAACTTCAAACACAGAACAGCTTCTCACGAGATGCCCACTCTTCTCATGGCGCGGGCAATGGCGCTCTGCTACAGCCGGTGCCGTCCCTCTCAACCGCAAGTCTCATGAACTCCAACTCAATCTACAACCAGATCCAAGAGACATCCGCGAAGCGCATGGCCACCATCGATTACATGCGGAGAATACATGAGGGTGACATCTACTTCTTTGGCACATTCCACTATTCTTCCTCTTCTCTCTCCTCCATTCCATCGTTGTATCCACACAAGCTTGGGAGAAGGGCTACCAACTACTTCATTCTCGGCTACAGTCTCCCTGCACTCCTAGATATGAACACCTCATCGCCCTTGGAGTACCTCAAAGCGCTCTCGTCCCTGCTCTCCGAGTTCGAGACCTTTCAAAATCTCTCCGGCTTCGACGCGAGTGGCAACACCCTCTCCAAAGGCCGCATGGGTAATATGTTCAAGTCCAGCATGGGCCTTGGCCACAGAGGTGCCAAGGGTCGTCGCTCGAGTACTGTGACTTCCGATTCGTCGGCATCAGGCATGGACGGTCGACAAGCCGATCTGTTGGGCATTCCTAGCTCTGCCTCATCCCGGCAAAGCTCATTCTCCAACTCCTTTGGCAGTGGTGGGATGGAAAGTCCGCAGGACATGACCTCGCCAATCAACCCTACCAATCACGAATTCTCGTTTCTGTTGACGCCACATATACCCTTCGAGCCCGACTTTCAGGTGACGTTGGGCACGCTGTGTGACACGTTGATAGATGCGTACGCGAAGCTCATCGAGTTGATTGCTGGTCCGGAGAGCTGTACGCCAACCATGGGAGCGGAATTTGCAAAGGCAGACAAGGCTATCAGGAAAATACTAGTCGCCAACGTGGTGAGGGAGTTTGAAGATTCTACCCGGGCTGCCGTGAAAGCGGAGGTGGCGGGTTTAGGGAAGTTGGTTCTCGGCGGGCTGATGTGAATGACAGCAAGCGGGCGTTGCATCTCGCTGGATACACGATGCATGATTTGTACGAGAGATACCCGGATCGGCGTTAATTTTAGCAGTAGAATGGGTGGAGAATATGTTTGTATAGAGTCATGTCATAGAGAAAGTTCTTAACGGCTGTACGCACGACATACAAGCATTCTCATCCTTCGGGTAGGCACGAGGTAGGTACTCCTGTTGAGGGTGGAGGGCGTTGGCAAAGTTGGCCTCTCCATGCCGACGTCTGCAAGAATACTACCTCCATGCTGACTCTTACACAGATTTCAACATATGCATGGTGTACTGATTCGCTACGCCAACAGCTGATAGCTGGTCTGATGCATATCGGCTAAAGTGGCCCCTCACTTGTCATGCGGTCCCATCTTGCGGCATGGCGGCTGGCCAGATTGAGTATACCGAACGCGAGCTCCAGTCATCATTCAAAAGCGATGCTCTATACGCTTCTGCTGTCTCAAACACATCAAACCAACCGCTAAGCTTATTGATCGGACAGCCATGGCCTCTCTTGGCCGTCTCGCTAACAAAGTCGCCATCGTAACAGGTGCAGCTTCAGGCATTGGTCGGGCGATTGCTTTCCAGTATCACAAAGAGGGTGCCAAAGTGGTATGTGCTGATCTCAGGGAGTCGACGCTATACAAGGGCAGWAAGGAGGAGGACATTACCACCCATGAACGCATCAAGCAGTTGGGAGGTCATGCCATTTTCTCGCAGGTAAATGTCACATCGCCGGACTCTGTACAAGGGCTTGTTGCAGCAGCAGTCAAAGAATATGGAAGATTAGACGTCATGGTCAACAATGCCGGCGTCTCCCTTGAAGCTCACGCTGGGTTCAGACCGGTTTGGGAAATCGATCATGCCGTCTGGGAGGGTACTCAACAAGTAAACTCCACTGGTGTTTTTCTGGGAATCAAGTACGCCGTCCAGCAAATGTTGAAGCAAAAGCCACATGCGAGTGGAGATCGAGGCTGGATCATCAACACCTCCTCGATTCTGGGCCTAGTAGCTGCGGAGCACACAGCTGCCTATTGTGCGAGTAAAGGGGCGGTGGTGCTTCTGACAAAGGCTGCTGCGTTGGATTGTGCACCCGAGAGGATACATGTCAATGCCATTGCTCCCGGGTACACCGAAAGCTCAATGACGGGGCCGCTATGGAACGATGAGGATGCGAAGAAGAAGTTACTCGAGAAGCACCCTTTCAGAGGGCTCGGGCAGCCGGAGGATCTGGCCAAGGCTTGTGTGTTTCTCGCGAGTGAGGACGCACAGTGGGTTACAGGGGTAAGTCACGAGCTGCCRGTCTCTTTGACATTCACTGACGCTGGATTCAAGCATACGCTTGCTGTGGAGGGCGGATATCTCGCGAAATGATGGATATAGGGTTAGGGTTGGGGTAGTGGCTGTTTAACACAAGTCCACAATGACAATGCGAATGACCAAATCAATATCTCTTCAGCACGCATCAACAATATGTTTACCGTTCGTGGTATTGTGCTGTCTCTCCATCATGTTGTTCCATCTCTGATGGATAAATGCCGTTTTGACTGGATAAATCAATCGGAATTTACTGCCTCCCTCTCTATTCGGCCGTGGCAATATGGCTTTTTTCAAGACAAGTAAGTGGCAAGACTGCTGAATGTGTATTGAAACATACATACAACACGCATCCATCACTACAGAGGCCATATCAAAGCTGTATCCAACATAAATCTGCCACATAGACATGCTGCCCCTTAGAGCTTCGACTTGCCACTCTTCGACGCCTCAGCCTTGACTCGCTCCTTGAGAACTCTTCGCAATATCTTTCCAGTCCCACTCTTCGGGATTTCATCGATGAACCTGATCCCTCCTCTGAGCCTCTTATGATTCGAGACCTTTTCTGCGACCCACGCGATGATTTCGTTGGCATCCTTCTCGCTGTCCTTGTCGCTTGGCCGCCCAGTCTCCTTCTCCCCAGCATCCTTACCACGTTTAGCATGAACAATGTAGGCCCGTGGAACTTCCGTGTGCTGTTCTGTATCTTCGACCCCGATGACTGCAACGTCATTGACCAGAGGGTGATCCATGAGCTTGCCTTCTAGCTCTGCGGGGGCCACCTTGAACTTAATTAGCTCTTTAACTCGATCAGTGATGTAGAAGTTGTGCTTCTCACCTGAAAGCCCTTGTACTTGATTAATTCTTTAACTCGATCAGTGATGTAGAAGTTGTGCTTCTCATCCTGGAACCCAACGTCTCCAGTCTTGAACCAGATCCTTCCGTCTTCCTCCACGAGTGAATCCTTGGTTGCAGTCTCGTTCTTCCAGTAGCCCTGGAAGATGTTGGGACCAGCCAGCCATAATTCACCAGCCTCTCCAGGTCCCAGCTCCTTCCCTTCCGCTGACATGTATCTTGCCATCATATTTGGGGCCATTTTGCCCACACTACCAACACTCGAGAGCCACTCGTCCCAACTCTGCTGATGGGCCAACGGGCTGGTCTCACTCAGACCGTATGCTTGATTGATCTTCAACTTGAGTTTCTTGTGCACTGCTTCGACCAATTCCCGCGTAAGTGGCGCCGCGCCTGAAGTAATCATCTTTACGCTTGAGAGATCATRGTTTTTCACTACCTCGTCTCGGGACAAGCGGACGATGATCGGAGGCGCTACGTAGATGTAGGAGATCTTGTGCTTCTGGATAGACTCAAGGAAGAGCTTCAGATCGAAGCCTGGCATGACTACAACCTCGACGCCGCGGTGGAGTGGCTGCTGCACCAGGCAGGTGAGACCGTAGATGTGGAAAAATGGTAGGACGCCTAAGATCTTGTCCTTGCCAGTGGAGTAGTTTTGTCCAAAGGCAGTGTGGAGCTGACAAAGGTTGGAAACGATGTTGCTGTGTGTGAGAATCACGCCCTTTGGCAAGCCACTGAAGAACTGTCAGCAGGTTAGTTTTGAACAGCTCGATTGTAAAACATACGTCGTCCCGGATGAGTACACGAGATATGCCAAGTCCTTTGGTTGTGCCTTTCGACGACGGATTCGAGACTCGAGAGACTTTGTCAGCCGACTCCAGTGGCGGAACTTGCCAGTCTCATCATGTTGCTCTCCAAGGAGAAGAATGCGATCGTCTGGAATGCCGGCTTTCTTCGTTGCTTTTAACGCGGCAGGGAGGAAAGCCTTGGTTGTCACAACAGCTTTACTTCCGGAGTTGGTGAGTTGGAAGGCCAATTCGTCGGGAGAGTATCCCGGATTGGCAGGGGAAACGACTCCTCCTGCGTAAAAGGTGCCATAGATGACAGGACCAACGTCAATATCGTTTGGCACGTAAAGGTTGAGGACATCGCCCCGTTTCCACTCCCATTCTTCCTGGAGTCCCTCGCCAAAGGTGATTGCTGCTTGCTTCGCTTGAGCCCAAGTGTAATGTCGGTCCGAGACAGCAGATCGATAGATGACTAGAAAATTGTTAGATCGCAGAACAGAACAGAACATGCAACTTCTGGGGGAGATGATGATGATACCCTGGTCATCAGAGAACGGTTTATCTTTCCGTTCGAACATGAAACCCCATAGATCGACTTCGGGAATGGAGATATCTGGGTAGGAGGATTTGGTAGGCATTTTGTGCAGAGTAAGCGGTGCCTGCAAGGATGTGTTGGATGGGAATAGATGATGACCACGCTGCGTCTTTCTTTCACGTGAAGAGCCGCGAAAGGGAGTCCCAGAGCTGTGGGTTGCAAAGGTCGGCACCTCAGACAGACCATCATGACGATTCTCGCCTGACCGCGTCAACTTATTTATAGCCGCGGTTATTGTGGAAGCCCTTGGCGCTTCGAGGTGCTGACGTCGGGTCGGCCTTCGGGCTTCTCCACCTCCATCCCACCGCATGGCAGGCACTCCACCCTTCGAAACTTCCGTCACCTCAACGCGAAGACATCTACAGTGCTACACMCAGATAACAAGCCCTCATCCTAAAGCCCGATGGATGCATAGTAATGGTCTGTCTGGAGATGGAGCAGTTGGAGTGCAAGCAGACAATCTCGTTTACCGTCCTTAGATGTATGTATAGGGTGCCCGGGCTGCTAGAGATCTCCGCAAGAAGAAGAAGAACATTACCGGTCGCTAACCTATCCTCTTCGTCGTTCGCGAGCACGGCGTCAGCAGCCGGATTATATGTTCCTATGTTAGCCGCGACGTTCGACTCCCGGCTCGACCCGGGCAGTGATCTCGCAAGTAGCGACTTCACTAACGTCCGCCGATCCACGCTCGCTATCGAAGCATGCATATCTCTCTAGTTACTCTATCGCCTAGGCGAGCGCCTATTAATCGTCTCTACTAGGATCGACAGATTTACGAGCTCTATAGCGATGTTCGATTTGTGGGCAGATTCTCTAGTTACGCATAAATTTAGAGCTGGTCTTTGTACTCAAGTTGCAACAAGTATGCTTTATAGAGCCTAACGGCACATTCTTAGTCCAACCTACTACCCGACCTAACATCCTACAGACTATATAGCATGTTAAAAGCGACGACCGCGAGACGTGCTCGACACTATGGGTCCTTATCCCCGACAGCCTTCGCTTAAATCAGTCAGCTAAGCAAGGACAAGCGGCTTAGAGGAAATGCTGGTAACCGGAGATTTGTGGGGATAATGTAGCTCGTTCTGTCCTTGGGTCGACTATCTGGCAGAACCAAGCACTCCTGTTACCAGCAATGATCATCACAATCTCTGTCATGCATACAGGAATAAGCCAATGAGACTGCGTGTTCTTGGCAGGCCATTGACAATGTGGATAGTATGGTAATACACCACAGATGCATCGAAGGCGAGAAGAGGCCCGCCTTCTCGTACGCGTATGCTGAGCTCACCCTCTTACTCATCATTCATGTAAATGTAGGTCAACAGTTCCCCCAGCAACAGGTCGACCCAAGGCCCATCGAATACCATCATGCATGACATTGTCCCATGCCTTGCTTAACGACAGCTTGTCGCCAAACCGACGGAAGCCATGCGGCACCCCCTTGAAGAGGTGTACATTCACTGCGACTCCGTTCTCCGCCAKGAGCTTGGCATAAATCAACGCCTCGTCTCTCAACGGATCCAGTCCACAAGCACCGATTGTCGTTGGCGGCAAACTACTGACCTCCTCGCCAGAAGCAAGGCCAGGATTCGCCCTGCGATCCTCGACGGGAGGTCGTTTGGGACAGACAAGATCGTTGAACAATCTACGTTGTCAAGGTCAGCTTTGGTCTGCAGTATTCCACGATGACGAGATGAGACACTTGGACGTACTTTATCCTGCTCATGGGCAGAATCGGAGCGAATTCATTCTCAGCTTTGCTCATCGGTCCCCACTCACAATCCGCCATTACAGTTACCGGGATCATCAGGACTTGACCTTTCAATGGTCCAGCCTTTCCTGCAGCTGTCAATGTTTGAGCAAGAGAAGCCGATAAATGACCCCCAGCTGATATTCCACCAACAACAATCTGCTCTGCATCTCCTCCAAAAGTATGGGCATTTTCGACAGCCCAGTCGAAAGCCTCTTCAGCATCAAGCCATGCAGCGGGATAGACCCACTCAGGTGTGTGGCGGTAATTGACATTCAACACTACCACGCCTGTTGCGWCCGCTATGCGAMTACATGTTGCGTTTTCGGAGTCCAGGGTTCCGAAGAGAAAGCCGCCGCCATGGARGTGTATATATATCGGTAGCACTTCATCTTCCGGGGCAGACGCAGGACGATATGTCCGTGCCTGCAGGTCGAAACCGTCCGGAGTGGATATCGTATGGTCTTTCATCTCGACTTTCGAGGAGAGAACTTTCATTTCCAGTGCCGAAACATTCTCTCGAACGCTATTGTTGGTGGCCTGGAGTTCTCTTGGCGTCTGCTCTGTTGATGGTGGAAGTGTGGCGAGCAAAGCGCTAAATTCCGTGCTTGCGCCTCCGTATATGGAAAAGTCGGCCATGGTACGTTTCCTGTGTGTTTCTTTCAAGGCCGAAGTTTGATGTAATTTGCTTCCACCCCATTCAACAGTCAATGTCTCAGATTTACTATCCCGAGGTCCCTGCAGCTGTTCCCCTCATTGTCGGCGCTAGACACGCTGACATGACTCGATGTGTTCTCTCCCAAGGCTGGAGTGTGCCGTTGCACTAGCAGCTCAAGTGAATAACTGCGAGGTTCCCTGAGCTGACGACAGAAACCATTGGCTTTGGGGAACTCTCCACTCCGGACTGCGTTCTACCCTGTACTCCCACGCGATGAATTTATTTTTCGCGCAGTGATGCCTGCGTGGCCTGGACCTGGGTCTCTCCGATGTCAACCTACAAGGTGTCACCGGCATGGAAGAAGCTCCAGTAACAACGCAAGGCTATCGCGAGGAAGGACACTTTGGTCGAATTCCCTAAAAGATTCGACATGAGCTGCGATTTGGATTAGCCGAAGACTCTCGACAGGGCATCTCGATGCTTCCCTTACGCAGCAGGATACGCGTTGTACAGCACACACGCGCGATGGCATGGCAGTAAGAAAGAGCAGGGAGGCCATGCGTGACTTTCATCCCAGAAATCACGCATACATCTTTTCATTGGCCTATACCAACTTGACTTTTTCGTGTTCCTGAACGAGAACTGAATACGGCCTGCAGGGCAGGCATATCCATAGCATCTGGAAAGGTAACAACCAGAAACTTATACGAGGTTAAGCAGCACAAAGACGAGTTGAGTTTCTTTAAATTACCTCTTATTCCCAGCCATTCATTTCCTCATCTGCAGTGAAAAGACCCAAGTTCCCAACTCGAAAAAGACCAGAAAGATCGATCCCTAATACCATCATGCATATCAATCAGCTCGCTATCATTGTGACATCGCTCGCCATCGGCAGCGTGTCGCAGTTCACAGACTGCAGCCAGTTTGGCAGCGGTTTCGGCTACGTACGAAGTTACTCAAAATCACCCTGCAATGCCGTCGCTAACGATGAGGACTCACAGATCTGCAGTCGCGATGGATCTACGGTACGATACTGTCAGCCCGATCAATCGCCTCAGGTTGTCGACTCCCAGTATTGCGACTATGGCGATTGTCAGACGAACCAAAGTTCAGGCTCCTGCTACTATGGCGTCGGCAACCGTAACAGGGCTCGCGGTCCTACAGACTGCTCGCAGGTTAACGCTGATGGAGGATACATCTGTAGCTCTGACTACAGGACGCTGGTCAGTACAGCATCGAGAAGATCCCCAAGGAGCTGCTGATTGACGTGCTTCTAGTATCAATGTTCAGGCTTTGACAAGGCCCAGGTGGATTACTGTCCTGATCGAAGCTGTTTCGCGTCGACTACCGGTGATCACGGAGAGTGTGTGGGCAAGAACTAGTAGCAGCTCTGACGTGGAGAAGAGAGCGGTACTCGTCGTTTATGGTGCATGGATCTAGCTGGACAGTGAATGTTGTGATCTTTGAAAGACGACTCCTGCAGTTGGATTATACCACACATCTGTAAGACAACAACGATAGTGATAACCGTGGCGTATTGTGGCTCTGATCATAGCCCCTGTTGATGTGAGACAGGCAAGGTGGCGTGAGTCGAGTTTCTAAAATGAGACTCAGTGCTTGATGGATGTGAACAGGGGTACCACACCAACTTCAAACCTACGTGTCACCATCTTCAATATGCTTAGAAAGACATGTTGTCATAACCACGTACGGCTTATAGCAACTACGCAGCATAGCCTCAGGCTCCACTCAGACTTACCATGGTCAGAATCCCTTCGTMGGGCCCTCGATATCGCCGAGTTCAGTAAGTCTCGAGCACGCCATTTGGAGGGCATCCTGCTTATTGAAAAAGGGACGACGTTGCGGAACGCGAGTCCTCATCTTTCGAACAGCATGCGGTCGACTCTATTGATGCCATCAGTCTTGGGGACTTTGATAACGGCACCTGGCAGAAGCAGATCGGGCCCGATTTGCTCGATGACGGCTATGATGGTGCCGCGATGATGGACGGAGTCGTCGCTGTATGGGACACATATGGCAAATACTGTTTCTTCATCGGCTTGGGATTCCTGGTGGTTGCCTTGCACGTCTTTGATCCACCTCTCCGCAACGGCCATTAACTGACAAGATACAGCGAGCTCATGGCCTCCACAAGATCCTCGTATGAGACGTACGCCCTCTCGGAGTTCAAGGCTCTTTCTATGAAAGGTACCTTGGACGTTCTAGGAGCCCTGGGCTCTGCGAGTGTCAAGATTCCTATCGCCAAACTTTCAGATGTCATTGGGAGAGGCGAGACCTATTGCATCATGTTACTCTTGCTGGTATTCTCCGCAACTGTGCACGCTTCCTCTGTCGGATTTCGAAGCTATGTTCTCGGGTCATTGCCATGGATCTTCGGGGCAGCTGGTATTGCACTACTTGATTTCATTGTGATCTCGGACGTTACTTCAATGCGGAAGAGAGCGGTGGCTGTGAGCATGCTCTATCTTCCGTTCCCATTCACTACCTGGCTTGCCGGGAGCATCGTAGAGACTGTCAAAGATGGCATCGGATGGCGATGGGGGTATGGAATGTTCGCCATCATCATTCCACTCGCAGCATCGATGTTCGTCTTAACGATACTTTCATTGCAGCGGAAAGCGATGAKAGCGGGTTACACCATCGCCAGGAGGACAACGATCCGAGGACTCTGCTCTCGCATCGATCTTGGAGGCTCGTTGCTTTTGGCCTCTGGATTTGGACTCGTGCTGCTTCCCGTTACGCTGGCGGCGCAGAGTCACGATCATTGGAACTCCCGATGGATCMCAGCGCTGATTGTATTTGGGAGCCTCCTTTTGATCTTGCTGGTACCATACGAGGCCTTTGTTGCCAAACATCCTGTGATACCAGTGGCATACTTCCGCTCCAGAGCCATTGTGGTTGCAGTTCTCGTTTGCACTATCGATGCCTGCGGGTTCAGAGTCACACACACGTACCTGTTCCCGTGGTGTATCGTCGCTCATAACTTCTCCACCCGCAATGCCCTCTATCTGGAACACATCAACGGTTTGACCCTGCTCGCGACCAGTTTCTTCGCGGGCTGGATCATGATGAAAACACGATCGTACAAGTGGATGAGTGTGATTGGAGCCGTGATTCGTGCCGTGGGCTACGGCTTCATGATTAGACTGCGTACGAACGGTAGCACCACGACTGAGCTCTTCGTGGTACAGGTCATACAAGGCCTAGGGAGTGGATTCCTGGAAGGAAGCATGTTTATGGCGGCACAGATTGTGGTCCCTCATGCGGAGCTCGCGCAGGTGACCGCTTTGATCGCTATGACTGCTCATGTAGGGGCTGCGATTGGCGCGGCCGTTGCCGGTGGGATATATACAACGGCGATGAAAGGCCAGCTAAGAGCTCGGCTGGGAATAGGGGCTTCTGCAGAGCGGATTGACGACCTGTACGACTCCATCACTGGCACGCTTCCGGAGTGGGGATCCGAGGATAGGGCTGCCGTTGGAGCCGCTGTAAGTCTTCTGGGTTGTCGAAAAGGGAAGCGTACTGATTGACTTGCAGTACTCGGACGTTGTTGGCTACATGACAGTCGTGGCGCTGTTCGTTGCACTTCCGGTCGTGTTGCTTGTGTTGCTGATGCCTGACAATAAACTCAGGTGGGTGAAGTGATCGTGTCATGGTGTGCTTTGCTGACAGTCGTGTAGTGATGCCAAGAATCTGGTGGAAGACGCAGAGGACGATAAAGTCGAAATGCGAGTAGTGTAGCGAGGTTCGATGGGAGACTCGGTACTTGTTACAACGACGTACATCTTTTATGTATGATATGTCCCATCCGAGAAAGATCGGGTGACGGAGAATAGCCTGACCCCTTTTGCAAGGAGATTCGATGGACTTTGCAAAAGAGCAAAAGGATAGTAGAGCAAAAGTGCGGGTCGGCAGTGACACTTTGTTGCCAGCCGGTGGGAGCAAGCCTCACTCCTCGGGGAGTCGAAAAAAAGAAAACGCCAAAGAGTATTTGGTAAGAATCAAGACACTTGCTTACCTTCCATACTTCGATTCAAGCCTCATCACCTAGGCGAAAAAGAAAAAGACTGGGTCGATCCGGGGATTGAACTCGGGACCTCTCGCAAATGGCACTCAGGGTGAAACGGACAAAGTCCCCCTAAGCGAGAATCATACCACTAGACCAACCGACCGCAGTGTACCAAGGAATAGGGGAGCTCTAATACCAGGAGTATACCCTGGGATGGAGTTCTACCTCTAGACCATTGGCCCAATTACTATGTAGCAATTGTGTGGTGCGGGAGAGGTTCAAGTTGAATATAAGGCTTAGTGCGTCCCTGGATGCTTGGCACATGCCTCCAGCGACTCGTCGGGCAGGCTGAATTCTACCGACTTGGGCGTGTAGGGTGTTACCTGCTTTGGTCTGATGTGCCTGACACTGTTCAAGGAGTGGTGCAAGCACTCATTTGTTGCCCTTATCCGTGAGATGTGAAATTGGAACAAGGCCCCGTGACGGCGGAGCAAGGCCTCGCATGTACCTTGTACAACAATAACGAAGTGTGTAGCTTCCTCCTTCGTGTTGTTGCAATGCCGTTCTTTTCGCACAGCGTCTTTTTGCATCGGAGTTTGTCCGATCCACAGAGCACTCTTGAGCAGGTAGCTCTGGTGCGGTAACAGCGAAAGCAGATCTTTAGCTATCAGGAATGTCATCCGATGCAAATGCACGCCGCAGTTCAATTCACCAACTTGGTAGGGCTCTTGCCCAGATGGGTCAATCAAGCGTGAAGCACAGAAGTTGATGGAGACGCTGGGGAGGTCTAGGCGGCTTGGAAGAAGACGAGGTCGGGACGGACCCCGAGGCGTTGGGTGTTTCATTCTCAGTTGTGGGATGTATTTGCCACGAAGGTTGATTGTAAGGGAAGACGGTTCGTGAGCCGTCTGCACGCCACACTCAGGTTTCGTTAATCCGCAAAAGAAGTGTAACACCAGCTGCACGCCGATGACGCCAGCCAACCGAAGATTAACACCTGCGTATCACAATGCGTGTTGTAACGTCGTCCTCTTATCGTCAACAGCCAACAAATGTCAGCCACTCTCGATCTCACCGCTTCATTTTGCCGTTCTCAGACCAGCCCATCGATCGGAGACAGCGGAGATTGCAGACCATGGGACGATGTAGGAACTTGCCGGGACTAGCATCTGGTTCTGCTAGGATCTGTGTTGTACTATTGTCGTCCACAAAGAAGATTGTATCGATTGAAGAGGGCGAAGAGGACGATGGAAGGAAGGCACACAGGAGCTGTGGGAGTCGTGTACGATGTACATTGAAGGCGATTGACTTGTGGGACGTTACCGCTGGGACTTTTGATTGCAGGGACCAAAGAGCATCCAATCGTTGGCGCCAGGTGCCTGCGCCAGTGGAAAGACTAACTTTGTTAGAACAAGCCTCTGCTCCTTGATCTCCTCTCGGATTGGGTGCAGCAGCGGGTACCTGCACAGCGGCTGAACGATCGGACCGTTCAAACTCTCCTCAACCCGCGTGTAACGGCGAACCTTTGCCGCCGCCGGAGAAACGGCGGATGATTGCGACGGCGGCGAAAGCGCACATGGAATGGCAGTGGCAGGAAGCATGTCACCTCCGATGGGTTTGAAGCAGGTGCTTGCTGATGATGCAATCGATTGTTTCGTGTCGTGTCGGAGAAGTGCAGTGGTCCCTGTGTAGGAGGAGGACGGGAGATCTCGAAGAGGCGGCCTGCAGCCGAGCACAGCAGGAGGGCTACGGAGCACTCCCTAAGTTAGTCGAGGTTGAAGCGACAAGCATTCCATCCGTTGTCTCCACTAAGTTACTCCCCCTTCTCGAATCTTGATCTTCCAGATTCGCAGCTGCCTCTACCACCTCCATCCGCAACGCACCCGCWCCGCACTCTGCTCTCGTATTCCACATCGGCCGGGACACATGCTGCATCCATTCCTTTGACCATGGCCGGATAACCCACCACGCTCTCTCCATTCATCCACCCTCACCGCAGTCACTCATTCGCTGTACATACTTTGCCGCTCGCATACACTCCTTTGCACCGACCGACCCAACAAACACGCCCACACGCACACGCACACGCACACGCACACGCACACGCACACGCACACGACGAAGACAACGACAAAAACGACAACAACGTGCTACCCGTTCCGTACCCCTCTCCTGAACCGCACATTACGCTGCATGTCCGGACACAAGCCTTCGCACGCTCCCGTCGCCTTACTCCGTCTATCCCCACCTGACCCACCCCGACAACACGCGCTCTGTTCGTCCTGATCCCACACCCGAGCTGCGCGCTCTCCAACCCACTAGGTAGCCCTCCACTGCCTCGAATTGAGCAGAGATGATGATTGATATGGGGCGTGTGGCCGAGGGCGCCATCCACCTGGCCTCGCGTGCTCTCGTTGAGCGAACCCCCACGCCGGCCGAGGACAGCTCTCGCGCGTCGAGCACCTGTAAAAAGGGCGACGACAGTCCCCAATGCATCACCCCGGCCTCGAGGCAGAATCAGCAGACGATCGCCATTGTTCTTGGTGTAGTGTGAGTAGACTGCAACATGTTGCAGGTCGGCCAGGCCGCTAACAATGTACAAAGAATTCCGCTCTGTGGTGCAATCATTGCCTTGGTCTTCCTCCATCGACGATTACAAAAGAAACAACGCGCCGAGGACCTCAACGATCCGCACGACTCGATCGACTTTGGTATGCAAGGCGTCCAGAAGTTTGGTGCAAAGCGAGCCAACAATGGCCGAAAGAATCCTGAAATGATAGTCACCGACTTGGGCGGAGCCACGCATTCCGGCAAGAAGGGAGGTCACGGACTGTCGTTTGACTTGGGGGTCAACAGCCCCTACTTGTTGCCTGCTGGCATGCAGGGCTCGAGCGAGTCGATCCACAGCATGTCTCGCAACTTCCACGACGACCATGATCCTTACCGCCCGGTGACCCTGATGCGGCCGTCGATGGATAGTGAATCTGTACGCTTCGGTCGCCTGCACGACGACAAGGGCTCACTGTACTCCCTATCCACCAACCACTCTCCCAGTGCGGCGCTCATTGCAAATGCTCGACCCATGTCTCGTACATATACCAAGGACTCCGTCTCCTCTCCACTCGCCAGCACGCCTTCCTCAGACTTCCCGCCATCGCGTTCGAAGCACAGTTCATTGAGCCGTGATTCCCATGCATATCAAGAAAAGGAGAAGAGTCTGGCACACATTGTCGAGAGGGAATTGCCGTCGCCACCAGCCGCCCCAGCGCCCGTGTTGTTACAGATGCCACCACCGAGAAAGTCTTCGGCCAACAATCCAATCCCACCTCGCAAAGACTCAATGTCGTCGCCCGACGCTGCAAGCCGTCCGGAGTCGAGCAATTACGGCGACGACGAACCATATGCTCCGACCAACCCCAATGTAGTCATCGACGAGCCGTACGATATCGATCCGCTGGAGATGTATGCTCGCTACTCCATCGACGGTGCAGATGCGCAACCAGCACCCACTTTGCACGCACCCCAGCCACAGCGAATGTCGACATTAGGCGCGCCTAGCCTCTCCATCGTCCCGGGCCAGTCAGGGTCAAGACTATCAGTAATGGGTGGCGGCCAGCGGCTGTCCGTTATGGGAGCTGGAAACAGGTTGTCCGTAATGGGCGCTCGTCCTCTGCCAGCAGATCTCCCAGAAGACAATCCCGAGGTCCGCGCAAACAGAATTCGCTCCTTCTACAAGGAGTACTTTGACGATAGCAAGCCCGTTCCCGCGAATGCCCAGTACGAAGTAGACGACTACTATGAGGATGGCGTCATGGATGGTGCCATATATGATCCGGCCACTGGTGGATTCTTCATTCCAGGCTCCAAGCCATTTGCTCAGCCTGTTGGCCGCAGAGCAATGACGCCGCCACCACGTTCCAAGCCGCGTGTYAGCGGCGGCAATTCTCCAATGCCACATCAGAGGAAGTTCTCCACGTACTCCACCATGTCCGGCGGTCGTCCTGGTATGAGAGGTCGCCCTATGGCGCAGAAGAAGCTACCACCTCCAATGCCACTGTTGAGCCTGCCGACTCCTCACGCTCTCAAGCAGGATGCTTGGATCTCGAACCCCATCGATTTCGCTCCTCCAAGCTCTGTTCGCACCGTCCAGAACGGTGCCAGACCCGACTCGCCATTCGGATCGCAGCGGCCTTACAGCCCAAGTGTGCGAGCATTCACCCCTCTGGCGTCCTCCTTTGATGTTCTGCAGGTTCTTCCATCTCCTCATGATCTCCGCAAATCGACCACATTCACAGCGCTGGATTTTGCGCCTCCATCCCGGATACGAGATCCTGCTGCGAGTGGTGGAAGCGACAACGGAAGTATCCGCAGCGCCCGTTCAGGAATCTCCGCCATGCAACATCAAGCAGTGCGGGAAGGCGCATACCGTGTGTCCCGCATTCCCAAGGAGATGGTGACATCCCGGGAGGATCTGGCATCCCAGCTGCGGCCGAAGATGGACATGGTTTCAAAAGCATAGAATGCGTTTAACCTCACGACACCCTCACAAAGCCTTAACGACCTTATCTGCATTGGGAACCTGGCGCGATTGCTCCTCACGACTAGAGAGCCTTGACACACTACAGGCTGCTGCTCATACACTATTCCTCCTCCAGCTTGGGTACATGTCGCCAGCTAGCATCTTCACTGGCATCCTCGGACGCGTAACCTGCTTAGATGTATATTTTCCCCAACAAATTCGCTTCTTGTCACTCCTTTCACACGGCATTAGCGTCTATAGCATTGTTTTACACTACAGACACGACAGAGAGCGCAGCATGCATATTACCCGAGCTGGCGGTGCTTGGATAGGTTTTGGGCCGGCGTCTAAGATAGAGAGTGGGTTTAATGTGTTTCTTGCGACCTACCGGTTGATAGGCGCAACAGATGGCCATCTTGGATGGACCATGGCCACTGAGCAGCCTGCGAGGCTGGCACGTATCTGTGTACATAGTGTATGTACAGTCAGCTGGTCATGGATGAATGAAAACAAAAAATTCTTGGACAATAATGCTGTGTGTATCGACGACTCTGAAACGTTCGGTACGCTCTTGAGCTCAGATGCGAGAAAGATGTCACTGCGCCACGAGGGCTGGAGATTGAACCAAACAGCAACTGACAACCAAAGGCCAAGCATGCGAGAGAGACAAACTGACCGCGCCTGCTTGAGAGCGGTGATGGCTCTTGGTTCCGGACTTCCACAGACAACGGTTGATTGTACAACATCACGGTCAGAGCAATCTTTCATGGGAGATGCAACAAAGCCCATGGCCATATCTAGCCATCCTTGAGCTGACATGTCTCGGACACTGCCATCCTGCAAACAGATACAAGACACGCTCCAACAAACCCTCTGCTTTGGTCGCCCGCTGAGTCTAGTTAGGATGCAGCGTTGCTTGCCTCAAGCTACAGGCTTCTCGACCAGATTGCAATGTGCTCCGCTGCCACGAAGCTCGTTCGTCGATACTAAGCAAGAAAGTCTTTTGACTCTGACAGTTCCTCTTTTGGGCGATATTGTCGTCGATTTAGGGAGGTTGGACTTTTCCAATCGAGCTTGCTGATGAGAAGAACAGTTCTTCGCATTCGATAATGGAAAACATACCAGCTAAACCTATGGTTTCTGCTCCGCGTATTCCGTCCGACAATGGCCCTGATCTCGAGGCGGATAAATGTGAAAAGGATGATGTCCCGGCTCCACTTCGCGCGTGACATCGCTTTGTGGAGCCCCTCAGCCCCTCACGGTTCCGACAGAAGGTCCTCCACAACTTGCCTGCAGCTACAAACACAAAAACATTTTGCCTCGAATACAATCCAATGTCTCGACCATACCTCTCCCGCGGAATGTCAGCCGAAAACACAAGACTGGTCCCGGTCCTTGACCGAAAGCTGGCCATTGTAACCGTATGTAGCTCTCATTGCCACATCAACCTTCCCTCACTGACAATCTCAGGGTGCATCTCGAGGCATCGGAGCAGCAATATGCGAGAACCTCGCCGGAAAAGGCTGCAGCCTTATCATGAACTACACCTCCGATTCCTCAGCTGAAAAGACGGAAGAATTGGCCAAACAGCTCCAAGACAAGTTCAACGTCCAGTGTCTCTCAGTACAAGCAGATCTAGGAACTGAGAATGGACCCGCTCACATTGTCGAAATGGCTCGCAACCACTTCTCCCACCCAAAGACCAAGAAATTCCAGCTAGACCTCATCATCAACAACGCTGGTGTCGCCAGCAAGACGAAGATTGAGGATTGCACCTCGGAGGAATTCGCTCGCTTGTACAATGTCAATGTTCGCGGACCGCTATTGTTGATGAAAGCTGCGTTGCCATACCTCCCCCACGATCGTAGTGGGAGAATTGTCAATCTCAGCAGTGTCAGTTCATCTTTGGGCTTCGAGGAGGATGGAATGTATGGAGGCACCAAAGCCGCTCTGGAAGCTATGACGAGGACCTGGTCGAGAGAGCTTAGCGAAAGAGCGACTGTCAATGCGGTTAACCCTGGACCGGTGGCGACTGATATGTATGCTGGTACCACCAAGGAATTTCAGGAGAAGATGTCACACTTTACAATCAACACGCCACTTGCTGCCATTCGGCCAGATGTTGATCGTGAGGACTTGGTAAAGGGTGCAGATATTGCGGGCGGAAGACCGGTTAGTTACCCCATCCTTTCTAGAACAAATTTGTGCTGACAAGAATACCAGGGTTATGACTTCGAGGTCGCTGGTGTTGTTGCCATGTTGTGTACACCAGACAGTGCATGGTGCACTGGCAGTGTCATCTGTGCTAACGGAGGATTCAAATTCAGCGTATAGACTCTCGATAGACATGCACGGAAGAGAAGCATGAAAAGCAATGCCACTGATTGATAGCTACTAAAACTGCTGCATACTCGAGAGACAATTGTCCTGATACTACCCTGATTTACTCTCCGCTCCCTTGATGTCATCAAGGGTATCGATAGTATCAGCATCAGTATTATCAGTGACGGCTCCATCATACTGTCCGTGTCCGAGCGGTGGCTCCTGCTCTGGCGGGAGAGGCATCTCGTCATCCTCCCATCCACCTGCCATTTCTTTGGACTTGTGAGACTTGCTTTCAACCAGAAAGAATGTGCTCAATTTCCGAAATGGCAAACTTGACCTGTTCCGTTCCATCTTCCTCATTGGCTCAGGAGTCGGAGTCTCTTGACGTGGTGGGGATACAAGCACAGAAACATCATCCTCCTCAGGACCGACGTCCGGCTCGTCATCCTGCTCTACCTTGGCCTTGTTATGATGATGGCCATGTTTTGAGAAAGATGGAATTCGAAATGCCGAGCCAAGTATACCAAGATCCTCATCCACCTTCTTCAGATGTTCATGAATAGGATGGCGTGAGTCTGGTACAGGCGCCGGTGCGAGCATCTCCAACTCCGGATGTTGAAGAACGYCCGTACTCGCCGAGACTGATGTCCGGCGATTGTTTCCACGGAAGTTGGCAGTTGCGAACAGATTGCTGTAATATCGCCCAACTCTCTCCAAACCCTGGGATGTGCTCTTCACAAGTCCACGCCTCTTTTTCGATTTCTTACTTCCATTTGTGAGCCTTCGCCGTAGTGATGTACCGGGTGCTGGCTCATCATCTGCGGGCATGACCGCGCCCATGTGTATACGAGATGGGTCTCCAAAGTCTATGGTGCTCATAGCATCCGCACGGCCTGCGGAGCCACATCTGTCCGCTCTCGTGTGTGATGGAAACTGAGCCCACGAAGCCATATCCGTACAAATTCTGGGCTTCGAGGGGGATCGTACGGTCAGAAATGCATCTGCTGTCCCCACTGTTGATCGATGCGTGCTTGGTCCCCGAGAGATGGTCGAGTCCGGAGCATGCTTGCTGGGAGCACGAAACAGGGCCTTTTGCTCCTCATGCTTTTTCATCGCGTCCGCCATCAGCTGGTCATCTCCATCGCCGAGTGCCAGGGCCGATCTGCGGCCGCGAGTGCCGTCTGTGTTGGCGTCCACTTCCTGGCTATACTCACTGCGAATATGGAGTCAGCCGACATAACTACATCGCGGACGAGAAGGGCCGCACCTCGAGCGAATTGACACTGCATCGTCGTCGTACATCTCACGACGCAAGTCTTTGCGGCTGATCTTTGCCTTGAGCTTTGCAACGAAGCTGCGCTTCCTCCTCAACGGTGATCGCACTGGAGTTGCGAGCTTGATGCGGATAGCATGAGGATGGTCCTCGGGCAGTGACCTTGTAGCCAATGCGTAGTCCAGCCTGTGGTAAGCCATAGCAATGTGTTGTTGTCAGTACAGAATGTCGCGGTCATTGAGGCAAGCTGGTGTAGATGCCGCGACATCGCCTGCAGGAGTCAGTCGGCAAGCAGGAACGAGTTGAGGGCATCGAGAAAGAGCGGCGGCATCACAGAGAAGGGGAGAGCAAGGCGAAATCTATCAAAGTCAACACAGTACATTGTATTGTTGGCAATCCTGCCCTAATAAAACAGTAGTCACCAATGCCAATGCTTTTGTCGAAGCCATGCATCGTCGCGGAATCCCGTTATCCACGACATTGACGATCGTTGAGATACGTCAAGGCTTTTTATCATTCCATCATCCCCATCCTTTGTTGAACTCCATCGCTGATATAAGACGTTGAGTAAAATTGGGTATCACTTTGTTGAAGAGCAGCTGTTGAGCGCTGCCCATTGAAAACACCATCCCATGTTGAGTGCGCCGTATTACGCCCGAAACCAAACAAGATAGATCATGACCGACCATCAGTCAGTCAGCATCTATTTGCTGTACTTCTCACGGAAGAACTTGGCAGCGCTGACCATGTTCTGGAGCGCAGCCTTGGTCTCCGACCACTGGCGGGTCTTGAGACCACAGTCGGGGTTGATCCAGAGCTGCTCTGGCTTGAGGTACTTGAGCATCTCCTCGATGCGGTCCTTGATCTCCTGCTCGCCGGGGATACGAGGGCTGTGGATGTCGTAGACACCGGGACCAATGTGACGTGGGTAGGCCTCGTCGATGAAGACCTTGAGGAGCTTGGCATCGGACTTGCTGTTCTCGATGGAGAGAACGTCAGCGTCCAAAGCAGCAATGGCGTGGAAGAAGTCCTGGAACTCGGAGTAGCAGAAGTGAGAGTGGATCTGGGTGGAGTCCTCAACACCAGCGGCGGACAGCTTGAAGCTGTCGACGGCCCAGCTGAGGTACTTCTCGCGCTCAGAGCCGGAACGGAGAGGCAGACCCTCACGGAGAGCTGGCTCATCGATCTGGATGACGTAGACACCGGCCTTCTCAAGGTCAACGACCTCGTCGCGGATGGCAAGAGCAAGCTGCTGTGCCTGGACGGACTGGTGGACATCGTCACGAGGGAACGACCATCGGAGACAAGTGATTGGGCCAGTAAGCATACCCTTCATTGGCTTCTTGCTGATGCTGGCAGCGTACTTGCTCTCCTTGACGGTCATGGCAGCTGGACGAGAGACGTCACCAACGAGGATTGGTGGACGGACGCAACGGGAGCCGTAAGACTGGACCCAAGCGTGTGTGGTGAAGGCGTAACCATCGAGGCGCTCACCGAAGTACTGCACCATGTCGTTACGCTCTGGCTCACCGTGGACGTAAACGTCCAGGCCAAGCTCCTCCTGGATTGCGAMGCATTCCTGGATCTCCTTCTCGATGAACTTCTCGTACTCCTCAGCAGTAATCTCGCCCTTGGTGAACTTGTTACGTTGGATACGGATGTCCTTGGTTTGAGGGAAGGATCCGATGGTTGTGGTTGGGAACTCTGGGAGGTTGAGGTGCTTCTTCTGAGCAGCAAGACGAGTTGGGAAGGGCGACTTGCGCTCGTAGTCGGCCTTTTGCACGCTCTCGACACGCTTCTTGACCTCTGGGTTGTTGGTGCGCTTGGAAGTAGCACGTGCCTCGGCGCTCTTGGCGTTGGCCTCGAGCTCAGCCTTGACCGACTCTGGGCCGCTGGTGACAGCCTTGGCCAGGATGGCAACCTCAGCAGCCTTCTCCTTGGCGAAGGAGAACCAGTCACGGACCTCAGCGTCGAGGTTCTTCTCGCTCTCGAGAGTGTGTGGGGTGTGGAGCAGCGAGCTGGAGGTGGCAACAATGACACGCTCCTTGCCGACCTTCTGGATGGCGGTCTCAATGACCTCAATGGCCTTCTTGAAGTTGGTCTTCCAGATGTTACGTCCGTCGACAATACCGGCGGAGAGGATCTGCTTGGGACCAAGGTGCTCAACGACCTTGCTGAGCTGTTCGGGGTGGCGAACCAAGTCAACGTGAAGAGCGTAGGCACCGGTGAGGGCCGAGTCGACAATGTCGAAGTTGTGGACGATGTCACCAAAGTAGGTGGCGACAACGAGCTGTGGGCCAGCCTTGCCCTGGAGAGCGGTGAGCTTCTCGTAGGCAGGCTTGAAAGCGTTGYGGGCCTTGGCGGGCAGATCGAAAACGAGAATTGGCTCATCGATCTGGACGGTCTCGGCACCGGCCTCCTTCAGCTTGGTGAGGAGCTCCTCGTAGACTGGGAGGAGCTTCTCAAGAAGAGTGATGGGGTCAACGGACGAGTTACGGTCGGCCTTTCCGAGGTGGAGGAAAGAGACGGGTCCGAGAAGGACTGGGCGGGTCACAATGCCGGCCTCCTTGGCCTCAAGGAACTCACGGACGGGCTTGGGGTCCGCGGCGAGCTTGAAGGTCTGGTTGTCTTGAAGAGTAGGCTTGACGTAGTGGTAGTTGGAGTCAAACCACTTGACCATCTCCAAGGACTGGACGTCGACGCCGTCCTTTTGGTGGCCACGACCCATGGCGAAGTACTCGTCAATGGGTGCGAGGTTGTGCTTGGTGTATCGCTCTGGTGCAGCGGTGAAGAGCTGGATGTGGTCGAGGACGTGGTCGTAAAAGGCAAAGTCATTGCTGGCAATGATGTCGACGCCGGCGTCCTTCTGGATCTTCCAGTGCTCGAGTCTGAGTCTTTTACCCTCAGCGAGGAGCTCTTCTTGTGAAAGTTTGCCGGCCCAGTACGCCTCGTTGGCCTTCTTCAGGTCACGGAGGCGTCCCATGCGGGGGAAACCGAGAACGGAGGATTGCACCATGTTGACGGTTGCTGTGGAGTGGAAACGAGATAGAAGAGACCGAAACGCAATGATTCAGTCGAGGAAGATGGGGGATTGAAGGGAGGTTTGAGGAGGTGTAGATGTAGGAGGGAGGAAGAGCAATGGGAAGTGAGCGTAGAAAGGGTTTTCAGAACTTTGGAAACTCCCCCACCATCATTTCGTGCTTGCCTCTGCGGGGTCCGAGAGCACTCCAGCAGCGAAGCCGGTGATAAAACCAGGGGATCCACAAGCGATTGGTGTTAGCAGCCAGAAACACTGGAATGCTTGTGGATATCACCTTTTCTGCCCCAATGTGATGTTTACGCGCACATCGACGTGATGGTGGAGGTCCGCACAGCAGTCGCAATCTACACTTTACAGCCTCCTCTGAACGATATGGACGTGTCAATAGACGCATTACGACCCTGAAATCCCCAGAGAACCTCAATGAACACCACTGCATACACTGCATAGACCCTGACACACATTTGTTTCCACATTCTCCACATCATCACGGCGATCGTGTCATCATCCTTGCTCGGCTTACGATCTGTGCTCTCGAGCTCTTCCCGTCCGTCGACACTGGAGTTTTTGGCGCCCACCTCAACTCTTTGCTCTCCCTTCTCAACAGTATTCCTCGGAGCTATGAGCTCCTATCACAGCGGTCCACTGTGGAAGCTTCCCGACATGTCTCGTCCACGTTGCAAACCTCTCCCGGTGACCGGTTACCGAACTCGCTTTTCGGCGAGTTTCGTCCCCGGCATACTGCAGGTCAGATCTGAAATCCTCACACTGTATGGGCAGAACCTGTGGTGGCTTTCGGCTTCGCCTTGTAGAGCATGGAACACGTGAGGCTTCGGTGGTTTCTCCTTTCCTGAGCAACAACAACACGACCTTGTCTCACAGGCTACGTGGCTTACCGCCTCAAATCTTGTCGGGACAAGCATGCTCACAGTTGCGTTGATCGATGACGCCTATGGAAGCTGTCCAAACGTCGTGGCTAGAAGCTGCGGTTGATGCGGCCGCACGAGTGGTCTTGAGATGACAGCGACCTTGTTTCGCCAACGAGAACGTTTACAACATGCTGATTCATCCGGTTTGCAGAGGCGAGAATTCAGAAGGCCAGAGAATCCGAAAAGCGTAAGTGAACTTTTCAGTCAATCTTGCGTTGAAGCATCAAGAGGAGGTCAATTGTTCTCTCTGACCGTTGCGAGTTTGTCCGCTGGAAACATTATCTATTTCATCAAAGCATTCTTTTCAGTTCGCAAATACACTGCAGCATTAACACTGGTCACTCTCGACACTGGATTTCAGCAGAATACCTGAAGCTTTCCCCCATAGATCTTGTATCGAGCATGCCAAGATCTTAACATCCCGCATCTTACGGAGTACATCTCCTTTGAAGATCTCTGCGCGATCTGGCAGATCATCTGTGGTTCAGATAAACTACTCCGGGATGGAGATCGCAGGGTTCACATGCCATGTGGTGTCCATCACGGTTGAGGGGTACATTTCAGAAAGAACCTATACCGCAACGCTGGTAGAATATTTACTTTGATGCGTGGACCAGGTACCGGGGAGGGTTTCATGAGCGTGCCGACTTTTTATAAGACTCCGTTGTGAACATGCCGGGCAAAGTTTGAGAGCCCCAGATGTGGACCACCATAGCATTATCATTCACATGTAGTTTCTCCGACTTAGCGACTCGTCCGGAGTATTCATTGTCCCCAGATCCTTGAGATACGCAGTTGTCTCGGCAAGCCATTCCAAAGCTCTGCTTCAATGTTGAACGCATTGCGCCGTTGAATATTCTTGGCACAGTGACTGCTGAGACACTTTTAAACTTTCCCTAGCATGTGAACGTGTCACGCGTGTGAAGCCGACCACACTTTCCTCATTCCATCCTCATAAACATCACTAAATCCACTCCCATCGACAACCTGGATGAATCATTCCAACTAGAAGGCATGCAACATTCGCATGACGATCCCGATGCGAACGAGCCCTTGATTGGACGTTCGAGCTCGTCCTTGTCCCGCGAAGACGCAGACACGAATAATCAGCCAGCATACACGCTTTCATTCCGCGATGCAAGTCCCGTCATTCGCTTCCTAACCTGCTCTGCTGGAATATCTGGTCTTCTATTCGGTTTCGACACCGGGGTCATATCCAGTACTCTGGTTTCAATAGGATCGGATTTGTCGAATCGACCTCTCACTACCCCGGATAAAGCCCTTGTCACAGCTATAACATCATTACTCGCTCTAATATCGGCACCAACGACCGGATTCTTCGCTGATCGATTTGGGAGAAAGTCTGTCATCCTTGTTCCTGCTATCCTATTCACTGTGGGTGCGATCACCCAATCTCTAGCCAACTATGTATGGACCATGGCCGCCGGGAGAGCTCTAGTGGGAGCAGCAGTAGGTGTGGCTTCCGGAGCCGTTCCATTATACATCACCGAGCTCGCACCGGCCGAACTGAGAGGGCGACTAGTAACTGTACAGTCCCTCTTCATTACTGGCGGGCAAGTCGTCGCATACCTCATTGGTTGGATCTTCGCATCATGGCCTTCTGGGTGGAGATGGATGGTGGGACTTGGAGCCTTCCCTGCGCTTGTACAGCTTGGCCTTATGTTCTGGATGCCCGAAACGCCACGTTGGCTGTTGCAGACCGGCCAAGACGAGAAAGCTCGAGCGGTGTTGAACAAGGTCTATGCGAACGTACCCAAAGCTGAACGTAACGTGTTGGTACAAGGAGTGCTTAGCAGCGTCCAGGATGAGCTTCGAGAGGAAAACAAGACTGGCTCTAAGGGCAACTTTCACGATACTGCTCAAGCTCTAATCGGCATACCCGGGAATAGACGGGCGCTCATCATCGCTTGCATGCTACAAGGACTGCAGCAGCTCTGCGGTTTTGTAAGTGACTTCTCAAGAATCAGAAACAAATTCACTGACCTTCAGCTCAGAATTCTCTCATGTACTTCTCAGCCACAATCTTCGCCCTCGTCGGCTTCACATCCCCCATCGGAACCTCCCTCTCCGTCGCCCTGACAAATTTCGTCTTCACACTCGTAGCATTTGCCTTCATCGACACAGTCGGACGCCGCAACATCCTCCTTCGCTCGATTCCATTCATGGTTTTCGGCCTACTCGCATGTGCTTCAGCGTTCTTATTCATCAACGTAGGAGATTCACAGATTGTGGATGACTCAGGCGCAGGGATCTGGTCGATCGTGCTGCTTCTCAGTATGGTCTTCTACGTTGCGGCTTATGCTGTAGGATTGGGAACCGTCCCATGGCAACAGTCAGAACTATTTCCGCTGCGTGTACGATCGGTTGGAAGTGGGCTCGCAACCTCGACGAATTGGAGCAGCAACTTTGTGGTTGGAATGTCATTCCTACCACTGATGAACTACCTCGGACCAAGTACAACTTTCACGCTGTATGCTTTGGTGTGTGTAGTTGGCTGGATCGTGATATACAAGATCTATCCGGAGACTGCGGGCCTAGAGCTGGAAGGTATCAGTCAGCTGTTGAAAGATGGATGGAGCGTTACCGAGAGCATTGAGGGCTTTCACGAGAGGAGGAAAAGGGTTGAGCTTGAAGATCGCCAAAGAGTATTTTCCACATGATCACTGGGCATTAATTAGCACTAGGTCTGGGTGTTGTCATTTCTCAAGTTCCATCCTCGTCGACATTCCAAGACTCGTACTTCCACAGACTATTCAAAGAGTCGCACTGCCGCAATTTCTCGCCTTTCAAATACAAACGCTTTTCACCTCACGCAGTCGGGGCAGCTGTCTCGGCAGTTCTCGTGACAGTCACTACAGCAGTGACGACTGTGGAGGCACTGCCGCAACCCTTTCCCAGACAACCTTCATCACCATGCTCCAAGGGTGAGACCGCCGCAGCAGCGATCAAGCAGTCCAGAGCAGATACTTGTGCAGCAGCAGATAAGCTCTTGATCGGACCCTGCCAGAGAGCACCGAAAGATCCATCTCGTTGACGATTGGACTTCCAGATCGAGTCTGCATTCTTTTGAAGGAATCTGACAAACTCCTTTTGACCATGTACAGCTTGCAGGTACATGAGATTCCTCACAAACACTCCTTTGAACTGAGCACCAGTGGCGTCCATCTCTGCAGGATAACCGAGATCCGTCAATATACCACCCTCTGTAGTCGCAAGCTGCTTGATGGCACCCAGTGCAATGTCGCGAGCCCGACGGAGGTGGCTTTTCTCACCCGTGAGTGAGTGCATCTCAACCAGTGCTCCCAGTATGACACCCTGATTGTACGAGTATACAGGGCCCGTCAACTTACAGCTCGTGACATCGAGTCCGTCGTTGAAAGTGTTGTTCTCGTTCATCATGCCAGAGGGAAGCAGCCAGTCAACTTGTTTCTGCGCAATCTTGCGGTATCGATCTTTCTTGCCGTGGACACGATTCGCCAGCGATGCTGCCACGGCAAGGAACAGCTGGTTACTAATGGCTGAGTTGGAGACATGCTCTTTCGACCACCATATACCCCCACACTTCGCGCCTTGTCCCGTGAGCATGTCGGTGAAGATCTCCTCGGCGGTTGCAAGGTACTTGATCTCTTTCGTCAAATCGTATGCCTTGATCCAACCCATAGCCCACCAACCTTCATCGTCGAAAAATGTGTTGARAAAGGTGCCGTTGTTTGAATTTCTTGCGGTGACTAAGATATTGGAGAACATGTCGCTTGCAGTCTTTTTGAAGTCGTTGTTTACGAGAGCAACGTCTCCGATAGTAGCGAGTGTCGCACCCGAGTTCCACCAGTGCCCTTGCCATAGCCCTCGRCCGTGTTCATACCATCGTTGGTTGAGAACATCCGTAGCATGCATTGCATGATCCAGATAGACTGCTCTCGAGGAGGCATCGACGATCGATGGGTAAAGCAAGGAGAGCGTCAAGACAGCCAGAGCTAGGAAACTTGATGCGAAGATCATCTTCGATGAGTGAATTTTGATCGTGAAAGAGTGATGGAGACTCTCGTTGGCACAAGGTCCACAGAAAGAGTGTCCTACCTATCAAGTATATGTAGAGAAGAAGCTTGAGCAGCCAGGGAAAGCAAGACCGTTAACAAAACCTCCCAATCCTAGAATTGACGACCACGTACAGGCCAAATGATCAAGTCACACTACCTGTCATATAAGCAGGTCGTGACCGCCCTTCCGTGACCCAAGAGCATGTTTGCCCAACACTATACATACCAGATAACAATTTCTGCGCTCGGAAAGAGAAACAGAAGAACAAAGTCAAGAAGTGAACGAGATCTTGACCGAAACGTGAAGAGAAAAATGCTCCAGCGCAGCGTTGAAAGAAGTACAAGCGCACTGTACACATTAGAAATTGCCCTAATGTACATCACCTCTCAACTCCTCGCTCACAAAGTACCTAAAATCCAAAACTATCCAGCAAAGAATTCGCATCCGGTTCCTTGAACTGCGTCGGCTCCGGCTTCTTCTTCTCACTCCCACTCTTGGACACAGCAGCAGTGGCCGCATCCTTCTTAGCTTTCATCTTTTCCAACAAAGCCTTGGCTTTAGCTTCTCGAGAAGCTCTCTCATCATCCACGGCCAGGGTGACGGGCGCTGGTTGTGTGAAGCTGTCCAAGAGAGACGGCGGTTCTGCCTTGGGAGGCGATGGGTCGGAAGTGAAGTTGTCGAGAAGGGATGGCGGGTTTGATGACTTCGTCTCTGCCGACTGCTCCTCGGAGATATCGAGTTCGCGTATGCCGTTCGTGATGCCATCCGTCACAGTATCTTTGAGACTCGCACTGCTTTGAGCTGGAACCGCCAAGAACTCCCACCTTCTAACAAGATCTAGCGCCAACAACCATAATCCCATCCGTCTCAAGATCCTCGCAGATCGCAGGACGGCATCGTACTCATGCTCAGAAGGACTATTGCCTCTCAACGCGGCGTACAGCAACAACGTACTCGGATCATCTTGCACCCAAGTCTTCGGGACAGCAGTATCCAGAGGCTCCACCAACACCTTTGCGGCAGAAGCCTTCTCCAGCAGGATCGTATGACACCAACTGAGGAGCCATCGGTTCCCTTCAGCCTTTGCCTGGGGGACAACTCGGTCTTCAAGCAGTTTCCGAAGCACAGGAGACCCATCACCACAATATATTCTCGCCACAGCAATTGCAAACTGTGGGTCCTCGCATTGTCCCGCGAGCACACTGACTGCACTCGATGGATCATCCGCCAGCAAAAAGAAAGCGGCAGAATAATGGAACCTCCGCTTCCCCATCAGAGCGTAGGCATTCTTCCTTGCAGCAGTCTTGGCTTCCGCTTGTGCAAAGTCTTTCTTCAAAAAGTTGGTCGTGGTTCGTTGCTCCTTGTGCCAGGTTGCGATGCGCCACAGTGCGAGCAATGTAGGTTTCTTCCTCAACGCCAAGAAGTACAGACTTGCATTGACTGGATCTGGGGGACTCTCTGAGCGATAGGCAGACTGCGCCATCTGTTCGAATATCTGTTCAAGGGCCTCGCGATCGGATAGCCAGGACGTTAGCCCCAATCGACGGGCGACAGGCCATGTGAGTTTGTTGTCGTGGTGCAGGAGGAGAATGTCAAGAAGAGCTTGTTGGGTTGTGCTGTGTTGAGCGAAAACTACCTCGCGCCAAGGTATTTCGGGAACGAACTGAGGTAAGGCGGTTGTACCGTTCGTTTGCGGCGAGTCTGCTCCTGGGGATATGTCWTGTGAGTACACGAGTTGCAACTTCCAGTTGAACAAGTATCGCTGTGCATTTTTATCGAGCGCTTTGACATGCTCCCGCAGGTAAGCAATGGCCTCGATTACGTGCAGGAGACGACGCTGCTCTGCGTTTGATAGCGCTGGCAAATCCTTCTCCATTAGCTGCTCCTTCAAATCATGCACATCATCATCGCTGAGCCATGCATTGAAGCTGTCTGGATCTTGAATGATAGCTTCGAGAGGTTCGTCAAGTGTGGGATGTAGCTCATCGCCGGTACCCCAGAACTTGAGCTGTTGCGATAACCTGACGAGTATCGTTGACACCAGACTGAAGTGGCCGTGATGGATGAGATGTGAGAGTAAGCTAGGGTGCCAAGCTGGAAGGGGGCTTTTGAGCTGCGCAGCCAGCTCTGCCAAATGAATGTCGGAGTCGAGATCGTTCGCTTCTCTGGTCTCAACATCCAGATGGTCTGATTCAACATTCGCACTTGTTAAGAAAAGACTGTTACCAGCTGCAACGGCAAGGCTGCCTTTGGACGTCCATGCCAATGCTGAAATGTGCAGTCCGATTCCAGCTATTGAGATGCTTTTGACCAACACCCACACTGGCAGGCCCGCGCTATGGTGTTCGTATCTCCCCTGAGCGAACAAACCGACTGTCGTGTCGTGACCAACAGCGAGGAAATTGTGTCTCGATTTAGGACTGAACGCTTCGAGATGAGTAGCGGGGCTGGTCAAGATCTGGCGATGCTCCAAGTAACCATCGGTGAGATCAACAACTGTAAGTTCCTTCCCATCCTGCGCGACGAGCGCTGCAAACT
This sequence comes from Ramularia collo-cygni, assembly GCF_900074925.1. Classification (NCBI taxonomy): domain Eukaryota; kingdom Fungi; phylum Ascomycota; class Dothideomycetes; order Mycosphaerellales; family Mycosphaerellaceae; genus Ramularia; species Ramularia collo-cygni. Next base: position 817,922 of record NW_019716264.1, read on the forward strand.
CCTCGGTCGCGGCAAAGAGCGCTGGCTCTACAACACCAGTGTCAAAGACCGCGATGGGTTCAGCATTGCTGTCTTGAGATACCGGCTGACAGATCAGCCGGCCCGTGTGCGAAATGGTGATGATGCAACTCTGACTTGGGTCGAATGGCATGGACACCGGAACAGCGAATGCCATGTCGTTCGACCTGCTACGATCGCCCAAAGACCTGACTTTGATACTAGCTACAGCCTGTCCATATCCAGAGGAAGCTGTTTGTGAGACATCCAACGTCCACGAGAAAACGCTGCCGCCATCATTCGAGATGAAAATGCCAGAATCCGAAAGCTTCTCAGGCAGATTAGCATGGATTCTGCCGGAGCTGCTGGCATTGCATTCTGATTGACCGATCTTGTATCCTCGGTCATCCCACGCAGCTAATTCAGTGGCAGTGACAGTAAGCACAATTCCTTTCGCCATCATCGTAGCGACGGCTAAGATTTCGGAGCCTACACTGAATGACAGCCTGCTTTTCAAGCTAGATGCGCCATCAGCATCCCAAAGACTCACAGCATCCGAAGACCATGAAACCAAACCATTTGAATGAGGATGGAGGTTCTGTACATCAGTYTCGTGTCCGGTCCATGTGGTAGTCGGCGACATCCTAGCGTGCCCGCTCGCTGATAGGGAGAAGAAGGTCTCAACATCTCCACTCCACCAGCCAAGCTCACCACTCTGCGTGAGTGTATGGGAGAGGATGTGGAATTTGTCGTCTTGGAACCAGGAGCCGCATATAGCTGGTGTGTGAGGAGGAAACCGCAGCTGTAGACCTTCAGAGTGTGTGATGTGGAACCACTGTGGTTGAGATGGAGTGTCTGACCGCCTTTTATGGCCAACACTCTGTAGACCCCAGGCGGACATCCTTCCTTGGCCGTCAAACGCGACTACAACATCTGGGTGCTGAGAGACCATCTCCTTCAGCAGTTCCCTCGAATGGTTCACTTTACCTTGCTGCGGTAGTCCTATGGCTGCATTGAGAGCCGCACGAAATTGATCAGATGGGATGATGAGTGCGTATCGAGGAGGTATGCTCGAAGGAGAAGACCCATGCGAACTCGCCGTGGGAGACTGTGGAATGGCGCCGACCAAGTCGATGGTAGTGTGCAGCATCAAGATGTCCAGATCATGCATGCCACCAGCTCGCCATACCCGCAATACGCCATCTGTGGCGATGGTGTACAAGACTTCGGGCTCATCTTCATGCCTGCCACTGATTCCACTGCCTCGCCTCTCCTCGGCGTTCGCGTCGAGTGGTCTCCATTGGAAGTGGGTCACTGTTCCCGGATGAGGGRGATATGTGTGGTCGAACAAGCCTTCTTCGAATGACAGCCTTCGCCAAATCTTGACCAGCCGATCGTAGCAGGCACGGGTTGCGATGATGGAAGAGGTGGGACTGAAGGCTGCCTGAAAGATGGGAGAGGCGACTTTCTTTTCCCACAATGCCGTCCGTGGCTCTGCCGTATCTCTACTGTCGCTGGATTCCAACGGAGAAGCGGTTCGGGAGGAGGGCAGAGTAGAGAAGAGGGAGAGGGTTGTCTGTCCTCCCACCAGCACTTCCCCTTCATTCCCCCAACTCAGACACTGCGCCTTGTCTGTTGCACTTCCCCGCCGTAGCTTTAATGTTGCCTCCCACCACAGCTTGGTCCAGCCCTCGGAAATTGGCTCCAACACCCACACGTCATTACCATCCGTCACGGCCAACTTCCCACTGCCATTGTCTGCTGTTATTGCGATCAAATCACGCTGGAAAGCGATGGCCTGCACCAATTTGGTGGGAGAGGACAGGATGTTCAGTTGTCTGCCAGAGATGTAGGCGATGTATCGCTTGAAGCGGAAGACGAAAGTGGTGTAGGACTGTAGCGAGGCTGTCGGAGCTCCGGGGAGGAGTTGGGTAAAGGTGGATGGAGATGCAGAGGCACTTTCACTCCCGGGCGACTTGGACGGCATGTTTGATGAGGTTATAGGCGGATGTGGAGCATGATTCGGGGCATGCGAGCGTGCGTCTTCTGATCGATCGTATTGCACGCGTCGAGTAGGTTTAATCGTCGCGGAAGGTCAACAATGTACCACGTCGACATCAACTTTCACGTGTCGAGGTCTGGACGATCGCCGCGTCATTGGTTCAATCTCGGCTGGACTTCCGGGCAACCGATGAATCAAATATTACTTCACCCAGTCAATATGTCCATCAAAGTCCTGAGATCCCAAGATGACCATCTCCTGCCGTCTAGGAATCATCCTCTCCATCATTTCCGTCACCTTCATCACGATTCCATCCCTCCTGCATCAATCACAAAGCGACTCCCCACGAAACTGGGCACCAGTCTCCCCGGCATGTCCTGTTCAATGCKATACTTGGCCCTCCAGCCCGTACAGTGCCCAGCCAGCAATGCCTTTGCGTCAAGTTCTTGGAATGCATCTACGGTTGCTTGAATATCATCCGGTCCGGCGTCTGCAAGATGGAATCCTCCCATGACCGCATACAATGGCGACCCGCCGCCTAATGATACTGCATACTTGGAAGCATTAATCACGCCGCCGTGGCTGCAGCCCGTGAACATGACAATTCCTTTGCCTGAGAGGAAACATCAGAACTGTTCATCAGGCGGAATGGAGGCAGACGTACCTTTCACCTTGCACATGACCAGTCTCTCATCTTGGATCAGCAAATCCTCTTCCCATTCCTTTCCATTGAATCTCACCCCAGCCTTGAGTCCCTTTTCATAGCCGGTCACCCGTGGAATCTCTCCCGATATCAGAAACATTCCATCAAGGACTGTATGCGCCTGGTCATTCTTGCTAACTTTCCCTCCCAAAGCTTCAATTTCCTCGAATGAAGGATCCACTTCAAGGGAAATAATCGGCCCTCCTGGACGGTGAGTTCCCCTCCCAATCGGTCGAGCTGGATGTAGATCGACCGTGACAGGATCTAGCTGCTTTTCCTTGGGCGTAGTATCCTTCTCTCTTGCTTGGTGGATCATTCGCAGAACTTGCGGCATCCCGCCCGAATGATCACGATGCCAATGAGAGAGATGAATCCTCTCAATCAAACCAGGATCAACATTCAATCGCCTCGCATTCCTTTCCCAAGCAGACTCCTCAGGACCGGTATCAAAGAGGATGGTATGTTGCTTTCCATTCGCAGTTCCAGTGATCATCAATGAAAGACCATGGGCACTGCAACAGATCTTATCCATACGAACCTCATAAACTTCATCTCCATTACTACTTCTCCCGTCCGTGACAGGTCCATTGGCGAGGGCAATATCCTTGAGATTCCCCGACTGTTGGATACTCGGATTCGGCGAAGCGGAGATGGGATCGAGTTCATTGTCGATGATGACTAGGATTTCCACCGAGTCCAATTCGACAAGTTTGAGATCCGACATGGTTACACAGCTTCATGCATGTATTCAAGGAATGGCATGGATGACAGGCAGTGCATGTGAGTGACGTTCGTCCAAAAGCGCCTCCACTTTCCCGTTCAACCGAGATAGCTCGTCTAGACGCTTCCGGATTGCCATATTCAGTTGGTAGCTACATGTACCAYGACGCCACGCACGAGGTGACGGCAGCTTGTAAGCATTGGCTGACTTCAATGTTGATACAACCCTTTTTCACTTTGCGAGATCATCATCACATTTCTGCAAATCCTTTCCCCAAGTAAGATCAGACTATTCACAATGGAGAATGAACACATCATCCCCRACGGCACAACCCTCTTCCAGCCCGACAAACCAAACCCAGCACTCTTCACAGATGAGAACCGGCAAATATACATGGAGGATTCCCCTTCCCTGAACCCAGGACCAGATGAATGTATAGTCCGCATGCGCTGCAACGGAATCTGCGGGTGAGCAAGACACCAAACTACCCTCCTTTACTTCCAACACCTCTCTCACATCAATACCCTCCCCAGCTCAGACGTCCATTTCTGGCACACAGGCTGCATCGGTCCCCTGACCGTCGACTCCCCTCATGTTCTCGGCCACGAAGGTTCCGGAGAAGTTGTCTGGACCGGCTCAGCAGTCAAGCACCTTCATCCCGGAGACCGCGTAGCAATCGAACCCGGAGTCCCCTGTGAAAAATGTTTCCAATGCACATCCGGAACCTACAATCTCTGCGCAGAAGTGAAATTTTCCGGTGTCCCACCCCATTCCGGTTCGATTCGCAGATGGCATGTCCACAAAGCAGCCTTCCTGCACAAGATCCCGGACTCGCTCAGTTTTTCCGATGGAGCGTTACTCGAACCCTTTAGTGTAGTCCTACACGGCTTCGAGAGAAGTCCCGTGAAATTGGGAGAAAGCACGGTAATCTGCGGCGCTGGACCGATTGGAATGTGCGCTCTGGCAGTAGCTCGAGCATCGGGAGCATGTCCCATAATCATTACGGATCTCGATGCCGGAAGGTTGAAATTCGCACAATCGTTCATTTCAGGGGTCGTGCCGTTTCAAATCTCATCTAACAGGACAGCGAAGGATACTGCTGCGGACATTCTGGAAGTGATCAAGGCGGCAGGAGGCGATCAGCCGAGAGTGGTGTATGAATGTACGGGGGTGCAAGGGAGTGTGGTTACAGCGAGTTATTTGCCACGGCAAGCTGGGGAGGTCATGGTGATTGGAGTTGGGAAACCGATCATGAATGAGTTGCCGTTTATGCATATGAGTCTTGCGGAGGTGAGTCCGACGTCGTCCGAGACTGTTTTCTTGAGGGTGGGATTGGAGCTGACTGTGAATTGTGCAGGTTGATCTGAAGTTTATTAATYGATATCATCATTCCTGGCCTGCGGCGATCAGGCTTTTGCAGCACAAGGTCATTGATTTGCAGCCGTTGGTGACGCATAGATTTAAGCTGGAGGAAGCGCATAAGGCTTTGGAAGCTTCTGCTGATCGAGCATCGGGATCGATTAAGATTCACATCGAGGATACTGAGCCTTGAAGTGACGGAGTTTTCAGCGCGTTTGTAGCAGCAGGATAGATAATGTCGATTGAGCATCCACAATTCCACCACCACGCAATGCGAGCGAAGGGGATAAAGAAAGACTGKGAGCAATGCTTCAGATCATAATTCATTCTCTCATACCTTCAATTAATCAACCCATCAAGCCAACGCACCCATAGGATCCCAAAGCGGCAGCACCTTGGCCTTTTGCTTCAACACATCCTTGACCCCCTTTGAAATAACACTCGGATCAACCACCGCCTGATAGACATACTCATCCATCCAAGCGTCACTCATAACAAAGTACCCATCCGTTCCAGCGGTATTCGACCAACTATTCTGCACCCTCCATCTCACAGGCCTATCATTCTCATCCAGATGTACGGCCGTCAAAACCATGGCATGCGTCATTTGGCTTTCACCCGTCAGTAACCTTTCAGCTTTCGTCAGACCGAGTTTGATGTTGAATCCCAATTCATAATCCACCAGATCCGTATCCATGATCCCTTTACTAGAATCAGATTGCTTCCCAACATCCGAACCGAAGAAGATCGGGAGGCCTTTCTTCAACATCGCCACACAAGCTTCTTTCAACACGACTTTGTCGACGTTTACGTAGGTGATCGGCCGAGCTCCCCATACATTTCCCAAGTGATCCACTGTCAACAGACGATTGTAATCATTCCTCGGGTCATTCACCAGAGAGATGAACTTCTTCACATGTGTGGTATCCGCGAATTCGAGAGGCGTCATGGAGRCGGTCTTGAAGGTATTGGAAGTGTCGTAGAATTCCCAGGAGAATTTCTCGTGGGCGGAAGGCGGAGGACCGAGACAGAGGGTGAGGATTCGGACGATATCTTGCATCATTTGTTCCTTAGCCGAGGCGATTCTGTCGTCTGAGGAGGTTGATCGCAGAGCTCGGAGTCGGAGGCCGTCTTCGCGGAGTTTGGTGGTGAGGATTCGATCCATGGTGGAACTGTTCTGGGCGTTCCAGGAGTCGGGATAGAGGCTTTGAGGGACGATGCCGTATTTTGATACAAGGTTGACGATCATGTCCCTGGGGAGTGTCAGGTGTTGTCCCTCATTTGATTTGACAGATGCTGATTCTTTCTCGACATACCATTGTCCACCATCGCCGACTGGACTCGCCATCAAGGCGCTGACCAGTCTGCTGTCTACATCCTCATCAACGGTATCCAAGATGGATTCGAGGTAGTAGTTTGCCTTTTCCACTTTATCCCAGAAGAAGAGGTAGTTTTGGGAGAGCTCAAAGTCCTTGATCTTGTACTTTTGCTGAATGGCGACTCGGAAGACGTTGGTCGCAGCGAATATCCAACAGCGGCCGCTACTTCTCTGGTTGGTCACCTTGATTCTTGTCAGAAAAAGCAAGTCTCCCACACTGGATCCTGATTATACAAGATACTCACAGGGGAACCCTCGTTTGGGATCGTCACATTGTAGTATTGGGTGTCCCTCAACACTGTCGCTGGCTTCTCCAGAACCGCAGAAGGGTTGTTGGTGCTCAAAGCTGACAGTCCCAGCTTATTCTTGGGATCCTTCAATACATGTCGAACATATTGCTCCGTAGCAGCAGCATCGACGTGTTCGGTGTCGTCGGGGGAGAAGAGGAGACGATCGATGTGCTTGTCCACGCCATGATCGATCTTCAAGGCATCAAACTTTTCGTCAAAGGTTGTGGTTGGGGGAGGACGGCGTTCACGTCGTGAGAGGGTGCGAGCGGGCAGCTGGGGAGTAGATTCGACGTTGCCCATGATGGTGATTCTTTCGGAGATGGAGTGGAAGGGAGGGGAATGGAGAGGAATGAAAGGGAGTGGAAAGGGTTCTAATCACCTGCCTGACCGGGCCATTCAGCCATCAGCCGACTCGAGACATGCTCGATGCCCTGGAGAACATCTGCCAGTCCATCAAGGTGCCATCAAGGTGCTCATGTCCTGATAAGAAGGAAGGAGCCGATGTCGGGGTGTGGGGAAGCAAGCATCCAATCCATCTTCTGATCAACATCAGCTCTTCCCACGACATCCCCCTCACACATCACCTTTCACATTGCACCCCTCTTCCCAACGTCTTGTTCTTGTCGGTACCGCTGGAGGAATTGAATTGACGAACGCATTACTGATTGGAGAGGATTGAAGTGTATGGTAGTCACTCCTCGATCCCACCTGCCGCGTCAGCATCACCTACCCCTGTTCACATTTCCGGCCATCTCACAATCTCAAACACAGCCCTGCCTTGAACGAAAAGTCTGCATCCACAAATGCTAAGATCCACAATTGCTCCATTTGCTACTCTGCGTTTGACAAGGAACATGCGTCGCTGGTACGCGTATACACAGTCATGATTTTCAAGTCTATTTGGTGGACTTCCATGCCCATCTACATCTGTGGATCTGCCCAGGTGTCTATTCGTCGCTCACAGTACGTCTCAGGTTCTCACGTTGAAGATTCCACGACGTCAGTAGGACATCTTAACATCGACCGCCAACGATCACACTTTGGCCAACTTCCAGAGAGTAAACGATGGACATGAGACGGATCGAATGCATTGGAGCGATTGCATAAGACATTCCAGACCTGAAATCTCGCTCGGAGGTCTCCCCCGACTTCGTTCCAAGATGACTCCATAGCTGCATCGGCATGCCCTCCCTTGATCTCGTAACTGTTTTGTCAATGTGATCAAGCCCAATCTTTGAAGAATTCCTCGCTTTGGCGCAATGTCAGAAATGTAGGCAGGCGCTTCCCCATAGGATCCAATGTGATCAAATAGCACTTCTTTGCCCGATCACCGCCTGATCTATCCTCTCCGGCCTACAAAAGGGTCAGCAGTTGTTCCGCACTGAAGGACTATTCAGCAAGGCGAGTCTTACCGCTACGAGAATATCGCCAAAATCTGCATCTTTCAACAGCGTCCTATACATCTTCGTGACCTCGCCCTTTCCACCCTGGACATTCGTGGCATGCTCGACCGCCTTCCTTAGCCAAGCATCACAGCATCGAGCGGCTTCAACGAAGACCAAACCGTGTCCCTGAATTCCGCCCATCTTCCCATACTCATACTGTAACTCATTKAGCATTCTTATTGCATTGTAATATGCTTCAGCAGTCCTCAGTCCTTCCACACCTTCAGCCTCCCTCAGCTTTGCGACAAGGAAAGTGTACTCGATTCTCTGCATTGCGTTGCGAACCGGGTATACTATTGGTACCTTTGGTGGCCAGTAAGCCGCTCGTAAGGTCTCGTCAAGGGTAGGGCTTTTGTCGAAACTTAGGATTTGACCAAAGTCCACGGGTTGCCGTCCCTCGAGAGCGAAGCGAGCTGCACCTATGAGGAGCCTCCTCCGATCACTCAGCCATCGATGCTTGGATGGAAGGCAGACTTTGCATTTGCATTGAAAGCCGTATCGATACTTGAACATCAAGTTCCTTTGGGAAGCGGTGAGAACCTCGTCCCAGTCTCCTCTGTAGCAGATCTGGACTTCTTCTTCGGCTGCAACGTCCTTTTGAGCATGGCAGGTCATGTTCGCCATTACAGCGTTCGGCACACATGAATGATTGATTCGTGAGACCAAAGGTAGAACGAATCGGCCGGTGCCAGCATTGCCGAATGCGTTGCTGTGGAAGATTCGTWCCGCTTTACTCTCATTCAGATGCCCGGGTCGCCACTCGTACAGCGAGAGGAATGTTGTTTGGTCTTCCTTGCTCAAGCATGCAAAGGCTGCTTCAATATCCTCGTTGCTTGCATCGTCGCTGACAGATAGAATGGGTTTGTCGGTGAGAATGATGAYACCTCTCGGAATATTCTTGGTCGCTACGATTCCATTGCCTTTACCTTCGATTGCTCGCACTTCGAAGGCAGCCATTGTGAGCAGTCCACAGTTCCAAGGAAAAGCTCTTGTCGTTGACGATCTCTGGCAGTAAAGTAACGATCTCACACCATTGCGTAGGTGCCTAAAGCTCGCACGGACGCAAACGACGCGCCAGACGACGCGCCGGAACGCCAAATGCTCGCGCTAAATCACAGCGGAGTACGTTGTAGAAGCCTTCCAAGTTTCCATCCAGAGCCACCATCACCACTATCATAACTACTACCATCACACCGCCACAATCACCACCGCCACAACGTCTGTCTCACCAGCTCCACCCGATGACTCGGTGCAATCCAGTAGACTGCGCCGGTTCTCTCTGCCCTGGACGTTCTCGTCGTCAAAAAATCGTCACAATGCACCAGGATTGCCCATCGTTATAGCTTCCAACGTATTGCAACGGCATTGATGGACCAGAAGACTACGACCCAGCCAAGTTCCCGGCCGATTCAGTCGAGAGCGGCATGTATAGGACACCACTGCGATACGTGGGTAGCACAGCGCCTATTACCTTGCTCCTTCAGCATCGACAGGCTCCTGTCTAGAATCAGCGTCAAGGTTCAAGCGATGTGGTATCAACTCACGACATAACCGAAAGTAAACCTGGTGTCCCTCATGTCGTCAAACATGAATCTCACAAATCCCGCTTGAATCTCCTCTTCTGGAAAAGGGGACGAGGGGTCGCGTCGAACAGGCGCTCTACATCGAACATCCCGTAACAGCAACCGATGGTCCGACGGTAATCTGTATTTGAGCCACGTGTAGAGCAGCGAATACCTTCGCACAATGAAGATGTTGCGGGAGAAGTGTAAGGTGGCGACTTTCATTCTGGTGGCCCTGCTGACCTGCAGGAGTTTCAGCGGGAACTCGGCATATGGCACCGCGCAGTCATAGAACATTCCGTCATTGAAAGGCGAATGCTCGATATGAATGGTGGTGCCGGTCGGCGGGGTGAAGGTAAGCTCGTAGATTTCATCGTACAATTCCTTTGGCAGAGCCTCGAGATGCGCGCGAAGCTGAAGAGTCGTCATGGTCCGGAAGATTCAATTAAGGTGAATTCAACTCCAGTCTTGAAGCTTACATTTAACCAAGCCAGTATACAATCGCGAGTGGGGCTTGATCATGTTCATGTGGTCTCTCCGTGGATTCCCCTTTGCRCTGCCACGAGGCGGTGCATGGCGGTGTAAGCATAGGCTACGCAGATTATTTACCATCGTTTGCAGGGAATACCGACGGCGACGAATGAACGGGACAAGTCAAGGTCGCCTCGTTCGAAGTGTTGCGGCCGACTTCACCGTTGACTGGAACTGGCACGGATTGGCACGCTCCGGCAGGGACTCCTTGATGCCAAGCCTAGCACCGGTCTCCCGGTTTGATCCTTCTCGTATAGGCCGTTCAGAGGGGAATAATGGGACAACTATCTCCATTGAAGGCGATCAATCTTTGGTTGATCAAGGATTTCTTGGAATGCTTCGGCTTCGTTGAAGCCGGGCAGAGCGCTGACAAAAGCTTCACACACACCGTTCAGCCGGATGTACTGATACACAGGCTTAAAAGGAGAATATCGGTTGATGGTGTTTGGACTCAAGGGAATGTCAAGAAGATATCAACCCAAGCATTATTTGTAAACTTTACAAAACAAAGTGAGCACAATTCGCAGTCGACAGAGCAAAGGCTACCCTCATGTTGTTGCTGCATATACAGCAGATTCACAGGCAACCCACTGACCAACAATGGCCGGGTCCAAGAAAGGAAGCATCTGACTGGCAATCATACCAGCAACACCTTTCTCTCGATCACACCACCCTACAGGGAAAGGAGATCAGCGGACATTCCGTCGAATCCATGCTGGACTTACAGAACAGATTTGCTAGGCCAGCCCACCAAGCAGTATTCCTGCCCCTTCCGGTACCACCAGGCTCCTGGGTCAACATGAAACTGCGTATCGATTAGACTTCAATCACCACTCTGTGTAGAAAACACTGACCTCAAACCCCATCCTTGTGGGGGATTTCCGTCTTGTGGGTAGAGCTCCGCCGTCGGGTTGGTCTGGTCTCGCTTCGCATCGGGAATACCTTGTCTGCGTGGAGTTAGCTCGAGTGGGCTGCGGAGTAATGTTTACGAACTCACCTGGCAAAGTCTGGAAGATGCGGAATCTGATTCTCCCACATCTGCTCAACAGTTTCCTTCTCCAGGATGCGAGCGCCAGTAATCGGGCTTTCTCCATCGTTGAGCAAAGCTGCCAGAACTTGGACGTATTCTGTTGGCTTAGCAAAGCATCCGGCCCCTCCACTGTGGAAGAGCCTCTCCCTATCCTCGGCTGTCTGGGCCAAAATTGGTTCACGATACAGATGATCTCGCTCTTCGGCCTTCTTTGAGGGGTCTCCAGGCCATCTCTGGTGCATCGAAGCCAGCTCGCGCTTCATTTCTGGCGTGGGGAACATATTGACATTTTCGAGTCCCAAAGGTTTGGTGATGTTACTTTGGATCCAGTCGTTTAGTCGAATACCGGTTGCACGTTCTAGGACTATGCCGGCCCAATCGATGTTCGTGCCTGTGAGCTATTAGGACCTGCACCACGTTCACAATCTGACGATTGAGGCCATACCATATTCCCATGCCTCGCCAGGCTGATGTACCAAAGGCATTCGGAGAATATCACGCACCTAGCGTGCAGCTGTCAGTGCAATGTCACAAAGCTTCCTTCTTCTACTTCACTCACATCAGCGTGGAAAACGTCATATCCAACGGGACGACCATGTTCACGCAGCCTCTCATTGAAACTGGGAAGGGTCAGACACAAGCGCTCGCATTTCAAATCTCTTCATACTTACAACTCGTATCCAAATCCGGCTGTGTGGCTGAGTAGCATACGAAGTGTGATGTCGTTTTTACGATCGACGAGTTTTCCATCTGGTTGCAGCACTTTCTTGTGGTTCAGTTCTGGGCATAGGTAATGGACCTGAATTGATCATCAGCAGCAATGCTGGTCCACGTTGTTCGGCAGAAGGTCTACGAACCTGTTTCGCATCATCGAGACTCAGTTGACCTTGCTCGACTGCTTGCATACACGCAATTGTACAGAGCAGTTTTGTGCAGGAAGCGATCCTGAAAAGGGGTTAGGAATACGATGGACGATCTTGCTCTTCAAGGACCTACCAAAACACAGTATCAAGAGCTGCGCGGCTGTCAGAAACGTTGTCTTACATCAAGCAGATATGTCATACTCATCGGTTCATCGCTCTTCAATCCTTTCTTCCCAGAGGGACATGCAGCTATCTGGTTGCCTTTCTTGTCGATTGCAACGAAGACAATACCTGCGATGCCACTGGATGGATCACCTGTGACACTGTCCAAGGATGACTGTACGGCTTCTTGTGCTTTTGAATTGACCATCTTGTGAGTGCACGTTATCTGTAGCTAGTACTTCGTTGGTTAGGGTATGCAGTATCGAAAGTAAGCAGAGCAGTAGCTGAATGAGATCGTGTTATATACTATGACATGTGGAGTCGTCCAGTCATCCGAAGGCGAATGATGTATGCAGAAGCTAGGGGTGTGAGGGGATATACAGAATGAGGTGGTCACTCCCCTCCAGCTGAGCTGACGACATCCATGTTGCTGCGGAGTAGCTTTTGCAAGGTTGCTCCGACTGGACATTGGAATGGTTACTCAGGTACGTGATAGGTACACAGAATGATACAGGTATATGTACAACTCACTCGCCAACGCTCGCAAGTATCTAATACACAATCGCACGCTTCGACGACGCCCGCAATTTGGGACCAAACTATTGAAAAGTTAGCGAAAGATCTCATTGACGGAGGATCTGTGGAAAAAGATGCTCACCTTGAACATGACGAAAGCAATCATACTGAGCACAGTACCCAGCATCGCAAGTAAAAGTCCCGCCCATTGGCTGCCTAGGTTGTGGAAGAAAGCGCTTGCAAAAAGTGGTGACACAGCGCCGAGTGTGTTCCTCATCAGTCCCTGACCAGCGATAGCAGAGGATGCGCTTTGGCCATAGCAGTCGGCAGTGTATGAGTATGTGCTCTCGAACACGAAGTAGATCCCGAAAGCAATTGGTGCCAGACTGATAGTTGGCGCAATCCATGGGAGGTATCCGTACTGCGTGAAGGAGTACATGAAAAGTCCAATTGGGAAGAATATGGCCCCAAACATGGCTCCGTACCTATCGTAGAGTGTTAGCGATGTCTTGGAAGACCGATTGGGAAATTGTGGTCGCTCACAGTCTATCCTCTGGCGTCGCCTTGCGGTCGGGATCATCCATGATTTTCTCGTATCTTTGATGGAGCAGAACGTCAGCAAATATCCTGAATCGTCGGTGAAATTCATGTCAAGAAGGCTCCGAGACCTGCTCTGTGCTCTCCCATGTTTGGTTCACTCACTTTCTCATCTGCAGGTGGTGTGCAGCCCATCCCAAGGTCGTTCCAATAGCCAATGAAAGATAAGGCAGACCGCCAACGCCCTCGTTCCAACCACGCTTCTCTTGGAAAGTGATGGGAATCACTGACAGAAACAAGAAGACCACAAACCAGCAGAAGGAGATCCACAGACCAAAGCTGAAGACCACAGGCTCAGTAGCCAGCATACGAACAGCCTTGACGGAAGAAGCCTTGAGCATAGCTTTGATACCCGGAGTCTCCACGTCGTCCGCRGACACGTATCGCAGGTCACCGGTCGCCTTCTGAAGCTTCATCGCACGCCTGTGAAGGTAGACTCCTCCTCGAGTTTCGGGGAAGAACACGAAGATGCAGATCAAGAGAGGAATGTWGGCAATTCCTTGGATGCCTTGGATCCAGCGCCATCCGAGATGTTGATCGATGAATCCGGCGTAGACTGGCGCGAAAACGGTACCAAATATGGCGATGAAGGAGAACATGGCCATTGGTCGTGATCGCTGGCGCGGCATGTACATGTCATCGAATGTGCCTCCCACGAGGATAGTTCCCACGCACCCTTCGCATGATTAGCAACATTCTCAAATCAAGAGTGAGAGTGTCTTTGTTTACTCACCAAACAGACCGAGAAATCCACGCAAAACGAGAATGGTCTCAATGTTCTTTCCAAGTGCCAGTCCGATGAAGCAGAGTGAAAAGCAAAGATATGCTCCAGCATAAACAACCTTGCGTCCGACGAGCTCACAGAAAGGTGCCAGAACAAGAGGTGCAATCGCACAGACAAAGTTGAACAAAAACAGTCCAAGCTGCCCCATGATATTCGATACACCAAATTCCTCGGTCATCCTGGTGACACCGGAGCTGTACGCTGTTGTTGCCAATCCGATGAACAGAGTCATCAAGTTGAGCATGGTCGTGACACTGCGCTTGTACCAGGGACTCCAGTTAAAAGGGTTCTCAGGATCACCCTTTGCGAATCGAAGGACGATGTACTCGATGTCGTCTTTGTGCACAAGCTCCGTTAGAGTGAGTGGCATATCAATGTCGACTTCGGTGAGAGCTCCATGTTCAACATGTAGGTGCTGGTCCTCGTCGTCGAATTTTGCAAACTTCCCTCCCACAATCCTCCCTAGCCCGAACTCGACTCTTTCTTGTTGCGTAGCTGATCGATTGTCTGGGGTTTGGCTCTCTGGTGTCCATGCTTCCTTCTCCGTACGTGTGAAAGTGCTTGGAGTTCTGGATGGGCCTGGGCTCTTTGTGATGCTGCTCCAAGTACTGTTGCTCCGAGATGGTCCACGCGGCATGATGGGCATTTTGACAAAACTGTCGATGAAAAGATATGTACAGAAAAGAGTTTCAGAACAGACAGAAGGGAAGAGCCTACTTTTTGTGCAATGATCAAATGGATTACTATTCCGAGCCAAGATGTCGTTCTGCAAAGAAACGCTGTTGAGGATGATCTCATGGTCGTCTTCGTCCGTGAGTCCATATTACGACCGCGAAGTGACCGAAAGCATGTGCGAAGAAGCGCCACCGCTCGGAACGTCTATAAACAACAAGCCGAGGCTGTCGAATTCATCGTTAGCTAGCATTATTCCATACCGGATAACAACCAGATCAGGTGTACATTGCCGTATATCAGCGTCATCTTTGCTGGGTTGAATTTTCAGTGTTGCAGTTCATGTCAAGTCAGACCTGATGTGAGGAGTTAAACGGGTCGTCATGGTGGATCGCCGCGGGAGCGAGCGGGCCGCCGATCTTATCACACCTTATTTTGCGCCACAGCGAACAAGAATGTCTGAATCTGCGAAACTTTGCTTAGACGCAGTAGTTCTGGAGTATTCTTCGGGCGTTCGATGCTTGTGCATGCATCCTAGACACCTTCAGTTGCCGGTATGTTAGCACGGGGATGGATTTGCCAACGCATCGACTTTGTGAGGCTGCCAGAATGAGCTTCGCAACTTCTTCGGCGTATACGCCGATGAGCTGTATGTGATCGCCATCATCCCGGCAACATGCGACATCATTCGTCGACTTCGCGGCCTCTTCGGGGTTGCACAATCTTCAAACAAGACCTTGCAATGACGTCCGGTTGCCGTAAGGAAGACCCATCCAGAGAAGCGCTGGCTGCATGAGGCCAACAGGCGTACCACGAAGCTTGTCCCGATGAGGAGCAGAGTTTCATATCCTGATACCACGTCCGAGTCGCTATTGGAAGCCACAAGCTTTCTGCGTCTCAATCTGCATCTCATGTGATGAGACGTGGCAACAGATCCACCGGACTGCGGTAATCCACCAACATTAGATGAGACTCACCAGCCCAACGCTCTCAACGAATGTGCTGCTGGCCATGCTGGGTGATCTTGGAATTCATGAAGCAGTCTGATTGCTCGCTCAACATTTGCAAGGTCCCGACGCCATGGGACTGGCGACTTGATTGGCATATTAACAGGTCCACATTCGGACTCTGCTGTGCTGGACATCACCATCCTGATAGTCCGGTCGCGCACGTGGAAGAAACATGCCATCACATCGGGAGGCAACCAGGCTGGATCTCCCTTTATCGTTAAAAACTACAGAACGGTGGTGTTGGTAGTTCCAGCCCGAGCAAGTAGCACGTTCGGGGCATTCGGCCCTGCATCGCGCGACCATGGGGCTCCAGATACTGGACCAGCTCGTTTCTCCAATGGTTGAGAGATCCAGCGCGTATGGGTGCTCCGCTCCCCACAGGTTCGCGATCAATTCAGCGTTAGAGGACCAACGGCAGGACAGTTGTTCAACTAGGGTGTCAGGGCTCTCCCCTCCATATGTTGAGGAATGTCGTCCAGTGAGTCGCCTCAGCGGTGGAGCCCTTTACTCGAAATTAAGATTATATCTCCGCGTGCGGCTTGCAGTCCTTCGTCACCCTCTTCGCGATCCACTCCACATTGCTGAGCTTCTACGCCGGCGAGCATCGGAACTCAACAATGGAGTTCCAACACGGAGATCTTACTCGCCAGTAGGTAGGCTACAGCATCTCTCTGCATCGGACACCACTCCTGATCGCCAAAGATCCGCTTTCGCTGTAGCTTTGCAAGAAGTGATTCGCTGCTAATGCATCAGAGCTACGGCACTCGCGAGAGGTCTGTGGGTCTGAACAACCTCCGATGCAAAGAGATGGTCGCACAACCCGTTGGACTGATCAAACACTCAAATGCTCTGGAAATCAGCCACATGTCTCCACTAATGAGAGCTATGGCTCTCATCAGCACTTCATACAATTCTCAGCGCCATGTTTCGCGCAAAGGGCGTTTTGTTCGTAATTGTCTCCCCCGAAAGCCTCTCGATTTTCCTGCCCACGGGAAGTGGGCATTGATTCCAGGACTGAGTTGTCTGGCTTAGGTGAAAGACAGACGCAACTCGCATCTGCGACCTCGTTATAATCCTTCCAGAATGTTGTAAAAGAACCAAAGGGGTGGACGCATCATGCCTTGGATAGAATGTTGCTGGCTACCATATCATGTCCTTGTAGTCCTTCATCTTGGACCAAAAGTGGGTAAATCATTTGCCAAGCTTGTGGCGTCCGTGGCACTCTTCGTAGGTAAGCACAACCTCCGGCCTCTCAGGAAATACCTCCTTGGTCATCCATATTTCTCTGATCATTTCTGGAGCTTCTGGTGGCTATCACCGATGCCAGGAGAAGAGACCGGATTGCCCAGATTGACGAGCCACCTTGTCCACGCGACACAAGACACCGCCAAGCCGCCCAGAGAGATACGATATCGTAGTGCATTGGCAGCATGCAGCGCATTCGCCCATCAACATCCAGAAGGCCTCTATAAGCGTGACGCACTAGACAGCACCTTCCTAAACGGGCTCAATCTCCTCGAACCCGACCTTCCCATTGTAGTCTACAATGCCCTGCATAGCTTTCCGCCCAGAGGTCCTCCAAGACAATCCTTCCGTGAGGGACCTCCGAAAATGTAGAGTAGCATTGCAGGGCCGATCGTCGCCGCCACTGAGGCTCTTGGAAGGATCTATAAGTATCGTTCAGCTGGAAGAACTTGCTCATTCTTGCTCATTYCTTCACTTGTTGACAATCTCCATTGCTARGATGAAGTTCTCTGCAGCTGTCCTAGCCTTGCCGACTGTGGCCTTGGCTGCTCTGTACTCCAAGGAGGAATACCGCGTTGGCAGCGTGCATGAGCAGCTTATGGGTATCAAAATGGTAGGGCTGTTCAATCACATGATCCCACAGCAATGCATGTCGCTAAGTTCGGTCACTTACAGGCACACTGGGATGCAGAAATCGCTGAAGGGAAGATGGATCCCACCCGATTCCGCTCCTTGAAAAAGAAAAGTCCCAAGTATAAGAATGAGMCTGTTCGCTGCAAGGATGGACTTGCGACGGTAGAGGAGGGTAATGTCACGGAGAGCTTCCGTTGTTCCAACATGGATCTCTACGACTTCCTCAATCACGCCGACATGGGTACGACAGAAGGCCAAGGCTCGTCATCCTGGGGTTGGAAGCACGAGAAAAGTGGCCGCGAGTTCGGCATCGTTGGTCAATTCACCGGTGCGGCTTTCGTCGAAGTTCTTCGCAACGGCAAGATGGAATACCTTGGTCGTCTTCCAGCTCAGAGTGTTGGATCCAGGTGGAGAGAGATTCGCGTGCTGAACGACTATGTCATCATTGGCTCTGAAGCTGTGGGCCACAATGTCCAGAGTAAGAGGTAACGGGCCCGACGATAATCATCAGTGCTGACACTTTGCAGTCTTTGATCTCAACAAGCTTCTGGAGCTTGACCCAAAAAGCCCAAAGACTTTCAACCCCTTGACTGATCTTGTTGGCCTCTTCTCGGACACCATTCCAATTGGTCGCACCCACAACGTCGTCATTGACTGGGACAACGAGTAAGCGATCTCGGGTTTCCTGAAGACCTCATGTCCTATAACAGCGCCATTAGATACGCCATTGCCGTCGGAGCCCAACCTCGTAACTCCAGCTGCGCCAGTGGTCTGCAATACATCGATCTCTCCGACCCTACCAACCCCACAACACCCGGCTGCGCCGCCCAGGACGGTTATGTCCACGACGCCCAGTGCGTGACCTACAAAGGCCCAGACCGCCGCTTCAAAGGCCGCAACATCTGCGTGGGCTACAACGAAGACACCATCACGGTATACGACTCCACCCGTAAAGAAGGGCACCCTGCCTCCGAAGTCCTCTCGCGTTTCTCCTATCCCGGCGCGACATATTGCCATCAAGGATGGTGGACCGACGAGCGCCACGAATTTGTAATCCTCAACGACGAACTTGACGAGCAGCGCGCTCAAGGACCCGCAGCGTCTGGGCGTCCCGTCACACACATCATCGATATGCGTGATTTGCGCAACCCCAAAGCGACGGGAACATTCTTCGCCATTGACCACAAAGGTATCGACCACAACTTATATGTCGTGGACGGACTCGCCTATCAAAGTAACTATGGCGCCGGACTCTGGGTGCACGACATTCGTTCCATCCGGAAGAACCCCACAGGAAGCGATGTTACCACGCACGCTTTCTTCGATATCCATCCAGAGGATGATGCCGTTGGTGGAGAGATTGTGTTCACTGGTACTTGGTCGCATTTCTTGTTTCCTTCGGGATATATTCTTGTCAACACGATTGAGCGTGGTGCGTTTATCACTAAGATCTCGAAGGGGAGGGGTTCTACTCGCGGAACGGGTTTTCCAGTCAAGGGAGGCGTTGGGAGGAACACCAGGTAGTGTCACATATCCCAGGAAATGTTTTATTAGATCGGAGATGTAAATGATCCGACGACCTCGAGATCAGGCTGCTGGCGTTTCAGTCTCGTCTCAGCGGACATGCTAGGCGTTCTCCGCGAGTGTGCCGGATGTTTTCTCGTCCATAACGGCTGGGTCCGGTGTCCTGTCTTCGCCAAGCTGCTCCCCATGCGGTAGACGGCACTTGCGTGAGATACTTCTCCGAGCTACTCCGCGAGTTCCGACACGGCTGTGTCCTCTGAGCTAGATGAAGCTCCTATGATGAGAAAGCGGTGGCGGCGCTTGGAGTGTACCAGGCGATGGATCAATTCATTTCGGGCAAGAAGCGGACAGGCATAGCTGATGCCTCCATCTATAGCTTATTACGAGTTTCCTTGAGACCAGCCAAGACCTCAGAAAGGCCGCAAGTTCGCAGTGAGAAGGGCGTTGCGTGGGATAGCTGGCAACTTCCGCCTCGCGGTTCTCGTACAGCTAGGAGACGAGCTTTCTTCTCGCCTAGGCTTATCATGGACGGGTTCGGGCCTTACATGACAATACATCCACCCTCCGTCTTGCCACCCTTTTCAGTGGTAGTCTTCGCAGCAGTCCGGGAAATGTCTTCAATGACCGCCTCGCAAAGTTCTCCAGTCAAGGCCGAGCATTCGCAGTACCGATCACATCGCATCTCCTGAGCCAGTCGCAAGCCGTCCTGTGGGTAAGTGAAAGTCCTGCCATTGAGCACCACATCGTCGTCGTCACTTTCGCCAGCGTGAGCTTCTTTGCGAACAGTTCCCGAGTAGTCCTCCTCGCTGCGCACATCGCGCTGTAGACCAAGGACAACTGTGGGAATCGCTTCGTCGACGTTGAATTGGGTATCTACCAGAGGTTTCCATCTACTTTTCAGATTGGCAAGCGAAACTGGATCTGCGATGGAATAACAAAGGATGATTACTGTGGGTTTCAACAATGTGTAATTTTCAGGCGAAGCGGTGTCGTAGAATTCGAAGCGATAAGGTCTGTTGTATAAGGAGATGTTAAAGGCAAACGGCTGCTCCAGATCGTGCAGCTGTGGCAATTTTCCTTTGTGCTTGTGACCGACGGAGAGACGGCTACAGGCAGCTGTCAATCAGGAGCTGAGGTGGCTTTCACATGAAGAGTCCGACGTACGATAAGAATGTTGACTTTCCCACGCTTGAATCTCCTAGGAGTAAGATGGGAATGACGGGTCCGTTGCGTGTGTCTTCCATCATGATTGAGGAATCAAACCAGGTCGCAGATGAGGTGATACCCGCCACAGTCTCACAGACAGACGGAGTGGATGACGGATGACGGATAACGGACCTGCAGGAGATTGACGCGTCCTGCAAAACGATGCAATGGTGATGGGGTACTGCAGGGTTCATGCCTTATCGCGCTTATCCGTTCTTTCGGCACCCGGCAGAAGTTTTCCTCCCGGGCGATGCCGACATTCTTCTTTGCCCATGGAGTCACCAGAGCTCCCCTCTTTCTCTCTTGGGACTACAACTCCGCAGTCTGGTATTATCTCGTCTTGTACGCGCGTGCAGTTCCGGCACTCTGCATCCTTCGTCTACAATGCCATGCTGAAGAGCTGTCTTGTGCGATCCTCAACATAGACCGACTCCCTACGAAAAAGACGTCACATCTGAAACCCACGACGCATTCACTTCCTCATTCCTCCAGACCGCCCAAAGGACCTCGATAACAATCAATCTACCTCTCACATCTCCCTCTCTCTCACCGACCCTCACAATGGTGCGCAACATGCTCATCTTCTCGGGCAACTCCCACCCGCAGCTCACCGACGACATCTGCACCGTCCTTGGAATCCCGCCCGCGAAAATCCACTTGAGCAAGTTCAGCGTCGGCGAGACGCAGGTGGAAGTGGGCGAGAGTGTTCGCGGCAAGGATGTCTACATTGTGCAGTCGGCGTGCTCCAAGCCGAATGGTGCCTCTTTAAACGACGGCCTCATGGAGCTGCTCATCACTATCAGCGCATGCAAGACGGCAAGTGCAAAACGGGTGACGGCTGTTCTACCACTCTTTCCATACTCGCGCCAAAGCGATCTGCCCTATAACAAGGTCGGCGCCCCACTCGCCCGGATGCCGGCCAAGACGGAGGAGAACAGCAGGTATACGTACGAGTCGCGGCCGGGAACGCCAGGCCCGAGTTCGATGGGTGCGCGCGACGAGAAGCTGGAAAAGAAGCTGCAGGGRATGAGACCAATGAGCGAGTTGCGCCTACCAGGAGCGAGGAAGGACACATTGGAAAGTGTACAATCGGAGGAGCCGGCGCACAACGGACATGCAAGAGACACAAAACCGCCCGAGTTCAAGCCACAGCGAGGATACAAGCAGTGGGTCGCGCAGGCCGGTACACTCATTGCTGATTTGCTCACATGTGCTGGAGCGGACCACATTATTACAATGGACCTGCACGATCCGCAATATCAGGGCTTCTTCGACATTCCGGTGGACAACCTTTACGGAAGGCATCTGCTGAAGAGATACATTGCCCAAGACATCATGCCTCACTCCGGTGGTGTTGATCGATGTGTGATTGTCAGTCCAGATGCTGGAGGTGCAAAGCGTGCGACCAGTATTGCAGATTCGCTAGGCATGGAGTTTGCTCTGATTCACAAGGTAGGCAGATGCGTTCGGAATGCCGAGACACTAGACTGATGGAACACGATAGGAACGCCGCGTACACAACACACAACGACCACACGAGGTGCTCATGGAGAATGGCTCTCGCAACAACTCCAGCACATTGCTACTAGTCGGTCATGTCAAGGAAAAGATTTGCATTCTGATCGATGACTTGGCTGATACATCAAACACAATTACTCGAGCAGCCAAACTTCTCAAACGGGAAGGTGCTACGAAGGTGTACGCGCTCGTCACCCATGGCGTGCTCAGCGGAGATGCAGTGGAGAGAATCTTCCATTCGGGGCTTGACAAGGTGCGTTGAATCGATGACCTTACATTGTTCAAGCTTGTTCAAGCTGACAATATTGCAATAGGTCCTGGTGACCGACAGCGTGCCCCAAGATGAGCACATTCGCAAGATGGAAGAATTGGCCGTGCAATACAACAAACCCAGCGGCAAGCTCGAGGTGTTGTCAGTGGGTACCGTTTTCGCAGAGGTAAATACCATCGACAAATCTGTAATCTTGAAAGCCACTAACGAGAATAACAGGCAATTCGGCGGGTGCACAACGGTGAGAGCATCAGCTCCCTGTTCCAGTACGATTAAAGACATCGGGGAAAGGAAGAATACTCCACGTAATCGTAGAAACCTGGTATGCGTAGAATGAAGGGAGGCATACACTCCCATACAATGGATGACGATAGGCGGAGTACGGTCAAGACACCTGTTCATTAAATCAGATTTGCATCATGGCTACTCGACCTGCTGGTACAAATGGCYGCCCTGCAATGCACCACTATCAAGACTTCCAGACTCGTGGAGCGGCGGGGAGACAATGCTGTACGATTTCATAAATGGATTTCGTGCTGTAGCGACTGGTAAATACCCATAAGTCAAACTCCCAACATGCGGAATGCATCATTTTTCCAAGCAAGCAACGCTGACTGCCCCAAAGCTAACGCCGAAGGTGCTCCTTTCCGTGTGTTTATCATCCTCCCTTTGCATCAACTGTCCTTCTTTCACAAAATCGGTTCGTGCACATCAAGCGACTACGACCTTGCTTGACAACACCTCCAAAAACCCTGCGAGATCGTCCTTCTTCACCTCMACGACACTATGCTCGAAAGAATCAWTCCGAACTCTTGACCCAGTCTCCTCCACGACCTCCTGAAAGGCCTGTCCAAAACGATTGAGTCCTCGGATTTTCTTCACCTTGCCTCCTGTCTCCACTTCATCGTCAGAGTCGTTCTCGTCCTCATCCTCGTCTTCTTCGGTCTCAGGTTCCGATTCCTCCTCCTCCTCATCATCCAACATCCCATTAGCAGCATTCCTCTCAGCCCTCAAGCGCCTCTGTTCCTCCCTCTTCCTCTTCTCGGCCGCTTTCCTCGCAGCACGTTCCGCACTCCTCCTCTTCTTGGCATCTTCCCTCTCTTTAATCTCAGCTTTAGATCGAATCTTCTTCCCACTGCTATTCCATCCCGTCCCGCCACCCAACCCAACAACAACGTAGACACCTCTGCCCTCATCCAGCGCAGCAAGCACAAGAGCTTCATCCTTACCACTCCGCTTCCCACTTTCTCCTTCAAGAACAGCAATGGCCTCGCCGACCCATCCTGCTAGTCGCACCAGCGCTCCAGGATGCGTGAATAACGGAGTATCAGGACCTTCTCTCACGACTGCCATGCGGTAAGCCCGCAGATGCCTAATCTGCGCTTTGTTGACCAAAGCCGAGCCAACGCGTAGAATAGCTTTGTAGAGATTCTGCGCTGCTGGGATGTTGGCCATTACAATGGAGAGGCCTTTTCCGCCAGGTCGGAGAGCAGCCATGGCGCGAGCGAAGCGCATCTCCACGTAATCGGGAATGTCGCTTGCTCCAGAATTCTCGATTTCGCCGTGTCCGTCATCTGAGGAATGCGGTGGGGTTGGGAGATTCTGCACCCGCTCGTTGTAGTTGGCATCGGAATGGCCAGGACGTGAGGCCCCGAGTGTCAAGCTTGGGAGAAGGTCGTGTTCGCCGCCGACTTCAAGTATGGCTCCGATGACAATTGCAACATCTTCTGCACTCAATGTCCCTCTCCATCCCCAAGATCGTACGAAACCCCAGCCATCCATGTCCCCACGTCCTTTGTCTGTGGGAACGAGGCCGTCGAGATTGTATTGCTCGGCGAACTTGAGAATCCTCTTCCTCAACGTACGCTTCAGTTCGGAATCCATGTGGAGATAGCCCTTTCCAGCTTCTTGCAGACTGATGCCCATCTTCGCGAGGAGTTTGTGAAGACGCTTCTTGCCAGGCTCTGACCAGACATGCAATCGAGTTGCGAGGTATGGTGAGTGCAGCATGGAATCGTAGAGCGACCAATGACGAATCATGAGGAATCTTGGCTCGGGACTCAGTCGAATACCAGTATCGGTTGGACTTCTCGCAGTGGTGGGGATGATTGCTTCCACGCTTTGAGTTCTTTGCAACTCTCCTTCTGGGATGGGATTCAAACGGCGAACTTCGTCTTGTAGCACAGCTTTGATCTGGCTGGCTCGAGCTCCTGGACCGGAAGCTGAAGTGAATGTGGAGTTGATGCCGACGATTGCCAGCCATAGGAGTTCATTGTCTTCGCGTCCAAGATCAGAGGCGAGCGAGTAGAGCATACTGCTGACGCACTCTGCTGCTTTCGTACCGAGATCGTAATAGCGGTCGAGCGTTGCTTCATGCTTTCGTCGTAATTTCAAGAGCTCTCTACGAAGCTGCTTGGCCGACTTCTCCTTTCTTCTGGGAGGTGAAGAGGCCAATGGAGGAGGAGTAGAGCCATCCAATTGTGCTGAGAAAGGGTTTCCGCCAGGGGATGATGGAATCGGAATGGATGAACTGGTATTGCTGCGTCGCCGTCGCCGCGCTCGGCCCAATTCTCCTTCAGAGTCGTCCTCGTCTTCTGATCCGTCCGAAGATGTCGCTCGCTTTCGCTTCTGGCCGCTGCTGGATGTGTCTTCGTCTCTGCCATCGTCATCGGAATGATTTGCTGCATCCTCGTCGCCTTCGTCCCCTCCATCTTCGTCATTGAGTGCAAGGTCATCCTCTGTGATTTCTGGCATGTCCTGCAGCGCAAAGAACGCTTCCTTTTCCGCCCTTAGCTCCTCTTCCAGATCATCATCATCAAACACAATGACCCCGCCTCGGCCAGACTTGTAGCCGGGGAGTACGCGGCCTTCCTTGACACCGGATCTTCTTGCTAGATCCCCTGCTTGTGAAGCAGCCGACGTGCCAAAGACGTTCTCCAAATTCAAAGGTCTGTGTGAATCCAGAACCCAGACTTCGACGCCATGATCTTCTGCAGCGCCATCCTCTTCCGCGCCGTCCAATCCCAGCACCTCCTCCAAAGCAACAGCCCCTCCCAGACCCAAACACACGACTGTCCCGCCCGTTCCCCCCCTCGCCAGGGATAGTGTCTGTACTTGCTGAATTCCCGCTTTCTGCAGGTCSGAGTAGCCGGCAATGGGGACAAGCTGATGTCGAACAAAGTCACGCTTTAGGAGGAGATCGAGGATGTGCGCGGCACACAAGCTGTCAACCGTGAGGGCGGTGAGGATGACAATCGGGGCAGATCCATGGTGGTTGGTTCGTATTAGGTCCGTGTACAGTTGCGCGATCTGTTGTCGTGGGAGATACATGACCACAAACTATCAGTACTGGCGTGGTGACGAGTGTATTCCTGGCCAGATGCGGGCGTGCATTGGCGGAGTGGTGGGTGATTCGTGAAGTTGGATCGCGTGTCGTCCTTGCCCGGTAATGTCCAGTCCTTTCTCAGCCGATCCTTCCAGGTCCTAGTAGTGTTCTGCTTTTGGTGGGAAAGAGTCGTCTGGTTCCGCTCTGTTCACGGCAAAAGCGATGAGGTGCTTCAGATTCAACTCAGCCGGGCTTCGTCTTGTCTCGAGTTCGACTCTGCTTGGCGTGTTGTTCAAACTTGACGCGACGAGACGCGATCTGCTTACTCACCAGGACTTCACTAAGCAAGCGCGGACCGCGCCGCTGAGCCGACAGTCGATTTCGATCTCCGATCATTCCCCACTCTCGGCGTCCCGACGCTCGTTCGCCGAGCGCCCATCACACCAGCACCGACAGGAAACGAACGTCACACTGCGGGCGCCGGGCTACCATGTTCTTTACGACTCAGCACCTACATACTGTTGAGGTACGGAAAGCTTGCAGCCAGTCATGTCGGGCCCCAGACGATCTGCTGTCCATTGACGGAACGATGACGATTTGCTCGCACAATCAGCTCTTCCAATGCTGACGCCAACGACGACGCCAATGGTGAGCTCCGAGTCCTGACTCTGGATGTCTTACATTTGGAGAGCTTTGTCGACCACATCGCGATGAAGGTGTGGAGTATTACCTCTGCAAGAATCATTCAGGCACCAACTAAACTAGTCCACCACGTTCTCGCACCATCTTTCAGGTACACCACACCACGCCGTTCCGAGCCAGCGCTTGGGAGCTCCATGTTTCCAATCTTGACCTGACTCCATTGACTTTCCCCATCCCCATTCACAAAAGCGTATATCTCTTTCACGCGCTGCAAAATTGGCCATCTGGCAACGGAAACGTTATCCGATCAACACCACCCTGACGTGATGGCGCTCGTTCTCATCCACGCTGCGGGTCACTGACTCGCATCACGCGCCAACGACCACTTCACTCYGCATCCCCCGAACGGCTGGCTGCAGTTTGACGAACGACAGACGCGTCGGGTTGGTCAAACCGCAGCTTGACTTGACGCTTGTTTCCTCGTGCCTGAATTTGGTTGCGCGCCTTCACTTCATTCTAGTCAGCAACCTTTACCAGCTCTTCGTCATCTCGCACGAACGACTGCCCGTGGCTGTCCTCTCCCGTGTCAGCTTCGATTCTCATTGATCGATAGCTCTCAGCACGGGCGATGCCCAAAGCATTCAGGGCCGTGTATCAACCATTCGCTGACTCGGCYCGACTCTGCTCTACGCAAAAGATCATCGACCCTGACATGGAGCTCGTTCAGGAACGTAGCCCCAATGCTAGAAGGCTGATGGAACAGGTAGTACGCCTGGTCTATAATAGTCGCTGCAGCAACCTTCTTCCTCGTGCTTCATCTCCCTCTCACATCCTCCCGTCGCTGTACTCCGTTCGACGTTGACATATCKCCCACCATGGAGCCTGTCCCTGCTCACTTGCCCCCTACCGTCCCATCGCAATTCCCCTTTCGTGCCCCGGCTCACTCTCAAGGCCCCACAAGCATGCGCCGCTCCAGCGATGCCATGCGAGCAGGATCTAACTCCGGTCCTCCACACGACATGAACAGCCCTCCCTTCTCAGCCGACGCCGTTACACTCAAGGGAGATCACAGCAGCGACTCGAACATTCTGAAAGGAGAAATTCCCGAGTACGCTGAGAGCAACCATCATCACAAACTTAAGAAGGTCACGTCGACTCTTCAGGGGCCGAGAAAATGGATGGGTCTGCAGCCTGCAGCGCCGGTAGCGGTCGATGAGGACCATGCTGCCCATGTTCACCTGGGTTGGTCCAAGACCAAGATTGTTTTCAAGGAGCCCTTCGCGGAGTTTTGGGGAACTTTCATCCTCGTCTTGTTTGGTAACAAATTTCACTCGTCACTTCTCTTCATTTGATCATACTGACTTTCTGCAGGAAATGCCGGTTTAGCGCAAGTCACTCTTGGTGCCAACAAGACTGGCGCGCCAGGTGGCYAGGGCTTTGGTGACTGGCAGAGTGTTAACTGGGCTTTCGGTATCGGACTCATGTTGGGAATTTACGTCGCCGGTGACAGTGGAGCGTATTTGAAGTGAGTCGGCTATCCTATCATCGCAACACGCCATTCCCAACTAACCACGACTTCTAGCCCTGCCGTGACCCTTGCCAGCTGTGTCCTCCGCAAGCTGCCATGGCGACGCATGCCAATGTACCTCCTCGCACAAACTCTCGGAGCCTTCGCGGCTGCTGGTGTTGTTTACGCAAACTACTACAGCATGATTCACGAGTACGACCCAGGTCTTACCGTCGCCCCATCCCCCACTGCCACTGCGGGAATCTTCGCAACCTACCCGGGTGAAGGAGTCAGCAAAGTCAACCAGTTTTTCGACCAGTTTATCGCCTCCGCATTGCTCGTCTTCGTCATCTTCGCGCTCAAGGATGACTCTAACAAGGGCAACTTCGTCGCAAGTGGAGCCTGGTTCCCGCTTGCTCTCTTCTTCTTGATGGTATGTTCTGCACAGTCCCGCACTGACATGATTGAATCTAACATGATGTGATAGTTCGGTATCGGATCTTGCTTCGGCATCCAGACCGGTTTCGCCATCAACTTCGCCCGTGACTTCGGTCCCCGTCTCATGACCTACGCTCTCGGCTATGGTCACGAAGTTTGGTCCGCAGGAGGGTATTACTTCTGGATTCCGATGGTCGCGCCCTTCATTGGGTGTCTGACCGGTGGTGTCCTCTACGACATCTTCATCTTCACTGGAGAGTCACCCATCAACACTCCCTGGTTCGGTCTTGCTAAGCTCTTCAACCCTAAGCGCACCATTGTCAACAGACTCGAGGCGCAGAAGGAGGATGGGCTTGTCTGATCTTGTTGAACAAATGCGAGTCGGGGAAGATGAATGTCAACACTACAAGAAGCAGTGTTGCAGGGAGATGCCAGAGAGGATGATAGGACTCTTGCCATTCTCATGTATCAGTAGCTCATTACTATCTAACGACCGATGTAATTACGAACAGTGCGACGAAATGATAAGACTACAGCTTTATGATCAAACTCATTCTTCGTTCGCCATTCACTTCCTCACACTCAATTCTGGCCTTGTTCTCAACCACGCAGCAGCTGCTGGTATGAAAGTCGTGTCGCTGTATAGCTCACCTTCTCCAATCAAGATCTTCCACGCGCTTTTCAAGCGACAGAGAGGGCAGCCTTGCGAATTTGCGAGCAAGAAACGCCACCGAAAATCCATTGAAGTGAACGGGGCAAAATTCCCTAGAAGCGCAGCACACGTGTGTTGCGACTACATTTCCATTTCCAATTGTATCTCTAGAGCGCCATTGCAATGCTTAGTATTCATGCATCCAACTCTCYGAAACCAACAATCTGGCTGCCACTCCTATCCAGACCAGAATGTACTTCACCTGCTCTGTCTGTCAATCCGGAGGAAGCATCACCAGCGCTAAGCACCAAATCATTTTCTCAATCTTGAAAGCCGTTGCCTCAAAATCCAATTCTCGTCACATTCCCTCCCACCGCCTCCAAACCGAGCTCAACAAACTTGCAATCGGTTCCATTCCCAGCCCAATTTCCTGCAGGGCCCAAAGTTAACAATTGCTGCGACAAACAAACCGCAAAACGACTCTGACTTCCACAAGTGAGCACGCCACTGCAGACAGAGCAAGTCGGGATTATCAGACTATCATCCGCATCGATATCTTCGTCTCTGTTGAGGAACAAGAAGGGATAGGCATCCTGCTTGTTTCTGGTTGTGATCGTTCTTCCAAATGTCACGTCAACGAGTTCGTTGTTGCGGTTGAGGGTGAAGATGTCGCCTGCTCGGGTGGCATTGGAGAATCCGAGTTCGGAGACGGTAGGGTCTCCAGGGGCAGGCACTTTGCCGGCAAAGATTTTCTTGGGGAGAAGGCCGGAGGAGGGAGAGGTAGATGTGGAGTTGTAGTAGAGGCGGAAGCGGGACGGGGTGGGAGTTGGGAGAATGGTTGTTACAGTGGTGAGGACAGTGGTGGTGCTGACGTGGGCTGTGATGTGAGGGACCTGGTGGAACATGTCAATCCCGTGTGGGCTTCGTTGAAGATGGGGCAGAGCATACCGTTGTTGTCATAGTGTCAGTCCTAGTCACCGTAGCGTAAGCAGTGGTGATGTTCGTGACGATTGTGGTTCCTCTGATGGTGGTAGTTCCAAGAATCTGAAAAGACGCGTCAGTATCCAGAATTTTAAGGTACAATACTTTCAGAGGACATACGGTATTCGTAGCAGAAGAGGTAGCGGTGTCAATAGCGAGCGTGATTGTGGTGGTACCAGTACTTCGGGCAGCGATCAGACAGCTGCACGCATCTCTGATTCCCTCTCGACCCCGTTCATCTCTGTATTCTGAGAGACAACTTGGTGCAGCAAGTGAAGAGGACGGCCCGGCCTGTCTTGCGACTATGCCAATAAGACTGGTAATGGGGCACGTGTACTGGGTTGCGGTGCTGCGAGATACTTGTAAGAAGCATGATGAGGACTTTGCACAGGGATCAAGCTCACATCGTATCCGTGATGGTGTTGGTCGCGACATGAGTTGTGCGAGTGCCATTCGTGGCAGTCACGATTTCCGTGGTGGTACTGCGCTTGTCAGCGATACATCTACGCATAAGGAATGTGAGTCTTATCACGTGGTAGTGTTGCGGTATGCCGTTCTACGATTCGCTCGTTAGCGCTGGTATCGATGTGAACAAGCTGGTCACTCACGAGAGCACGGTCCTGGAAATTGGGGGCGGYGTGTAAACGGTCTGAGCCGCTGAAGTGACGGTGAAGGACTCGGTTGTGGTTCTGTATACATCAATTCAGGCCAATCGGTTCCGGATATGTTCATATACGAACGCTGTGATGGACTCAGTCACCGTGGTGAGTGGCGGATATGCTCCACAAAGGGATTTGACATAAGCAGATCCTCCGGAGCGAATACAGGAGGCTCCAATGGTGGCGAAGCCTGGAGCGCCAGAAGGGCATTGGGAGATCGCCTCCTGCCTGACCGCAAGCAGTGGGTAAGGCGATGCCGAGACGAGCGAGAGCAGCGAGAAAAGCAGAGCGGATGTCACCGAGGCGGCCATGTCTGCGATCTGTTTTGAACGAATGAAGAAAGCGAGCTGATATCAAGATGCACAATTGGAACAGCAGAGGCTTGTAGGAGATATATATCAAAGCAGACTCTCGCCTACCGTGCCACTGGTAAATGAAGACTTTCTCGCAGGATGGTTTACATTGCCAGCTGTAGCTCAATAGACCCATCCTCATGCACACAACGTCTGAATAATCCTGTTCTGCGCCTTGACACTGGATCCGGTGGCCAGAACGCTACGAATCATCGACGTGGTCGTGGGTGACGAGAGGGACATCTTGCACCATAACGCCGAGGAGGCCACCACACCGAAGCGGTGGAAGTCCAACTTGTGGTTTGGAGGCTCAAAGCCGGTATACTGTTGAGAAAGCCCACAGAAGAGCGAAGTTGTACAGCGATGATTTCTTTATGCACCCCTGCAGGAGACACTTTTCAGGTTACGAGCATTGCGCCTCTCAGGGCAGGAAGAGGTGCAGAGGCTTGTTGGTGGTACCGTGTCTTGTGAGCTGCRATTCGAACAAAGAGCAACCTGAAACTGTGAAATGTTCGGAGCATCCCACTACTGCTGTATCTCTATCAGCCAGGAACGATGTATGGCAACGTACGGTCCTGCGTCGTTGATCAGCTAGAGGCGTCTCTTGACAGCAGAAGGCAAGAGAATATGACGCGATCTGGCCAGTCAAACCAGCTCTTTTGGCCCAAGGTTGGCACAGGCGTCTTTTGACGTGTAGCTCGTAAACACACACGACCCGATCATGATGTCGAGGTCTATTGTCTGGCCGTGAAAAATGTTCTGTGGGTTACAAATATCGATGATTGTTTCTCTGATGCTTCTCATCGGAGACTTCGACTTCGTTACTCTTCGCGGTGAGTGCAGATACCGCATTTCGTGCTGTTCGTTAAACCGGCAGCTCGTATTGCAGAGTTGCAGAGTTATTAGGTGAGATGTTTGTTCCAATGGTCCAGAGGAGGAAGGGATCTTGGCCGCGCTCCCGTTGATGTGGGGCCGCCGGCGCGGGTGCCGAGCCGTGGACAAATTTCCGCTCTTTCCTACATCATCGCGCAAAAACGACGTCCTCATCCCTGTCCAGAGCTACATGTCGATGAATAAAAAAGTTGAGTGACGCTCCGCAAATGTCCATCCTCCATTGATCCCAACAAGCCAGTGTTGCTTGAAGACCTTTGTCCCTTCACCGGATGCCGGGATTACATGCATGTTTCATCAGCATCAACCAGACCCCGGGTACCGCGTCCCTTCATCCGGGACTGGGATGTTACGACTAGAAATATCCCTGGCTGTAACACAGGCCACCAAAAGCCGTGAGAGGGCGCAGCGCTTGGTATGTTTCAACAAATCTCTTGGTCAGGCAATGGTAATGCTACACCAACATCTCTTACACCCAGTCTGTTGTTCGCATCGCACGCGCGGCCTTCATATGCAGCTATGAAGCTGCCGTGGACATTCTTCTTAGCTTCATCTCTATTGTTCAGACAAGCTGCTAGTCAGGATCCGTTGGGCGGCCTGTCAGGAAGTCATACTGACATTCCACGATGGTGTGGGAAACCTTACGAACTTGGGTAAGTCGTGCCATTACTCACAGTCCACGAAAACGCCTCTTCCAATTGGCCTTGTGTGTTGGGTGCTAATGCTGTCACAGGTCGCCAGCTTTTGACCCAGGTGGCAGACTACAACCTCCAGCTATGACAAAAGAACCTCTTCTCGATATCAGGATCACACCGCGCTACAACATATACGACAGCAATGAGGTCTCCGGGCAATTTGTCGTTGATGTGTCCACTTCATATGTCCGCGGCGAGGTCATGGTTGAATCTTGGAAAGATGACCTAGCGCGGTCTCAGCCCACGTCCTGGTCATTCGAAATCGTGACAGAAGACGCCAGCCTACCTCTGGCATCCGGAAACCTGTTCCTCAACACTACGGCCAAACTACTGCGTTTCAGCCTGAACAGACTGGAACCCCGATTGGAGCCTTACATCATTCAACTCAATCTGCAAGTTTCCAAGGAGTACGGTAGCAACCAGACCTATGCGGCGTCCACTGAGTTTTACTACCTTCCGGCCAAGAACAGCGGCAGCACTGTCAAGATTGACAACCTCTATGGTGGCATGCTTGTTGCCAATAATGCCACGCAGTATGCTTTCCGACCACTTCTGCCCTTTGGATTCTATGCTTCCTGCGATGGCTATCTCAAGGACAGTCCGTCAAACGTATCGGCTTACAAAGACCTCGGATTCAATGCACTCAACCCGGTCTGTGCGTACACTGACGGTGACCTCGACCCCCTCTTCGACACTCTGGATGCCGCAGATTTATGGTACCAATACGACATGCGCAATTCCTATCTGAATCTCTCTTCTGTTGAGGAACAGATACCTCGTGTCAAAGATCGGTCAAATCTGCTCAGTTGGTACACTGCAGACGAACCTGATGGTTGGCAATACAACCTCTCATCCACCAAGCGAGCCCACGACTTGCTCAAGAAAGCTGACCCGTATCATCCCACAAGTCTCGTGCTCAATTGTGACAACTACTACTTTGACGAATACAGCTCTGGCGCCGACTACGTGATGCAGGATGCCTATCCGGTGGGCATCAACACGACGTACAGCCGAAAGTTCAACACTACTGTCAATTCGACCTACGGGGACGCTGGCTGTGATAATTGCGAGGGTATGCTTCGGGATGTCAGCAATCGTTTAGACGTGTATACCCAATACTTGGACTGGTTGGGAGACCCGAGGAAGCCTCTTTGGTCCGTCCTCCAGGCATTCTCCGGGGACTTCTACTGGGAAAGGGAGCCCACACCGGCGGAAACTTGGGTCATGATTGTGTTGAGCTTGAGCCATCGAGCAAAGGGCGTCATGAGCTGGCTGTTTCCAAGCTCGCCCAATCTAAATGATGCTCATGGATCGCTTGCGAAAGCCGTTACTGCTCCGGGAGTTAGCAAGTATCTACTTGGAGGACAGCCGACCAGTGTGAACGTCACTAATCATCCTTTACTGGATGTCGCGTACTGGCAGATTGGCGGTCGCGCCCTGGTCGCAATGGCGAATCTGGACTATAGCCGAACGAGCAATCCCATCACGATCGAACTACCTTTTGCAGCAAAAGCTGTAGCTGGGCAGCCCTGGGGTTCACTTTCGTGGAGCCTGAGTGACGACAATAAATTGGGTACATATGGGCTTGATGGCCTGGCCACGAGTATTCTGATCCTCGACACTTGAAGTCATGGAAGCTCGTTCGAAACACTCACCATCACGTTCGCTTGTGCTTGGCCGTTCGCCACTCCATGCAGAGCGAGCTTGCGACAGTTAACGAATCCAAGACTACCAGGTCAGCGAGAGCGACATGTCGACTCCGAGCACGACCTTGTCTTGTTATTATTGTCGAAGCCATTCCTCAAATCCCCGAAGCCCATGCTTCCGATGCTAGCACATCAGTGCCAATATGAGCACTCAGACGGTCAACGAAGATTCTCTGCGCAACGACGACAAAGCCACTGGACCAAAACTCCGAGCGAACGGAATGATCGCAAGACCCGCCGTTGCGTCCGCGGCGAAAAGAGTCTTCCGCGCCGCTGTCTGCGCCGCTTGGAACCCAATACCGTCTGCGGACTCTGCGAAGCCCGAATCCACGATCAGACGTGCGATCTCGGTGTTGAATTTGAGGAAATTCATCATCAAACCCGTGCCGATCGGCATGGTGATCAATGCGAACAGCATCGATGGAGAATAGTGTCCTGTGATGCTCAATCCACCTTCGAGCACAAGCATAGCGACCAGGGCCCTGGGACTATTGGTAGCATGAGAGCAGCCGATTTGCCAACTGAAACACCCCTGACCGCTTGGAAGTAAGTAGGCATGGAGTCCCRCAGGGCAGTCAGTGGGAAGTTGATGTAAGGGGAGGGAAGGAGTCCCAGCAGTACGTTGCGGTTCGCCATGATTCTTGGGGGAATTGTTGCGGAGTCTTGTTTGATGGACTGATCGATGCAATGAGACCCCAAGTAGAATTGCAAAACGGCGAACAAGCTGGTGCTACGGCCGTCAATCCAGGGATTCTTTGTTGTGCAAATGGCACGCCTTGCGGGCAAGTAATCGTTGTTGAAGACATTGACACAAGGGTTAGCTGCTCGCTAACCAATTCATTTGCTTCCTCGCTTACAATCTACACCACGCCTGTGTATCCTCTAGTCTCTATAGAGCTCGCAACTCGCCGGGTGAAAAGGAATCTCCGCACACCCCATCACTCGCGGGGAACTCCGATGTCAACTACATCTTTTCCTGCCAGAGCATACAACAACGTGTATAGCCCCCCTGATAGAGCTTTCTCACTTCTTTATCATACCTCATCTTCTCCACATGCTTTGGCCCAATTTCCTCTGCATTCACCACCTTGAACCCGCGTCGTAGATACCATGGCCCATTCCAAGGAATTTCGACGTACGTCGTAAGGGACACTCGAGCTTCATCCTCTCCGTTCTCAAGTGCTCGCTCACGAGCCCATTGGAACACCGCCTTTAACAGCATACTCCCGATACCCTTGCCGTTGTATTCGCCGCGCACGGAAATCTCAGCAACGTACAGAGCTGTGTCCATCTGGTAGGCTGCTAGAAATCCAACCGGTATGCTGTCATGCTCGGCGAGGAATATCCGGCCCTTTTCGAATGTTTGTTGGATCTTTGTGGCCGCGTAGCTCTGCTCTCCTTCTGCCAGGGATTCGAAAATGGTGTCATGTTCGCCAAACTTCTTTTCAGCTGATCGTGAGACTTGGAGGATTCCTGGTGTATCTTCCKCAGTCGCTATGCGAATAGTATAGCCTTCCATTGTTGTTGGGCACGTTTTCCTGATTGTGTGAGTTGTAGAGACTACGCAAAGACATTTTCACGATAGCTCGTCTTGGAATCATTTAGCTCGACTTCTTTCAGATGAGTCCCGATAGGTCAATTCGTGGTCGCGGAAATCTGTAGGGCGGAATGTGATACGGGGATCTAACGTTGTAAATTGTTGTCACGGCGGGTCTGGTCTAATTCTGCCCGGAAGAAGACTGTGGATTGATTGATTTGTTTCCATCACGTTAACGAGTGGCTTACATGTATATAGGAGAGACTCGATACAGCATCATGCCATGCCATTGACTTGACCGATATCGGTGGCGGGGAAGCTTAATCGCTTCGGGCAACAGACGGCAACAGCACTGCACTTGGTTGCCGACATTGTGAGGTCCTTGAGGCTTTAAATACATACTTGTGCCTTCTGATAGCTCTGCTTGCTGGTGTTTGTGGGCTTGTATTTGCCTTGTTTATCTGTTCATCTTCCAGACTCCACGCCATCAAAAGATCTTCAAACGAGATAACATGTCGTTCAAGGGAACTCCTGCAAAAGGAGGGAAGATCTTGGTTCTACCTGGAGACCATGTTGGCCCAGAAGTCGTGGC
Source organism: Ramularia collo-cygni (assembly GCF_900074925.1). NCBI lineage: Eukaryota > Fungi > Ascomycota > Dothideomycetes > Mycosphaerellales > Mycosphaerellaceae > Ramularia > Ramularia collo-cygni. The sequence continues at coordinate 853,919 of NW_019716264.1, forward strand.
TGAGGCTCTGAAGGTATTGGAGATTATCGAAGAGGCAACTGGTGTCAAGTTTGAAAAAGAATTCGATCTTTGTGGCGGTTGCTCGCTGGACAAGCATAAGGACTCCGTGACGGAAGAGGTACTACAGAAGTGCGAACAGGTAGATGCAGTCTTCTTTGGCAGTGCAGGAGGTCCAAAATGGGGGACAGCGGTGCCTAATCCAGAGTCCGGTAAGAAACTAGAGGACAGGGCCTACGAATTCATTCGAGTCTGTCTCTGTTGTGGTTCATTAGGTCAATGCTGATCCTTTCTTCTCTCCATTCCAGGTCTACTGAGAATCAGGAAGAGGATGCAGGTAAATTAATTGAGATTTCCGGAATAGAAGCACTCGTGACTTACGTTCTGACTAGGTCTTCGCCAATCTACGCCCTTGCAAGTTTGCCTCGAAGACGATGATCGATTGGTCTCCCATCAAGCGTGAGATTAWAGCGGGCGTCGACTTCATGCTGATCAGAGAGAACTGCGGTGGTGCTTACTATGGCGAGWAGATTGAAAGAGAAGATTACGGCTGCGACCCATGGGAGTACTCTCGCCCAGAGATTGAGCGTGTTGCACGCGTTGCTGGTGCTCTCGCAATGCAGCACGACCCTCCACTACCAGTGTGGAGCGCCGATAAAGCGAATGTCCTTGCAAACAGTCGAGTATGGCGCCGAGTGGTGACTGAAATCTTCGAGAAGGAATTTCCAAAGATCAAGCTACAACATCAGCTTGCCGACTCATTGGCAATGTTGCTCATCACGAAGCCCACCGCATTCAACGGTGTGATTGTAACAGACAACACCTTTGGTGACATTCTTTCTGACGAGAGCGGTGGCTTGACCGGTAGCCTTGGTCTCCTACCTTCTGCTTCGGTAGCGGGTGCGCCTGGAACGAGTCTGGGACAGAATAAAGCCGGAGGCGTGATCGGTCTCTACGAGCCGGTCCATGGTTCAGCTCCTGATATTTCAGGAAAGGGCCTCGCGAATCCGGTGGCCCAAATTTTGAGCCTGGCTATGATGCTGCGGCTGAGCTTCAACATGCATCGTGAGGCTGACATTGTGGAGGAAGCAGTCGCTAAAGTCCTGGATTCCAAGGCGGACGGTGGGTTGGAGATTCGCACCGGAGATCTCGGAGGCAGGGCAAACACGCGAGACATGAGCGAGGCCATCCAGGGCGAAGTTAGGCGTTTGCTCCGAGCGTAGTCGTGTAGCATGCTGTGAATGAGATGATACAACAACTGATTGTTCAGGCCCTTTTACATGTCTCGTACTATGTTGCAGGCTGATGATGGAGGAGGCCAGATGTTGATGGAAGCCGAATGCTGATCGTAGATTCATCCCTGTCGAGCTGGAACTCTAAAAAGACACGCTAGTTTACTCGACACTTCGGCTTCGGTCCAAGAATCGGACATCACAACACGCCTGAATTGACATCGCAAATGCCTCATCAACCTGTGTTTGCGGATCGCCCCCAAATGGCAGATTCTCCGTGCGAGGTCAACATGACATTGCAAATTCATGCTTTGAACGTGCAAAAGGGAGCAGCATGCGTGCGTCCGAGCCATGATTGTGAGGAAATCCCAATGGGAGTGTGTTCGGACGATTGATGATGATGCTCAACCTGGTCGGCAGCCATGACATGAATGAAGGTATTCCGTGCAAGGCTTGTGGAAGTCTCATGCTTTCCCTCGTCCGCTTTCTCTTTTACTCCCATATCACTTTTTCATCATTAAGATCACGGCACATTACTACCAGCAACCGCCCTGCCACCTCAGCGTCGAGTCCGAACATCCAGCAGGATACTGGTCATGGCAGTTTTTTCCGGTCTCCCGGCCACGGCCCAGATTCTCATCGGTCTGCTATTTGCCTACGCCTTGTACAGCATCACAGCATCGATAACACTATGGCGTCGACGACAAGCGATCAAAAGCGAAAGGGGCTGCCAGTCAGTGCCATGGGCTGCTAACCAAGTAGATCACATCTTTGGGATAGACCTTTTCCTCAAGACCGTCAAAGCTGTGAAGAACCACACTATGCTGGCAACAGTACAACAAGCGTTCCTTACCACGGATGTCAAAACTATGCAATTTGTTACGCTGGGTGTGCACATGTTTAGGACCATCGAGCCTGAGAACCTCAAGACCATCCAGGCCATCGATCATGCCAAATGGGGTCTTCCGGCGAACAGGAAGGCTGGTATGCTCAACATACACTATAGCTGATGCGTGCTGACACTCTGACAATTGCAGCTATTGCGCCGCTTTTCGGCAAAGGTAGATTGAGGCTTAATGCATGTCCATTACTCGGCCTCTGACTAGCATAGGCATCTTTACAAACGACGGTGCTGCTTGGCAGCATTCAAGAGACATGCTCCGCCCCAACTTCGTGCGGAGCCAAGTGGGAGATGTACTCACCTTCGAGAAGCACGTCTCGCCGCTCATCAAAACCATTCAAGAATCGCCCAGTGAGGATCTCTCTGAGCTATTCTTTCTCCTCAGCATGGACAGCGCGACAGTATGGTGTTTGATCCGCCCCCTTGAATTGCGACGAATGCTCACGTATGTTCAGGAGTTCCTATTCGGGCAGTCCACCGATTCGCTTTCGAAGAACTCGGAACAGCGCGCTGGCGGCTTTGGAGAAGCGTTTGATCAGGCACAGAAACTTGTTTCACATCACGCTCGATTTGGAAAGCTCACAAGACTGTTTCCAGCGGACAAACGCTTCAAGCAGAGCGTTGGGATCATCAACGACTTTGTTGACAAGTTCGTGATCAAGGCTCTTGATGCAAAATCCCAATCTGACAGCGAAAAACCTGCAAGTGAGAATGGTCGATATGTCTTCATCGATGAGCTTGTCCGACAGACGAACGATCCGGTCGTCATCAGAAGCGAGCTCCTTAACGTTCTACTTGCTGGCCGTGACACGACCGCATCACTCCTAACTAACGTCTTCTTCACCATCTCCCAGCGACCTGAAATTTGGCAGAGACTTCAAGCAGATGTTCAGCAGCTCAACGGCGCACTGCCAACATTCGAACAGCTCAAAGATCTGAAGTACGTCAAGGCTGTGCTCAATGAGTCGCTTCGATGCCATCCAATCGTGCCCATCAACTCCCGTCAAGCTCTCGAGGACACCATTCTTCCACTCGGTGGCGGACCCGATGGGAAATCGCCATTCTTCGCTAAGAAGGGCTCGATCGTATCGTGGAATCTGTATGTCATGCATCGACGAAAGGATCTTTATGGCGAAGATGCGGAAGAGTTCAAACCAGAACGCTGGCTAGACAACGCAGAAACTGGACAGAAGGGCATTCGGCCTACCTGGGAGTACTTGGTGGGTTTTCATGCGGAAGCTCTCCTGTCACTTCACAGGATAAGCAGATGCGCTGCTTTCCGTTCAATTCGCTGACACGKTCTTGACAGCCCTTTAATGGAGGAGCACGCATATGCATCGGACAGCAATTTGGTTTGGCAGAGGCTTCGTACACCGTCGTACGACTGTGCCAGGCGTTTAGCGGCATCAAATGCAACGCTCCAGGACCTTGGATAGAGAACGTCAACCTGACTTGTATGAACCTGAGTGGAGCAAAGGTCACATTGACGCCCCGCGCGATTTGATCTCTGGGTGTCTGGCGATTTCACAAAGACCTGWATCCTTGTATCTAGGTCAACCTTTGGAACTGATGGATACAATCAATCAGCACCTCTGCCGTGCCATTGGATCTCTACTTGCACGTTTTTACAAAGGCTCGAGTGTTCTACAACTTCGCTCGCGACGTCTGCGGTGCGGGTGCCTTGACCTCGACCAACAGTTTGCCTACACTTGTCAGCAAATTTTTCCGGCGTTTCGAACGGAGTTGACTCACCAGTGTTGGCACCCTCGTACAACGCCTTTAAGGCTTCCGGCATCTTGGTGATGCCACCCTTAATGACAGTTTCCAGACGCTTGATCTTGCCTTCGGCCAGCCACTGTGCAAGCTCTCTTATCGCTTGCGGGTATTGCTTCTCGTAGTCGAATACAATGAATCCTTCCATTCTGATTCTCATGCTCACAATCATGAGGTAGTTCTTGGGTCCCTGTCGAGTCGTTAGTACGACGGTCTCAAAAAAGAGATTTCAATCCCTTACCTGTGCGTTCTTGGTGTTGTATCTAAGCAACAGAAGTCAGCAGGCAAGAATGAAGAATAGAGCGTGAAGAATACTCACTGAGAAATACCGCCGCACATCACGAATCTATCATCCAGAGGTCAGCCAAGCCCGCCTAGAGACAACACCACGAACATACCTGGAATGTTCCTTCGCCCTTGAAAGAGCGAGATCCAAGACCTCTCCTCCGACATTGTCGAAGAAGACATCAATGAGTTGCTTCGTAGCTGCTCGGAACTTCTTGGCGAAGTCCTTGTCCTTGTAGTTCAAAGCATTGTCAAACCCGAGCTCCTCAACGAGCCACTTGCACTTGTCATCGCTACCTGCAATGCCAACAACAGTCGCTCCCTTGAGTTTCGCGATTTGACCGACGACGCTACCCGTGGCACCAGCAGCTCCTGAAACTACCACGAAGTCGCCCGCCTTAACTTTGCCGACATCGATGATGCCAAAGTAGGCCTGAATCCGTATCAGCAGCGAAGATTTTGGGGGCAATCTTCAATACTTACCGTCAGACCAGTCATCCCAAGTACGCCGAGCGAGTCTGTCAATGTTCCGTTCGAAGGAAGGTCCAGCTTCTCCACCAAATTGTCCTTCAAAACAGCCACTTCGCTCCATCCACTTCGAACAAGTCGTTAGCCACACGCCTTGGTCTTCCATGATTCGCATCGACCTACGACATAGCAGAAACAGTTTCTCCCTTCTTGAATTTGGAGCTCTTACTCGCAACAATAGTCCCCACGCCATTGCCTCGCATAACAGCACCAATCTTAACCGGAGGAATGTAAGATCTTGTGTCATTCAGCCATCCCCGCATAGCAGGATCCAATGAAAGGTAATTTGACTGGAATATGACTTCTCCATTCTGCAGTTCATGTTCCGAAGGCAGTTTATGCTCTTTGACCTCAAAGGTGTCTTGCTCAATGTGGTCCCGAGGCCGGTTGGCGAGATGAACTGATTTGTAAGACATGGTTCTGGGAACTAAATGTTCTATATTCTGGGGAAAGATGCACGTGGGCATGAAGGTGGGGACGAAGATGATGTTATATGGTGAGATCTCTATACGGGCGTAGTCGATCTTGCAAACGCCGGAGCTAGGAGGTACTTCCTATTCGGTATCTGCAGGCGTATAATAAAGATTGAAGGTGGAACCTCGCATCGCTTGCTCATCATTTGTTGGTACATATCCCTGGATACCAGCGAGATCTTCTGTTTGTGATTCCTACACAAAACTGGTCATTTGACCCGAGCTTTGGTTGATAGATATTGAATAAACAGCCCTCTAACATAGATCTATCCAGCGGGAGATCGGGCGTAAGCTGTCTAGCGAGTCGTCGCAAAGCTATATTGTTCATCACGCTATGCCTCAACACCCGCGGAATACGCCAGCGATTTGGAAATTGCCAACAGTATATGGTCGGCTGACCGCAACATCGAAAGTCGATCGTCAGCATCCAGCAACGACGATTCCCACTACCCCAACCCTAACCCTATGAGCACATCACACGCTTGACTCGAGTACCACAACTGTCCGACAATGTTGCATCTTCGAAACTTGTTCCATTGATAATAAGCAAATCGCTACGCTAACGTAAACATTTCTCATTTCCATCGACCTCGCCGCCCAAATGGAAGCTCGTCTGATAGTGGTGCCATCAGGGATGGCCAGGCCGATCGTATTTCAGCAGCTTCTGCACACGTACCATCCCATGGGATACTGCTGTACTCTCAAACAAAGGCCTTGGAGTATGCCTTTCGCTCCTTCAACTTGCGCTCAGCCGCAGCCTTCTTCACCGCGGCGAGCTCGTTCTTGACTCCAGCGTCGTTTGGCACAAGCTTAGCCGCCTCCTCCAGACACTGCAACGCACCCTCCTCATCCTTCGATCCCTTCAAAGCTGCGCCCTTACGGAACAACGCCTTGCCCTTGTCCGCGTCCGAGATGCCCTCCACAACAATCGCCTTCTCCGCCGATTGATACGACGCCTCGAAGCGGTTCAATTTGAACTGCAGTAACGAGCTGTTGGAGTGGAGCGAGAACTTGAGCTTGGAAAGCTGTGCTCCCAACTCCGGTGGATCGTTGTCCAGTGGCACAGGGTACTCGTGGAGATAACGCAGGGCTTTCTGGTACTTGCTCAGTCCAAGCTCAATGTCACCTCCCTTGAACGCTGTGTTTCCCATTGTCTTCAAATCCTCCACGATTGCCACGATCTCGGTCCCCTTCCACTCCGCGTCCTGTGACTTTTGGTCTTCGGGAAAGTCCTCGTACGCATCGCCCGTAGCGTCTGGCTGCTTCTTAGTGAACTCTGCAAGGTCTTCAGTTGCCGGCAAGACACCACAGTCTTCGATGACAACGTCCTTGTCTGGTTTGTCGTCGGTGACCGGCGTGTTCTCAACCTGCCGAATGATGCTCTTGCCAGAAACCACCTCTCCAAACACCACGTGTTTGCCGTCCAAGTGTGGTGTTGCTACTGTGGTGACGAAAAACTGGCTACCGTTGGTGGCAGGCCCAGCGTTCGCCATTGACAGGAGGAATGGCTTCTCATGCTTGATCTGAAAGTTCTCGTCCTCAAACTTCTCGCCATAGATGCTCTCTCCGCCGGTGCCGTTGTGTGCAGTGAAGTCTCCTCCCTGGATCATGAAGCCCTTGATGACGCGATGAAAGGTGGATTCCTTGTAATGTAGAGGCTTGCCGGACTTGCCCTTGCCCTCTTCGCCAGTGCATAGAGCGCGGAAGTTCTTTGCGGTCTTAGGTACGATATCATCGTACAGCTCGAAAACGACCTTGCCCAACGCATCGCCGCCAATGGAGATTTCGAACCAGACACGACTGCGATTTGAGGAGGCCATGGTGATGTGTGTCGGAATTGGGTGTGGTAAGAAATTAGTCGTGAGAGATTCTCTACGAGAGCAGTGAAGTAACGAAACAGAGAGCTCTTCTATTTGCTCCATTGGATCTTTCTAGAAGCTTTGCGTAACTTCAGGGCAAACTTTGCCCCACCAACGGCGATCAACTCCAAATACATGGGTTGTGCATGTGAAATGTACACATTGATCCATTTATATGTGGGACCATCATCACCACAAGGGTATATTCACATGTGCACTGGCTCGACTTTGGGAGGAGTACGGTCAACAMTCTTTGCAATGCTAAAGTATAATCAACATCAAAATCAGGATCATGCTACTTCCCTGCAACTGTCAGGATAAGCTATAGAATATACCACTGCCTTCTATGCATACGCCTCTCCACCCAATGAACTCAGGAATCCATCTCGTAGGTTGAGTGCAACTGCCATCATCTTGCCAGGTGAAATCAGGGTCGAGTTCCGGTCAGCCCGCGGTAGGGTCTTGATCTTCCTCCGCGATCAGTGATGCTCCTCCTTGGGTGCCTGAGAGTGCGACGCTTCTGCGTGGGTATCGTGCTGGTCAATCGCTTTGACCTTGGGCAAGTTCCCCATACCGWGATTCACATCGTTGTGATGAGGGTGTTGCGGATCGGCCTGTTCCATGTTAGTCAACACGCCGAGAGCTGATGTCGAGCATTGCCTTCTGACCTTAAGGGGGTCGTTCGAATAATGCACAGGCGCCTGATGATTTTCAGTGAGGGCAGAAACTCCGCTCGGCTCTGGCTTGCTGGCGACGTGAGGTTCACCTGCACCTTCACCTTCGCCGTCCGTCATTCTTTTGAACGTGTCCCAACTGGTAACAGCGCCAAGTGCACGTTTCATGTGYGCGTTCACAATCTGAAGTCCGTAGACGTAAGAAGCGTTGACCCATCCGAAGCTATGACATGATGTTAGCGAGATACTTGTAGGTAGCAGAATAAAGGAATGCTCACCCTTCCGTTGCAACGCCCTTGAAGTCGCTGCCTTGATTACCATACTCGGCAGTCACCTTGTGGGGATCGACCTGCCGCGTCACATCGTACTTCTCCACTACGACACCATTGAAGTCGACAAATGCCTTGGTGACCATGTACACCCATCGGTAGGCCAGCCTCTGTGCTTCTTCTTCGAACCCATAACGGAGCATACCAGTCCAGGCGAGGATCTGTTGCGGAGCCCAACCGAATGGGTAGTCCCATTGGCGATTTGGACGGGACAGACCGACAGCTCCTCGGCTCTTTTCAGTGCCGCTGACCAGGCCGCCATGAACTTCGAATAGTGGGAGAGCATATGTCATCATATTCTGTGCCTGTTGAGGCGTCGCAACGCCAGCCCACATGGCCCAGAAAGTGGTAGCGCTTTCGTATCCAGTCTGCTCCTCCTTGCGGGTATTGTAGTCGACAAACATGTTCTTTTCCTTACTCCACATGAGCTTTTCCATGGTCTGGCGGCGCTTCTTGGCGCGTCGATCCCATGTCGAAGAAACCTCAAAGTCCGCCTTACCCTTCACGCGCCATTCCTTTGGAACATCGAGGTGATCTCCGAAGAACGCGCGGATTATGCGCGCAATATCGGCTTCGTATTTGTACAGCAGAGAGTTCAGATCAACCGTAGCGAGATCGGCACTAACCTTCTCCAAACGATACGATGTGTCGTGACCGGATTCGCGGACGGAACGGTCGTGCTTGAAGTACTCGTCCAGCTCTGGTTCGAAGACATGGCCAAAGTTGTACGCGTGCACAAATTCTTCGAACGACATGCCGTGCTTCTTGGCGTATGGCGTGAGAACGTTCAAGAAGTGCGTTGCCTCCGTCTCAGGCGGTACACCAATACCACCTGGAACATAGCGAGACAGACCAGACTTTTCGTGGAGTCTTGGCAACGACGTCCATGTGCCGTAATAGTCCTTGATGGCGGCAAGGGTGGCTTCGCGGAGGAACTCAAGGCTCCCAGGTTTGTGCTTGATGCGATCGTAGACTMGGAGAGCCATGTCGGTCAGGAAGGGCGGTTGTGATCGACGGAGATAGTAGGTGCGGTTGGCGTTCAGGATTTTGCCATAGTGACGAATGCAGAAGCAGAAGTGCTTGACCATGGACTCGCAAATGTCTGGCTTGTCATTGATGAGGAGACCTAGGGTCTCCATGTAGCTGTCCCATCCGTAGAGTTCGTTGAAGCGGCCACCGGGCACGACAAAAGGCAGTCCACGGAAATCTGGCTCGCCGCTCGGAGTGTCTGCAATCCGTTCCATGGCGATAGCAAGCAGGCCAGGCGCATTGTTGAGATCGCGCACATACTCGTCATCGTCTTCACCGCCTTCCTTCAGCCACAGCACCTCTAGTCTCATATCTGGATGTTCCCGGGCAATTCGAGTGTAGTATGCATGCTGTTCCGGAGCGCCGCGAGGAACATAGATTCGCGGTCTTGGATCTGCGGTCCAGTCTTTAGTATCCAGACCCACCTTCTGAATGTTGGTGCCATCGATGCGCCTGGTAAGATTTCCCCAGAACGAGTCCTTGATGAGACGAGCCAATCTGTTGACTGGGTTCTCATTCAACCGAGCTTCGTCGAGCACAATCTGCTTCCTGCCATAGCTCTTTGCAAGCGTGAGCTCCTGCAGCAAGTTGCTGAGCATGTATGTGCCGCGCACGTCGATGCGCCGATATCCGTCGGAGGCAGCTGTCCCTAGCTCCAAAAACTTTGGGCCTGTGTCTTCGATCGTGATCTGAACGTTGCCATCCGTGTCCTCTCGCTCCAGAAGTTGTTTGGTTGTGTCGTCAACGTTAATGAGGAAGCGGCGTGGGGCATTACCCTGAGCATCTGTATACATCGTTAGCCCATGACATGAGATCGAGTTCCAACGAGGCTCACCATGGCYGGTCCGCCTGCCTTGATGAGGCTTGTATTCTGCGTTCACGCGGTCTCTAGCTGTTGAATCGATCTATAGCTTTGTCAGTACAAGACCATGTAGTCAAGGAACCGACGGAACCCACAGCAGAGAGAGTGCGGCTTTTGGCAACCTTTCTAGGGCCGTGGCTTCTGCCATAGTAATCACTGGGTGCCGCGTATGGATCAGTGTCAAGCGAGAGCTTGTCGGCACCATTGGCGTGCTCCCCGGCAGTGTTGTGGCCGTGGTCGTCCGCAAAGTGGGCGTGTTGGATGCGATGAGTCGGTAAGCTGGATTGCTGCGTGGTCATGCTCTGCTGGGATGATGAGCGTGGTGCGGGGGATGCGGCAACGTTTGATCGGTTGGCGAGTAGCAGGAAGTTCAGGTGTTCGTATATATTATRATCAAGAGCAGCTTCTGCTCGATCACGACAACACCAACAATGCAATTGGCGGCGGCTCTCCGGTCTCGGACTCCGGGGAGTTACGTCGCTGCAGATGAAGCTGGAAGAGATTGGAATTCGGCAGACTGCAGGCAATGCGGCGACTGGGATGCCAAGCAAAAGTCTGCGCAGGGTGAACAATGAATCGGGGAGTTGCTTCTTTGCGCCGCCCGACCGAGTCGTGTAAAGAGTTGTCCTGGAGGGGTGGAGTGGATACGCGGGATGGGCTGTGAGGTCTGTCGATGCTGTTGTGATGTCGGTCTGCAGTGGTTCTCCCTTTCAAAAGGAAGGCGACCTGTCCATCAGAAGACACTTCAGTGGCAGGTGCACCGCTGCAAAGGAAACCGCGCTGGCCATCTCTTTGTCCGGAGGCTCGATCATGCYCCCACGGCCAGTGACTTGGACAGAGACAGGACAATCATCAAGGCGCGTGCCTACGCATGTGTACTCCACAACACATGGCGATTCCCGTGTCACCCACCCTTTACCATCTACCATGACTCGACCGCCAACCCGATAAGCGGGACAACCCCACGGAAATATCCCTCGAACCATCAGGTGTTGACTGTAGACCTTCTATACCCGACGCTTGCAACATGTTCTGTGCTGCGATAGTCGTGGAAAGCAGCAGAGACCACGATTGCGTGAGGGTATCTGTCGCTGGCACAAAGACTTAARGTGCGTTGATCGGAGTGAGCGAGGAGAACTGAAGAGAACCGTATGAGGAGGCCACAACGCACCAGAGACAGACGCTTCTCCAGCGATCTTGATCGAATTGTTTCGAGACATACTGCCTCTGTGGCACGCCGCCCCGGTGAGTACATCTACACCTGCTACATAAAACCGATACGAAAACATCAACTTCATCTATCGCATTCCAATGCCCATCCCGCTAGTAAATCGGAAGACTAAGATGCACTTCAGCAGAAAGTTGTTCCCAAGAATGGCTGAAGCATCGTTTACTTTTTCAGCGCGTCTCCTGTCCCAAAGATCTCCTAACCTGCAATCAGCAACAACGTCTAGAATCATCACAGCCATAACGGCACTTACCATCTTGACACGGCTTGCCTCTATGCTCCTCGCCTGCAGTCCTCGCCAGACCTCGGCCATGAATGCGTCCGGACCGCAAATGAAGTACTTCGCCGTGGAATCATGCAGATGCAAATCCGATTCGCCATCCAGCTTATCAAGATTCAAGCGTCCAGAGTGGTCATGATGCTTTCCCTCAACATGCTGTCCAGCTACGGGATTKTTGATGAAGATGACATTGTGAACATTATGGCAACGGTCGGCTAGCTTTCGAAGGTGCTGCCCAAAAGCCTGCACCGAAGTGCTCCGCGCTCCATGAATGAAAGAGATAGGCTGCTCCGATCCGCGCTGCACCAAGGTATTCAGAATCGAAATCATAGGCGTGATGCCAATCCCCGCAGAAAGCAATACGATAGGGCAGTCCAAGTCCTTTACAGGATCCCAGAAGAATTCTCCCGCGGGATGAGAGACTTGAACAACATCGCCGACCTTCTTCTCGGAATGCAAAATGTTGGAGATCCATCCGGGATGCGCTGGAGTATCCGGGTTGTTGGCATCTAGACCAGAATCCTTTTTGACGCTGATTCGATAGCAGCTTTGTCGATGTGCATCCGAGAGGGAATACTGCCGTGATTGCTGGTGCTGGAAATGAGGCACATCCAGCTGTACAGATATGAACTGCCCGGCCAGGTATTCCGGGAGATTCTGGTCATCTACTGGACGGAGATAAAAGGAGGAAATTTCATCGCTCTCGGGGACGATTCGAATGATGATGAAGTCTTTCCATGCAGTCCATCTGAGGGGTTCAGCATAAGCCAACGCCTCCTTTTCTATCATTATGTTCGCAAGCTGCCAGTACGCTACCTTCCAGGCATCGAGAGTCGTGGGAGTCAAAGCTGCTCCGAGTACATCTCCCATTGCTCGAAGGAGACCTTCGCCTACAATTACATAGTGCTCCGGCTGGATGTAAAGCGAGATGTGTTTCTGGCAAATTTTCTCGACAGTCGGACTGAGAACACCCAGGTCATCGATATGTAAGGCGTAAGCGTACAGTGCACCAGCGAGAGCCTGTGCCTGGTGATTGTTCTCTTGATTGGTGTGGTTGAAGATGTTGTGCAGGGCTGGGTGCTCCTCAAGAACGGTCTTGTAGAACCGAGTGGTGATGTCTTGACCGTGCTTCTGTAGGACTGGGACGGTTGCTTTGATGAGCTGTACTTGATCTATTGAGAGGGCCATGGTTCCGATATGTTCAATCAAAGAGGGGCTGGCGGAAAGCCGTATTTATAGCAGCATGCGAGCAGAATACCTAACAGCCGGCCATCAACACCGAGGAGATAGTGCATCCAAACTTCATGTCGTGTAACTAATGTAGTCATCATCTGTAACCTAACGCATACAGTAAGCCAAGCAGCAGATGATTATGCTGGATACCTGCATCTCCGCGGCAGCATAGTGGTGTCATCCGATGTGCGGAACGACGTTGACCAGTTTTGGTTGGGAGTGGTGGGGATGGAGGCTTTCTAGGGTGAAAGATGTGAATCTTTCTCATGTCCACTTGTGAGTGTTCACGCCTACTGTCCAGGTGATCATATCCAGTACCGGCTGCTGGGAGGGAAGGCATTCAGCAGATCATATATATATATATATGTATGTACATGTTTGTGTGTGTAATGTAGGTGTGTACATGGAGTTGTGGAAGAAGAAGTCGGGAAGTTCCGACCCGAACGCGAAAGCTTCCATCTTCCGTTCGCGAATTGAAGTCAACTTTTTGAAGGCGTCGGACACTTCCACTTTCCAGCAACATCACCGTCGCAACATGCCTCTCGACAGCTCGTCCTACGCATTGGCGCATTTGCGCGTAGATGGCCGGCGCTGGAACGAGCTGCGACGCATCCATGGGCAAATGTCAACTCAGGCCGCCGCCGATGGTAGCAGCTACTTCGAAATGGGAAACACAAAAGTGATGTGCACCGTTCACGGACCGCGGCAACAGACCAAAGGCGGCGGGGGCGGACAGAGTAAAGAGGCGACTATTGAGGTTGAGATTGGCATCGCAGGCTTCAGTGGCATGGATCGAAAGAAGAGATCGCGGATGGACAAGTGAGTGGGAGCAAGAAAGATGCACGGCCATGGTCATTGCTGCGCACATCGTGCTAATGCCGATGCAGGCGAACACAGGAGATGCAATTCAGCATTTCGTCTGCCTTTGCGGACACCGTCTTCACGTCATTCTATCCGCAATCAACAATCACTGTTGTGCTTCATGTGTTGTCACAGGACGGCGCTCTGCTGGCTGCTTGTTTGAATGCTGCGACTTTAGCCCTTGTGGACGCTGGAGTGCCGATGAAAGACTACATTGCTTCATGTACCACCGGATCTACAGCATCATATGCATCGAACGATGAGGAGGCCGACCCGTTGCTGGACCTCAATGGTACGGAGGAGCTCGAGCTGCCGTTCCTCACTGTTGGAACGAGTGGTGGAGAGGACAAGGTCAACGTGCTGATCATGGAGACCCGCGTGCAAATGAACAGACTGGAGTCAATGATCTCTGTAGGCCTGGACGGTTGTAAGCAGGTCCGGTCGATGCTGGATAGCGTGGTAAGAGAGCACGGCAAAAAGTTGTTGAAAACCAAGTGAGTGCGCGGGACGAACCATGATGTGGACAGCGAACGTCCTTCCCGATTGCAGCGGGTATCCTCGAACAAGGCACTATGAATATGTTCTGGCGTAGCATCCATGCACGACCTTTCAAGGACTGCCAAAAGACGTTGTACGCGGAACACAATACCAGCACTGCTGAGTCTGCTGAGCCCACAGCACAGTGGAACCGATGACAGGCGAAAGCGTTCTCTGGGGTTGCATTGACAGCCTGTGATGCTAAGACCATGAGGTCGCAAATCGCAATACCTTACATCGGAATCAATCAGCTCTAGGGTATGTCTACCACAGTTTTGATGGAATGAAATCGGGTCAAAGTCGAGAAAACTTGGAACGTGGTTCACACCCAAATCTGGTGATGTKGACGGCATGTTCATCACCAGATATGCAAACCTTTAGCTAGCCTCTGACGACCAGACGTTACGACCGGCAAGAGAGCAACACACTCTCAACAATTCTCACCAGTAATGATAATTATACTCGTTTGACGCGACTCCCAGTTTGCCGGTATATCAATCGCGAATGGTGAGGTCTCTCTCACGAAGCTATTCCACAAACAATACACCTGGGCAGACACACAAACCCCTCACAATACCCCGAGCTATGTACGTGGGTCTCTGATGCTTACTGGCTGCACATTTGCTACCTCCTACCGTATGAAGCGTAAGGTAAGCTTCGAGCCAAGAAAGTCCAGGCTGCATGAACTAAAGATCCCAGCCACGTGCGGAGATCTCGAAGGGCTCATGACTGTACCTGTGCTGCATACACTCTGTGCTTACTCAACAATGAGCCCGCGCATATATATGGCGCAAATTAACAGCAGTGCACGAACAAACCCTTGCTCGCCGAATAGCGCCTGCCTAGCGAGCTACACGAGTCAATTACAAGCCTCATGTCGACAGCGACCCCAGGCGGCGGGGCAGATGCGACTCTCGTCGCATCACTGGCCGACGATGCCACCGCCGTAATTGCTTCGAGGGATTCAGCGGAGTTTCTGCCCAGACTGCCGCCATCTACGCATACCCCGTCTTGGAATGAGCTCAAGTCTGATGAGGATGTGGCCGAAGGAGAGGTCCCTCCAAAGATTCTGGTCGATGCTCAAGGACGCACACTGAACCCGCGATCTTGTGTCACTTGCCGTAAGAGGAAGGTCAAGTGTGATAAACTGTATGAATATCCTGCGATGTGCGTCTGAAACGTGCACTGAGTATACCCTACTTCTAGACATCCGTGCAGCAACTGCAGTCGAGCTCATATTGAGTGTGTATTCCCGGCGCCAGGCCGGGCGCCGAGAAAGTCGAAGAAGGCAGGCGAGGGAAGAGACAAAGAATTGCTAGCGCGTCTGAGGAGGCTCGAGGGTGTTGTGAAGGGGCTGGGCGTGGAAGTCGACAACGATGCTTCGCGGAAAGAGAGTGAGAAAGGAAATGAAGGGGACAACACAGGGACATCAAAGATCCCAAATGGGCAGAATCTACCTGTGGAGACACGCAGCCCCTCCCTGGACGATTGTCAAATCAATGCAGCTGCAGCTGCACATTCGAACCCTGGAGTAGACGATGATTTTGCAGCCAAGACCCAGTGGGTGGAATCACAACAGCACGGGAGATTTGAGCATCGCTTCGGGAGGCTGGTCGTCAACGAGGGCAAGTCTCGCTACATTAACAATTCTTTCTGGGCAAACTTATCCAACGAGGTGGAAGATMTCAAAGGAATCCTCAATCAATCGAGTGATGAAGATGATGATGCATCTCCAGGGTCTCAATCACAAAAACCGAGCGCACACCATGGGTTCATCTTCGGTTTCAGCTCTCAGAGCGTTGACATCCTGAGCCTGCATCCTCTACCCAGCCAAATTGGGGAGTACTGGAACGTGTACAAAGACAGAGTTGATCCATTACTCAAAGTTCTGCATCTTCCAACCCTCGAGTGTACCGTCCTCAGTGCGGCATCACATCTACCGAATCTGTCCAGAGGCTTTGAATGTCTTCTTTTCGCCATTTACTACGGAGCTGCGACTTCGCTGAATAGTCGTGAATGTATGGTCAAGCTCGGAGAAGAGAAGAGCGTCCTCCTTGCCCGATACCGCTTTGCAGTGGAACAGGCCCTCGCTCGTGCAAACTTCCTAACCACGGAAGAGCTCGTCGTGCTCCAAGCCTTTGTCATATTCCTGACCTGTCTCCGACGGAATAACGATGCTCGCGTCATATGGACATTAACTGGACTGGTTGTCAGAATAGCGCAGACGATTGGCATCCATCGAGATGGTTCACACTTTGACCTAGCTCCGTTTGAGATTGAGATGCGCCGCAGACTGTGGTGGCAGGTATGTACTTTGGATACTCGAGCGAGCGAAGATCACGGCTGTGACCCTACCATCATCGAACAGTCTTTCGACACGAAGTTGCCCCTGAACGCCAATGACGCCGATTGGACTCCAGGAATGAAAAGCTTTCCGCCGGAGCGAATCGGTGGTACAGACATGTCCTTTTGTCTGCTCAGATATGATGTAGCCAACACTTTCCGAAGGTTGAATTACATTCCTCCAGGGCCGCCAAAGCAATGCAGCCAATATCTTCAATCCATCACACTGCAGGACAAGGAGAGGTGGATCACAGGATGCCATCAGCGTCTCGAAGACAACTTCTTGAAGCATTGCGATATGAGTGTTCCGTTGTTCTGGGTCACGGCGACTGTAGCCCGGCTTATGATGAGCAAAATGTGGCTCATAGTCTATCATCCATTCCAGAGGCAAGACGGCGGTGCTACACTGTCAGAAGAAGTCAAGCACAAGCTCTTCATCACAAGTCTGGAAAACATGGAGTACAGCAACCTGCTGGAGACAGAAGAAAGGACGAAGCACTGGGGCTGGTTGTTCAAGACATACATTCAATGGCACGCACTTGCCTTTACGCTCTCCGAGCTATGCCACCGGACAACAGGTGACTTGGCAAATCGTGCCTGGGTAGCCGTTGAACAAACCTGCAATGGCCGATTGACGGGTAATGCCCCAGAAGACTCCAATACAGGTCACCTATGGCGACCGTTGAAGAAATTGTACCGCAAGGCAAAGGCCGCACGGAATCGTGCTCTCCGGCCAGAGGCACAGATGGACGACAGCACGCCTTTCAGCTCATCCAGGTCCACGTACCACCCAAATGAAAATCCCATGTTCGACCACTCAAGCAGACCTGCGATGACACGCGCACCTCTCAGCTCCGCGCAAACGGATCGCTTCTCGAATGGCCCGACATTTGGTCAGACGCCCGGCGACGCACACAAGCTTTTGCGATCGCCCCGGCCTTCTCAAGCTGGGATAGACGATCTTACCGCTGCGAATGACTTTAGCGCAGACAATCTGCAGTCATCCCTTCCACAGGACTTTGTGTCCACCAGCATGGAGTTTTCAATGACACCAACCGGAACGACCCTAATTTCTCCTCACGTACCACAACAGAGCGCGCCATTCAACCCGAGCTACATAAGCGGAGCAGGTGACGTTGATTTCTCCGACATTCAGATGGACCTTACAAACACCTCGGCAGCCGATCAGATGCTTCAAACCAGTCCCTTTGATATTAATGATAATGACTTTTCCAACATGGACACTTCAGGCGACGTCGACTGGGAGAACTGGGACCAGCTCGTTCGCCAATTTGGGGAAGACGCGGATGGTGCTGCACGGAATCCTGCGAGCGTTGCGACGACGACAGGTCAGTACTGGGCAGGTCCGCAGTGGGGCACTTCAGCAGACTCGAGCTCGAGACCGGGAATGGGCATGGACGGAGACTGGTTTTGAGATCCGCCTGCGCAAGAGGATAGTCCCGCGGGATCAATCATACGGATGGAATAGTAGGACGACAGACATCAAGGCATTTTGATACAGATGTGAAGCGAAGTAAGTTGATTATAGAGACATATACATAGCCAGCGACCAACCCAACTCTGCTGTTCATTTCTTCTCGCCTGAGCTATCAGAAGTTGTTCCTTGACGCCGACCGACCAACTGCAGAGCAGTCTAGCCTGACGAGTCTTGTGCGGACGATTCATCATATTTGCTCATAGCCAGCTCCCAACCCAACTCTGCCGTTCACAACTTCTCGCCTGAGCTATCAGAAAGTGTTCCTTGACGCCGACCGACCGACCGCAAAGCAGTCCAGCCTGACGAGTCTTGTGCGGACGCTTCATCATATTTGCTCGCCTCCTGGTCGCTGAGATCATGTTTTTGCCGACGCTTTTTTTTTTCTGATTTGGAGAATGATTGAGGGCCCACCACCACCCGCCGCTGCATTGATTGTTTTTGCCAGTCGACGCCTCAAACTTTGTGCCTTGGCATCTTATTCTTTTGATGTTTGTTTTTTGCTTTTTCTGTTTGGAGACCCACCCTTTCCCATCGCCGCTGTTGATGTTTTTGCCGGCGACTCTCCTGTCTTTTTTTTTGATGTTTTGTTTTTGCTTTTTCTGTTTTGGAGACCCACCCTTTCCCATCGCCGCTGTTGATGTTTTTGCCGGCGACTCTCCTGTCTTTTTTTCTGATGTTTCAATGTCGCTGATGAATGTTTTTGCCGACGCTTTTGTTTTTGTTTTTGTTTTTGCTTTTTCTGGAGACCCACCCTTTCCCATCGCCGCTGTTGATGTTTTTGCCGGCGACTCTCCTGTCTTGTTTTTCTGATGCGTCGACGTCGCTGATCATGTTTTTGCCGACGCGTTGCTTTTCTTGCTTTGTTTTTTGTTTTTATTGAGGGCCCACCGCCACCCCGTCGCTGCTTCGATCTGTTTTTGCCAGTCGACGACCTCAAATGTGTTTTTTTTTTTGCTTTTTTAATGGAGGCCCACCACTTGCCCGCCAGTGCGTTGTCGATGAGTTAAATTTTGCCACTGACCCTCCAAGTTGTTGTCGTTGTTGTGTTTACTGTTGAGGGTCGTTCGTTGCATTCGGTGTCGGTCGAGCGTGAGATTGTCGGAGATGTGGCGGGGTCGGATTGTTGGAGCGTGGTGAGGAAGGTCGAGAAAGTGTGGGGTTCGGGAGTGCGGCGTGGTGAAAAGGCGGGAATGCTGCTGCGGTTTCGGCGGTGAGAGTGACGCATCGAGTTCGGGATGTGCGGGAGCTTCGGAGCTGGAGTTGATGCGGCTGTCGGACTAGAAGCCTGGTCGAGCTGCGGTCTCTTCGAGGCGGACTCGTGAGCTGTCGATGCAGAAAGAGGTCGGTGCGGTCGGAGTGGCTGTCGAACTGGAAGCCTGGTCGAGCTGCGGTCTCTTCGAGGTGGACTCGTGAGCTGTCGATGCAGAATGAGGTCGGTGCGGTCGGAGTGGCTGTCGAACTGGAAGCCTGGTCGAGCTGCGGTCTCTTCGAGGCGGACTCGTGAGCTGTCGATGCAGAGAAGCGCGGCGACAAGCGCTGGTGATCGTGGATGTCGTGTGTGGGCGAGTGTTGATGCGGTGGTGAACGAGAGGCGGCGGATGGTGGGTCGGTAGGTCGGGGTTGTCGATCGAAGTGGTGATGTTGGTGAAGATGGCGAAGAAGGAAGAGCGAAGAAAACACGGCTTAAATAGTGGTGCGAGTGCGAGTGGGAAATTTAAGCTTTTGTACAATCACAAAAACTCACATTGAACAAGCCTGGGAGCCAATGAAGTTCGCACCTACGTACCCCCCTACAGAGCCCAATGTCCGCATTCGTTGCGCGCAGCACACCAGGATGACGCGGCAGTAGAGCCTCAAGCGCATCAGGCCGAGGAACTCCACGACTTCAATGCTCGGGGTGTTTACGAACCACAGGCCCGGGATGAGTCGCGGGAGCTGAGATCAAATTCAAGCTTGGGTTATGAAGCATGGCGAGATTCAATACCCATTCCGGCACTGCCGACGCAGATGGTTGCAACGCGCTTGCGTTCCCAATAAGTCAGAGAGGCCTCTCAATAAAACACTATCATGCACACTCCCCGAGCCGGATTGCCTTCAGGTGAGGGCGGCAACCTCTTCCCGAGCGTGGCTCTCCCAGATATGCTTGGGGATTGTTTTTTTGGTGTGCAACTTGACGAGTGACAATACGAATGTGAGAGTCAAGGCATTGCGGAATTGAAACAAACATTTAGAGGGGCACAAGATTGAGAGAAGTAGTCGTACCTATTGAGCAAATCAAGAGACGCTCCTCGCGTAGTTTTGAGGTACATGGTGTCCTTCTGTTCCACTTGCAACGACAATTAATCACGACGATTGTGCCGGCGCTCACCGAGTCCCAGCGGAAATAGTGTCTCCATCAGAGAGAGAAGATATGCGACAAGTGGTAAATCCTAAGCATCGCGATGTGGAGGAGAAAGTGAAGTGAAGTGAGCGAAAGCGGATGTGCGGGTTGGGCCGCCGAACATCCGACCGTCGACCGACGATGCACAGTCTACGACGGCACTTGAGCACTCATACCAGTAAGACACATCAACCTCTCCCCTTGAACTCACACACCCCATAAGCAAACATGGTGAAGCCAATTACCGGCGTACGTATTGCTCCTCTCTCAGCCGGTGCGATTGGCTCGACTGACAGCGCACAGATGCTTCGACGAGGCCTCGTGCTCGATCTCTCAGTCGCCTTCGGTCTTGGAACAGCCTTCGGTTATGGCTGGTGGTATGGTGAGTGAATCCCAGGAGCCGGAGCGATATACGAACACCCGACAGTGCAGTGCTAACGTCGACCCTGAAGGCTTCCACATGCCAGCCGTGCGCAAGCGCGATCTGTTTTACGCGAAGTTGGAGGATCAGAGAGCGGAGGCTGCGTAATGGATATGCGTCGTGTGATGGTATCAGGATGATGGAATAGAGTGGACGGGGAGGTGGTATTGCAAAAGAGACAAAGCCACGAAAGCAATGGCCAAGGTTGGTGGACGTTGGCTGTACACATATACCACAAGCAAACCAGCGATTGCAAAGTCTACAACCTAGGTGCTCTGTTTCTCTCAATGAAGCTTGCATTTTCATGTACTGGGTGCTTTGCGGCTAACAGCGCAGCTCCACGCCTTGCCTACTAACAGTCAAATACTTGACGCCTTTGTACGGCTTGACTTCAGGTCCCAAACCACGACTCTTCTTCGTATCAATCAAAAGACTCTCCACTCGAAGTCCGCTCGCCAGCCAGCCTTTGACGCCAAAGCTGAGCGTCACAGAGGTCGGCATTAGCTCCTGGTTCCTCTTCGAATTCCTCCTCCCTTGAGGCGAGGACTCCGCGCGAGATGACTTGTCCTCTAAAGACTGGTATGCAGCGCCGGAATCTTCATCATAATCATAAGTCGTGGCTGTYATACCGTTCATCACCCCGGTAGATACGTCAGCATCTTCATCAGATAAAGGCCCTTGAACAGTGCACCTCAATACAGCACCATTAGGACCAAAGTCTTTGGGTGGAATCCGCCACTCAACCTTGCCATCCGCGGGATTCCAATTCGAGTCTCCACGAGTTGGCCGCATGTCACTCACACTCCTAACGGAGGGCGGCACAGGTATGTGGATGGTGAGATCCTCCAGGGCAGGAGATTTGGAATCACCACTTGGTGTGGCCTTGAAAGCACTTGCTCTAGACCCGCCACCTCCCAAGGCCGACTGCAAGGAAGCAGCTGCGGCAKATTTCATGCTGTTGGCGCCTTGTGTTGCTCGTACTTCAAACTCAGTCCCCGAAGATCCTATACCGGTGGTAATTTCGATCTTTACAGGCAGGTTTAGGCTGCTTGCGGATGCATTCGCGTTGAAGTTCAATTCCGGTCCGAGAAGGTCAGCCTCATAGCCGCACAGTGCGAATCTGCCATCGGGCGGGACAAATGATATGACACCATCGGCCTTCCACTTGTTAAGTCGAACGCAAGGGTGAAAGACCACACCTTCCATGACTCTGCGGAGTTGATCGCCTCGATTCCCCATGCCTRCACCCTTGCCGCCAGTTGAAAGACTGAGCAGTAGGTCTGGAACGCCGCTGACTTTGGAGTTGAACGCAATGCTTCCGTTTGCGAAAGCAGCAAGTGGCCGACCAGAGGGAGCGAGAGTGACTGAGAGCGTTTCCACAATGTCCACATATAGCTCGTTACTCGTATGCCGCACGTTACTTCTTCTCCATGGTATAGCTGAGCCTTGGCTGGTCTGCGCCTGCGCCAAGGGCCGCTGCAGATGCGAAGATCCTCCCGCTTGTAAAGATGGACTTCCACCTGGAAGACCAACGCCTCCCAGTAGATTCTTCAGTACACCCGGACCAGTCTCGACCACATCTCTTAACGCGTTTGCTTCTCCCTGACAGACGACGCCGGCATCAGCCATTTCGGCCACGATCTGCCCCACGATATCATAGTTGGCGGTAAGTTTGGTTGCAATCAGAGGACTGCCAAGGAACTCTTCGAGCGCATCAGCGACTCGATGTAGGAACTCAAGAACCAGTAGTGGCTCAATATCGTGGGAGGCGGGTGATAGAAACAGCAGATTGTCCTGTATCATAGAGAACAATATGCTAGGTGGGTTGGTCGACGTGAGATAGATGACGCTGGGCCGCGGAGCAGCATGCTGCAGGTAGAGTGGGAGGACAGTCGACGAGGCCGGAGGTCGGTTGGTATAGACGTGGTCAAAGAGGAGGGTGCTGTACGTTCATGTGGTCAGTACTTGCATGTGACAATTCCGCTCACTGCCATACTTACTCACTTGTGCTCGTCGTAGATGTACAGCGCTTCAATGGCGCTCATCGTGAGGATCTTGTCTTTTTCTTATCTCATGCTCCGTATCCCCGCATGCACCGCCTTTGTCTTTTTCGAAATGCTTGAGGTGTAAGTGAACGGTGAGTGAATCGTCTCGAATTATTGAGGGGCGGGGAGCTTCCACCTCCATCATCACCCTTCCGCTTCGAGCAACTTGCGACAACCTCACTCCCTCCCTGCAGCACCGCGACACTCTCTTCCGATGACCGCCTAGCTACCGTCCTCTCGAACCGATGCTAGTATCGAAATCCACCGCGACCGCGACCGGATCATGTCGCCCGACTCCAAACCTGGCGGGCTGAAGCGGCCTCATTCAGAGTCGTCTCTATCCTCAGAATCGAACGCGCAACGGCCGACGAAGAAGCAGCGCGTAGTACACACGCTTCGACATGTGCAAAATCGCCCGAAACACATCGAACCTGCGCCGCAGGACCCCGTCTTCGCGCAAGGCCAGCTGCTCAAGAGCATCGTCGCAGCGCTGAGGTTGGCCGGCTTCGAAGCAGCGAATGCATCGGCCATAGAGATGTTCCGCTCGCATGTGGAAGAGTACATGCTCAAGTTTCTCAACCATGCACACTCCTCGATGAATGACTGCAGACGCACAACACCGACAGCATTGGACTTCACCGCAGCCATGAGGTCCATGTCGAATGCCCATACCGCATCTCTGCTCGAACCTCAGCTGCATCTAGCACTACCACAAGAAATTTCATGTCCTGTTCTGTCCGAGCCGGCGCCAGAACCTCCACCAGCGCCAGACTTTGGAGACCTCTTACAACCTCTCATGACAACCACACCACCTCCATGGATACCCTCACACTTTCCCGCCCTGCCGCCGCAACACGCGTGGAAGCAGACTGCTGTGTTCCCCGAGCGGGAGAAGGATGCAAGGAAGATGCGCGAGAAAGCTACAGAGGAAGGCATGCTCGCGGAGCAGGCACTTCGAAAGCTAGCCGCAGCAGCAAAGACAAGCGCCGCCCACTCGGAAACAAGACGCAGTAGTACACTGAGCGGTTTAGGCAGGGCCAGAACGAGTGCTCCGACCAGAGTGAGAGCTCGGGCTAGTCAGGATACGTTTGCTGATGTACTGAAGGATGTGGACGGTTCGGATGAGACTGGAGAGGTGGGAATGGAGATTGTCAGAGACGATAGAAGAGACCTTGGAATGCCTGAAGGAGTGTCTGTGAATCACGAGATTGGGCATTGGAGGAGGAACGGCGCACGGAAGACCGCGAGAGTGTGAGACCACGGTGCTCAACAGGTTGCTTTTTGGGTATATAGCGTGGCGCTGGTGGAGTTAAGCGTGTTGCTTGGGCGAGTATTGTGTCGCTGATACATAGCGACCTCCATCTCTGGTCGAGTGGCATTATTCATGRGGCATATGAGGCTTTTCCTCAGCACGATTCCCTCAGTGACACAATTGACAGTCCTCGAATCGTTACTCGTCATATCGCCCTTCCCATGCAGTAGTCTCCACAGTCAAGCCATTCGCACATCTGGAAGCCGGAATCAGCATTCGTTGATACATGATGTTTGCTCGTAAATCCGAGAGATTTTGGACCAAGTCAAAGCCACTCACTTTCGAAACAACCTCAATACCGGCAAGCAAACCACTCTACTTGCAGGATGTTCTCTCGGCCCGTTTAAATCGCACCTATACTGGAACAGCTCCTTGAGATCACACTTCTTGAGGTCCTCGATTGGCGGTTTGCGAGTCTTGCCGGAGGGTAAGTGATTGACACGCTGGGCCAGCTCGGACGCAGGAAAGGCCTCGACCAGTGGCGCCATCTTATTGAATACTAGAAGCTCGCTCCGTTTTCAAGACGACACCATTCCTCGTTGATTTGATGATGCTGTATCCAGAGGATGATTGCAAGTCAATATGAGTGCAGAGGAGCTGGGGAAGAAGTTGTTGGCGGAGGTGGAAGAGGTTGGCTTGGACGAGGTATGCACACTTTTCGAACCTGAACAGAATATTGAATGTGACTGACGATTCCACAGTTACTGCATACGGTTTTACGGAGTGATGAGTCTCGAGACGGTCGCTTCGGTCTGTCTCAGCTGGATACCATGCTTCAATGCATTGGAGAGATCCGCTCATCAACAAGCAGCCTCCCGCCAACGCCTCCCATCATCGAGCTGCAATCACTATATCCAGGAGGCGGTAAAACGCACTTACTCTACCATCTCACAGCGCTCGCAGTTCTCCCAACGAGTGTTGGAGGTAAGCAAGCAGCTGTGGTCATCATCGACACAGACAGTAGGTTCTACGTTCCTCGTCTCGCCCACCAGATCAAGCGACAGGCCGCCATCAACCTAAAGGATGCCGTGCCTCCTTCAGACTTGGACGAGATCGTGCTCGTCGCCCTCAAGCACGTCCACATCTTCTCTCCTCAATCTCTAGCATCCACAATAGCAACCATCACCTCCCTCTCGGCCTACCTTTTCAACGCCACAAAACACCACTCCTTCGACCGCACCATATCCTTCATAGCTCTGGACTCCGCGTCGGCGTTCTACTGGCAACACCGTACAGACACCGACGATGCTGCACTCATCACTTCAACCTCAATCGGATCCAAACACACCTCCCAACCAAATGGTTACGTCCAACTTGCGGCCTCACTCAAAAACGCCATGCGAATCTTCCACACATCGCTGATTTTCACCTCCTGGCACCACGGCCACGTCAAGGATCCAAGCTCAAATCTCGGCCCGGACGCCCAATCTTTTCGAACATCTCTCCCAGCACCATGGCCAACTCTACCGACTCTTCGTTTGGTCGTGCATCGGGCACCAGTGRGGAAGTTACCTATCGAGATCAGCGTGGAAGATGCTCTCCGGGAATCTGAATCAAGGCAGAAGGTTGTCGAGAGGGGAAAAGTGGAATGCTTTGTGAATGAATCTGGGATTGAGGAGAGCGTGATGCAAAAGTTGCGCGCGAGAGGGGCTGGGTTTGATTTTTACATTACGGAGTCTGGTGTAGACTTTGCTGAACAGCTGTAATGCGCTTGGGCAACCTGGAAGTTTGTCATGAGCATCGCTTTTCGGTTGTGGTATAAGTCATCTATCTAAAAATGCTTGCAGCTCCGCTTTGGGCTTTCGAAACGCCTTGCAATGTGTTCGCGCGCTCGGTGAAGAGCTGCAAACAGAACATGCCGTGGTATGTTCTTGTCGTGAATTTGCTGAGTGAGGTTGAAAACAAGAAGCACATCATCCGCTAGCCATTCCCCTTGCCTGWGGGCTCTAAAAGCCGCTTCGTTCCAGGTGCAAGTGCGCTCGCAGCGCACTATCCCGCCATGTGTGCCTCCATCGCAGCCTGTGGTCCGTGATTTCGTGAGCTGTAAATATGATCCGTCTACAAATCGGCGTCGTCCTCGTCGGGAAGAGGCATGTTGGACGCATCCTCCATTTCCTTCTGATACTGCGCCATAACGGCCTGGTCAACCTGAACCTCTGGTGGCGCGAGAGCTGGAGCAGCGACGAACTCCTAAATGGCTGTTAGCGGAGGTAAATCAGAAGAAGCGTTCAGAAGACCTACCAGAGCTGGGTTGCCGACAAGCTTGCGTGCGAGCCACAGGAATGGCTTCTCGAAGTTGTAGTTGGACTTGGCGGAGATGTCGTAGTACTGGAGGTTCTTCTTGCGGTGGAAGGTGATGGTCTTGGCCTTGACCTTGCGCTCCTTCACATCGACCTTGTTGCCGGTAAGAACGATTGGGATGTTCTCACAGACACGGACAAGATCGCGGTGCCAGTTGGGCACGTTCTTGTAGGTAATGCGCGAGGTGACGTCGAACATGATGATACCGCACTGGCCGTTGATGTAGTATCCATCGCGCAGACCACCAAACTTCTCCTGGCCGGCGGTGTCCCAAACATCGAACTGAATCTGTCCGAGGTTCTATCCTGTTGTCAGATACTGWCTCCTCCCTTCAGATCCCACGTGGGCGCATGCTTACCGTGGTGAATCCGAGAGGGTGGACCTCGACTCCGAGCGTGGCAATGTACTTCTTCTCGAACTCTCCGGTCAAATGGCGCTTGACGAAGGTGGTCTATCCGAGAATGATGTCAGCTGAAACTCTTCACTTTTGCCGCGAGCCCGCCTGCCAGATTGCAGGCAAGTTCATGACATTGTGTCATATGTAAAATGTCCTACCTTTCCGGTACCGCCGTCGCCGACAAGGACGAGCTTGAAGGTTGGGGTCTGAGACTGGACTTCCGCCATATTTGCTCGAGGGGTGGTGGGTAGGTTGATGCGGAGAAGACGAGCGCGAGCGATCGAGTTGGTGGGTGAAGTGTTGCTCGGTCGAAGGTGGTGGTGTTTCGACGATCGAGGTTGTGGTTGTTGTGGTAGTGGTGGATGTTGTTTTGAGAGGTTCAAATTTCCAACCAGCCCCTCACAGCAGGCTCCCAACAGTGATCGGCAAACCTTCCTTGGGCACCAGATGCTTCCGAATCGAAACTTTCCCTCTTCTCTTCACTCCACTCTTCACTCCGCTTCACCCACTCCGGCTACCCACACACTCAAGCCGCCACGGACACGCTGAGATTGAGTATACACATGTATGCCTCAGTGAACACCGTCACGGTTCCTCGCGTTTGCTTCGCCGCCAGCTTCATCTACCGAGGGGAACGCTATGTCTACGTGCGATAGTGCCACGTCGAGACTCTACGTGGCTAGCATATCCTGTAGAAGAATACTTGGCCAAGTGAAATCATTGTTGTTAGACAGTGCTGCCTTCGCAGCCGGGGCCGATCCATCGACCCCAAAAGGACTGGTTGATGCGGACGGGCTTGTGACATTGCCTCAATGATCTGACGGCATGGGAACAGTCCGACGCTGATAGTACTCAGATCATCCTTCAAAGCGGAGAAACATCCAAGGCTATTGGTCTGCTCCGGTGTACATCTCACTCTGGAGCGTTCGGGTGATGTCTGGAGGCTGAGGCTTGCTTCACTAATACCTTGAAACATTGCAGATCGACCAACGGAGTGTGCTGTGGCGGACCTTGGGGGAGGGGTACGTAGTAGGCGGATGTGGATATCATCGCGTCTTTGATATTCTCGCAATGCGGTCTCTGTGCGGGCGTTTGGGCTGTCATACAGCTCGAAAGCTGCGCTACGAAGCGTTCGGTTGCGCTATACGACATGCTATTCAAAGTGTGAAGAAGCCGTCGTAATCGAAGATCACTAATTGAACCCATGTTATTGACCGTATCCACCGCACAGACACTCAATCTACATCCCTGCTCGTCGTGGCGTTCTCCAGGGCCCAGGCGTGCACAACATTCATTCCAACCAACTTCCTGCAGCCCACACCCCAACGCACGCAATAAAGTGTTCACCGCGCGATCATGGGAGGTCGCGATTTAACTTGCGCCGCCACAGTGGCACTGTACTGGTAACACAGGTCATTGATTTGGCCGCCTCGTTGTAAACACTTCATCCATCCAGCGGCATGGCCACAGCGTCCGCTCCTGCTGTCCCGACCCACCCGCTCGCTTATATCTACGCGACAACCAAGATCTAGAGCTTTACATTCTTCGTTCGCGTTCTTTGCTCCTACATCCTCCTGATTGCCCAATTGCTTTCTGCTGCAGCCACGGGACGACCGCCCATTCGCGCCTAATAATCAACCTTGGGATGGACTCGGAAGAAAAGTCCGCTGGTTGTTCCCAGCCGCAGAACTGACCATTGTGGAACACAAAAGCCCTGCGACCGCATGTCGAGGCATTTCTCCTCCACGACTGTAACCGCCTTCCGACCGAGGACTCGTAATTAGGGGATCAAAAAGATGAGGATACCCATCCGAATTCAGCTGGGCGGAGTGATTCTAGTCTCATCTTTGATTGGACTTGCTGTCATCTCCATCGCGGTATGGGTCACTATACACGCATTCGTGCTGGACCTTCGGGCATCGCGGCTGGCATTGACTGCCTCTCTCAAAGCAGCTCAATTAGCCACCAATCTTGATATCATGCAGACCAGCTCTGGTTTCGTCTCCACGAGGATACTCATCCAAAACGCCCTGACCCGATACAACACCAGAGACAACAACACTGCTGCCAATTGGGTCAACAGTATTGCAGATATACAAGCTGCGATTGGAGGAGATGCTTCCCTCGGACAGGCATTGCTGCTTCAGATCAGGATCTGGCCGAGAGATGATGATGGACCTGGAAGCCTGGGAGGACTCTTGAACGTTACAGCACAGAGCGTACTTGATAACAATATACCACTCCCATACAAGTACGAGAATGGGACATCAATACTCATGGGCGCAAATGATACAGACGTGAGTGGTGGGTACTGATCAACACAAAGGGTACTCCAAGCTGACGCACTCAGTCCGGTTCCTGGGGGTATCCACCTAATTTGTACCCTAACCTGACATACTTCACCGAACCCTTCAATGCGACTTACAGGAATTCTCGAGCCATGTACCAGGGTGTGGTTTTGATGCCAGGCGCTGCTCTACTTCTCGGCCCCTGGCGGGTCAGCCCAAGCCTCGATCTTGTTTCAATATCCATGCCGATCAGCGACAACAATAATCTGGATCTGGTCTTGGGGTACATGACAGTAGTGATGGATGCAAGATTGATCATGAGTGTCTTGACATCAGATCAAGGCCTTGGAGATTCCGGATCAACGCTATTGCTTGGTCCAGCCGATCCCAGCAATGTCTTCTCGAGTGATATCATGAATAGCACAGCCAGCAGACAAAGGCCCCAATTCGAGGTTCACTACGTTGTTCCTGTGAATGAGACCTTCAAAGACCGCCATCCRGATCATGTTCTCGGAGCGGCCAACTCTCCGTTCAATGCCAACGACTTCTCCGTAATCTACAGTGCGCTGGCCAAGGCAGATCTGAGGTCTTCTGATAGCTCCGGGTCCAGTATCCACGCCATAAACGAGAATGGTGACAAGGTCAGCGTTGGATATTCGCTACTTACAAGTCCACTTGTCGATTGGATCGTCATCGTCGAGCAGAGCCGAAAGGAAGTCTGGCGGCCAATAAACAGACTTAGGAATGTCATATTGTCCTGCCTCTTCGCGACAGCGATTCTGATGGCTTTGGTGTCGTTCCCGCTTGCCCATGTGGCGAGTCTGCCGATCATAAGACTGCGACAGGCTGCCGCCCGTTCCATGGAGCCGCCGGGAAACAGTCGGAGCAGCCTGGGATCATCGTCTGTCGACTTAAACCGGGGAGAAGTCAACGTCGTCAGAGGCATTGCCGGCTCTGATGGCGAAGTCGGCAAGGAAGGCGCCATGGTGTATTCGAACCCTGTTTCCAAGTGGAAACAGAAACGGCAAGAGGCAACGCAGGCGCGACGGGATGAGAGGCGTAAGCGGGCTTTCAGGATACCTGGCAAGGTCAAGGAGCGTAAATATTGCGTTCGGGATGAGCTCTCCGAATTGACTTCGACGTTCAACGAAATGGTACGCATATTGAGGGGTGATGGCACGTGTACAACACTGATATCTCACAGAGCGATGAACTCATGAGTGAGTGAACGTTTCCAAATTCCTCAAAATTTCGGTAGCTAACGTTGTTGCGCCCCCAGTGCAGTACAGCAGACTTGAGGTGCGGCTGTCTACCTGCTTAACATTTCACGGTCTGACCTCTTTTAGGAGCGTGTCCAGCAAAGGACTGCAGAGCTAGAAACTTCGAAGAAAGCTGCTGAAGCTGCGAATGAAAGCAAAGTAAGTTGTCTTTGCTCGCTGAACTTGCAGKCAGCGCGATCGATCGTTGACACTACGGCCACAGACTCTGTTCATCGCCAACATCTCCCATGAGCTCAAAACGCCCCTCAAGTATGTAGTCATACGATTGCGAGTTCTTATGCTAGGAACAGGACTGACTTCTGGCAAAGCGGCATACTTGGCATGACAGCGGTCTGCTTGTCAGAACCAGACCCCATCCGCCTGAAGCGATCGCTTGGCATCATCTACAAATCTGGAGACTTGCTACTGCATCTGCTAAACGACCTACTCACCTTCTCCAAGAATGAAGTCGGACAGCATTTGAGCCTTGACGAGAAAGAGTTCCGCCTGCGAGACATACAGACACAGACTCTGGCTATCTTCGAGAAGCAGGCCAGAGAAGGTGACATCACATTGAAAGTAGAATTTCAAGGTGCTGACAACACTCTCGACTCTGAGCGGCGACAATACAACGGACCAGCGGACACCGGAAAAATGCAGGACATGATTCTCTGGGGCGACGTGTACGTATACCTGACGAGAGCATGACACCTTTTCCGAAGAGATTCGTAAAGCCTTTGCCGGCTTTCTGAAGCTTTGCAAAGGGAGATAACTCGCACTCTGTCTGCAGTGTATCAAGCTAACATGGACTGATCGACACCAGGCATCGAATCTTGCAAATTGTGGTCAATCTCTGCAGCAATGCGTTGAAGTTCACTCCTAAAGGCGGCTCGGTAGTACTCACCGTTCGATGTCTGCCCGAACTACCTCCTGCAGCATCAAGAAGTACAAGCATGAACTCTCGCCAATCGCGCAATGATTCATCACGACATCGTACCTCCGATACTTTCACCCTGCCCGCGAGACCCAGCTTGGCAAATGTTACAAAGGAGAAATCACAGGTCTTTTCAGTCACAGACAGGAATAGCTCTCCACCGCCCGGAAAGTTCTTGTACTTTGAGTTTGAAGTGCAGGACACTGGACCAGGTGAGTGTACCCAGTTTTGCTTTGAAAAGATCTTTTGGTTTCTTGGGCTGACTTTCCCGTTCGTTCAAGGCATCCAGGAAGAAATGCTGAGCAAAATCTTCCTGCCATTTGTTCAAGCAGATCTAGGTCTTAGCAAAAAATACGGAGGCACCGGGCTAGGGTTATCAATCTGCTCGCAGTTGGCAAGCCTGATGAAGGGTTCTGTCACTGTGAAAAGCACTGTGGGTGTGGGAAGCATATTCACTCTGAAAATGCCACTGCGTCTCGTCCAGTCTCGTCCGGAGAGCTCACCGGGATCTCTAACCGGAATGCGCACGGAGACTTCTAGCAGAAGTGCATCCTTCGAGAACGACGACAGATCGCAAGCTTATGGAGTACATGATGCTCTTGAAAGCCCTCTCGCTGAGACTCCGGAGACCACAAAGCCACAGCAAACTGCCGGCGTGGGAACCGTTTCGCAGCCTCGATTAGTTGGGCTCAGTCAACCTTTTTTTGCCGCTAGCCAACCCATGGAGTCGCCGAACTCACAATCTGGAGCTATGAAACATGTCAGCACCGAAGCCACTCGTGGCGATAATAGAATACGAGTCCTGGTGGCGGAGGATAACAAGATCAACCAAGAGATTGTGCTTCGTATGCTCCGGCTGGAAGACATCTACGACGTGACGGTTTGTTCAAGTCTTGTATCTGTGCTCTGAGATCTCAAGCTAATAAATTGTCGGGACAGGTCGCCAAGGACGGGCAAGAAGCTCTAGATCTAGTGAAAGAGTCGATGCGTGGCGATGATCATCAAGCGTTCAGTAAGCTCACATCACTGTGTCTCTGGTGAGGTAACGCTTGGACGGCTGCTGACATTTTCTTGTAGACCTCATATTCATGGACGTGCAGATGCCCAATGTGGATGGTCTGCAAAGTACACGCTTGATACGTGAGATTGGATATCAAGCACCGATCGTTGCATTGACTGCTTTTGCCGAGGAGAGCAACATCCGAGATTGTCTGGATTCTGGCATGAACTACTTTCTGAGCAAGCCGATTCGCAGACCACAACTGAAGAAAGTGCTGAAAGAGTACTGCCAGCCGATACCCGAGGAGACCGAGGAAGCTGCGTCACCTGGAGAGCAAACCTCAGGGCACGGCGGCGGTACCAACACGACCATTGTCATGGTCAACAAGGCACCCGAACAGCCATCTGCCAGCAAGGGCGTGCAAGTAGACGAGAAGAACGGACCGGAGTGAGAAGGWCAATGACTTTGACGATGCTTTGACTATGCAAGTTCGCTTTCATGTCATCCCAAACATGTTTGAGCGAAGGTGTTCCGGCGTTTACCAATCTTCAAGGGGGTGCGAAAGAGAAAAAGTCAATACAGATCCCTACATCAAGCGCATATTGTACACCTTCCTTCCCAATGAATGGTGAGTGTTGACTAGAAAGCAGCAATTTCTGGTGGGAATAAGCTCTGTTGTAGAGAAGCAGCATCAAACCTCTTCTCTGGTGGACTTTCCAAAAGAGAGAACTCCTGCCACAGTACGCTCGATTCCGCACTTATCTCAACGATCCGTCGGTCCATCTGTGACAAGAAAACGTCCATGGCTGTGGTAGTCTCCTTTCCCACTCCAATTCTTATCATTTGGGCTCGTAGTTGAATCTGCTGTATTGCTGCTTGCTGAAGATCTTGAGTGTACTGGTTGAGAGCTTCTAGAAATCTCTGCCCTGCCTTCATGACTGTTCTTGAGTCGGTGTTGGAAATTCTAGATGGCACGGCTGAACGTCAGCACACTACAGCTTGAGGATTTTACGCGACACGTCTGCTACGAGATGGTAACGGAAACGGGAAAAGAATTCATCAGATATTGAGCGTGGGGAAAATCTCAGGGGGTTGGAAAGTTTCACTTACACTTCAGAATGTGATTGCCGTAGCTCAGCAATATAAGCAGGTCCAAAAGTAGAACCATATCGTTCGCAGAAACCCGTGAGTTTTGTTTGAAAGTCTTCAACTCCAGGAGAGCATTTCGTATTCATAGGGACAGTCGGTAAGAACCCGATATCATCAATATCCTCGTCATTATTTTGGTTCTCCCGAGGATGAGGTATCCCGTGAGGACATGTCCTTCTCTTGGGAAGACTTGGCCGCTCGCTATCCTCCTGCTCATCTCTGAACTCGCTCGCTTTCCTCTTTGCGCCAGTCATCATATCTACTAATAGTAAAAGTCCTAGTGGGATCTTGCATGAAGTGAAGTGAGGATGGATAGCTCTGCTAACTTTGAATGGTAAATGCTGCTGGCGCCACTCGATCACGCAATTTTGAGCGGGGGCATTGGCCGAGACTACTAGCTGGTGTTTTTTATAAGTTGGTCTTGGAAATTGAATTCAAGATATTGTTTGATGAATGTGATACGTAGGGCAGTATCTGGACGCCTCAGATTTGCATTGGTGACCGGTTCTCCCTCTTTGCGAGTTGGAGACTTCTGCCAAGCTCCCGACTAATCACACTCACGTACAACTATCTGACCTGCGTTGGAAAGGCCATTCGCAAGGCTGCAAGTATTCAACGAGACTCAGGTAGCCTACGTTCAGATCTGGTCCCTTTCACCCCAAGCCTTCACCCCTATCTCTGCGACAACACATTCCACAAAGCAATCGAGTTGACGACTGACAGTGTAGTGGTAGTGGCAAGCGATACGACCACGATGGGATACTTCTTGTAGAATGCGACTACACCTCCACGCTCTGGCTGTCGCGGCTCACGCCCTTCGAAAAGCTCTTGAATGCCGGCATACGCATCCTCTAAATCATTGATCCTGTCCATGAATGGGGACTGCTGCTTCTTTTCTCGCTTAATCAATGCTCGCTTGTTGATCTTGTCTTGAGATATCTTCCAGTTCGCAAAACGGACGGTCGGTCTAGACGCACTGGGCCGCAATGCAGGATGAGTTCGGTTGCGAGGACCTTGTTCAGCGGGCGCAGATCGTGTAGAGCTCTCCGAGGTTCTGCTCCCAAAAGCGAAGAGGTTCCGGGCTCGCGCCAGCAGACCAGATGGTCTAGCATCTGACATTGTATTTCCAGCAGCGGTCCATTGCGAGATCCTGTGCTTTCGAGCCTTGCGTCTCTCCCTCTCTAGGTACCTTGCCCTTTCCTTCGCTAGGTCATCCACCTTTTGCTGCGCTCGAGCTAGTTTACGTAGTTCCAATTGGTACTTCATGTAGCCATCCAGCGCGGCGACGTTCTCGATCCACTTCGCCTTCTCTCCCGCTGTAACCCCCAAGCTACATTTCGAAGGTCTCATCTGGATAGTGGTGAGAAGGGGTAAGGTCAGCAGATCCCGCGCTTCCTGCATGGTCTGGAAATCGTCCGCTGTGAAACTGTCGACGCATGCCAGACGATTGAATTCCTCAAAAGTCCGCTCCCGCACTTCAACGTCAAGTGTACGGATACCCTTGCATCGCTTGAGGTGAGCAAAAGCCGAACAAGCTTCTGCAATGCTATCGGAGGCAAAGTAGCAGGAGTCCCAGACACAGCTGAACCGGGTCAAGCATTTCCTTAGAGTGGGCGAAGAATCGCAAATTGAGTTGAACACATAGCGTTCGCCGCAGCTGATTTCTCTCTGCCGAAACCACTGCTCGGTAGCTTCCTCAAAGAATTTCTTGCTCACTCTCATGTCGAGGAGGGGACATATTGGTGTTTCTCGTGGTACGACCGGAGTTAAACGTAGCTAGGAATGGATGAGAAACGAAGTCATGCTCATGTGAGATACTTCTTACACTGCCATACTTTCTCCTGTCACGTTCCCTTCGCAAGTAGTCAGATAGCGAGGTCTGCAACACGTCAGAGATGGGTCGTAGAGCGCCTCGCTTGGCACATCTACAGCCAAATGATAGGGCCTACTTGCCATTTTAAAAGCGCCATCATGCTCGGACTCGTATGCATGCCGGTAGCACTCATCTCTCAGCTCTCGAGGTAATTTTGAGAAGAACAACGACAACGCAGGCGCGGCGGGAGTAACATCTTCCGTGGTGTCCATCTCATCTGCTGCTGTCTTGTATATCCTCGTTTCGAAGCGGGTTTTCATATCATGTTCCCTGTACATGATGGTCTGAATCATGACGGAGAATGTTCGACAGCCTCTGATGATGATGGCAGTGAGGTTGAGRCGGCACAGGGGAATTGTGGACCAGCGTTTGGGGGTTCACATCGCACACTAGCGTCTTATCGCTCGACGCTAGTGGATAAGAGGTTGGGGAGGTTCCACTACGTAGGTAGATTCACATTGCGACCTTGCACGATGGTTCTCGGTTCTGCTTCGTCTGGACTGAATCTCTTTGAGGTATGCCACAGGCAGATTGCGCTGCAATGTGCCTTCTCCACGACAGCATGCTGTGGATCGATTACTCCCAAAGCTTGACCTGGCTTGCTCTCTCATGATCATTCATCATTTCGACGTTTCTTCGTAGCAAGCCTACTTGGCCTTCAATTCTACATCCTCCTCCGTATTGGCCTCGCCGCCAGTTTCCGCCTTGGCGCCAACTTCCTTCCCATCCACATCGGCGAGCATGACGTCTCCATCCGAGTCCTTCAAATTGACCTTGTCGGCCTTGTCCATGTTCTCCCTCAGCATTTCGACATCCTTCTCCACATCCTTGAAATCAAGACCCGGCTTGCCCGGTTCTATACCCTCCATGCCATCCTGCTTTGAGTTCATCGCCTCATCAGATGACGGGGGCTGTGGTGATTTACTCCTGCCCCGTCCCACCGCAGCYTCCATGTCCAAGACCGCATTTCCTGCTTCTATGTTCTGCCGCTGAGGTCCCATGTCTTCCATACCAATCACATCTGGTCCTCTTGCGTGTGGCTGCTCCTCATCCATAGGGACTTCAAGAGGCATGGCCACTGCAGCAACCGCTGCGACGTCTCGCCCCACTGCTGCAGCTCCACCAGATATCAGTGTCCTTCTTGGCGCCAGTGCCGCGCCGTTCGGGCCCACCGCAACCACGCCTGCCTCTTGCTCTTGTCGCAAGAGTTCTCCTTGGGTGATAGCGCCTTGCTCTCGTAACTGAGCCTCCATGGAGGACTCCGACGAGCTGCTAGCATCGCTTTGTTCTGACAACGTAGGAGAGGCAATAGGTGAGGAGCTCGTATAAGCAGAATTGTTGGTGGTACTCGCGATGCCATTGACGGTGACGGACACGGTCTCGATACTACCCGCACCATGCGGTCCGTCAATGGTTTCGGTGCTCTCGCTGTGTAGCTCACCGTCTGTGCCAGAAGTAGCAGATGCAGGGGTGAGAGCGTTGCCATTGGTAGCCAGCCATGGAATCGGAGTGAGAAGCGCACCACCCAGACTCTCATCGCTACCGAGGCTGTCCCTCTCTGTAATGCCATTCGTTTGAGGTGTTCCGTTGGTGAGAAAGCCAGGGTTCGTCGAGACTTGCATCGTGGGCAGCGGGAAGTTGGAGACTGGGGAGCATACTGATACGACGCGGTCCAAAGCCCGCAAGTATGCATTCAGATGTCGATAGTGGGCTTTGGGCCGTAGTACCAATTCCGCTAGTCGTTGAATCGTGTACGGAGGACTCTCGCTGAAATCGTGCTCTAGTATGCGCCGAGACATCTGGTATGAGCTGAGCAGGTCGGGTGGTAGGGTACCTGGTGGCGCCTGTACACCGTCGGCCTGCGAATCTCGTTCTGTGAGTTGCGACTCGACAGCATCAAACGTTGTTGTTGAGGTGGCCGGCGGCGCACGACCCGCTGCGATGTCTGTCGGCGCCTCATTCTCTTTTGCACTATTCTGACTGGCAATCAAGCCATTGTTGCTGGCCTCGGATTCGGTTGCATCGGTGTCGCTCTTGGGAAGACGAGGCGGTGTCGAGGCAACAACCTGTGGATCTATGGGCGGGGGCTGAGTCGCAGGATGTGGTAGCGTCGGGATGGGGAACTCGTTGTGTACAATCTATGAACAGATCAGAATCGTGGTCGCGCGTGAGACGGAGACTAGGGCGATGGCGCACATCGTGTAGGCGTTTGAGAAGGCTTTCCAGCACGCGAGGCCAATCTGCGCTGCGACGTGTCAGCGGTTGCGCGTAGAGAAATAGTCGAAAGTCCTCACATATCTAATGAGCCATCGCGAGCCGCAGTTTCAAGTATGTCCTCGCTGGAGTCCATTGTGAATGTTGCACTTTTAAGTTATTGCCGAATGACGGAGGGGAAAGATGTGGGAATAATTGATGGAAGCTTTGAGGAAACGCGAGACGCATCATCATCATCACGTGCATCCGCGATCCTCATCCTGGAGATTCCAGACATGATGATTCCTGTGAAATTGATGAACGTCCGGCAATGCTTACCTGTGATGCTATGCTATGCCGCAGGAGCTGCACTTCTCTTTGGCGCAAATGTAAAGGAGCGGCCCCTCTTTAAAGGTACCTTAATCAGTGAGGGGTTGATGATGCTGTACCAGTTCACCCATATAAGAGTAGAGAGACGCCAAAGGTGAAGTGCTGTGGACCTCGCGGTGCATTCTTCTACGAACGAAAACTACCTTATCCTTGGACAACCGCAACGCCGTCGCTATTGATCTTCAAATCCGTTCGATCCCACCAAGACCATCAAACACAATGCAGTACGGTCCAGTGACGAATTTCACTATCCACGGAAAGATTGTAGCCATCACGGGAGGTGGCTCTGGAATCGGACTTGCACTGGCCAAGCTCTGTCACACACAGGGCGCTCGCGTACTGATAGGCGACTTGAAATTGGTCGCTGATGCTGAAGCCTTTGTCTCTGAAGCGCCGGCTGGGGAGGTGGTCTTCCAACACTGTGACGTGACGTCCTGGAAATCGCTCCATGACCTGATTACGGCCAGCGTTGACGAGTTTGGCGATGTTCCAGACTGTTATGTGCCGTGCGCTGGCGTCTTC
This sequence comes from Ramularia collo-cygni, assembly GCF_900074925.1. Classification (NCBI taxonomy): domain Eukaryota; kingdom Fungi; phylum Ascomycota; class Dothideomycetes; order Mycosphaerellales; family Mycosphaerellaceae; genus Ramularia; species Ramularia collo-cygni. Next base: position 892,305 of record NW_019716264.1, read on the forward strand.
GAGCCGCCGTTTAGCAACTTTTGGTATGGGGCAGATCTCTGAAAATTAATCCCACTGACGATGCCAATGCTGCTAGGGACGACAACGAAGCAAATGAGTACAAGTCTATGCAAATCAATGTCAACCATCCAGTGAAGATGACGCGATTGGCGATGCGCGCACTGGCTGGAGCAGAGAAACAGGGGGTGGTTTGTTTGATTGCGTCGTCCGCAGGCATTCGAGGCAACTATTTGGCCTCCCTCTATGCGACCTCCAAGCATGCAATCGTAGGCTTCGCCAAATCGATGGGCCAGGCCGATGTCGAAGAGGGCGTGAAGATCGTTTGCGTTCTACCCGGGATGGTGCAGAGTCCGCTGTAAGCTTCCGACTGACGAAATTCAAAGTGATCCATGGCTGATATCTGCGCAGGTGGGAAGATCRACAAGATGATATGGTGGTGAGAACGCAGTACACRAAGCGCCTGGAGGAAGCCCTTCAACCAAATGACATTGCTGAACTGATGCYGAGGATGATTGTACGCCAGAATTATGATGGTGGGACATGCGTGCTGAAAACCAAGGCTGAAGAGAGGATTGTTGAAGAGGGCTTCGCAAAGTCTGCCGGCAAATACGACCCTTCGCCGAGGCCAGAGCCAGATTTGGGGAGAATTAAAGATGTTATACAGTCCGAGAGGGGCAGGAAGTGGTCGTGAATTCCCGTAGCTATGCAGCAAGAATGATAAAGAGACTGGGTCGCGGAATTTCTATGGGCCTGGGCGCTTCCGCAGGTCAAGATGGAATGCCAATGGCTTTCAAAATGACAAGCATCTCCTGCTGCTTGCCAGGCTCTTTCATGCGTTTTGCACGCCGCCGGAGATCGGATGCAACCTTCGAACTCGGTTGAGGGCCGATATACTTCCATTTCGCCTGCGGGCGATGCGGATCAGCGCGCATGTGAAGCCACTTTCGTAGGCTTTCCAGACTTCGCGGTGGCTGACTCGAAGCGTTGAAGCAAATGGTGAGATTTTCGTTTTTGGTGAGCTTGCTCTCCTCTGAAGGGGGAACCCGCGCCATCCAGGTTAGTAAACCTTCGAAATTGAATTCCGTAATGTCGCATCGAATGGGACACAGTGAATGGATCATCGGCAAGACCTCGTTGCGGACTTTCCTGCTCGTGAGAGTCAAAGCATGGGGAGCTTTGTACCCTTCTTGTTGACTGGGTGGCGTTATGTGGATGGTCACATTCTGGAGGGCCAGCTTGTAAATCTCGATTCTCATTTCAGCGGGCAGGTCGAAAAAGGTCACTCGTGGCCTTTGTATGGCAATCTGTTTGGGAGGCGCTGGCGCAAGACGCCGATGCGTGGTCGCCATGGTGGTACTTCGAGTTGTGGATGTTGTTGGAGGCGGCGCAGACGGGCGGGGAGAAGTGATTTATTTATCCACAGATTGGCATGGTTCAGGAGGACCTTTGCCTGGTTACGGTACAAGACGCCACTAAGCGCCGCCCCAGAAGGTCCGGGGATGAGGTTCCTGTCGAAATAGTCGGCCGGTGAGCCGCGTGAGACGGCAACAGTTGTCAGTTGCGCGGTGATGTATTGCGATCCAGGTCAGCACTCCATCGAACACTTTCACTCGCCGGCGGCCGCAGCTGTAAACTCCAAAGTTAGTGATCTTGATGGTTCGCAAGGCGGAGGTTGCGGAGTAGGAGAGATCACGAAAGAAGGAAGCGCCGCGCCAAATGACTAAGACTTTTAAAACTGGCACAATAAGGTAAGACCGGGATCATGACGAGCAACGTTGAAAAGTATTAAGATTGTTGCAGCAAATATCACATGTTGCTACAGTAAGTGCCGCACTAGTCGCAAAGACGAATCAATTATTGCTCCTCCGTAATGTCAAGACTGCCATCCATGAGATGCGAACAAGGACTTCAACGCCAGCCCTGGCCTCCGCACCTTCGAGCCGTTCCCTCTCTTGATCCACTCATCATGGTACGACCATGAGAAGATGCTCCCGATCAGTGTTCCGGCCACAGCGACTCCGCCAGACTATACAGCTCTACGAAGTTCTCGTAGTCCTTCTCATACTTGCCCATCTTGCCATCTCTCACAGCATCGATGTGCGTGGATGTGCCGGCCTCCTTGGTGAGCAGCCTCTGCTTTCCCCACTGGAGAAGCACCAGACTTTTCCGAATGACCCTGGAGCGAATGCCCTGATCAGTTGACAACGKCTTCTCACCTGCACGACGACGGTGAGCCTGCACGTCGTCAGGAACTGGCATGCCCCGCTTCTCCGCCTCAATCTCCTTCTTTGCGAGCTCGCCGCCAAACTGACGATAGGCAACAAGTCCAGGGAAGCATACCACACGGACAATAGCCTCGCTCTGGCCCTCCATGCCCGGCTTCAGAATCGCACGTTCGTGGCCGTTCACAATCTTCCTATCATAAGGGCTTCCTGCAATCATGTCGGCGAGATTGTAAGCCTCCATGCGGCCAGGCTCGAACTCCTCGYCCTTGAARGTCGGTGGCCAGTAGTAGACAACGTCTGAAGCTGTACGCAGCATCCGGCTGAGCTTCGCAGCGTGAGCGACAATCAAGCCCAAACCGGTCGCCAAATCTACCTCTGGGCAGAATGTACCCAGCACTTTCAATAGCTTGCTGGCAATATCCGTCACTGCCTTTTCGAAGCTTGGCAATTTTACATCTGGCTTAGCCGCAGTGATGGCTGCCGCTCGAGACTCTGTGCGTGAGAATCCTGCATTGATTAGCCGGAAGTCTTTGTCATATATAAGGAGAATAAATCACCTTCGTCATCAATTTGTTCTTGCTCCAATGATTTCAGTCTCTCGGTCAAAGCGGTATCCCCTCCAAAGAGGAGCTCAGAAAAGACGTGCTCCTCCAGGGCTCGCGCAATGATACCGATCACGAGTGCCTCTCTGCACGTTTCATCAGTCAGCAGCTCCTCCCAGCCGGCCTCTCCTTGTGGTCCGCCTTGAGCGATACACCCAATGTATCGAATGAGCACTTTGTTGTCCTYGTTGTTGATCAGATCATCCATGAAGTATTCATCAACCGTGCCGGCAGTGTCCCTGGCGAACTGAACGATCTCATCCACCAAAAAGTTCAAGGCCTTGCAAACTCGATAGTCCTTCTTCGCGCAAGTTAACTTGCGAAATGGGGTGGCCGACCTAACTGACGAAACGCCTGGCTTTAGCGAATCCCAAAATTCACTTGCGATTTCCGGCGTATCATCTTTGTCCGGATCTTCATTAAGATGGTGGACGGTTTCAATGAGGTCACTTTGCAGTTGCTGCTCATCCAGATCCATGGACTCGATTTCGCTGATGAGATCCGACTCGGAGGCTTCGCTAGCACTGTCCAGATTTGGCTGTAGATAGCTACCGCTCGGGCCGGAGATCAGTGTTTCTTTAAACTCGACACGCCTATCAGGCGATTGACCCGCGGACTGTCGACGGTGTCTCGGCGGCATGTTGATCAGACTCAGTGCTTGGCTTGAGAATGTTTGAGAAGAGTTTGAAATGGTCTGAGTCGGGTGGAGCAACAAAGCAAGTGTTTGTCGCAACGGCATGTTTGTCGCCAGCCGGCCACGCAAGGGGCCCTGCAAGCAGCCCTGATGCATTCCAGGACTCCACAGCAACCACCCGAAATTCCTCATAGTCAACTGCGATCAACCGTCAAGCTGCCAGTCGTCGAGCCAGCTGCTCCACGCAGCAGCAGTAGTGCGATTGCCCCTCTCCTTTTTCAATGCCAAACGGCAGCAATCCACGAAATCCTGGCAAGCCGCGAGTCTTTTACGAGGCACTGGATCCATTTTGGCAAACCCTATTGGGTCTGCTGATTTGATGGCCTCCCGAAGCATGAAGTTGTTTCCACCACATGCTGCAGCGTACGGCGAATCGCCGACTAGCATACACAACAACGTGATTCCTAGGCTCCAGACATCGCTGGCAAAGGTCGGGGTGTTGAGGTCCTTCTGGATTCGCATCTGCTCCGGAGCCACTTCACCGGATGTCAAAAAATGTGAACAGAAGTGCTTGACGCGGCAAACTCACTATAATCCCAAGTACCTCCGGCATTTGATTCCGAATCGCCTGCTCCCGGAATAAACGCTGCAGAGAAGTCGATATACCGCGCCCGTATGACAGGCTTCGACTCTGTGGCATGCTCTGAGATATCAAGAAGGACATTGCCGGGTTTGATGTCTGCGTGGACAACTCCACTGGCATGCAAGAATTCCAAGCCGTTGACCAGATCAATGGCAATGCCGGGAAAGATGGCAATCAGCTCGAGATGCCTTGCGACCTCTGTCATCTGCTTGAGACGGTCATTCAAACCCTCCAGTGACCCTCCTATGAGAGCTTCGAAAACGAGCGAGCCGTTCCTATCGTCCAACCCGTAAAAGGCCACAATGAACTGGCTCGAAATCGAACGCCCCTGCAGGTGTGCTAGGACTTTGGCTTCTTGACCTGAGTAGGATGAACTGTTAACATGGACTCTGGCAGGGGATTCGGAGCAAATCGGAACATGATCATGTTCACGCCCCGATAGCATCCATGCTCCTCTCAACTCACTCACCGAAGATTGGTCCAGAATCCTTACGCGCTGGAGTCTTGATGGCAAAAAGCGCGGATCCAGATCTAGGCTGTCGCCGGAACCGCAAAGGGGATGGTGGAGACTCGCTTGATACGATACATTGCGTCGCCTTCTGTTCTGCCAGGTAGACATTAGACCACAGCCCTTTGCCAATGAATGTTGCCTGCTCGAGCTCATAGTCCATCCTGCTATAATCAAACGCAAGAGGGCCCGGAATTGACATCTCCAAAGAGTTTCGTGCACTGGCCAGGCTGGTCAAAGGAGTGGCAGGCGAGCTTGACAAGGCGGTTACATCGCTGGCACTGTCATCGAACGAGGCTGTGGGACTGTTTGGCTCCGTTGAGATCTCAATGGCATGCTCATGCATCCTCCGACTCTTTGGACTGAGATCCGAGTCGTCGGCTGCTGTCGAAGTTGACTTGTGCCTGATGTGCGATCCCTCACGTATCTCTCCAGCTACAGGCGACCAAGGCCCAGAGTCGCTGAACGTTCGCATCCGAAGAGGAAACGGCCTGCTGCGAAGTTTTTGTTGCCCGTTTCCGTTGACTTGAAATTGAACGGTTACGCGTGGACGCCATGAATTTGCCATTGCACGTTGGCTATGATCGCCGGTCGAGCGTTGATATTGACGTGGGAGGGAAACGGTTAGCAAATGCCTGCGCAAGGCCGTTTACAACGACAATGTCTCATGCGATGGTGATCCTGGGAGAGATAAGGAAAAGTCCAACTCCACAAAGTGGAGATAGGCCACCGCGTAGAAGTGATCCAGAGGTGGAGGGATCCCAGTGAGATGGATCATGACGAGCTGGGTTCTCCAGGGAGTTTTAGGTCATCGCTTTGCTGCACGTGTGAAACCAAAAGCCACCGGATCCTACTACTCATCATTACTGAGTTCAATCACTAGCCCGCGGATTCACGGTAATGACATGATGCAAATGAGGCATCCATGGATGCGAGCACGATGTCCACAGCTCCGTGTCTTGCGCTGTCCACGGCCGCCGCGTTGGCAGAGCTGCAAGCGTGTCCCGGTTGGACATTCATCGACGGTGGTGCACGTGTGTTGTGGATGGGTTGAGAGGACTGCTCATCCTTGGAGTGGGACGGTGGACCGAGTTGAAAGAACCTTTGCGCTTGTCGGGGCTTTTAGCGAACGAATCACGAGGCTGGCGCACTAACAGCACAGCACTCCGACGAAGACAAAACGAGATGAAAGGATTTGCATATAACGTGACGGGGTCGCTCATTCACACCAATGTGTACCTCGGCCACATACGAATTGTTACTGCGACATGCAAAACTGAGCTCAACAGAGTGGCCGACGGCATCGGGATCTGACATGTAAGTACAGGTCAGTAGTTCAAGCCGAACAAGCAAGCCTTGCATCGCAATTTCGGAGAGCTTGATTTGACGCTGAACAACTTCGGAACATTGTTACCAAAATCATGGTGGCAGGTGTGACGTAAAGTGGAAACTACCTTAGAAACGGGAGGCTGGAGAATTGCACGCCGCGGATTCATTCCGAAAAGACAGACGACGTTGAGAATTTGATTGATGCCTCCAAATTTAAATGCAACGATCGTAACTCGAGTACTGCTCCAAGTCCGCGTGTTCGGTCAACAAGTCGATGACTTTGCGGTCGCGCTCGTCCCAGTCACGATTTGTTTTTGCGAAGCTGTAAAGACTCACATTAGCCGCTGGGTTGACTTGAAAGAAATTCGAACTCACATGGTCTCGTACGGATGCAACGTGCTGCCCTCATAATTTCCCGTGTGGAGAACGTCGTTGCCTCCCGTTACATTACTCCCGGGCTTGTCGACACACCACTTCAAGAAGGCCGCAGTATCCTTCCCACTCGGGCCCGCATGTGCAACAAAACGACTCTCCATGGCAAATACATCCCCACCCGCCTGCATGATCCTCGTTGCCATTTGTGTCTCCCCATCAGTGACTGCGCTGCCCATGTCTTCGTAGCACTTCATGCTTGGTAGCAATACATTCATGAGGGTCTGCTGAGAGAAGGCCAGCACCATCGACTGAAGATGCGGTGGATAGGGTATGCCATTTGCACAATTCCAACTCATTCCAACCAATGTCGTAAGAAAGTCCAATTTGTCCCAGTAGGCATCGCTCCAGCATATCTTGTCGGCCCATGGAGGGAAGAAGGGCCCCCGCAGCGAAGAGTTGATGAACATGAAGCGCTTGTACGCTGTCGTCAGTGTGCTGTTTGCTGTAAGGACTTCATGAAAGCCGCCTAGATCAAAGCATAGATTTTCTCGCTCAACAATCTTCACGTTTGGTAGCGCTGCCACCTTCGACAGGTCGACCGTGTGAGCTCCATTGATCATGAGGATGAAGTCTGCTTTTCCWTGCAAGGCATGCTCACGAAAGAATGCGAAATTGATCATGCTCTCCTCAGTCTCATGGTAGGAGTATAATATGAGGTCTTGATTCGGTCCGTTCGCATTGGCTTCTCCTTTGTCTAGGCCAGGGTTTGCGATGCCGGCTTTCTTCACGGCCGATGTGTTAAATGCATCAATCGTAGCCTGCAGCTCTTGCGCTTGAGATTGAAGAGAGGCCACATAATACCAAATTAGAAAAAAGATTGCGGAGACTGCAAGAATGGGAGGCAGTTGAGCCTTTTGGGCTACCAACATGTTTTGTTCAGACAAAGTTCTGGTGAGCTGTTGAAGTTGATTTGTGTGAGAAGATCATATTTTACTCGTGCAAGGAAAAGCTTTGATAGAAGCAAGGGATGGGAAACGAGTACTTCTGATGAACGAGGGCAGCATTCCGTCGAAATCACCACGGCTGAGAGCCATTGGTCGTAGCCCGGCAAATCATCATCGCGTGAGAGTGCAGCCCAGTAATCAGCTTTTCCAACTGGTTTATGTGCCTCTCGACTAGCACAACGATGCAACAATCATTGTGAGATAATGTAGAACAAGAGAGACAACTCACCGTGCAGCGCAAAAGTCAAGCGTGCACGGCCCGGGCCACATTTGCTGACTTGCTGACTCGACGACATCACCTTACGCGATTGAGAACACCAACATTGCTCGAGCCGGTACAATCCACCACGACCACAATCATCCAAACCATCACAAAACCCACTTTTGATCTTTCCACTGTGTTCATCCAACTATCTCAAGGCCTTTATTAAAAGTCGCACGTTCAATCGAAGGCTCCGGCGAGCTCGCCACCATGAAGTCCATTACGTATTTGAAGATGGCTGCGACGTTCGTTACATACGTCTCTTCGACCCAATCAATACCTTATTAACTTGGTTCTAGAGGCGGTATCATCTGTATCGGAGGACCAGCCCTGGTGTATTGGGTAACGCCGTCTGAGGAGGAGTTGTTCTTGGCAAGTTCTTACGCACGCGCGGGAAGTATCTAGTGCTAACCCCGAGTGAACAGAAATACAATCCAGAGCTACAGAGACGATCAATTGAGAAGCGAAAGGAGAACCAGGAAAACTTTGACACTTTCGTCGGAAAGTTGAAGGAGTATTCGAAGAGTGACAAGCAGAGTGAGTGTTTGTCAATTGAACAGAAATGTGCAGTCATTAATTGATCATCAGTCTGGACGGTCTGGGAGCAAGAGGCCGAGAAGCACCGCAAGCAAGGCGTTCAAGCGGAGCTCGACCGAAGAAGAGACGCTGAGGCTATGCGGCAGGAGATCAAGGGCTCGATTAAGTGATCAAATCGAGTTTCCTTGAATGTACACTAGCTTTATGACGGTCATTCACAGGCGCAATCAAAACAGACACAATTTGCGAGCACTACAGGCAAGATGCATTCGGTCGTGYGAACCAATTCAATCTCCAGTTTGAAAAATCTGCATATCGGACCCCAGATAGCAGTACTTGGTTCCTGTAGGTACGCCACCTAATCTGCCTTCACCCGAAAACGTTCATCTTGGACACCTCAGCTCATCCTAGTCTTCTTCCCGCCGTCCTCGCGATCCGCGCTCTCCAATTTCCGCTTAGTAGAGCCCCCTGAGAATTTGCATGAGAGTGGTGGTATCGGTACCCACCTTCCGCCAATGAATTTCCACGACCTTGGGGCACTCCTCTCCGTCGACGAATCAGCCGCAAGTCTTGCATCGCCAAAGCCTCTTGTGATGGCCATGCCAGCGACTATCTTGGAACTTAGAATTTCGGACACCTGGGCAACAGAAGTCCGGGATCCCTCATCGTCCACAGCTTCTCTCTTGATGTTCGGTGGCTTGTATGTCACAACCTCTTCATCGTCCTCGTTCTGTTCTGTAGCTCGGTAGGATTCCTTCTTCTGCGGATTTTCGAAAGTCGCTGGCGCCTTCTCCAGAGCATTGACATACTCAAAGCAGTTCTTCAGAAGCCTGTTGATCTCTTCCTGTTCGTCATATTCCGAAGGGTAGCACTCACGCGCGGAGGCTTGTCCGCTTAGTCCAAGGTCCTTGATGCATTTCTTCCGTTCCTTTAAAATCAGGTCCGTACGGTCCTTCGGGTCAACCATTGGACCTTTGATTGATTTGATCAGCTTGTTGACTCCCCTGGTGACTGCGCACCGCTCTTTGCGGCGTCGTTCTCTGAAGTCCGCCTCACTTCGATGATCGTTTGTCGGCGTGGGGTCTGCCATATTTTCAGTCGCTGGAGTTGCTGAAACAGTCGACTCGTTCCCCGGGACGGAATCTTCGGCTGCTGGACTCTGTGATCTGGTAGACTGAATATCGGAACTAGACTCAGAAGTGCCCTCCTTCGTAGCATCCGATGGCGGCGGTGACAGAATCTGTTCGGAAGCCATCTTGCTGTCCATTGTGGTTGAAATGAGAATTGTTAAGATTGAGCCGCGTATGGTGATGGTCGCTGGCTTGTGAAATGCTTGAGAGTTTTCAGATTGTCTGAGCCGATATATGCGTGGCGTGAGAGAGTTTCGCTCTGCACTGGGCGGTAAAAGTGAACTCGTCGCTGATGAGCGAAGTTCTGTGAAGTTTGAGGRTGTTGTACTCTTGTTCTTGTCTCTGGAGTGTTTGGTAAGTATTCAGTATGTGTTGGCTACTTTGACTGAGACTGGTGTGTATGTGAAAGAGTGCACGAGTGAGAGTGTGCGAATGGTAGCAAGGTAAGAGTGTGAAACAGAGGGTTGATATAAGGTCCGAACAGAGCGTGCGTGATAAGCTTGTGTTGATGCTGGCTGGCTGGCTGGCTGGCATGAAGTGAAGCCCGCACACCAAGATCCCCACTCACTCTCCACCGCCATCATCCCAAACACTCCGATCAAAGAATCCCCTAATTTGCCTCGCACTCTCCCTCCCAATAAACCCTCTCAACACTTCCTCGTCCGCATTAGCAACATCCTGTACACTCTCAAATTCAATAATCAATCTCTGCAACACCTTGGCATTGACGCCAGGAACGCATCTGAGCATATCCTGCGGCGTCTGATTAAATGTCCTCGTCTCCGGATCCTCGCCTTCTCCAAGTCCGAGCTGCACGGCTTTGATCGGGTCAGGTTCCTCCTGCTGTTTCTTGAGATCCTCAAAGATCTCCGCGGTTTGATACGGTGAGCTACTCCAGATAATTCTCAGCTTCGGGAACGCGAGGGTGAGGAGGACCAGTTTGGATTGCAGATCATTGCCTACGAGGTTACTGCCGCTGGAAGCGGAATAGTCTGCAAAAGGTTCGAGAGTGAAAGCTTTCTGTGCGTCGAATTCGATAAGCAACATGGGGGACTTGTAGTATTGCAGCATCGTCTCGGCTTGGTTGTACAATCTTCCATCCGAGAACGAAGAGATCAAATCCCGGATACTCTTCCGCTCCACGCATATTTCCGGGGACAAAATATAATCACCCACGGTCAACATGCAAGGCACCACGACCATATTCCGGCCGTGAATGAGAGAGGGCAGACTGCTCCGAAATTCCCGCACATCCACCACGACCCTTGGTGGTTCTGCTGTTGCAGTCAGTCGACCTCCACCAGCAATTCGAGTGTTGACGGTGCGCAGGAAGGCTTCTTGGGGATCCAGATTATCGGTGTCGTGCGTGAACGTCAGCGCCATATTTCCCCTCTCGCGAATCAGCTTCGCGAAGGAATCCTTCTCCCTACGAACAGCAGAGAGATACCGCTGTTCCTCCACACTGCCTCCATAATACATAAAGTATACCCGCACCTGCCTATTCCCATGACTGCTCCGGTACATTTCAATTCGTCGAATAAAAGCCGCATCCGGCTCGTACATGATGACATATCTCGGCTTGGTCTCTTCAAGCAAGTGGTCATCCTTGTCGCCGTCGTAAGGGTGTATAAGTACAAGATCTCTCATATCGTAAAGTTCGTAATAGTCTTCCATGTCGTCAAGAGGATCGGCGCCGAGGTCGACCTTGTTGGCGTATGTCTCTTCTGTCGTCTCGTTCATAGCGAGATCGTGCATCAGAGACTGAATGTGGGATTCCTTGTCGCCTGCRACATGGACTGCCCCACTTACTGTGCGAGTCGATGCTGCACCAGCTCCTCCGCCTCCGCGGACTCTTCTTCGCTTGTTCGGAGGTGCTCTGCCACCTCCTCGGCCAGCTTGTGCACCTGGCTTGGTTGTGCCCATGATCTCTTGTTGGTTGGCCGCAAACAAATTGCTGCTCACTCGCGCGAAGTCTCGCTTCCACTGCAAGTAATAGCGGAGTTTCCGCCGCATGAGATACTTCGCACTGGGCTTCCTCTCCGTTGTGTCATCGTCATCTTCGTCTGCTGTTGCCTCTTTTCCATCTGAATCCTTGTGCATCGTTTGTAGATACTCACGTAACTGTCTACAAGTTCCATGATCTCCACACATGATGAGGATACTGCCACTCGAGTCGTCCTGTGTCTGTGGATGGAAGTAGACATCTCGCTCAATCTCCTCAAGAATCTCAGCTAGCAATCCCCACTTCGGCATCTCCTCCAGAACGGGATTCAGTCCATCGATTTCAGATGTTGCCGACATGCTATCCGCGATCCTACCAGTGTACACTCTCCTCTTCGCCGAGTCAAAAAGGGTATGGGCAGCGTCGAGGAATAGCCAGGGCGACTGATTCTGTCGATTCGATCCCTGTTGAGGCTGAGATGCGGCAAGCACAGTATCAAGATATTTGTGAAAGTCGACCGCATTCAACGTCAGCAGTGAGTGGAGGATGCTTCTCAGCATTCCCAAGTCTCGCACAATCTGTCTCGTACGGTAGCTGGTACGATGCCAGACTGGATCCAGCTGTCTCCTCACAATCGCATCAAACGATCGATGCAGAGCACTGTCCAGGTTCCAGTCTTCCATCTCCAGCCCAGGGTTGCCTTTCTTCAACTCCGATATCGACACTTCCACGCACTCCATCACGGCATTCTGGATATCTCGCATAGCATCCGTCATGGGCACTTCCAACTCAATGACCTCCGCTTTCCTCTTTCCCTCAAGCGATTTCGCGACAGTGACGTGAAATCGCGGGTATAATATAGGCTTCCTCAGAAACAGATTCCGTAGAATATTAGACAAGGGCTGAAAGCCCGAAGTGAAAGGCTCAGGCTGATCAGAGAAAGCTTTCAAGAAACCCTTCTTGTTTTTCTGTCTGTATATCCGCACAATGAAAGCCTCCAAGCTGGTCGCCGCCACGCGATCAGCATGCAGCATCACAAGTCCCGTCACCATAGCCGGGTCCAGCAATCCACTCAGGAAATCTACAATGAGAATCCGACTTGTAATGGAGCATATGCCGCCTCTTTTATACATCTTTTCGCGCGTGCCGACATTCGTCAAGTCCGTATTGACGAGCTGCATGCCGCGACAATTGGGACTCCCGCTCACGGCGGCGTGTTCTGCCAACGATTCGCCGATCCAGTCATTCTCGCGTTCGTCTGCACCTACGAGGATGACGACGTTGTGGCCGGCGGCGTCGTAGGAGTGAAGGAGGTTCGTGACGAGTCGCAGCAGGCCCAGGCCACGGGCGAGGATGAGTAGTATATCTTCATCGCGCAATTCGTAGAATGCTTCTTGCTGGAATTCTAGAGGCAAAGACAGACGCACTGGTGGATTTGCTGCCGCGTCGCCATCGCCGTTGTTAGCGACGTCTGGCATGGGAGCGACGAGGAGAGGTTGGAGAGGTGTGGGGTGTTGTTCACGGAAGACGCGTGAGCTTTTATTTCACGATGACGYTGTCACAACATGAGGTATGGGGATGTAACATTGACGTCGTTCAGAAATGAATTGCACATGAGACATCCCACAGTACAGAAAGCAGATGAAAAACATTTTGACTGGGTCATTTTACATTTCTGCATTTGAGGCTCGTCTGCCAGACTCCATTCTCCTTATCAACGCCCGGCATCACCCTTCGCCGTACCGTTTATCCCTCTCATGTCATGTCATTTCAATTCATAACTCGCTMGCCCGCCCGCTCAATCAATCAGTACGGCCATCTCCAGTTGGTGAACTCCTCTGGGTCAAGGCCAGTCTCGTAGCTGAAGTTGGCAGCACGAGTACGGCTGTCAATCAGCTTCTCCCTCGCACTAGCTCCCTTGTTACCAAGGACATCCTTCAGGTTGTCGATGGCGAGGATGGCCAGGGAGAAGCGATCGGCTTCGTTGCGGATGGCGAGTTCGAGAGGGGTGTCGATGTTACCCTTCTCCTTGTAGCCTAGTTTATATTGTCAGCGTCAATCAAATCATCGATCGTGATAGTGATAGTAATCGAACGTACCTCGCACGTGCATACGCTCCTGTCCCTTGCGGTTGTAGGTCATTCTGTGTACCAACCAAGGGTACGAGTGGAAGTTGAAGACGACCGGCTTGTCGGATGTGAAGATGGCCTCGTACTCAGCCGCCTTCAAGCCGTGTGGGTGGTAGCCGTTTGGCTGCAGCTTGAAGAGATCCACAACATTCACGAAGCGGATCTTCAAGTCGGGAAGAGCCTCGCGGAGAAGTGCTGTAGCAGCAAGTGCCTCTGCGGTAACGACATCACCGCAAGAAGCCATGACTACATCTGGCTCAGAGCCCYGATCGTTGGACGCCCAGTCCCAGATTCCGAGACCCTTGGAGCAATGCGCCACAGCGTCTTCCATGCTGAGGTATTGTGGGTGCACTTGCTTATCAGCAACGATGACGTTGACGTAGTTCTCGCTCTTGAAACAGTGGTTCATAGTGGAGAGCAAGCAGTTGGCATCTGGGGGGAGGTAGATKCGCACGACCTCTGGCGACTTGTTGGCGACAACATCGAGGAATCCAGGATCTTGATGAGTGAAGCCGTTGTGGTCCTGACGCCACACAGTGCTGGTCAGGAGAATGTTGAGGGAAGCCACCGCCCGACGCCAGGGCACCTCGAGACACTTCTCGATCCACTTGCAGTGTTGGTTGACCATTGAGTCAATGATGTGAATGAACGGCTCGTAGGAGTTGAGCATTCCATGTCTGCCGCTGAGGATGTATCCCTCGAGCCATCCCTCCACAGTGTGCTCTGAGAGCATTTCCATGACACGGCCAGTTGGGCTCAGGTTGCCGCCATCCTCATCCTCTGGTAGGTAACCGTTGACCCAAACCTTCTTTCCAGCCTTGTAGATCTCGCCAAGCTTGTTGCTCTCGGTCTCATCAGGTCCAAAGACACGGAAGGTCTTCATGTTGTCCCGAACAATGTCGCGAAGGAAGTTGGAGAAGATGTTCATAGATGGGCCCTCGGTAACACCTGGCTTGTCAACCTTGAGAGCATAGTTCTTGAAGTCTTGCAGCTTGAGCGGCTTGCGGAGGAGACCACCGTTGGTAATGGGGTTTTCTCCCATTCTCTTGCCCTTGGCTGGTGCCAGCTCCCTCAGCTCGGGCACGAACTTGCCATCCTTGGTGAACAACTCCTCTGGCTTGTATGATCGCATCCACGTCTCCAAGAGCTTGAGCTGCTCCGGATCGTTTAGAACTTTCGTGAGAGGAACCTGGTGAGCACGCCAGAAGCCCTCAAGATGGTGACCATCGACCTTCTTTGGAGCAGTCCAGCCCTTGGGAGAGCGGAGGACAATCATTGGCCATCTCGGTCTGAACACCTTGCCGGAATCACGAGCTTCCTTCTGGAACTTGCGGATTTCGTTGACACAGTGCTCAAGAGTGCCGGCCATTGCCTGGTGCATCGTCTCAATGTCAGATCCCTCCACAAAGTAGGGCGTGTATCCATATCCCTGCATCAATGCAGTCAACTCCTCCTCCGAGATACGAGCAAGAATGGTTGGGTTGTTGATCTTGTAGCCGTTGAGGTGGAGGATAGGAAGCACGGCACCGTCGGTAATTGGGTTAAGGAACTTGTTGCTGTGCCAGCTGGTGGCCAGAGGGCCGGTCTCGGACTCACCATCGCCCACAATCGTCAATGCAATCGTTTGCGGGTGGTCGTAGACGGCACCGAAAGCATGTGAAAGCGAGTAACCAAGCTCACCTCCCTCGTGGATGGAGCCTGGGGTCTCTGGAGTCATGTGCGAACCCACTCCACCGGGGAAGGAAAACTGCTTGAAGAATTTCTGCAATCCATCAAGGTCCTCGCCCTTGTTAGGGTAGACCTCGGAATAGACTCCTTCAAGGTAGAAGTTGGAGATGAGGCCAGGAGCGCCATGTCCAGGTCCAGAAACGACGAAAGCATCAAGATCATACTTCTTGATAAGACGGTTCATGTGGATGTATGTGAACGACTGGCCAGCATCTGAACCCCAGTGTCCAAGCAGACGAGGCTTGATGTGTTCTTTCTTAAGAGGCTCTTGCAGAAGTGGGTTCTCCTTCAGGTACAGCATTCCCAGACAGAGGTAGAGCGTCGCGTTGAAGTATCGGTTGATCTTGTCGAGCTCATCCTTGCTAAGTGGATTCTCATCGATGGTGGAGCGCGTCTTGGTGAAGACCGACCATTGCTCCTGCTGGTCAGTCAAGCCGTGGATTGGCAGCTCTTTGGAAGCCATTGTGAGGGTGTTGACCTCAATGAGAGTTGGAGGTGAATGGGGTGATGAAAGGTTGGTGTAGAGAAGAGGAATAAATTTAATGGAAACACCACCCAATGTGGATACCTGCGAGCTTTCTTACCTCACTTGCGATTTGCTTTCGTCACACGCGAAGCGCGAAGCGGCGAGGTAAGAGCTGCAAATCTTTGGAGACGGCACTGTGACGGGACGCGGCGGATGGGCAACGTCATACAGCAGATGTTTCCACGGCTCCACCAAAACAGCCAATGAAGTCCGTCGAATGCTGAATCTAGCAGCATGTTCGGAACACTTTCCGACGGGAGAGTCGGCGGCGAGGCGTCAAGGTGAGAGATGTTGCGTGGGATGCGGGACGTTGATTATTTTCAGGCACAAAAACACAGCGTCGGAAACGCGCGGAGGCGTTGCCTTTTTTCCCACAGCTTCTCGGCCCGCCATGTTGAGCAGAAGAAAAATTGCCTGACAGCATCAGCGGCGTTTACTTTCTCGCCTTCACATGCCAGAGGATCACACATTGCAAAGGCCTAGAATGTTCGCCCGCAGCAAACATGTCATGAGCTGACGGGGCCCTCCACGCCAACAATCATACCATTTCTACATGATACACCATCATACAAACCTTCTCGCAAATCGACCAATGATCATTCAAAAAGTGAGTTCAGTGGGTATCGTGTGCCTTAAACAGCAGCAGTAACAACGCATCCCGCATCGACCTGCCCGTCGTACTCCATCTATTGCCATTCCATTCATGACGTACACCCGAGTTCCAAGATAGATATACCTATACACAATTATCCATTCATCGTTCATGACCGCTCATGACCGCGCGAACCAGCTCGCACGCTTGTTGCCCGAGTTTCCGGCCTCCTGGCTAGCTTGCAGGCCAGCGAATGTTGGAACTGAGGGCTGCGAAGAGCTGTCTCCGCCGCCACCTCCGCGCAGAGGTTTCGCTATCCGACCGAAAGCGTTGTTGACAAAACCAGATGGTGCAGGTGAGTTTGGTCCAAGACCGCGAGTCGAGCCGGATTTGGCGGCCTCGAGGCGCTCCTTAACGGCCATGAGCTGGCTTTYGAATCTGTTTGCAATGGTTAGCTGGCTTTGCAGAGAATACAAGGATAACGGCAAAACATACTTGTGGTTCGCGACCATCAACTTTTCTTGACTTTCCTGCACCAAGCCCTCCAAGCCTCTGATGCGTTCGCCTCGAGCGACAAGCTTCCTCTCTGCTATGGCGACTTCTTTCTTGAGCTGAGCGTTTTGCTCGACCAGTTGTCGCTGCACCATTGTAAGCTGCTCTAGATTGCGCTCCAAGAATGCAAGCTTCTTCTGCTGCTGCTTCGAATTGCTGCTTCGCAGGATGGAGTTGTACTGCTCCCGTGTGCTGTCCAGGCTGATTTCCAACTCTACCACCCGCTCGCAGCGGTTTTGAAGATCACGCATGAGGGACTTCTTAATCGTGTCAAAGTCTGCGAGCTGCTTGTGCAACGATGCGCCATTCGCGCCGCCCACGGTTTGCGACCTGAGCGCATCAAGCTCGCTGCGGATACGAGCATTCTCCTCTTGCTGTCTGGCGAGAGCCTCTTGAAGCTCTGGTGAGTTGACGCCGCCATCCTGTTTGGAGAGAGACTCGAAGAGACTTTTCTTGACATCTTCGACATCTTCCTCGGACAGATTCCGTTCGAGCAGGGCTTGATACTCCTTTTGTGCTTGCAAGATCTTCTGCTCGAGGATTGCAGTATGAGCAGAGTCGGATTGACCGCTGGTGCTAATGTCTGCTTGACGGACCTGGCTCTGAAGGTCCACAAGTCTATCCTTTAGTGCGTTGAGCTCGTCCGGCGCAATTGCCTCTCCGTTCTCTGCAATCTCGAGCAAGCTCGACACTTGCTGCACCATCTCTCTCACTTGCTCCTCACGACTGGATCCATCGCCGAGATCGAAGCCTGCCATCATCTGGGCCATGCGCTCCTTCTTCAGCCTCTCCTTCTCATCCAACAGCGCAGAAGAGTCTTTTGCGGACATTTTCGCATCGAGAAGCTGGTGCTTGACATCATCCAGTTCTTGTGTGAGTTCCGCGTTCGCCTCTTTGAGGGAGTCCATGGTAATGGCAGCCTCCTTGTTCTCAAATTCAATCTTCTCAACTTGCATGCGCAGGGTCTCAGTGTCGCCCTGCAACTTCTCGTTACTGCGCATAGTTGTAGTCTGTGCGTCACGAAGCTCCTTCAAGTCGTTTCGTGCAGCCTGAAGAGCTTGTTCGGCCGCTGCGAGGCTGCTCTCCCGCTCTGCTAACTGGTCTTGCAGTTCATTCTCCCGGCGAAGAAATTCCTCTTTCTCATCCCTTTCCAGAGGAAGGCTGGGGGTACCTGCCCGATCCATTTCCATACGGCTGTCTGGTCTAGGAGTGCCAGGTGTTTCCTGTCCTGCTCGGAATCTGCTGGTGGGAGTTGCAGATCGAGGCGGAGCCGGCGCCGCTGGTGTCTTACCCATTTCGAGCAAAGCGGGTGTCCATTGCTCTTTGGGCACGCTCTCACCCTTGCGCCAATTCTTGACTTCACCCTCGAGAGTGGAAATGTACGATTCGAACGTGGTGACTTGCCCTTGTGCCTTGCGGAGTAGAGCCTTGAGCTGAGCAGGCGAAAGCTCCTCGTTGATCTTCGCCTTCTGTTTGATGGTCTTTGCGCGTTCACCGAAGCGTAAGGTTGAAACGGTCTCCGCATCGTTGTATGATGAAGGTGAGGCGTTGATGATGAGTGTTGTCCGCGAGTTACCACCGAGTGATTCTTGGAGAATGCGGGTAAGCTTGCTGTCTCTGTATGGTACGTGCGTGCTTTTGCCATCCGAAAGAGCGTTGATGACCATGCCGAGCGCAGAGAGCGACTTGTTGATCTTCTTGGCCTCCTCTAGTGTTTGTCCACTGRCACCCGTCTTGCCAACCTTTTCAGAACCAGCCAGATCCACCAGAAACAGACGACCAGATCGCGCGGTCCCCGACTCCACATTCTTTTGTGCCACCTCAATAACGAAAATGGAGTGGGATCGCGAAGATTCCTGGTTCATGTTTGTTGCCGCAACGGCTCTTGCACTTCCTCCACGCTCAAGGACTTGGTAGACCTCTTCAACAGATCCCACGTAAAACTCGCCGAGGCCCTTGACATAGACTCCGCGCTGCTTGTCCTCATGGATTGGTAGGTTGTCGTTTTGTGGGACCAGCAGATCGCGAATCTTCTCCATGTATATTTCCATATAGCTCACCTTGACGGTGAATTCAATACTGCCATCACTTCGCAAAATGCTGCTGAAGATTTGCTCGACAATTCGAGGAATGATACCCTTTTGRTCCTCATTCGCAATGTCGGCGCCCATCATGGTGTACGTCTTTCCCGAACCAGTCTGACCGTATGCAAAGACCGTTCCGTTGTAGCCACCCAGCACATCATCGACGGTACTGCGGATGGAATAGTCAAAGACATCCTGCTGGGGGGTGCCGACCTTGAATACGYGGTCGAAGGTGAAAGCGCCGCTGGCTTCTTTGGAAGAGATGGAACACGTGTCGTCGCTGCTGAATTCGACAATCTGCTCGCTGCCTGCTGCAAGCTCAATCTTATTCTGAGGTCTGAACCTCGCCACCACTTTTATCGTGGTAGGGTTGGTGGAGGCCATTGGGTTGTCGCGCAAGCGCTCTGGGCGCTTCAAGCTGAGCAGGAGTGTCCTAGGAGAAGGATGTCAGGTGTCCGGGCGCCTGAGGCGCGTTTAACGGGAGTATAATGTCGGGAGGGTCTGGTGTAGTTCTAAAGTGTTCGGCAGCGCGGCGGGTCGATGTCGAGTCGCGGAGCCAGTCCAGTCCAAGGAGCCGTCCGCTAGTGCAGGCGGAGCCTTTTCGTCCCCGTGGTGCTCGTAAAAGGCCGTACAACGTAACGAATAGCACACCTCAGGCGCGCGTGTGTCTTTTCGTCGTAGCAGCGCTCGAGCGAAGGCGTAAGATGTTTCGAGCAGACGTGGGGGTGTTGTCGAACGCTGTTGTTCTGCCAAAACAACCCGGAAGTCTAAATTCCTCCCCGTTGTTCCCGTCTTCCGAAACATTTCTGTCGCGTCGAAGTAATTTGAAAAATGATACCGTGGGAGGGACATGGAGAGGATCTGGTCGACCGATGAACCACTGCAAGATGATGGCTCCGCCACTGCAATGAGATTCGAGTGGACGTGGACATGGACATGTCGTTCTGCGGGACGATGGGAAATAACTGGCACGGGCGTGTGCATGAATGGCATCAACAACAAGTGTGTCAATACCGGATCCACTCCTCCGATGTCACGAACGCAATCATTTCAATCAGGTCTATGCGAAACTCTTCACCTGCGCCCCGGCCGACAAGATGACAATTAAGACGAGGATAAAAGAGGGTGATGGATTGTCATCTCTATACATCAAAAAGCGAACGCCAAACTTCTATCCACATACTTACCTAACCTTCATGACCAAGCAGGGCTTTGACTCCTATCCGCAGCTTTTGCAGGCGAGTGTAACCTCTCTTTTCAATCGTCTCGGCTTCTTCCTCAGGCGCCTCATACCGATCATTGTCATCCTCGAGTTCCTCAAAGTCCCTCGCGACGACCGGATTCCATCGCTTCAAGTACTTGGCTTCATCCTCTGGACTCAACTCACCACCTTCCTCCAACTTGGAATGATCATAACCCTTCAGCTCCTCCTGTGGCTCCTCCCAATCATTCTCGCCGTCGTCGATGTCGGCAAACTCTCTCTTGACAAGCTCATGGTCATATCCCTCCAAGCTGACGTCGACTTCTTCGTCGTCACCATCCGGGTCGTCAGCGAACCTTCTCATGAATTGCTTCAGATCCGCGGAGACGCGTTCGGTGTGCTTGACATAGTGCGGCTTCATCCGTCCGAGGCGCTTCCTTTCAGCAGCAGAGGGTGAAAAGACCAACTTTGGAAGAACCAACTTCGCATCCGCATCTCGGCGCTCAACAGGGATAGTATCATCTGCTGCGTCCTTCTCGTCCAATTCCTTTTGATATTCCTCCTCGGAGACACCATCGGGAACTGCGTCATATTCCTCGTCGTCTTCTGCCAAGGATGCGGCAAGTTGCGCGGCGAATTCGGCATCGTCTTCAACCTCTCCTGCTTCGCGGGTGAGGAGGAGGTGATCGTAACCATCGAGACTGGTGTCGACATCTTCACCAAACTCAGCTTTAATAGCTGCAGCATCCTTCTCTAGCGCATTGCGCGCATAGATTTGTTGTTCAGTGGCGCCAATCTCCTCGGTGTTTCTTGAGGCATCTGCATGGGAGGTCACTGCTAGGCAGGCAACTGCAAAGCAGGCGATTTTGATGTTGCAATGCATGGTGTGAGAATGGTACCTTGATTCGGTGAGTATTGGAAAGACAGCGGTTTGGATACCTCTTGTAGGTAGGTGGAAGGATCGAGGTGGACTATGGTTATGAGATGTCCCAGTCATAAAGACTGTTTTCGGCCATTGTTTCGCTCAAAGGGTGCGAGAGATCCGCATGGCTGCATTGGACATAGAATGAAAATGGAACAAAGGCGACCTCGTGGCAATTTCGTGGAGGAAATTACATGACGACGTTTGATCGTGGTAGACAGAGAACAGTAAGTCAAGACAATTTCATACTCGAATGTCAACATTTTCGTAAAGAATATGCCGTCACAATTCATTGGAAATCAAGAAGATCCTGGCGCATTCTTTAATTCCAGCTGGAATGCAGCCCCTGAAAGCTTGGCATGTGAGAGGAGTGTGCACGAATATCTTCATGACATCTTCGAGGCCGTTGGGACAGGAATATTGGGATGCCTCAACTGTCAAAAGGCACGTATGTCAATGCGGGTAGTTTGCATTCAGAGGGGAGCCCGTGCCTGCCACGTGGTGACGTGCGAAGAGCTCTTCGACTTCACTTTTGCGTCATCTAGCTGCCTCACAACACCAACTTCGAGGCCATCATTCTGTCAGATCGAAACTCGAGCTCTGCGACATACTATCAAGCGCTCATGATGGCAGTGCACACACTGTCGAACGCGGACGGCACCGATGGCGACGAATCAGCCATTGCTGGCCAGGGCAGCGACGTTGAAGATGAGAAGATGGTGGAGAACATTCAAGGACTGGCCCAAGAACTGCAAGACATGATTTTCGCCTACCTTTACGAAGCTCCTGCTTTCGTGACCATCACTAGGAACTACCAACCACCTGTCGCGCTCCAGCTGAGCCGCAAAATTCGAGAGCAGTTCGCGGAAGACTACTACAGCACCAAGACCTTTGAGTTCAAATTTATCAGTGAAGCCGAGTCCGACCAATACGAGAGCAAATTTCTTCTCGCTCGGTGGGTCATGCATTTGGAAGTCTCACACCGGGAGAAGATTAAGAACGTTCAACTTACGCGGCCCTGGTCCTTCATTCGTCGTTGCCTGGACATTCCCAATGAACTTAACGATGCCCACTGTGAATTCGGCATGATGGATATACCCCATGCGAAGATCGTACTCGGGTACGTCCGCGATTCGCGGTGGGTCGACAGGTATGATTCTACCGGATACATTGGAGCATGGATGAGTGGTGATTTGAGAAGACACCTTTGAAGAAGAGCAAAATTGACCATGTGCCATATGCATGCAGAGACGACAAACCCCACATTGTGACTCTGACTGGCGTCGTTCGGCAACAGAGTAAAGACGTTCAAGCCAGGCCGCGTGACTGGTTGGGGCCAGTAAGTCATCAACCATGAGGAATGGGAACCATTCAGAGTTCTGGGAGCCACAGGAGCTGCAAGACCAGTGGCTGTCGAGGCTTTACAGCCAAAATTTAACCTTCAGGCAGCAATTCGGATTTATTGTATGGGCCAAAATCCCATAACCTTTCTGATGCCCGATGGCATCAAGACAGCGGAACCATGGGACGAATCTCACATGTCCAGCCATGCCCACTGTAGAATTTCCAACTCCTCCTTCTCTTCATGTCATATTTCCATCGTCTTTGTATGACCGCACCGTCAACGCCCACCTTGAAAGATACTCATTCTTCAGGACTCTCCCTACCACCACACCAAAGTTCCCCTACTGGGCTGACTGCACCGTCTGCGCATCCGGTCCCTCAACATGGCTGAAGATTCGAGTTCGTCTTCCACTGATGGACTAGATCTCATGATCCGGAAGCTCCCACAGGAGTTGTCCGACATGATCTTCTCTTTTACACTACAGACTCCAGCTATTATCACAATCACCAAATTCCGCGTCGATCGAGTTGGTGCAATCTACGACAAGCCATCATACACCCCGCCGCTAGGACTCCGATTGAATCGCGAAATACGGGCTCGATTCGCATCGGAGTATTACAGCACGACTATCTTTGAGTTCTTGTCGGAATGTCTCACAAAAAACCCTCGAGATGTGGAGGGTTACAAGCTTAATCCCATTTTGCATTGGCTTCGCAGCTTGAGCCCAGAGCATAGGGGCGCCATCCGTTTCCTGCAGTACACTGAGATCAATCACCTGTGCACTGTTAGACGGCAGCGGCAGCAAGAAGTCGGGTACTGGAAGTCCATGGGTCATCACCTTCGGACTTTTCTTGAAYCTGTTGAGCGGGATGACATGATGCGAGCTGAGATAGTGCTTGCTGCCATAGTTCTGGACCCATGGAAGAAGGTTCCGAGCATCAGGAGGATCGAGAGGTATGACATAGATGGGGGAATTCTAGAGGAGGAAGATTTAAAGCCGACGCGGGAGATGCATAGCCGTCTGATACCGGCTGGGGAATACGATGACAAGGATGAACGCGGTTGGAGGATGGGATCTCGTAGCGGCGGAAGAAGAGGTATGGCCGCCGTCTCGGGAACTCCGAGCGGAGGGACTATGAGGAGGCCGTAGTCGATGTTGACTCTTTGTGTGTGTGTGATCTGATTTACCGCGGATCATTGCTGAAGGGAGATGTGGTTGAATCGAGGAATTAGAATCATGGAATCGAACGAAACAGCTCCAATGTCTAGTCTGAGTATATGAGAACCACCATCCTATCATACCTGAACGTATCCGTGGTTCTTTTGAATCCCTCCCAGGGAACACTAGTTCAGTCTAGTCCATCTAAATGATTTGGGCCCATTTACGAGTCAAAACAAGCCCGTGCTCAAAATGCGACAATCGCTTGCAAGCTCCTTCCTCCCACTGCACCTTCCACTTCCACTTCTTCCGCGACTTCTCATCACAACAACACCAACACCCCATCGCGGCGGACAATCACAGGCACTACATCGACAAGCCAAGATCGCCTCTACGTTCACACCGTCCAGACACCGCCAATCACTCGCAGTCGAAGCAGCCGTCAGAACAATTACTCAACAAGCTTATCGCGCCTCATCAACACTCCCCGCCGTCCGACAGACGGAATTACCGCCAAGCAGACTTCTGGCGGCTTCAGAAGCGGCAAATTCAATCTGAGATCCTCTAGTCAGATTCAAAGGCCCTTCGAGAGCATTTCCAATTCGAGCAATCCTCACGCCAACAACACCCGGTCACTCAGCATGGCCGAAATCACAGTCACGGCCTCGAGCGTCGTGGAATTGGATAGGAGAATCCAGGCTCTTCCACAGGAACTACAAGATGCAATCCTCTGGCTTACTGATGGATTCGAGATTCCTACCACCACGGCGGTCACCAAGTGCAGCTACGAGCCCAGTGACCCTCAGAACAGGATCTACGAGATCGTGCGGTGTTACAAACCACCACTTGCGCTTCAATTGAGTCGGAAAGTACGTGCTCAATTTTCCAAGAAATACTACAGCACTACCGTGTTCGAGTTTGTGGTGAGACACATCGGCCGTGTCTTGTTCCAACGCTTACCCAGGGCTTTCCTTGGTCACAACGATGCCCAACGCCTTGTAGGCTGGCTTACTACCTTGAGCCGAGCACACAGATCATATATCACGTCACTCCAAATTACAAAAGTCCGGCCCTTTGAGACATATCACAGAAATCACTCTGTCTATTGCAGACAGATTGCAGATTGTGTCCGACCTCTTCTGGCGAGCGTTGATATGGAGGAACCTGACGTGGCGGTCGCTTGCAGGCCGCATATGGGAGAGCGACTGGAGAGGTATGACATGAGAAGCGGTCGACTGATGGAGGATGGGTCGATCTAAGCCACGTGCAAGATTCAGAAGTCTAATTTGCACGTGAACTTCCCAATTAGGAAGGAGCCCGTGCTCAAAATGACATACTTCAACTCCAATCTCCTTCATCGTTCTGACATCGACACAAACAACTCTATCGTGAGCAATAACTTGCAGACTTGCCTCATCCTCACGGCCTTCATGCTTCAACATCATTGCAAGCCCTGACAAGCCGTTCTGACTTGCAGCGAGCGAACATGGCCGAAATCACCGAGAACAACACCGAGTTGAACGACAGAATCCAGGCTCTGCCGCTCGAGCTCCAAGATATCATTCTATGGTTCACCGATGCTTTTCAGATTCCTGATACTCCAGTCTCAATCACCGAGTTTTCTCCAGTTTTCACCGACCGGTACCAGAACATCCCTACCTACGCGCCTCCAATCGCCTTTCAGCTGAATCGAAAACTCCGCGCTCAGTTCGCCACAAAGTACTACAGCACGGTCACGTTCGAATTAGTAACGAAAGATCACGCAGACCTCTTAACGCCGCGCCCTTTCCGGAAACCGGCAATGCACTACCTCTCACGTTGGCTGAAAAGCCTTAGCAAGTCACACCTGGATTTGATCAAGTCGCTTCAGTTCACAGAATGGGATGGTGTCAGGGGTTACTATCAAAATTACCAGGAGAAATGCATTGTGGATGCAAAGTGCTTCAAAGCGCTTCTGACCAGATTGGGGATGGAAAATATCGAACGAGTGAAGCTGGTGTTGGCTTGTAAGGTCAGTAGAGACAGAGAAATCATGGAGTTGGAAAGATTCAGTGTGCAGGACGAACAACTGTTCGAGTAACATGATCTCTCTTCTCTCGCTCGTCGAGCTTTGGATGGTTAGGTCAGGTGGCTAGTCATCATTATGGCAATTGGCGAGAGCAAGGGAATGGGAGGCACTCGATTATACAGGGGATGCGAAGCAGTCCTAGACCGTTGTATCAAACATGGCGGGCATCTAGGCTCCAATGGACTGATTCTGAACGGAAACGGGCTTCGCGAGGTTGATATTTGTGGCACGACTACATGAATCCTTGACGATTAAGAAAAGTCTCCTTCTTGAAATATGCGTCGTATCCCGTTAGCTCTTGTACTGAAATGACGCGACACTCGAGGGCTTGCCGAGTTTTGCATGTGACAGTTTCTATGTCAGCAAGCTCACGCTGAAAGCAACATAAGTCTCACTTACCATTCTGCTCTTCATTTTATACTCGACTCGAACATTAATCCACAACTTTGACATTATCTTCAATCCCCTACCGCTAGCAAAGGTATCCTTTACCTTCTTCTAACACCACCTCTCGAACAATCAACCACATTATGGCAACAACCTCCGACGCCCCGATTCCATCWATGCATAGCGCGCACTCTGCCCACAATGAACTTGCCGACCGCATCAGAGCACTACCTCAGGAGATCCAGAATAACATCCTGACACTCTCCCTCCAACTCCCGACCACTGTTCGCATTAACAAGGACTACAAACCTCCACTCGCCCTCCACTTAGACCGCGCATCTCGTACCAAGTACCTCGAGGGATACTACACTAACACCATCTTCGAGACTACTCCACCAAATCATCCATCGACCGGACACTTGGACGTCGATAAGCACGGAGTACCTATCGAGGACGAACTCCCAAGTCTTGTCACATGGGTCAAGTCCCTGAGCCCGTCTCATAGACGCATGATCGGCATCTTCCACTTCATCGACATGAACCACTGGAATGACTTCCTAGATGCTGGAAAGCTACTGAGCAAGAAGCGTCGATATGCACGAGTCCATTTCCAGCGCATTGGAAGAAGTGAGTATGACGGAGATTTGCAGAACGCTAGAGTGGTGCTCCGCTCCACGATCACCAGCGAGGCTGGAAGGGAGGTGGAATTCTTTTGGGAGAAGACACCGGTGGGTCAGTCGAGCTGGTGGGTCAACTCGAGTATGCTTTACGTAGACTCATCGGTTGGGGTGTTTAATGGATGAATAAATGAGTATGTGGGTTGAGCAGGATATTGTAGTGTGCTCAAAAACGACGGAAAACGATTAATCAAGCTCTAAGTAGCTGGAAGTTCCTTACTTGAGATATCCGGTTCGGTCGATTGATTGATACTAGCTTAATGGGTTGGTATACTTGGCATGGTTTGTTTAAAAGGACCTAGTCAGTCTCTTTGTTCGATCAAACAGATTGTTTGAGCAACCTAGCGGTTTGTTCGTTCATCACACTAGGATATAGGCTTTATGTATTGCCCTAGCGATGCACAAGTTTTCTACACACTGTAATCTAGAGAGCACAAATCACAACACCATTCTAGTTAGCGGGACATGTAAGTCGATGGCCATGAGTCTTAGAGCGGCTTCCTAAGCGTAATTTAATTCGCGGTGTTGGAGGCTTTCTGGGATTTCATTAATCTGAAAAGTTGTCCAAGATTTGCATGTGAAGATTCACCTACGTAAGCGAGTCCGTGCGTCTGTAAGTGACAAAACATGCATCAACGCTGCTTCGCAACCTCATCGTTACTTCCCTCACAACATCATCCACTCCCTTGACAGCATCATCCACTTCCTTGACAACATCATCACCACAACTCGAGCATCATCATCACTTCCTTGACACCGTCATATTAACTCGAGCGTCACCACACCTCGAGCATCACCACAAGATCCTCCGCCGCGCACTTCTCGCCGGATTTTCACACACGCCCGCCAACCGACCACATTGAACTCCTCGGCGGTCTCAATTGGATATCGACGAGCTTCCTCAACTCAACTCTTCTACCATCTGAGTCATGGCAAACCACGCCGCCAACTCGGGTGAAGGCGCGTACCACGACACTTCAACCATCATCGACCTTACTACCGGCGACCTCACCACCGGCGACCTCACCACCGGCGACCTCACTACCGGCGACTCCACCATCATTGACCCCATCGCCGACGACCTCGACAGTCGCATCCAAGCGCTTCCCCAGGAACTCCAGGATACCATCCTCTCATTCACCGACGCATTTGACATCCCTACTGTCGTCAAGATCAACGAGTACGATGACGAGCGCTATTGTTTAACGGGCACGCTCCACTTTGCAGACTTCAAACCACCAATTGGCCTCCAACTCAACCGCCAGCTGCGCGCGAAGTTTGCAAAGAGATATTTCAGCAGCGTTACATTCGAATGCGCTGCAGTCCGCTTGACGGACTCGCTAGACTTGGAGGGAGAGCCGTACGCCCCGCTATCTGGCCTCCATCATCTGTCCAAATGGGTTGAAAGCCTCGATGAAACCCACCGGTCCACGATTGGAACCCTTCGGGTTTTTGAATGGGTGGTACGCCGCGAGTCCCGGGTCAGAGTGCTTCCCCGTTATGGAAGACGTATTATGGATCTCTTGAGGGGGAAGGTCACGAAAGGCACTTTGGATCAGGTGAAACTGGTGTTTAGTTGCAAGGTTTGTGATGCATTGGAGACGGGTGGCAGATCCGTAGCTGAGAGGCGGTTGTTTGATATCAACGGCATCCGACTTGACGGATGAGTACGACGACGGCTGGAAGTTTTCCGGGGAGATATGAGTCGAGGGGTTTGATACTACGTGGGCTTGTCCGGAGGTAGTGCAGATGCAGGCAGGCAATACGGGAATCTCAGCAGCTCGGAATTGCATAAGGCGGCGGTGGGTGAAAACCATGCAAACTTGAGTGTCTCGAGGGGCAAGCTATATGATTGTTCAAATCGAGCCTAACGAGAAGTTAGCGAGGAAAGACTTGAAAGTAGGTAAGGTAGTGATGGCTACCTCTACGGTAGTGGCTTGGCATGGACATGTGCCTGCAAAAAGCAGTTTTTCTTTGAACTTTACTTTGTCAATGGAATCTTCTTCTCTCATTTTCTACGTTACTACCTACGCTACTATCCTCGCCTAAGTCTATCTAGAGCCTAAAGGCTTCCTACCTCCTAGGCAAGCTAGTAAGACTTATAGACCTAGGTAAGCTAGCAAGTCTAGGAGGATCTAAAGACTCGTATAGAGTTTTGTTTTCAACTTTTATATATGTATATGTGTATAACAAATAGGATTACATCATGGCATTTCAATCCTTGTCTCCTATACCATCTATCCGCGATAGTAGTCAACCAAGCACGACGTTACCATCCAGGGCACAATTCCCCTTGAACATTATTAACTACCTTCTCTATTACAATCTCCACAGATTGGATCTTTAGAGTGTTCTTCGTATACCATACCGGGGTATTCCTATAATGAATCTAATAAGGCAATGCAATGCAATACAATACAATCATCACTCTTACAATTCAATCCCATATCATACAATCACCCCTCGACCTTCATCTTCTTCCCGCCACTCCCCACCCCTTCCCCCTCCCTCTTCCTCTTCCCCTTACTCGCACTTCCTCCACCACCATTCATGGTAGAATTGCTCTTCCCCCCTTTGACCCTATACGTGCCATCACCATCGCCCTTGCCCTTCTTCCTCCCCGAACTACTCACCGAATCCTCCATGCCTTCCTCATCATCCCCACCAGCCGTGAAACTGGCAGCACTAGGACTCGCGCCCTCTCTCGCGCGCCCGACGGCCCGATCACCGACCTGCTTGGCCAGATTCCTCTTCCGGGCCGCCGTGGCAGGTTTGACATCCACCAGACTTTCATTATCATCCCCCTCCCCTCCCGCAGCGGCACCGGCAGCAGCATTCTTATGATGCACCTTTAACCAATTGTGTTGACTCATGGGATTCATCAATTCCATCTGCCTCTCCACCTCCCTCGCCGTCATATCCGCCCAATGCTTCTCCTCCTCCTCCTCCACTATGCCTCCTCCAATGCCGGCGTTCACATCACCCAACTTCCGATCCAACCGCGCGAGATACTCGGCCTCCTGCTTAGTGGTCAGATACCCCGGCGGCTCCTCCCCCAGCACTTCTTCCGGTAATTTCTCCGCTTCCAAATCCACCCTCGTGTGATTGACCTTTCTCTCCAACTCCTCCAACGACAAAACCCCTTGCACCCGTAGTTTCGCCTCCAATTGCTCCCGAATGACATGTAAATCCAAATGCGGAATCTGTCCCACCTTGACTGCTTCCGTGTATTCCAGAAACATATCATTGGCCTCTTGGGGAGTGACGCCATCCTTGACGACACCCGGAATGCTGGCCACGGCGGTATGTGGAGTGGGCAAAGACACATCGAAGCGCATGTGAGGGGGCAGAGCAGGGTTCTGATTCAAGTCGAGACACAAGTCGAGGAGGCCGTCGAGTTCTTCGCGCAGACGTTTGGCGATGGAATGCAGACGTTGTTCGTCGCGGAAGAGTTGTTTGTTTTGGTCGAGGACGGCGGTGAAGGAATGGTGCATTTTGCGGTATTTCTTACGCCAGGATTTGTAGGGGAGGCGCGGTTGGGGTGCTGTCGTGTTGGCGGTGGTGGTGGTGGTTGTGGAAGGGGGAGGAGGGGGGATGGCGGAGAGGGATTTCCCGCCGGTGGAGGGGTGGGGATTGACTTCCGAGTCGGACATTGTTTGTTTTGTCGTGTTGGCGGAGATGTGGATGATGATGTTGGAAGAGAGGGAGGGATGATGTTGGATGAAGCTCGTGATTTGAAGCCGACGCGTCCATGCATTTAGGCTGCTGAATGAAAGATTGACGGAATCAACTCCGCATCTGAAGTCGGCATCTCAAAAGTTTCCAGAAAATCCTCCCATTCTTCCTCCAATCCACTCAATCCACCAAAATGTCCAAAACCAGCACGACATCGCCGGCCACGAAGCGCAAACGCGACATCATCCCCAGCGACGACGAAGACAAACTCGAAATCGACGTGAATCTCCCCGAACCGGCGTCCAAAAAAGCCAAACGCAAGGAAAAAAAGGAAAAAAAGAGCAAACCCTCCCAAACCGACTCGAATGGCGAGGAAGTCGCCCTAACATCCACCTCGACATCAACACCCACCTCCAAATCCACCGCGCCCGTCCGCTCCGCCCATGGGGTCTGGATTGGCAATCTCCCGTACTCCACTACCGCCGCCTCCCTCCGCCAATTCTTCCTCGACGTCGGCGGAATCTCCGAATCCGACATATTCCGCACCAATCTCCCACTGAATGAGAGGAAGCAGAACAAGGGCTTCGCATATGTGGATTTCAGCACGCCCGCCGTCCAAGCCATTGCCCTTTCGCTCTCGGAGAAATTGATCCAGGGTCGAGCATGTTTGATCAAACCCGCCGATTCCTTCGCCGGGAGACCTGCCATTACTGCCGTCACCGAGGCCGCCAAGAAGACGCCCGATAAGGAGCCGAGTAAGAGGGTGTTTGTGGGGAATCTGGGATTTGATACCACGCGCGAGGAATTGGGAGAGCATTTCTCCCAGGCCGGTGGTGTTGAGGRTGTCTTTTTGGCCACATTTGAGGACAGTGGCAAGTGTAAGGGTTTTGGTTGGGTGACGTTTGCCGATCTCGAGGCTGCGGGGCAGGCAGTACGAGGATATATCTATAAAAAACATATTGATGAGAGAGGCGAGGATGGGGAGGATGATGCGCCTGCCAAGGAAGAGGAGAGTGCCAGCGAGGAGGAGGCGGGAGAGAAGAAGGAGAAGAGAAAGCCAAGAAAGCCGATGAAGTGGTTCATCAATCGCTATCAGGGCCGCGAGATGAAGTTGGAATTCGCAGAGGACAAACAAACCCGCTACAAGAAGCGCTATGGTGGGAAAGGCGCTCCTCCTACTGAAAATCACACTCCTGCTGCTGCAATCCGAGAAGGAGGAAGTGCACGCTACCATGATGCTCCCGGGGAGAATCTCGCCGATCTGGTCCGCGAGGCCCAAGACGCCGCTCCCAAGAAGCGAGATCCCAAATTGAAGAAGATGGACAAGGATCAGAGGCAAGAGTATCGCAGGCAGAGACATGATGCCCGTACCGTCGCTCCGGGCAAGGCGTTGGCGAATGCACAGAGAGGTGCCAAGGCGAGTGGCGCTATCGTCGAGGGCGAGGGGACGAAGAAACGCTTTGATTAGATGGGGGGATGATGCGTGATATAGTACAACACAGTATGAGGCGTGCGAGTGGGAGGAGTGGAATTAATCGAGCGAGGCGAAGAAGTATGCGAGATACTTTAGATCGAGCGAGACAATCAGCGAGACGAAGAAGTATGCGAATCCAAGCCGATGTGGAATGACTGGCCTTGCGAAACAAACGAATGATGAAAAGCCACATGTACCCTTCACATTCTTCTCCCAACCAAGACCTCGACAAACCCCACCCATCTTCTCCCATCGCCATTGTAACTTTCCATCTTGCATCCCTCTCAACCGTAAGCAAGTAAGCAAGTAAGTAAGCAAGCAAGCAAGCAAGCAAGCAGAACAGAACAGAATTATACATCTTTACCGACCTCCCTTCTCTTCTTTGTCCCTCCTTTTTGCCTTGGAATCGTTATGTGAACTTTATATATGTATCTATTTATCTCACCCTGTAATGGAAAACCGAAATTCAAGAGAAGTGGAAAGGGGGAGCGTCACAAGGAAAGGATGCGGCAGAGGAAGTAGGAAGAGGAAGAGGAAGAGGAAGAGGAGGAGTCGATTGTCGAGTAGTAACATCGATTATCGATCCGGTATATTCGGGGGAGGGGGAGAGCGAAATCTGGCCGTCTCGTCGAATTATTCTTTTCCCATTTTCTCGATTCTCGTACCGCTTCGCATCGTATCGAGAGTAGTCGATAGGGCGATATATCCCAGGCTCTAAGCCGCATATGTCTATAGGATAATTAGACCTCCCTACTTATAGAGAGGCACCCTAGACTTTAGGGGGCAAAAAAATCTTAGCCGGATGGAAGGGTTGGGATATCGTTTATATACGGCTTTAGGCTAGATTTTGACGGGCAGGGGAGAGTTAGGAGTAAGAATCGTACTAGCGAATCCGACTTTTTTAGGGGTAGGTGTTTGGACGTAATGTTCAGGATGGAGAGTATAGAACTACCTACACATAAGTCGAAAGCTACTCCCTACTCTACTCTACTCTACTCTTACCTAAGTCCTTCTCGCAAAACATAGAGGAATAAAATCGTGGCATTCCTCTTATGAACGCCGCGTGAGATTTTTTTCATATACATAAGGTAAGACGAAATTCCATTTCCTACTTCTAAGCCCCCCCTTTTTTCCCACTCCCTACGTTGACATCTCATCGCTAGCCATCGCAAATGCATCCATCCCAACAAAAAGACTTCCATCCTTATCTTCCATCCTTATCTTCTCCGATTATTCTCGATCACCATTCTCTCCACCGCACAAAAGTCAAAATTTGTCAATCCACGACTCACTGCCCCGCATAACCACAATTTCCCATCCCCTCCACGCCAAGCATATCACTCGCCAATGTGTCATGTCACACGCGGAAAAAAAGCTTCCACAGTACAAATGTAAGATAAAGCCGAGTCAGAAATCGAAACTTTCGATGACGATCCCCGTTGAACTGGAAACCCCCACACATCATTTTGAGTGATCACATATGTACAATCAGAGATGATGGAGAACCACCCCTGCGAGATGTGACAAGGATGTCATTTTTGTTTTGCTTTCATGAGGAGTCATGAGTCTGCGTCCAATTTCTCGACTTGTATGCGATTGGGAGATTTTCCGTAATTTTTTCCCTTCCTGTTCTTGGTGGTGCGCTGAATCGTATGGGTCTTCTGTTGAGAGATCGAGATGATGAGATAAGGAGGAGGAGGAGGAGGGTGTTCTGGACTGTGACTGGCTAGTCAGGACAATCTTGGGATTGGAGGGGAGGGGAGGAACTGTAGATGTACAAGAAGACGAGTCGCTGCGCGGTTCTTTCGTCTTTTTGTTGCAAAACATACCAGTTCATTCATTCATTCATTCATTCGTTCGATTTCATCACACTCATTCGACTCGTTTGCGTAAATACCAGGAGAAAGCCATCAAAATCCCATCAAAGAACAAGGGACCCAACACCCAAAAACTCCAATCCAACCAACCAACCAACCAAAAACCAAAAAATGCTCCCCCAACTCCTCCTCGCAACCCTCCTCACCCTATCAACAACAGCCCTCCCCCTCCACAACAACAACAACCAACCAACCCAACCACCCCACCCCCGCTCCGTCCTCTCCATCAACGCCCCCCGCCTCCCCGTAGCAGGAACCCTAGTCACAGACGTCATGCAAACCATCCCTCTAGACATCTCCGTCAAATCTCCGATTCTCCGCCGTAGTGCTTCGGAAAACGCAATGAATGCCGTTGTCAAGAAAATTCCTGTTGCGGGACAGACTGTGCAGGGATTGATTGAGGGGTTGCCTGTTAATGCTGTTGTTAAGGAGGTTCCTGGGGTTTTGGRGGGTGCGTTGAAGGAGAGGGATGTGGAGGGGACTTTGTTGGATGTTAATGTTGATTTGGAGAGGATTTTGGGGGAGAGGGATGTGGGAAGTCTGTTGGATGTTGATGTTGATTTGAAGAGGCTTCTAGGGGAGAGGGAGGAGGATGTTGTGTTGGATCTTGGAGATGTGGGAATTATTGTTTGAAAAAGAGATGAAGGGTGGTTTAGGTTGATTTCGAGCGCGATGATGTAGGAGTCGTTGCTTGGGGATTTTGGGCGAAGGAACTTTGGAAGAGTGTGTTATGAGCTATTCTCGCCTTGAGCGGCGGCCTTTTTTTCTTACTTTGATGGATTGGGAAGTTCTCTTTTTTCCGGGGCCGGGGATTTCGAAGGGAAGGTCGTAGGGAGAGGATGTAGAGAGAGGGTTGTAACGATAGTGTTACTGTAATTTTAGGAAGGTAGTGGAATAAGAGTCGACGACAAAGGAGCTTCGAATTGTGTGTTGAATCTCAACCTTAATGAACGTGGTCGGTAGGCATAATCGGCATACCGTCGAGGAAGAGCCCTGGTTCGCGAACAGCCAATTTACAGATCAAATTCCCCATCTAAGAACCTTCCGATTGTCGATTCTCGCGAAGCAAAGCAAAGTCTTTGCATCTTAGCTACCCTACCCCACATTAGCTAGCCACAATTTTCATTCACTTGGAAATTCTCGAATCTAAACTTACTTGGTTGGCAAACAAAATCGAGATGTCCCAGCCGGAAAATATGTCCTCCAAGTCCAATCCATTTTTCTAATTTAAAGGCAAATTTTCAAATGTTGTCTTAGATTAGAGGAAATAATTCCTGTTTAAAAAGGCAAGAAATTTAAGGAGAGATATTAAGGAAAGGCATAGGGGAGGAGGAAGGGGACTTAAGAGTTAGTTAACAAGAGGAAATCGAGAACARAATCGTGATCGGGCTGATTTTGATTTCGAGCCTGTTGATCGGAGGTAAGTCAGTCGAAGAGTCGCGAGAAGAATAGCGAGGAGGCGATTCTCGGACTCTTTGAATTTTGATGATGGAAAAACACAACAGAAGGTAGGATCTGAACATTTCCAACGGATAATCAGAAAGGACAATGCCTTACTAGGCTTCGACACTGCTCTCGGTAATCAAGTCGATACGATAGCAATCTGCTTTTCGAGGCGAAGATAGGGATTATTTCACCTCGGGGCCCTAGAGAATGGAATGGATTTTACCTTTGGATGGAAAAACACATCAGACAGTGGAATTCAAACATTTCTACCGGATGAAAAGAGAAGGGCAATACCTTGCTAGACTACGATACTGCTCTCGAAAGTCAGCGCTATAGCGATTCGCTCGGTCCAAGTGATGATAGGTCAGATTATTCTCGAAATCTGAAATTCGATGGAAGCGAGAAAAAGTCCGATTCCACTCTGCCTACACTTTTGTTTGCCTTATATGTAGTCTGCGAGGCTCAGAATGAACGGCATCTCATCGATATACAGGACGTTCTCCCTCGCTGGCTATATAGCAATGCGCCCGAGGCAGGTAGGTACGACAGACATATCAATTCCATCGCAAAGATAGTTTTCGTCACATGCGTGAGAAATGCTCCCCATCCTGCACCCTCACTTCCTCGCTGTACCCTCACTTCCCTTCCTCGCTGCACCTCGCATGCACCTCGCAATCAAGCTCGCAAGATCAAGACCAGGCAGCAACGTCCTATAAGAAGCCTGCACTTCTTCGACACATCTTCTCCAAAACWATGACACACATTGGAACGTCAAACATACCCACCACCACCACCACCCAACAACATTGACACACTTACCAACCATCATCAACATCACCCACCGTGAGCGCCGCGGCATTCCATCTGTGTCTGCCACACCACAGATATCCACTTCTGGTGAGTATTGTCCATGCCACACTCACCTTCATAGCGGCGCCTTTTGCGGCCGACTGTTGCATCGTTTGTGCCGCTGCACTCGGCGCTGCAGACTTCCCCTCCATCTCCATTACTGCACACCTCGCACCTTCAGCGCAACAACAACGACATCATGCCGCTCCATCGCAGTGCATTGCACCCACCTCACCTCATTCATCACCACCAAGCCGTTCATTCTACCACCATCAGTACAGAAATCCACTTCAGAATGTTCACTAACCTCGCCTAGGCAGATTATCGAGAAGATCACACCGAGTGGCATCACTTCACAACACTTCACGAACAGCTAGGAAAGACACCAAAGAATTAATTCTTACGAGCAGCTAGGAAAGACACCAAAGAATTAATTCTTACGAGCAAAAGAAAGTGAAGTCGAGAGATCCCAAATTATAAGGCAAAAATGCAAGTCTGCAATATCCCCGCGTCTCGAATAAAAGGCAAAAGATACTAATTATGTTCTGGAATAATAGTCCTAGTCTCGAAATCCTAGATTCTACGGGCAAGAATGTTTAACAAGGGCACCAAAAACGAGGAGGCAGCCTCCGGGACGAACATCATGCCTCAGGAGCAGCGGGAGATGGTGGAGGCCGCGGACATTTTACTGATGAAGCTGAAGGAGGCTGACGAGAGGATGGAGTGCGCTCGCACGCTGCAGCAGCTTTCGTTGGAGGTGAACCTACAAGACTCCTCTCCAAGAGAGACCGCGGTCGCGAGCCAGACTCCGCCGGTAAGTACATGCTGCGTGGTGTCTTGCGTGATGTGTGTGGGGGGGTTGTGGTTCACTCGCTGACCTTCTCGAAACAGACCAATAGCCACACCACCCACGACACGACTGTCTCGGTCAACAAAAAGAGCAAGACAGAGAGAGAATTGCGAGAAAAGAAAGTTCACCAGCAGAACGTAAGACGCCAGACCAAGGCAGACGCAGTGAAACAGGGCGTCACCTGGGTTGGGAAGAGAGAGGCGGCCAAAGCATATTCTCAAGCCGAAAATGCAGAGATTTCGCGGATCCACGCCGCCCATGCTGCCGTTCATCAAGAAAAAAAAATTCCCTTCAAGAAACTGGCTCGCCAGTTCAATGCGCGGGAGGAGGGCGAGGGCATAAGGAGCGTCGCGTCCCTGACAAGCCACATCTCTAGACATGAGGAGCTCAATAAGATGAGGGCGGCCTACTCTGCGACGAGATGACCTACCTCACCTTTATCATTGTGGAGATGCCTACCTTAGCTAGGAATTATTTTTTATGAATGAACGAACGAGATGATGATTGAAACATGCCATCCATCCATTCAATGTTGTCAACGTGAAGTCCACCTTTTCCCCGGAATTTAGAAACAACCCTGAAAGCGTCGAATCTAGCGTCGATTGCTACCTAATCACTAGCTAGCTGACTGACCTGACATCTTCAACACCCTCAACATCTCCATCAGGGCATCTCCCTCGCAATTAATATCTCCCCCCAACATGCGTCTCCTCTCCCTCCCCGCGGCACTCCTCGCCCTCCTCACCCTCTCCCCGCTCCCCACACCCACCACCGCCACCCACACATCCAACTGGGCGGTGCTAGTCAGCACGTCGCGCTTCTGGTTCAACTACCGCCATCTCGCCAACACCCTCTCCCTCTACCGCACCGTCAAGCGTCTGGGAATCCCCGACTCACAAATCATCCTCATGCTCCCCGACGACATGGCCTGCAATCCCCGCAACTCCTTCCCGGGGAGTGTCTTCAACGACAAATCCCGCCATCTCGACCTCTACGACGACACATCCACCTTGACCTCCTTTTCCTCCTCCTCCTCCTCCTCCTCCATCATGAAGGCGGGAATGGGTGGGATCGAAGTCGATTATCGCGGGAATGAAGTGACGGTGGAGAATTTCATCCGCTTGTTGACGGATCGCTGGCCCGCTTCCCATCCCACGAGCAAGCGATTGATGACGGATGATCGCTCCAATATCCTCATCTACATGACCGGACATGGCGGGAATGAATTTTTGAAATTCCAGGATTCCGAGGAGATTTCTTCCTTTGATCTCGCCGATGCTTTTGAGCAGATGTGGGAGAAGAAGCGATATCATGAATTGCTTTTCATGATTGATACCTGTCAGGCCAATACCATGTATCCGGCCTTTTACACCCCCAACATCATCGCCACGGGCAGCAGTGCGAAGGATCAGAGTTCCTACTCCCATCATGCGGATCAGGATGTGGGTGTTGCGGTCATTGATCGATGGACGTATTACAATWTGGAGTTTTTGGAGACGCGGTTGAATAGCACGTCTGCGGATGTCCGATTGGGGGAGTTGTTTGATTCGTATACGTTTGAAAAAGTGCACAGTGATGCGGGCATTCGGTATGATTTGTTTCCCGGCGGGGAGGAGGCTGTTCGGCAGAGACGGGTGTTGGATTTCTTTGGCAGTGTACAAGGGGTCGAGGTGGATGCTGCGCGAGAGGATGCAGGGAGTGATTGGAAGGCGGATCTGGAGGCTTTGCGGAGGATTATGGAGAGGCAGGAGAGGGAGGAGATGCAAGAATCTGGTGATGATGTTCCTGTGGAAGAGGGTGCGAGTGGGGGAGAGAGGACGCAGACGGTCAAAGTTGCGGTGAATATTGCGCAGAGTGGAGGGGATTGGGGGAAGAAGGCTGCGGGGTTGGCATCGTTGGTGGTGTTGGGAGGTGCTTGGTTGGCTTCCAATGCGCTGGGAGGGGGGAAGAGTGGTTGATTGACTTGGGATGGGATGGATGGGATGGGATGGGATGGATGGGATGGGATGGATTGGAGAGTGATGGCTTTTATTTCTACAATGATACCCCTTGAGTCTTGCTTGTCAACACAGATTTCTACAATATACCTCTTTCGTTAGATCTATGCGGGTTTCCACAGTATGACCCTTTGGTTAGATCTATGCGGGTTTCCACAGTATGTCCTTCGATCATGTTAACCTAGATTTCCCATCTTGAGGCACTGTATCTCTCTATAGTACCACCACTACAAACTCCTCCATTTGTAGGATTCAAGGAGAGTACCTCGAAATGTTATATTAAGGGAGAGGGAGAAGGAGGAGGAGGAAGAGGAGAACAATGTTGATGACAAGGTATTGATAAGTTGCCGAAGATGATGTTGATGTGGGGCTCATCTGCTTTTCACGGCGCATCTTTCCCTTACTCCTACAATCACCATCACCACCACCACCACCACCACCACCACTACTACACATCGTCATAACTTGCAAGACGATGCCCACGACAACAGATCCCTGCTCTCAGCTGCTGCAAGCTGTAAGTTATGTATAATGACGAGCATGCCCGACGAGAACAGAAAAGCCGATAACTCATGCAAGGTCGCGCGCATGACCACTGCACGAACAAGCCACCACTCTCATCATCCACGCACCTCGAGCTCCCCGCCGGGAAGATCATTCAATCAATCAATCAATCCATGCGGGCGGGCGGGCGGTGTAGGCGATTTTCTTCTCTCAAGCAACATCATGTCCGTGTAGAACGGCACCACCACGCAAGGGAAAGAAAGCGTGTGCTCATCTGCCGTAAAATCCACCACATTATTAGGCGTTTGAGGATCATCTCCATCTATTCCTACTTCCTCCACCCCGTGCACGCAAAGACAGAGATGAAAATGATCAYATCAACCTCCCCCTCTCCCCCTCCCTCTCAAGCGAGAACAGCAAATAATGAACCTCATGACCTACGTACATATATGTACATACATAACACCCTTGCAAGCAAGCAAGCAAGCAAGGCACTCGATTTTCGGCAGCATGCAAATTGTTCTTTCCCCCATGGACTGTGTGGACGGTACGACTCCGCATCGTCGCTTCCACACCCTCACCCTCAAGCAGGTAATGGTCGCGCAACAGCAGCTTTCGATTCGAGGATCACATGCAACGTCCAAGTCCGGCGGCCGAGTCGAAGAAGTGTGAGATGGTGTGGCATGCATGGCATGGCATGGCATGGCATGGCATGCAGGTAGGAGGTAGCTTGATGAGGCCGCGGGAGTTTATTGTCCACTTTTTCCCCTTAACCTTTACTTTTATTGTCCACTGTTTTTCCCTTTTTTGACAATCAGTTCGCTTTCTACTGATCGGTCGGTGAACGAGGTGGATGTATAAAGTGGCACATGTCACCCGTTGAAGGGTTTGTGATTGTCCCGTTTTTCCATTCACTTTCCCTTTCCCCCCTCTCTCACAAGCGTTACGATTCTCCAACAAACCTTCTCATCCGTCACATTACTTGAAGAGCAAACATCACCAACCAACCAACCAACAAGCATCCCTCCGACACGCATCTCTCTCTCTCCAGCAAGCATGAAGAAATCATTCCTAGCAGCATGCCTTCTATCAATCACCACAGCAATCCCCCATCAAATCCGCAATGAAGCCTGCACCATCACCCACCAACCAGGCTTCAATTCCAACCCCGCCACCCACCAACTCATCTCCGGAAACCTGACGCGCACCTACGCCGTCAACGTGCCCGAATCCTACAATGACAATCTCGGCAAAGCATGGCCCATGATAATCGATTACCATGGAAATCTCGGCAATCCAGAAGATCAATACCGTAATTCGGAATATTACAAATATCCTCAAGGACAGGAATATCTCGTCATTTGTAACATTCCCCCTTCCCCTTCCCTCCTCTCCCTCAACCTAGCCACCCACCACCACTAACCTCGAAGAAAAAACCAGACCCCCTAGGAGTAGAGAAACATTGGCAAGGACCAACC
Organism: Ramularia collo-cygni; assembly: GCF_900074925.1. Lineage (NCBI taxonomy): Eukaryota > Fungi > Ascomycota > Dothideomycetes > Mycosphaerellales > Mycosphaerellaceae > Ramularia > Ramularia collo-cygni. The sequence continues at coordinate 933,016 of NW_019716264.1, forward strand.
TACGCCCTCCCAACAGTAAACGACCTCCTCTTCACCGTCGACCTCCTAACCCACCTGCAGTCAACCTACTGCATAGACCCCCTTAGAATCTACGCATCCGGAAAATCCAACGGAGCAGGTTTCGTAAATCTCCTCGCTTGTTCCCCTCAAGGAGACTTTTTCGCCGCTTTCGCCATGGCGGCCGCTGCTCTTTATACCGATACCTCTCTAACCTCTTGCATGCCAACAACTAACAAACGGAGGAAGATTCTCGAAGCGCATGGTTTACAAGATGCTACAATCCCATACCATCCCACCGCTCCAGGTTCAGGGGGTCCGTTGCCTGATATTGGGGAATGGGTTGGTTGGTGGGGGGGAGAGGAGTTGTGGGAAAAGTACTAATGAAGCGGTGTATGAAGTTGATGGTAATGGGGGGTTTGAGAGGACGAGGTATTCTTGTGCAGGGTTGGAGGACGTGGTGGTGCATTTTGAGGTGTATGGGTTGGGGCATTGTTGGGCTAGTAAGACGGGGACGAATTCGGATAGTGAGAGGGTTTATTGTGGGGAGAGGAGTTTGGATTTTACGGGGGAGGTGCTTGGGTTTTTTGGGAGGTGGAGGTTGGGGGATGATGGGGTGGGGGGTTATTAGATGAATTCTTGGGGAGGGTGTGAGTTGTTGGGGGTTTGGGTATGAGGTTGGATGATGGTGGTGGATTTCTTCATCAGGTCAGGTCAGTTGATGCTCCTTTTGGAGTTGTACGCTCTCGATGGGATGAGAGCCGATCTGTCTTCTCCGTACGCTTGTGTTACGGTGGGACGGCGTAAAGCTGATTTGTCTTTGGTGGGAGTTATTCTCTTGAGACGGCGTGGGAGAATAAGGACGATTGATGAAATTTGGTCGTGAATTCATGCTGTCTTTTCGTTTCCTTGTAATGGAGCTTTGGAAGATCTCCTTTGACCTCCCATCGTTGAACCTTCCCATCCCATCCCCATTGTCAAAATTCCAGTAGAACGTGTCTCGTAGAGGCAAGCCATTTCAACATCCAGTCCCAACTCGCCATACCAAACATCTCCTCCCTTCCCTCCCTCCCCTCCCTCCCCTCCCTCCCTCACTCCCAAGCACACTCCTGACTATCCCTAACACACCTCCTAACCCTCCGTTTAAACTCCTTCCGATCCTCCCTCCACATCTTCCCCGCCTCAACATTCGCAGGACTCTCATCATTCGGACTGCCCAACATACTAATAACACTCAACAAAATCGTCTCGGGAGTCTGCACGGGACTCCATCTCTCACTGGCACTCTCATAACCATACTGATCATCTTCCGGAGGGTGTAAGATGGAAATGCATACTTCTCCGCTTTCGTAGACGTTGGGGTGGAAGAGGGGAGTTTCGAATTTCAGTTTGGGAGGTTGGTGGGGGTATTGAGGGGGGAATTTCAGGCGGGCTTTGAAGATTCCTCCTGTGGATATTCAGGATTGGGTTAGCTGGGGGTGGGTAGGAAGAGGGAGGAGGGTGGATATATACTCACCTCCATAAAGACTATCCTGCTCGTCACTGAGCATCAACATGACTTCCCATTCAAATACACTATTCCCCACTAATCCACAGCTGATTCCGGGAATGTCCTTGTCGGTTTGCATTTGTTTGAATTGTCGGGTGAGGATGATGGCTGCGCTGCTGTTGCTGTTGCTGTTGCTGGTCGATTGCGAGCTGGATCCTGCTCCTGCTCCCGAGGGGGACGCCATGATGTTTGGGTAGGAAGGGAAGGCAAGTGCTGATTTCCTTGGGGAAAAATTTTCCGTCTTTTTCAACGGTTCTGGGGAGGGAAGACGGTCGAGTCAAGTCCAGTCAATCATGCATGAGATGAGATGAAATGGGTGATGTAGTTGATTCGAACAGGTCACTTTTTCCCGACGACGACAGCGGGGGGTTTGCTGTGACTGTGACTGTGACTGTGACTGTGATGGTTTTCCGCCCGGCCTCTCTCTCTGGCAAACGTGCGTGCTTGCGTGCGTGACCAGAAGTTAGTTTCGTGTGACGACGTGTCGGGAAAGAATGGAATATGGACCTTACACAATCTGATCATTCTCGCCGGAAATATCCCACCTTTCGGAGAGCTTCTCCATGTCCGGATTTTAGACGGAGTTTATCTCCCTACCTTATCGGACCACACCGACCGAGGCACGTGCCTGTATATCAATATTCTTCCTCTCATCTTACACCATGTCATTTGAGAGAAGTAATCTTAACTAGAAGAACAGCTCCGGGATCAGATCGGAACAGTAATGGGCTGAATTTGTGGCATGCAAGAAAGGACCATGGACTTGATCGAAGCACGTCACCAGACATTGATACATACAAAATGTCAGAGAGATCCATTCTCATCTTCATAAATACAAAAATCTCCCCACTAGAAAGAAAACCTAGGTATACACAACTCACCACGGCTCAATCCATTCCATACTCCATCATACACCATGACACCTCCTCACCTGCCATCCCCACTCCCCCCAACAGCATCATGAACCTTTTCCTCCTCCTCCTCGCCTGGTAAGAAAATCTCATGCCCACTCCCATTCCTCACTTTAAAACTCGCCACACACCCGACCCCGGCCACACACGCCACAATCCACCAACTCATCCCCACCACTCCCCTCTCCCTCCAAATCCCATGCCACATACCCGCGAGAATGGGGCCGAGAGTGCGAAAGGTGGCCGAGCAAGCATTTCCAATTCCGTGAATGGTCGCCAAGACACTCGGATGTGGGGAACTATTATTCAAGAGGATGATACTGGCGGGCAGAGCAAACGTTCGGGCGGCGACTTGTAAGAAGACGACAAAGGATATGCCCAACCAGATAATGGGACCGCTGGCGGGTTCCGGAGAGGGACTGAGGGAGGGGAGGAGGGCGAGATAGGGGGCGAGGAAGTAGGCCAGAGGAAAGAGGAAGAGGGAGCMACGGAAACATCGCATCAAACCAAAGCGAGAGTTGGCCCAGGGATAGAGGAGGAATTGCAAAGCGACACCAATAAAGCCAATGGTCGCCATTGCGAAGCCGATGGTGGGTGGGGGAAATGCTAGGCCGGAGGAGAATTTAAACATGCTGCGTGAGTGGAGGTCGTCTCGGATGGGATTCTGCGGGACGAATTGTCGAGGAGTAGCGAGGAAGAGGATCCATAGGTTGGCAAAGGCTCCCATGTGAAAGTCAAAGATGGCGATGCTCACCAACGTCCACAACACGTTGGACGTCCATATCCTCCGAAAGGGGAGCCGTTGGATTGCTCGATGTTGTTCCTTCTCCCCCGAATTTGTCAGACGGTCCATCTCTACGGATCCACGTTCGTGACCGGAGAGCAGTCCCTGTCGTTGTGTTTGCTGTAGTCTTCTATATCCTTGCTCCTTGGCTTGGAGTATTTGCTGGTATGTTGATCGCACAAATCCGATTGGATCCATCTTGGTCACGTCCAACGGCCTGCTCCCTTTCAAAGTCTCCTCCAATCCGTAGTACACCAACGCCGCCTCTGCGAAGAGAAGGATGGTGCTCAGGAGATTCGCCGCTGCGTAAGGATATCTCGCCATCCATCCCACACCCTCTACACCTCCAAAAGTACTCCCCTTCCCAAACYAAGTAGGGAGGTTCACCACCGGATCGACCAGCAATCCAGCCAAGATTGGTCCAGCCACGTTGGCAACATTGAAAGCAGCAGGTAGCAGCAAGAAAGCTCTCGGATGCCATGGTTTGGGCGTGACTTCCGCCACCATGGTTCTCGCAGATCCCACCGTTCCATTGATAGCACCACTCATCAACCTCCAAAAGACGGCCTGTGGATATGTCGTGCTAAACGCCAACCCAATACATCCAAATCCCGTCCCCACCAACCCAATCATCAACACCGTCTTCCTCCCCAACATGGGCTGATCCGCCGCTCTTCCCCACAAGATACTCGTCACAATCTGCGCCGCGGTGAAGGAACCCTGCAAGACACCCGCTTGATGTGAGATGACCACTTCGGACAATTCCGGATCAAAGCTCTTTAACTGATGCACCATAAACACCTGCAATGCCGCCATTTGAAAGAAATCCACGAATCGTGAGAGGGCCAAGATGGCCAGCTGAATCTTGTTGGGTATGTTGATCCATGTCGGTGTCGGCGGGGGTTTGGATGGGGGGTAGGTGGTCATGGGATGTTCTGCAATGGGAGAAGCATCCGGGCTGGATGGGATGGCGGAGAGCATGGGCATCTGCGCTGCGGAAGAGCGTCGACGAGGATGCGCGCTGCCATTGCCAGTCTCTATACTGGCGGAATTCCACTCGGTCTGCACGAGTGGAGTGGTGGTGGTGGAAGTATTGGTGGTGGTGGTAGGGTGGAAGTAGGGATCGTCGTGGGAGGTTTCGGCACTGGAATGCCTCTCCACCTGTGGACGACGAACGTTTCTCGAATTCGAACGTTGATGGGGTCCCAGGCCGGCGGGACCGCCTCGTGAGGTCGACGTGGATCGCGAGTGGGGTGGCATCAAGAGGCAGGAAGCAAGACAAGCAATAAGCAACAAGCAGGGAAGGAGCTCTGGCCCGCTAGCTTCTCATCCCACTAGATACCTTGACACAACCTTGAAAGGCACTCCGAATGATGGAGATTGATTGAAAAATGAAGAGCAGACGAAACGCGGTGCAACCATCCCATCCAATCCAATCCAGTCCAATCCAACTCGGGAGGCTGCACGAATCAGAAACTGATGAGTCGGATGATCATGGGCGAGAAAAAAGCCAGCGTCGCTTGATGATGTCGCTTCTCACCCAGATTCCAAAGGGTACAGTACCACCTTTGGCAAACTAATTCTTCTTCATTCCCGACTTGCGACGCCCTTTCATCTCAGACACGGTGGACACATAGAAGTGGAGATGGGGCCGCGATGCGCTGGCGCGTTCTGCTCCTCTTGGCGAAGTGGTGCCGGTTGGAAAGGTGGACCTGTCAAATCCAGAAAAACATGTCCGGGCCGCATATCGGCATCGGCGTCGGACATTCTCCACGCCGATATTCCGTCGCTTCGGTTGGGAATGGAAGCGCCTCGTCTCGGACTGATTGATGAATGTCCCGGCATGAATCGTTCAAAGCGGAAGTGGGCTTGTTTGGACAGTGGTGATACATCTCYGGGACCTGAAGGGGATGGACAAGAAGATGGAGATGTATGTATATTGCAATTAAAGGCAAGTTGACAGTTTGACTCAGGATGATGAGATGACGAGGACGCCGCGTAATACCTCCACACTCCTAGCAGATGGCTACATGTACATTTTGGGAATACGAACGAGAGTTAAAAGGCAATATCAACGACACGTCTTGTCTTCTCGAAAGGAGAGAGGAGGATGGAGCATGCCCGAGAGAAGCGAATCGACATTCTTCACACCTCTTCTTGGTGAATAGGTGGGCGATACTCACTTCACAATATTCACTCACACACTCACTCCATAGTCTTCACTCACCCACTCACTCACACCCTCACTCACACCCTCACTCACTCACACCCTCACTCACACACTCACTTTACAGTATWCACTCACGCAGTAAGATATACATACAATGCCATGATACAGTATCTACGCCGCAAAACTCAAGTATCTCCAAGTATACCTCCAGGTTCTCCCACTTGATCATCCCCCTACCCTACCCTACCCTATCTATTCAAATCCTTCCTCCCGCTGCCTCAACCTCGAATACCTCCCCAGAACCTCCGACGCCCAACACCCATCCACAACCTTCTCCCCAACATCCCATACTTTCCCCCTCGCTCTCCTCCACCCCCCAACCCTCCAAATGAAAAACCCACCCAACACCACCACAACACCCAGAACCATCCCAAACCCAACAGCAACAGCAACACGACTGACCTCTCCAAAACCCTCCTCCCGTTCAAAATCAGCATAATACTGCGCAGTATTATATCCCCTCATCGTCGAAAGCACTCCCTCTCCCTCCCCATCAACAACAACTTCCTCCCCTTCCTCAACCACTTCCGCAAGTCCACATCCCCGATCATCACACCACTCCCTCAACCCCTCCCCAGGAACAAAAGTCCTAACAATCGCACTCCGTTCCAACACCTTCCCCTCCCCATCCACAGCCTCCACGAAACTCCACGTAACCCCATACCCAACCTGTCCCTCCGTCTCGAATCCACTCTTGGCAACATTCCCCGCGAATTTCCAGGGTCCTTGGCTCGACTCCCCCGTATACAAATTCCAACTCCTCACCTCCGTCGCTCCATTCCAAGACACCCAGAAGCCCGTCATCTCCTCCCCGGTCCTACTATACGCCCACAAAGCAGGTTTCGTCACCGGTTGTCCCGTCCAATTGTACTTGTTGGAACGATAGATCATGACATTGGATTCTCGTTCGGCAAGTTTGGCATACATGACCGCTTCCCCCTCGGCCGTGTGTTCGGAGAAGTAAGCGTGTTCTCCCCAGCCAATGTGGCAGTTGCCGWTGGGGAGGAGTTGCAGATTTCCTTGCGAAGTGGAAAGTAACCCTCCTGAAGGTTCTGGAGCGCCCCATTCTTTGATTTTATGGGCTGTCTGGTCGAGGTGATTGATGGATATGATCCAACCGTGTGAGAAATCCCCGGTGCTGTTGAAGCTGTTTCCTGCATTGTCGTACAATGAAAGGACGGTGTGCGTGCTGTTCTCGGAGATCCAACGGGCGTGATGCTGGTAGGAGAAGATGAAATCGACTTGGTGGAAAGATGGATTGTTCCCTCCCAATTGCCACAAAATCTCCCCCGTCTCGCCGGAGAGTTTGTACACGGCACTCACATGCCGGGCGGAGATGAGGTAGTCCCCCTCCTCATTCTTGTCAATACTGTTGATGTGGAAGTAATCCCACGGAGACTGTTCGTGCAGTCCATCTCCCGAAGTATCCGTGGAAGCAGGAAGAGTCCACGCCTCGGAAGGATCCACATGATCCAAAGAACGCCATTCAAACACCACCTCCCCACTCTCAATATCCACCTCCTGAAACACCCCTTCCACAATCCATCCCATCCCACCCCGAATCTTGAACAGCGGATTCGCAGTCAAATCATACTGTCGAGGCTGATAGATGGTCATCAACACCGTCCTCCCACCACTATACGGCGTCATCTTAAACTCATGCATATCATTCGAAGCTCCAGCCCCCGAACTCTCAATCGTCTTGACAACTCGATAACTCGAATCCATAATCACTCCATGTCCACGAGCGAATCCCTGATGTTGCTCGCCCTCGAAGAAACAAAGATGATCCTTCCCTTGGTAAGTGCATACTCGCGGTGTATGCGCAGTCTTGGGCCCACTGGCTCCCGCTCCAGACCAGATCAAATCTCCCCAATTGTCGTAAATGTACGGTCCCGGATCGAGATTCCGATAAGGTGCAAGAAAAATGTATCCCGGAGAGATGAGTTCTGGTCGTAGGATATCAAAGTTCACAATTGGAGCGTGTAAATCGGGCCGCGATTTGAATTGATGTGTTGGTGAAGTGAAGTTATCCAGCTGAGCGGAAGTGGTGGTGGTGGTAGCCAGGAGAGTGGAGAGGACCCATATCCAGAGCCGTCCACAAACAGACAAGTTGCAAGAAAGAAAGAACGGCATCTCATATACCTCTCGATAGTCTCTCCGTCGTCGAGCACGCAAGATGGAGTGCAAGTGACAACATCAAACAGCATCCCCCTCCCTTCTAGCAAGCAAGCGAGCAAGCAAGCAGGCAAACAAACAGTAGCGTCGATTGGCCCAAGCAAAAGATATGACGACGACAACCAGGTTGGTTGGTTGGTTGGATGATTTCCTCTTCTTCTTCGGCAAAATGTCTTACGAAACATGCAAAGACAAGACAAGAGAAGAGAGACGTTCGTTTGTTCACGCGGCCTCTTTGAAACGTGCCATTCCTCATCGTCACACCCTTTTTTCCCCCGACGAGCCGGCCGTGCTTCTTTTTCCCTCTCATCATCATCATCATCATCATCCTACGTATCTTACAGTAAGGTAGCCATCGTCAAAGCCAGACAAACATCACCATCCCAACACACCCTCATCCCGTTTGTTTGTGCGCTTGATGATGATAAGATTCCCAATCCATCGGCATGCAACCACAGCGCCGTGTCCCCGCCTGTCAACTTCGGGAAGTTGCTTGTCGCGTCACCAAGGTTCTTTGGTGCTGGGATTATTCTCATTGTTTCATCAGGCATCAGGGGGTTGGGTGGGGGGGGAAAGATCGAAGAAGACGGGACCTACCTTACCTTGATGGAGAAGGAGAAGGAGAAGGGCCCTTCTACTGGTCTGTGATGCCCGAAAGGAAAGGAAAGAGAGAAATAAAAAGTGGAGAGGCAAGCAAGATGTCACAAGGATCTCTTCCACACGCACGCACGCTCGCACGCGCGTTCCCATCCCATCCCCCCTTCGCGGCAAAGAACCTTGTGGCAGATTGGAAGCGGCGGTTTCGTTACTTGGCATTTTCTGAACAAGAGTTTATTAGACAATCCTTGTTCAGCAGACCCACATCAACAAATCCCCGTGGTTGTACAGGAAATCCCCGGCCGGAGTTCAAGTCCATCTCTGCACTGTCCGTGCACTCACCATCATCATCATCAGCATCATCATCATCATCATCATGAGACGCGTCACGGGTTGATGACAAGTCCCGGGGGAGAGGATGGCACATGAAGCAAACAAGCCGATTGTTGCATGTGTGTGCATGTTGAGACACCTTTGTACGCCTGGGGGACAATCAGCATCATCAGCAGACAGCCGTATGTAGTGGTGCGTTTAACATAGATGGCTCCATATGAAACATTCAAATGCCAGATCTGCGGTATCCAGTAGAAAATGCCCGCCTCCTATGGTCTGATATGGTGAGGTCTTTGAAATGCAATGCCAAACGCCGCTACGCCCAATGCAAGAGAGATGCCGTCCTCTCGTCCTTCACTCCATCCAAAACGCCCAAATGACTCCCTTCCTGCCTTGCTTGTACAATGGGTTTGATTCTGGTAACACATCTGTAGGACTGACTCGCCGATCCCTACTCCTAAGCCAAGACACTTCCCCGGCTACCGAACAGTTTTCGAATGGTCATGCTGGCGCTGAAGAAGATTGCTGCCATGGATCCACCAACCACGGTAGCACGGAACAGAACATTCATCATCTGCATGCGGTTCCGTCGTCGGCAGCGATCAACAAATCCATCCGTGTCGTTGGTGCGAGGGAACTTCATCTTCTCCGGTACCGGGACCTCGAGGAATTCACAAAGTGGTTGCCAGCCTTCGCCCATCTTGTACTCCAGCAAGTTCTCTTTGGGGACCAGGTCGCGGATTTCCTGGTAGTACTCGTTGAAACGACGCTTGCCATTCTTCTCAAAGTCACCCTCCCAGAATTCCGTCCAGAATTCTACTCACAGTCAGCTTTGCAGACGACATGTCAATACTGTATATCACAACTCACTGGAAAGCATGGGCTGGTAAAGACCAGCACCCCAATCAAACTTGGACACCAATTTGAGTTCCGGCTCCGTCGCACGCCAATGTACCGTCTTCATCGTACTCGCATGCCAACTATCCACATCCCTCGTAGTGATGATGACCTTGGCCTCCGGGTATGCCTTGATCAACTCTTTCGCAAAAGCCACAGCCGGCCAATCGCAAATGGCTTGGCAGTGTCCCGTAAGCTGATCCCACTGTTCACGGCCGAATTGGCCTTTGCCGTCGTATTTGGCGGCAAGAGCGTCGGACCACATCAGACAGTCGGGAGGATTCTCGACGGACGCGGACATCATGTGGTAGCAGTCGTCGAAGCCCAGAGTCTTCAATGCTGTTCGGAGGGATGCTGTACCCGTACGTCCCAATCCCAGAGCGAGAACTCGCATTGGGACGACTCGACGGCATTCTCGACGGTTGATGTCTGTATCGGCTGTGAAGATGTCGGTTACGGGCTTGGGGGTATAAGGYTGGAAAGCCATGTTGGATAGATAGGTGCGAGTGTTGTAGTCGTAGATTGGTAGGTAGGTATAGTATAAGTCGAGATATGGCAGTCTGGAGATGGTGTTGAAAACGAGCGAATAACAGCAGCAGCAGCAGCAGCTGGATGTAGACGGAACAGAGGACAGAAAGAAACAAGTCCAAGGACGCGTGATGAGAGTGGTATTGCGAGACCACAAGTTACAAGATCAAGATCAAGAAAGAGGGCAGAGAGAGAGAGTTGCTGTGAAACTCCAACCTGCCCCCTATCCGACCGACATGGAGGGGGGAAACTTTCTTACGCGCCATCGGGGAACCTGGAACTTTGGTCGCCGCGTGGTCGTTAGTGTCGCTCGTCACTTCCGCGTAGGATTGCCTCTCGGCTGAATTCATCCGAGCCCTCTTATGGCGGCAGTACCGTACAGGCAGGGTTTTTTCCCATGTACAATGCAGTGCATACGAATAGTTAGTTACATGTGGTGTTGCATTCATGGATCCGATACAAGGGAATGACATGTTGTACCTCCCAAAAGGTTACAGCGACATCAAACACACAGCTCACTTAGAAACAAGGAGAGCTTTGAGACTCTTTCCCAAAATGCATGCCAAGAATCAAAAACGCGAGCTTCTCGCAAATCACAATTCACGATCAACGTCCATTCCATATAACTATATCTCCACAAAAGGGGCAGCACTGATCTCAATCTACACAACTCACTAATTTCATCAAGTAGAAGTAATTAATAATGGTCAACCCCTTCTCCGCATGCACAACAGCGACGAAAAATGTCTTCTCGCGGAGATTCAGACAATAATGGCCTCCCTCAACGCCAAGTGGTTGCAAATGTTGACGGCTCCAGCTCGTTTCTGTTTGTGGCGTCAGCCACTCGCTTCTTAGCCGTGATAATACGACGGCCTCTCCGAAAACAAGAATCGTGATCCATGGAGAGTACGATGTCGTATTAAACTTTTTGTAGGTATCTACGGCGGAGAGGAGTGTGAACGTGTTCTAATCTTCACAAGGCAACATCAGATCTTGTCGCGAATGCTTCCATCCATGTCAAGAGCTAACTTCACTCCGCAACACGATATGAGATGTGAACATGACATACAATCATCATGGGTATAGACACCATTAGGTATTATATATAATCAGGATCTAGGTCTCATTCAACGCAACTGCAGTGTACCTTTCCCATTCCACCCATCATCAATATATTCATTCCTCCGCACCCCTTCACTTCAACCCAAACCCTTCACTCTCATCAACCGCACGCCACAGCTTAGTCTCCAACTGCTCGCGACTATCATATCGCCACAGCATCAACATGTTGAAGCAAGTCCTCGCAATGGGGAATCTCTGCCTTTCATCATGAAGTCCACCACCCCATCCATCCCCTCCAGCGACAATACGAAGTACCAGACTCGTAGCGCCAACAGCCGGGATCCGGTCAGTACCCGTAATGAATGTCAATAACTTTCGCTGCTTTTCAGGCGATGCTTCAGCAAATGATTCCCAAAACCAGCCGATGACCGGCACACTCTTTGCCGGGTTGGGATGGAGATGGTGAGGTTCGGCAACTTGCCTCCAGTTTTCATATACCGCGACGGCACGCAGGGAATCCACATCAAGTGCCTCATCACTGCCGCGAACCAGAAGCTCAATCTCCTCTGCTCTGAAGAGGGAGAGCGCATTGCCTGCGCAGACCGTGAAGAATCCTCGTTTAAAAGGCTCAAACTGCCGAGCAACGGCCACATCGAGCAGGTAGCGTACGTAGGCATCCACGAATTCCTGCCGATTCGCATTCGTGACGGGTATACTCTCTCCGTTTGTTACGAGTGGAACATTTGTGATTACTCCATAGCGCTCCACCGGGATGACAAAGTCTCTGCAGTAGGTCGCCTCCACGTCGCCTTCAAAGTCCAGTAGTTGCTGCAACCCAGCGGCGAGCGATGGACGGAACTCGGCAAGATCTTCAAGATTGTAGCTCATTTGTCCCTTTGTACCTGTCATGGTGGAGACATTCGATGCACTCGTGACAGAGCTCGGAGCAGCAGCCAGGAGTTTGCGAAATGCAAACGGAGGCAAGGCAACATCCAGGATGGTACTGTTGTAGATTGCGAGTCCCAGCAAGGCACCCACGAGATAGTACTGATCCGAAGTCTCAAAGGAGTTGGGATTGAAGTAACACGTGTTCGAATCGTCGTCGTAGCTGAACATGCCATGGTTGGGGTCGAATATATCCCGCACGAGCATCAAGAACCATTCCTTTCGGGGACCTCCAGCATCGACGCCTTCCTCGCCTGTGAACTGTACCCGCAAACCCTTCTTGAGCTCCTCTTGACCAGCACCGACAGCAGCGCTGATCTGTCTAAGACTGTCATCTACCATGCACTCGCGACGAATGCGAAGTGTGAAATGTCCGTCGATGGCTCTCTGGCGAATGACTTGGTCGAAGTAGGCCTCTCTCGCTTTGATCTCCATTTGTCGTCGAGCGTCATGCTCCAAGATTTTGATTTTGGCGCCCATGGAGAGGAAGAGTGGATACTGGCAAAAAGCAAACTTGTCACGCCTGGTCTCCCACACTCTAAAGTCCGCGATGAGATCTTGGTAGTCGAGTAGGGTGTTGTAGAAGCTCGACGTGTGCAACAACTGTCCAGGCTTGCGTGGCTTCGTCATGGAAGACTTATCGGSGTCGCGGCGCTTGCCCTGCCAGACATTATTTGCAGCAAAGAGTAGAGACATCACCTTCGCTGCTGCTTTAATTTGCCAGTCGCCCACCCAATCTGGTTCAGCATTTGGATCGACAGCGCTCTTCTTGACTGATCCACCAAGACCCATTGCAGAATGCAGCTGGGCGGATGTGTTCATGGTGGATCCGGACAGGTCTGGTATCAATCCTCCATCGTTGACCAAGCTTTTCCTTCGAGGGCGACCTGATGTACGAGCAATCCTGTAGGTTACGAAGCTGGCCACGAGATCGATGGTCTTCACCAAGTGATGCTCGTCGAAGCGTGTAAACCAGCCAACCAGGTAGCGATGACAAGCATCAGTAGAGTGCGCCATCAATCCGAATATTCGCTTGAGTAGCCCATTATGCTGGGTCCCGTCGCGAGCTGGGGACTTCCTCGGGCTCGCCTGTGCGTGCCCATTTGACCTGCGGCTTGGAAGTGTTGTCTGACTGCTGGCCGATGATGGATATAGGGAAGGATTGGACAGCAATATCAACAGAAACCGCAGGTCTCCAGGCTCCTTGATCGGCCTAGAGGGCCGTTTGAGCAAATTCTCGGTGACCTTCAGGAGAGTCCGCACCGCGTGCTCTCTCGCACTCCCAAGCTCTTCCTCAATGTCTTCGGTGTTGACATCACCTGCGACGTTCTCCGTTGGAAGCTGAAACTTCGACAGTTTGAGGTTTTCAAGATTCTTCTGCCAATCTTCGCCCGCGGTATGCACAAGACCATACCAGCTGGTAAGCTCTGCCCAGTTAATGTTGGCACTTCTGGAAGATACGGTCTTTTTGGGACCCTCGCCAACTTTCTTACGTCTAATCTCGGACCGGTTGCGGTCGACTTTGCCGGTCCACCATGACCCGTTCTCGCCAATGTCTCCTATCAAAAGCGTTTTGGCGTCCAGTCCGGACAGTCCCTCCATTGGACTGGGTTGAAAAACGTCATGCGGCTCGGGTGGGGGTGTTACGATGTTGCTCTCGCTCCGTGTTCGGCCAGACGCTACAGGCCGCAAGGTACTGAATGAAGAGTTGAGACAGTGAAAGTCACCGACAGTGGCGACAATGTAATCCTCAAGTGGTCTGAAAATGGCCTTGATCCGGTCCTGATGCCTGCGATGCTCCATTTCTCCCGGTGTGAGCTTTGGGCTTGCTGTGGGTCCTGGTGAGTGTAGTCCATCAGGCGCCAGGTTGCCATGGATGTGGACTCGATGGTGTGAAGGTCTGCGATTTGAGGCATTTAGAGGAGGAGGAGGCGGCTTCCGGATGGGTTTGCTTGGAGTCGGTACGGGCTTTCGCCTCGCCGGACTCACGGTATCATGTGTTGGAGCTGACGTTGACAGTTTCTGGACTAGAGGAGGAGTCTCCATCCGCGTACCAGCGAATAGGTCGAATTCGCCGAATTCGCGAATAGTCGCACTTGTTGAAAACAGATCTCCTGACGACTCCGGCGGCGATCTTGATAATGATGCGGATGAATCGAGTGGTTGCTTGCCATTACGAGGCCTGATGGGCATTGCAGCTGAGCGTTGTTCTGAACCAAAGACATCCTCACTGATAGATGCGGTAGGATCCGGCGCGTTGGGTTCCTCTCGTCTACAGCGCTCCTCGAGATAGACATCTAAACATCGATCAATGATTGCACGGGTCCGCTCTATGGAAAGCGGCGAATGGTTGCTGGACGATAGCTGTCCTGGAAGTGTCTTCAAGATCGGTCGGCCTTGATCGTCCTCGGTCTGCTCTTCAACCGGCTTCAAGTCGTTTATTGTCAAACAACACAAGCATCTGAAGCGCGGAAGCTCTCTTGGGACGTTCACCCGGCTGTCGCAACACATGCACTTTCTAGTCGTCTTGCTCCCATCGTCAACAGCCTTGCCTCTCTTGCTTGAGATGACGCCTGAGGGTGCGGGCTCGACAGATTCACTAACTCGCACCAAGCCTTCTCCTCCCGTGCCGTGTGTATCGTGAAAGTTGGTGCTCTTCTTGCGTCCAAAGATCTTGGGCAAAGGATTGCTCGCGGAGCGATTGTGGGCGTGCTGTCGAGGGCCGACTGTGCGTGGCCGTGTCGGAGAAGGTGGCCGACGATCGTGATTCAGTGTGGGTGTATCCAGATAGTCGGATGGAGCCCGAGGGAGCGGCTTGTCGCGCGCATTGCTGCTTGCACTGCCGGACGAGAGCAGGCGGGAGGACCACGAAGATGGCGGAGGCATCAGGCAAAAGCGCGCATGAAGGATCCGCTCAACACCTCACTGGACTTCCCAGTCCCGCAAGTAAAGGTGCTTCAGGCCAAGTTCGGCGGTGAAGTCTGGCCGTTGCTGCTCTTTCCGGCTCCAGGAATTTTGGATGATGCAAGAGCTGTGCCGCACCGTGCTTTGGAAGGCGCGCTTTGGTTATGGCGGATCGGTCGGACGACGAGAATACACGAACGGGCCGTTCAAGTGGTCCACACTCAACATGTTAGACCTTTGTTGTCAGTCTCATTGCCAGGTTGACGTGCCTACGCGATGCCAAGTCTTGATACGACAGGAGCAAGAGGGGCTTGACAAAGTAACAGAGTCATGCACGCTACTACTACATCAGACAAATGTGAAGACGAGACGAGTTTCACCAACAGCAATGATTGAGGAACTGCATGATTGAGGAACAGCAACATGCAACGACGAATCTCAGAGGTCGAGAATGAACTGAATTTTGCTTTCATTTTATCCAGCCCGCACGAGTCGAGCTGGRCCATAAACAGCAGATGCTCGTAGCCATTGACGCAGAAGACTTTCCGCTCCTCGATAGCGCTCCCAGACCATTGCAACTCCTGCAAAAAGACGATACAGCAATGCTGCCACTGCCCATGTCGCTGCCCCCTCAACCAGTCCTCTACCTGTAGCGCCAGAGGGACAGAGTGTTCTGCCTCTTCCAGGTGTGTCTCCGGCCAGCCTTGGTGTTGTTGTAGCGGTGGCCCTTGTTGAGACCTCTGCTCTTCTTGCCGGTGGCGGTGAGACCACGCATCTCGCGGTGCTTGTGGACTGGCTTCACGATCCAGTTGATGCGGGCATCGCGGCGGATGGCCTTGTGCTGTGGGTCGACGAGGATGACCTCGTAGTACTTGTAGGTGGAGTCCTGGTTGATCCAGTAGCTGTTCAGGACGCGCAAGTTGGCGCAGCGGCGGCCGACACGCTCCTCGGCGGTGGCCTTGAGAGAGCGCTGGTACTTGAGCTGGTTCACACCCTGGTTGGTGGGCTTGCCTGTAACAAAATTCAGCCCACATTCTCCCACAACCCAACATCTCCTCCTTGAGATTGTGTCCTCCACATACCGTAGGTGGCACCCTTTGGCACTGGCCTCTTGCGACCTCCACGGCGGACGCGGACGCGGTAGATGACATATCCCTGCTTGGCCTTGTATCCGAGGCGGCGGGCCTTGTCGGGGCGCGATGGGCGGGATGCGCGGTGGATGACGTTCAACTGGCGGAGCTAAATTGATGTACTCTCAGCAATGTTCAACGAGTACGCTCAAAACACATGCACTTTCGTGCCTTGTGTCGCTCATTCGGTCAGACGCACCTCCCAGCAGCGAACGCGAAGCAAGAAGCGCATGACATCGCTCTGCTTCTTCTTCTGAAGCTCCTCGAGATATTTGTGGGCACCCATCTGTGGCCGCAATTAGTGACTGCATGAATGTGGTGGTGGTGGGGATTCCGAGCGCGGGTGTGCGCAATGGCAAGAGATGGGCGGTGTTGACTTCTCCATAGCCATGCGCAGGTTCCTCGTTGGGTATCGTACGCACCTTGACGTTTCGGTGGGCGGTGGTTGTTGGAGTTCTGGCACGACGACCTTGTTCAAAGAAGGGCTTCGAAAAATGCGAAGGGTACGGATTGGATTGGTGTGGTGAGCGCTTGGCGTTTGACAGAGTTGGCCCAGATCTCAATTTTGGACAGAATTCCTTCGGCCTCACCCGCGTTGCACTTTCATCCGCCAAACCCGACCGACCTTGTGAGGATTGCAATGATTCGGTTCGGCCTGTCAAATGTTGAGATATTGTTGAGATGGGATCCTACCACGACGATGCTCGAACAGTCAGCACCGTCGTCGCGGCCGGTTACTTCAAAAGATCTCAGCTTTAGTTGAAAGCTACCAAAAGATGGTGCCCGAGGGCCATGCTGATCGCATCGTTGACTCCTCCTCCTCCTCATCCAGGAGGCAAAACGCAGGCCGTGCAACTGCAAGCAACCATTTTTCGTTGCACCAGCTTTCATGGCCAGTCAGCTTACAACGTGAGCATTCTCAATCTGCACACAGATCGTCCAAGGTCGACGATTTCCCACGTCCCTCATGGTCTACCGAGGAAAGGTACGCCTGCTGCATGCTTAGCTCGCTTCCATCTCCATATGGAGACTAAAGTTCTTTCTCAATAGCTATCGGCTGGCTGCGATGCATGTCGCAAAGCCAAGAAGCGTTGCGATTTGGGAGAGCCATCGTGTACAAGATGTCACAAGCTCAACAAGCCCTGCTCAGGCTACCGCGATACAACCCAGCTTCAGGTCCTCGATGAAAGCGCATCAATCCGAGCAAAGGCWGAAAACAAGACAGTCGTTCCGGTGAGAACCATTGAATATCGCCACAATACGCAATCGAGCAGCTCGTCAACGCGGCCATCCTCGAGTGCGATACCTAGAAGCACACCTYATCATCAATCGTATTTACCCTTGATTGGGTTTTTAAGGCCTGCGGTACCGGGAGTGAGCTCTGGCACGAATGTGCATTCTGCTGAGAGTTCATCACCTCGAATTGATGCAACGGCCCTGGAGCAGCAAGCGCTTCACGGTCAGGCCTATGGAGCGCCTTCTCACGTTCCTGGCGCCATAAAACCGGCGCCCGAAGACTGTGCCAAAAACTTCTTCTTTGTAAATGGCGCAGTGTTCGCGACTTGAGATCAAATCGCTGACCATCATGCAGAAGCAATTCACTTCCGAACTGGGGCAATGGTCCTATCTTCGGGAAATGTTCAAAAATCAACGGCCAGAGCCGGCGCTGGATCTTGCTGTTCGCGTATGCGGTATGGCCTCGCTAGACAATGTCCACGGGACGGGGACTGGGGTGGACAGAAGCAGACCAATATACGCAGGGGCGCTTCGACTGTTGAACGCGGCTTTGAGAGATCCAATTCGATGCAAAACAGACGAGGTGTTGATTGCTGTCCACCTCCTTGGCGTCTACGAGCTACTTGCTTGCGATTCTCGCGATTCGATCATGTCATGGAAAGCTCACATGGATGGCGCACGAAAGGTCWTGTACATTCGCGGCAAAGCCCAGTTCAAAACGTTCTGCGGTCGTCAGCTATTCCGAGAACACCGCGCGCAAATCCTGATTCACGCTATGTGGGAGGACCTGGAATGTCCGAGCTTCCTCTGGGGTTGGGATCCCGAGTTGAAGAAACAGAGCCATCCTAGCGAGTTGGCTGTGATGGCCCCGGCGGATAGTCTGGGTCGCATAACCATAGACTACACCACACTAAGGCATAAATTCCGAAACAGGGCAATCTTGGATGCCAACGCCATGAGCACTGCTCGCAATATCGAGGAGCGCATGATACAATGGTCAATCGACACGATGGCCCATTCAGGCATGTTCTGGGCATATCGAGAGATCAAAGTCGCAGACTCACCGCATGTGTGGAACGGGATGGTCCACGGCTTTTCAGGATGGCCAGGTGTGCCGACTATTTGGAACATGTAGGTCAAAGTCGAAGAATGGCCGGTTTAAGGATTCTCGAAGCCAAGTCTTTCTCGCGCTCTGCATTACAACGTGATTGCTAATCGATCCTCACTCTAGGTACCGAACCATTCGCATAATGTTGACTCGTACGCAGGAGCAGATTCTTCGCCGCTTCGAGCTTCCTGCGAGGGATTCGGAAGCACAGCTCGCGTACTTGAGGGATGTCAGAAAGGCGCATGCTGATGGTATATGCGGTGCTGTCCCGTTCCAGCTCGGTCACGCAGCGCCGGCTCCAAATTCGCCTTGCATCGTTGTGTCTGCTTACGGTTCGATCTGGCCATTGTTCTTTGCGGGTAAGAGATGAACCGATTCAGGTGTGTTACAGGACCTCGCTGACCCTGTTCAAGGAACGTGTGCGCTTGAGCGAGTAGGTTCTGCTGCGTGGATGCGTGTCCTCGCCGGGAACCCGCTCAACGAAGAGGCAACCAGCGCAAACGAAAACATCGCTCAAGCAGCATGGATCATCAACCGCCTGGTGTATATTTCAAAGCATATGGGGCTGCGTTGGGCTGACGGTCTCGCCGCAACCCTCAACGGCGACTTTGAAAAGTGCAACAACGTTCCACTGGAGTATGAGATGTGCCGCTTGCTGTATGGATGACATTGCTGACCAGATCGCAGTGGGAGCCAAAAGCGAGAACCCGATCGTGATCCTTGGCGCAAGCAACTCCACGAATCAGACCTAGGTCCTTTGATGATGCAGAAATGGAGAAAAGCTGCCACAGAGTACGGCATGATCGAGCCTCAAGACAACAAGCCACTACCGTCTACGCAACAGATCTTGCGCGGTTCTTGATCCGCATTGTTGTCGTTGATGTGCTGATGTTGCTCGTTTTGTCTGTCAGCGAAATCTTTATGCTAGATCGATAGCTCTCGATCTGTCTCGCTCTTTGCGCTTTAGACTCATGGTCACAACTGCAAYAGTTCGCGGGCCGCCACCCTAACGTTAGAATAACGCATTGCGCCAAAATCTGTCGAGATTGAGGACTGACCAAGAAACTCCACACATCACGTCCCTGCCGATCAAGCAATATTTGGCAACTCTCATCATGAATGTTATTTCGGAGAACGATCTGTTGACGAATGTCTAAGGTACACGGGTTCGCGCCTCCAACCTCCATCATCCAGCGGTTTCACAAAAGCTCCGGCTCAACGACACCGGTCTGCTTGGTGATCAAATCGTAGGCCTCAATACGCCTGTGCCGAGAATAGTCAAAAGTCCTTTCCTTGCCCTGTCGGCATTCACTGAGGTCAATCTCGGCGAACACAAGCTCATCATTCTTTGTCTTGGCCTCTGCGATTACTAAATTTCAAGGATGTCAGCCAGAGCCACATATTGGGAGATTCTCCATTCGTTGCTCCTGCGGAACTTACCATGCCCCTCGGGACTCACAATCGAACTACCGCCGATCAAGTCATATTTGCCATCATCCCATCCGCATCTCGCTGCGGATATGGAGAAACAAGCATTCATATAGCTGTTGGCCTGCTGTACAAGACGCGAGTGAAACAGCGCTTCCTTCTCTGCATCCTGGGGCGACATGGGCTTGCTTCCCCACAGGTGCGACATGTTTGCTCCTGTGTTGTATCCAAACATGAGGAGTTCGGCGCCTTGGAGGGTATATACCCTCCACGCTTCTGGCCATCTATCGAGGATCAGTTGAAAACYCTTTGCTGAGGACACGGGATTTTCATGTACCGCCTGTCATTACAAATCAACATCCCCATGATTGGATCTCCCTTGCCTACGGTACTTTCACCGTCCTTGGCCGTGGACTTTTTAGCAGCATCTGCCACCAGCCCTGGGGCGCGGAAAGCTTGAAAGCCAAGATTTCCTGGTGTAACTAGACATGACATGTCAGTAAACATCCCCCCCAATCTTTCCTTCATACTGACAATAGCGTTTCTCGAGCTGGTTAGTCGCAGCCGGGTCTGCAAAGGGTTCCACCGTTCCAGGAAGATGAACTTTACGATACTTGCTCAGCACTTTGCCTTCAGAAGCCGAATAATAGACACTAGTGTTGAAACCAGTCCCATCGGGTGTGCGTTCTCCATATCCCAGAACGATATCGATCCCAAGCTTCCTAGATTCTTCAAACAATGGCTTCACATCTGGAGATTGAGTAATGTCCTCGCCGTGTTCAAAGTGCTTGTCCAGTTCCTCTTGGTTTTCAATAAAGTGTCTTGGGAAGAAAGTCGTGAGAGTTGCTTCCGGGAAGACGACCAGTTGTACGTGCTTTTCTGCAGCCTCTTGCAGCAAGTTTATGAGCCTTTGCACGGTTTGTTTCTTGTCTGCATCGATGTGAACGGCGCCGACTTGAGCGGCTGCAACAATGATCTTTCTTGACATGGTATTTATTGATTGATTGATGATGATTCGAAAATGAGCTATGTCTGTCACGCTACGAACGCAACCTTTGTTATATGGTCCATAGGCGATGGACTCTACAGAAGCAAGGCTGCCGAGCTGTAGTTCGCCGTTTGGCCGTACATGTGGAAAGATGCACTTCGGTCAAGCGCCTATCTTGCCCGGCCTATCGGCAGGATTGAGAGCTAATTCCTTTATGCATACCTAGCTAGTGGAGCAGCTGCAATACTAGCTAAGCATAGCAAGGACAGATGTGAGGGACATGTATTGCTTCTGCCGACATTGTTATAGCTGGCTCCAAAGCAATCATCCAACACTCCTTTCCCACGGTCCCAATACTAAGACGGACCTGAAGCAGGCTTTGAGTTGAAATATCATCATGGATTTTGACCTGGTTGTAAAGAATGCAATATTTGTGAGTTTTAACATGAACAATCTAGAAATTAGGCTGACTTTCTGTATATAGGTGACTGCCAGCGAAGTTCTCCCAGAAGGTCTTGAACTTGGGATCAAGAATGGGAAAATTGCTTGCCTAGCAACTGGACCTCTACCAATCTCATCCAGCACACGAGTCATAGATGCTGAGGGAGCATATGTCACTCCAGGTGGCATTGACAGCCACGTACATCTTGCCCAGAAGAATTCTCCTACCGGTGATAATTGGGAAACGGGATCTAGGAGTGCCGTTGCTGGCGGAACAACGACGATCATCGCCTTCGCCTCGCAACAGCGCAGCGACACTTCGCTGTACCCAGTCTTGAAGGAYTACCATGAGAAAGCAACAGATCAGAGCTATTGTGACTATGGCTTTCACTTCATCCTGACAAACCCGACTCCAGAGATTCTCAAAGACGAGTYGCCAGTGATGGCATCCGAGGAAGGCATCACTAGCGTGAAGCTCTATATGACCTACCCTGCGATGATGGTTAGCGATCGGGACATTCTCAGTATTCTCTTCGCTTGCAGATCGTTGGGGATGACAACCATGATACACGCCGAGTCGCATGATATGATCAGTATGATCATCGAAGGGTTGGAGAAGAACAGAAACACCGAGCCCTTCTTCCACGCTATTGCACGCCCACGAATTGCAGAAGATGAGGCTTCGTACCGTGCCATCTCGCTCGCCGAGCTCGCAGATGCGCCGATGCTGATTGTGCACATGAGTTCGGATGTTGCGATCAAGCATGTACACGACGCTCAGGCCCGATTACTCCCGATTCATGCAGAAACGTGCCCGCATTATCTGTTCTTGCTCTCGGAGAAAATCAAAGGGGAGCCACATGACCACTTTTCGGGAGCGAAGCACGTTTGCTCGCCGCCTCTGCGACACGACGTCAAGGATCTGGACGCACTATGGCAATCCATTGCGAATGGAACATTCACGACCTTCTCCTCGGACCACGCACCGGCCAAGTACGATCATCCTGGGGGTAAGATGCTCGGGATGGTAGATGGCATCCCTCGTTTTTCCAAGATTCCAAATGGATTGCCAGGTATCGAAACGAGACTCTCTTTACTGTTCAGTCAGACGCCAGCTGGGAAGTCTGCCGAGCAAGCAAGACTTTCGCTCCCACGATTTGTTCAGCTGACTTCTACCAACGCTGCGAAGCTCTATGGCTTGGACGGTCGGAAAGGATCGATAGCTCCTGGATACGATGCGGACCTGATCATCTGGTATCCCAATCACAAGGGTGCGAGGGAAATAACGCAAGATAAGCTGCATCATGACATTGACTACACACCTTTCGAGGGCGTTCAAGTCACTAATTGGCCGAGGTACACCATCCTGCGAGGGGAGGTTGTTTGGGATCAAGAGCAGGGTGTGGTAGGTAGCAAGGGCTTTGGTCAGTTCCTGAAGCGAGGAAAAGGCCAGGTGCTGGTTGGAAGAACTGGAAATGTGCCACGCGGTATGAAGCCAGGTGAGCGTGAGTATTGGTTGTGATTGAGAGGTACTGTTTGAGAATGTAGCCTCATCTCGTATTGAGTATCATGAAAGAGTGGTGTCCATCTGGAATCGCCTCGAATTGATCTGCTTCACGTTCAGATGATGGTGATGTCGATGTTGTTTGACGCTTCATGTGAAAATGTGTCGGTGGATTCTTACGTCAGCCAAAATCAATCACCAACGTCTGTGAGTCAACAATGGAATCTTCTGTCTTTGATCAATCATCAGTCCAAGATGAGATGAGGAGGACGTCACTGTCACTACTGACAACTCTTACCAAAGGTCGAACTATTCGTGTGCATTCGACAGGGCGTCCACGACGGAGCCAGCCTCCCATCACAGCCATGGAGACCGACTATACCTCATGGTCCAATGCAGACTTGGTCAAGCGAGTGAGCGAGCTCGAAGCACAGCTGCGGGCTCAAAACACTCTACACTCTACACCACTTCGAGCCTCCTCGCTTGAGGCAAAGAAGAAACCGAAAAAGGCTCCGAAACCCTTCGACCCAAATCGATATACTTTCCGCAAGATAGCTTTGAAATTCGCATATTTGGGCGGTAACTACAATGGATACGAACATCACACCAACAATATCACACCACTGCCGACGATTGAAGAGACACTGTGGAGGGCGTTGAGGAAGACACGCTTAATCTTTCCTACCTACAAGCCGGGACAAAACGAAGAGGATGTCAATTGGGAGGGTTGCGAATACAGCAAGTGTGGCAGGACAGATCGTGGTGTAAGTGCTTTTGGGCAGGTGGTTGGTATCAAAGTCAGAAGCAATCGACCCAAAGCCGTAGTACCGGCAATACCTACAGAACAAGCGAATGAAGCCGACAAGGATGGAGAGCATAGCGTTGGCGTGGAGAGTCCAGCGCCAGAGTTTGATCCAATTGCGGACGAGCTACCCTACATTCAACTTCTCAATCGCGTTCTTCCCCCAGACATTCGAGTCCTTGCATGGTGTCCCGCGCCCAGCCCAGATTTCTCTGCCCGTTTCAACTGCAAAGAAAGAAGGTATCGCTACTTCTTCACAAATCCGGCTTACATGCCGCTGCCCGGCAGTAGACCTGATAAGCGGCGCGGGCCTGAAGACGGCTGGTTGGATGTCGAGGCAATGAATGAGGCCGCAAAGAAGTATGAGGGTTTGCACGACTTCCGCAATCTTTGCAAAATCGATGCAAGTAAACAAATCACAAATTTTGAGCGCAGAATCTTCCACGCTGGCATTCACAAAGTTGAACCAAGTCTGGAGACCTCGGATGACAACCAAGCGATTCCTTCTCCTCAGCTTTACTGGTTCGAGGTCCGTGGAAGTGCTTTCCTTTGGCACCAAGTCCGGCATTTGGTAGCTGTCCTGTTTCTCGTCGGCCAGGGGTACGAAGAGCCTAGCATCGTGGACGATCTGCTCGACATGCAGAAGACACCTGCACGACCAGTGTACGAAATGGCTAGTGACATCCCGCTTGTGCTTTGGGACTGTATTTTCCCCAACGCCGAGGGTCTCGCATCCGCCGATCATGCCGATGGTGAGAAGAATCCGTCTGGCTACCATGACAGCATGGAGTGGATTTATGTCGGGGACGAACGTGGTGGACGTGATCAGTCTAAGCGCGCTCTGATTGCTGTGGAGGATGGCAAGCATGGTCGAAACGGCATCATGGAGGAGTTGTGGGCTTTATGGCGCCAGCGGAAGATGGACGAGGTGCTGGCCTCGAGTCTGATGTCTGTCGTCTCGACGCAGGGTGGAAAGCTAGAACCCACACATGTAGAAGCCCGACTTGACTCTGAAAGGAGCGCTCGCTTGTTCGATGGAAGCGAGTTTCCTCGAACCATCGGCAAGTACGTAAAGGTGGCGAATCGCGAGCGCCTGGAAACTCCCGATGTTGTCAACGCAAGGTATGCGCTGCGGAAAGGTCTAGATTCGAATGGTAGGCGTCCATCAAATAGTGCGGTGGATGCGGATGAATAGGCTGCTCAAGACTTGGGCTCGTATAGACATGCGCGTGCACCTCGCCAAACTTGTTCCAAAATCTCTCTTCGAGGCAATAAGCTCTGTCTGGAATTCRGCATCTCCATGCAGAGTCTGGTGTGATAGAATGCCACTCACAGGAAACACCACGACAACATCCTCCTCTCCCTCCACCACAATACTCAAGTAGAATCTCACCTCGAATCCCTTGAAAGCCTCATAAATGAAAATATCCTGTATGGAACTCGTGGGAATGAATCGCGTCGAACTCGTCCAGAAGTAAGTAGGACTACTCGTACTCGTCTGAACCCCCAATCCCCGAATAACAAGCAAAGACTCCTCCGTGAATCCTTTCCGCAATACAAGCCAAGTAACAGCCGCGCAAAGCAGCAATCGCCAGATCCAATTCACCTGGAAGAAGAAGATGGAGATGATCCTCCCAGAGGAAGATTCCAGCATGGCATTTTCCAGCCAGGAGAAAATGTGATGGTCATCATTATCGAGGATGTGGAATTCGTGGAGGAGAATCCTCGCGACTAGGATTCCGGCGGAGATTCGAAGGAATATGCCAATGGAGCCGCGGACGCGTGCGGCGATTGTTTTGCTCGGGGAGCGCGTCGAGACGGTGTATAGCACTGTTGTTTGAGTGGGCCGGCGGACTGATAACATTTTGAGATGGATGAAGCCACGCGTAGGCGTGGTCGAATGAAGTGCATCAAAGTCTTGGAGAGCATAAGTTAGGGTTACGTTAGGGTTGGTGTATGAGCGAGGATCGCATACTTTATCTACAGTAAATTAATAAGGGCATCGTCAACATCAAGTGTATGACTCTGTAGCATAGGTGTTGTTTGAATCCGAATGTATTTTTGAAGTTTACATTGTATCAAGCGTTCAGGTGGGATTTTCCGTGCTGTATGTATCTCACCAATGCGTCCACAGCCAACAGAAATGGAAGCTACTTGTGGGTGTAGTCCATTATCGAGTGCTGCTCTACCAGGCCGAGGACTTTATCCCCATACTCTATTTACAACGTAGGCACTTCAATCGACGCCGTCCCAGATCTTCCTGTATGCCAAACGCCCTGCTGAAATAACATGTATCACTTGCATAATGACAATCATGCATCGCCCAGTCACCTATACGCGATCCCTTTCCGCCACCTCAAACGTCCGGCGTGTGATCTACCAGCCTGCCAAACTAACAGCCGCCTGTAGCTCACCAATATCACAACGACAGCAGAGGAGGATCCGGCCAAGACCATGAGGGTCGTTGAAGACACAAGACCTTGCGGTAGAATGTGGTTGATGGTTTGGAGAGACGATGTCAGAGGGCCTCGATCGATTAGTTGGCTGGYTCCGTAGTCCAGTCGACGATCGTTCGCATCAATAGCGATTACTCGAAGGTATCTTGCAATCTCTGCATCATCCGGAAGTGTAATTGTGGTCTCAAAGCCGTCCTTGGAGACCCTTACGACATCTTCCCAGGATGTTTCTGCTGTGGAGTTCGTCTCCGAACATTGCAGTATCCAGTCCTGCACCTCCGTCGCTCCGTTCCAGGACACGTAGACCTCGACATCATCATCACTGATGTCTATAAGAGGTGGCTGCTCTGGCTTGCCGATCCAGGGAAATTTGTATGTTCGGTAGCTCTGAATGTCGCCTCGCTCCCACGATGTGACGGCGCCATAGTGTACGTCGCAAAGCACCGTTCCGTTGGCATCGAACTCGGTCCAGACGGCATTGAGACCGTATCCCACCAGTATCTTACTGTCCTCGCCAGTAACTGGCGGTAGCACTTGCACAGAACCTTGAGAAGAAGACCTCACACCTTGTGGGTTCTCATAGGATTTGATGACTCGCACGGTGTACTCTGGGCTGGTGCCATTGATTGCCTGGATTTTTGCGGTGTTCTTGTCAGTACCGTCACGCTTCCACTGCTGGCTGATGTTTCTAGAAGGTCGTTCTGAAACCACACTAGGATATGTCAGCTCCAGGATTAATCCCCTCGACAATGGTAGACCATAGTCATAATGCAGGTCCTCCGCTGCATTGTCGAAAAGCGAGACCAGCATTCTTATCATACCATCACGAGCTTCTGGTGGCTCGTACATGGTTGGGAACGAATGAGGCGATACCAAACGGGCATCGTGCTGCCATGCAAAGTTGGTTGCATTGCCCCCACTCATATCCTGGAAATCGTTATTCCGACCTCCAAGGTTCCAGATGATGGCACCAGTCTTGCCGTCTATATAAGTCAGACTGTGCGTGTACCGGGCGGATATCAAGTAGTTTCCCAGCACGTCCTTCTCAATACTGTTCAGGTGAATCCAATCAAAGGGATCGTCCTTGGATCCCCCAGGTCCGACGCCTCGGTACGTCGCTGACACATTGATGTGGTCTGATGCTCTCCATTGGAACAAGAGGCTTCCCGTCTTTAGATCAACCTCCTGAAACACGCTGTCCCAGATGTACATTGGACCAGGATTGTCCTCATCAGGTTGGTAGTCCGGCAAGCCTTTGAAATCGTGCTCAATGACTTCGTACGCAGTCAGTAGCGCGGTTCCTTCAGGCGTTATGAGAAATTCATGTAGGTCCGCGGATAGTCCATTCGCGGCATCCACGCGATGCACAACGTCGTAGGAAGAGTTGAGCATGTAGTAAGACCCAGCGCCGTGTCCTCTCACACGATCGTCACCCAGCCAAAAAGTCAGAAAGTCCTCATTCCCGTACCTCTGTACCTTGAAGTCATACGCCTGGCCTCCGTATTGGTTGTCGAAATGCTTCGCCCATATTAGATCGCCACGATCGTCCAACATCACCGGACCTGGATTACCGATACCCCRGCCGCGTGGTGTGATGAAAGTGAACATGCCATCATTACATCGTTGGTCCCATTGAAGGAAATTGACGTGTGGCCCATTCAGACCTTCCTCAGTAGCGTATCGCACAGTCGGGTAATATCCCCAGGAGCCATTGTCGATCGATTGATCGTAGGACAAAGCAGGATGAGAAGTGATGTCGCGTTTGATCCCAGCTGCGAATGTACGCAGACAGGGCGATAGGGGCCAGAAGAAGTGCAAAACGATGTTCATCGATGCGGCCGGTGATTAGGAGATATCCTGCCCTGCAAGATGATGGCAGTCGCGACTGCGTCGCAACACATGAGAAAGAGAATCAAAGCTGAACGTGCGAGCGACGTCGTAGAGGACAGTGGCCCATCTGTAGTCTTCAACGCCCCACTCCCGTCAAAGGTTGGCGTTCAGTGGCGTATGAAGCAAGCTTGCAGGACCAAGGCGGAGCCGTGATAAGCGGTGTTGTTATATGCCAAGGGAAGATAGTGGCCTGGTCCAGCAGGAAGAACACAAATGGCGATGTCTAGGAAGACGAAGTCGAGAAGGTTGGAGGCAAAAGTGAACGATACAATCACCACCTACCTTACTTACTAGGATGAAGGCAATACGCAAGAACTGCTCGTTGAAGCCGCTAGGTAGGAACCTAGAACAGAAGGTCTGAGGGGGAAAGGACCGCGCGGCACATGGTGCAAACAGCGTCCACACGGATGGCTGCAGTAAGCGATTGTGGGAGACTCGCGTCTTGCGCGTCGTCAACGAACGGGCACCTATTGTCGTCGTCATCGTGTGGTA
This sequence comes from Ramularia collo-cygni, assembly GCF_900074925.1. NCBI lineage: Eukaryota > Fungi > Ascomycota > Dothideomycetes > Mycosphaerellales > Mycosphaerellaceae > Ramularia > Ramularia collo-cygni. The sequence continues at coordinate 961,406 of NW_019716264.1, forward strand.
TTGGTTTGAGTCAGCCAAGGTCGTTTGCATCGACTCTAATTAACCGGTTTGCTAAGTTTTAGTCCCAGCCGAAGAAAAGCAGAAAGGAGTTAAGGTACCTTAATAAAGTATCGGAGCTTTGCCAGCAAGGTCCGATTGCGCGGCATTGCCGTCGTATGTCGTTAATCTGATTACGGATTCCGAGACTTTTACACTACGATGGAGACCGTGGAACAGCTCATCAAGACTCCAAATAGTGTTTGGGATGTTGATGTTCAGTGTGTTGCTGGCAAAACAGCTCCTCACTTCACATGAAGTTCAATCAATGAATCGGTAAACTCTCAAAGCCAATTTGAAATGTCGTCGAAAGGCAATTTGAAAGAATCGTAGACAACCCCTGCACTCTCACTGCTCTGCGATGAGTCGGGATCGAAGAGCCACCGTTGAGCTCGCCTGACCGAAGCACCGATCTGCTCTCAAGCAGTGGACTTCAAGGGTTGAATTGACATGATCTCACACCAACCATATCCCACAACTCACAAGTGTACATTGAAAGTTCCATTTCGTTGCTGCCATCCATCTGGTATCTTCGTAGTCACAAAACCCTTACGCCGCTGTCCATAATCCACGCTCATCATTCCTGGAAGCCATTCGTTGATCGTCATTGGAATGAGCATCGGCACGCTCGAAAAAGGCTCCAACCTTGTCCCCACTGTCTGCAAGTCATGCTCGAACTGTTGCAGGTTGGCATGAGACATCCCATTGGCACTCTCGGTGCTGGAAACATCGTGACCCGGGCTCAATCGTCCCAGCTCTTCTCAACCGTCTCCCGAACGCGCTTTGTGTACTCTTTCCTATTGTCCTTGTAGAGGTTGCTGGCTTCGACGTTGGCGGGACTGGAGGTGTTGGGATCGTTGAGCAGACTATCACAAAAGTCAGCATATTTGCACTGGCTGAGGCATCTCGATTCTCCCTCCTTACCTCTGTACACTCGTCAAGATCGCAGCAACATCGTAGGTAGGACTCCATCGGTTTTGCAGAATGTCCAAGCATAGCTCGCCCGTACCATAGACGTTTGGATGAAACATTTGGGAGATGAACTTCACTCCAGGCGGCTTGTTCGGATATTGCTCCTCGAAATGCATGACGAGACGAAAGGTGCCATCCTCGAATGGCGTGTCTGAAGGTCCGATAATGACTGCGTTCCTACAAATCGAAAGGTATCAGTGATCGTTCTCTTCATGATGTGCCTCTTTAAGCTGTATGAATTGCCCACCATGTCATAACGTTGTCTGCGATCGGACTCGCGCTGACACCAGCTGGGGGATCGGTTTGCATGCGCTTGAAATCACGCATCAGTCTCCTCCTGGCCGCCGTCGACATTTTTGCGACTGCTGCTGGCTTTTGCCGGTTGTTTGGTGCCCTGGAAGCGGGGATATCGGCGGGGCGGCGAAGTGGCGGTGGATGTTCGATGGAGGATGGGATCGGAACAACAAAGACTTTGATATTCGATGTCGGCGGGGAGATAGGGTGTTGATCGGATCTGCAGTCTGTTTACGATCGATGTGCTGTGTGGAGTTTGTTGGTTGATGTCAGCGGTGATGAATGCGCGGGATAGTTCGGAGAGGTGGAGGTGGGGTGCTCGGTGTTTGGCCATGTGCTAGGACTAGAACTAGGACCATTCAATTTCACTCGAAGATTCCATTATTACTACATGCGGTTGTCACATGGTCTTTTCTTGACGATAATATGGAGTGTCCAGTTGAATCATAGTAGCCTGCAGATGAAACCATAATTAAGTGACTTGCATGAGCATTCTTGGCCGTTAAGAAGAAGTAATTGCCTGTTCACCAAGGGTATATATACATCACATGCTCGCGGTACTATCTCCCGCCGAATGCCCACGTAAAAGCTCCCAACCCAATACCGCAGAGAACGGGTATCGTCAAGTTGTCATCCAGACCCCATAGATCTATGGCCTCACTTACGCTGGCCACCAGTCCAGCCACGACTGATATCACGCCCAGGGCGACGTTTCCTGAAATCGTAGCCTGCGGTTCGCTGAGTCCCAGAGGCTCTCGCAGTGCCGATGGTAGAGTCAAAATTCCATCGTACGCAAAGCTGTTGGATCCTACGCTCAATCCTTCAGGCGCGGCTGGTGCTACCAATCCCCAAAACAACACTGAGCTTGCAACACCCAATGTGAAAGCGGCCAAGGAGCCTGCCAAACTCTTCCCTTTACGGACTCGAGGTGTGTATTTGCCCCAGAGTCGCCCAAAGGTGCTCGCTGCACTGTCGCACCATGACAGTAGCAACACGCTCATGACTGCCACGTCTTTCCGGCAGAAATACATCGTCGCCCATAGCCCCGCTAGGTAGCTGATGACTCCATTGAATCGATCGTGTGCTTCGCTCTCGCGCATGAAGGGGCCAAGAATGCGAATGTAGACACGATTGAACGCAGGCCATCTGAATCGTAAGAGGTCGACCGAAAGGATGGGCACTAGCAGGCCCATCAGAACAGGATGTATCTGGCTGGTTTGCACACCTTCGCGGTAGAGCCAGAGCGTGACAAATCCGATGCTAACGTGCAGAAGCTTGCGTGGAACTTCGTGCTTGTGCACAAATTCTCTCCATTCACGATGAATCGGGATGAGGCCTAGGGGGCTGGGACTCCTACTAAGATTGCGCCAGTATGCTGACCCAAATCCCTGTGGATATGCGCTAGAGGGAGACAGTAGTCCCTTTGAATCAGAGGCTCCTTTGGACGTATCGTTCGGTACCGCTACGTTTGATGGTTCACCATTCTTTCTTCGATTTGGTCTCGTCGCATTCGCTATGGTAGCCTTTGTGCTGGTGGATATTCCTCCATTGAGAGGCGTCATGGCCATCCTCGTTGGAGCTCGTTCAACATGTGGACTCCTGCTTCTGCTCCTCGCGCGCGCCAACTCAGGGTCAAGCTCATCCACTGCCTCATTTTCATCTATTGGGTCCACCGGCGTGCTTGAGCGGGCCGCCTTCGAGCGAGTTGTGGGTGGAAAGTAGCCATCCTTACCACTCGTCTCGGAGGGCGTCGGTGAAGGGGATATCACACGTGGGATGTTCGGGACCTGCTGATGTTTTGACATGGTTGCACGCTTGCGCCGACCAGCCGGAACGCGCGGAAGCGTGAACCGAGGCGGCAATAGTGTTATCGGTCTGGGTCCGAGGAAGAGAGATGAGCAGAGATTCTMTCTATGTCGTAGGTGGGGCGTGTGTCGAGTGGGTGAGTCGAGGGCTGATTATTTGTCGCTCTGGTCGGAAATCAGGTTTGCGCTGCCTGTAACGACATGAGCATCGCGGCGGCGGGATGGGGTGGCTATTTCTCAGTTTCGCTGCCACGCGCTGTTGGTAAACACAGTGCGCCCACAGATAAAGAGATGATGGCACAGGATTCGGGATTAGTCGTGTCTGGAGTTCTCGAGTGTCAAGGTCAGAGGATGCACCAAGCACAGGACAATCACATGCATGCGGTCGGGCCACTAAACTACCTTAGCTTCCCGGCAAAATGTCTTGGAGGAGTACGAACGGCAAGTACGCCAAATAACCTTTTGCGGTAGATGTCGGCACGCCCGCGTATACATGTGATTTTGAGATTTGGAGGTTTCTAACAAGATCGCGTGAGGCGATGAGCAAAGGAGGTGTGTGAGTATTAAGAGCCGAAGGAGGGCAATTCACGTACGATACATGAGCGCGTAAGGCACGTCGTAGTACCAGAGCCCCTCAGAACTACATCAAGTTGTGAAAGAACTGTTTGGACAAAAGGTGTAGCCGGCGTACTTTCCCGTCGTACTCTCAGACATTTCGCTTCCCGAGATCGGCTCCGATCGAGGAGTCTCAAATTTGTGTTCAATGTCATCACATTTTCAATACACCATTCTATCAACATGCCTTTCGATCTTTCAAAGTGCGCAAGACCAAATATTCTGGCTCTCGAGCCTTATCGGTGTGCACGAGAGTATGTTCCTGATGGCCTGGTCCGGCAGTAACAATTGCTAAGGATCAAATTCCAAAAGTGACTACAAAGATGACGGCACCAACATCCTGCTCGATGCGAATGAGAATGCATATGGACCGGGACTGGCATTGAACAACGACGGCAAACTTGTCAATGGCTCTACGTCCAACATCGAAATCGATCTGCTTGGGCTCAATCGTTATCCTGATCCGTATGCATCATCCCGACTTCTTGCAAATGAGTCATGAGATGTTGACAAAGCCACAGTCACCAGCACGAGCTGAAGCAGATGCTGTGCAATCTGCGTAATACCCACGCCCACACAAAAAAGAACATTACACCAGAGAATCTCTTTGTCGGTGTTGGCAGCGATGAGGCAATCGATGCTCTTCTGCGTGCATTTTGTGCTCCTGGCAAGGACAAAATCGTTACATGCCCTCCTACCTATGGCATGTATGCCGTATCAGCGCAAGTGAATGATGTTGGTATTGTCAAAGTTCCTCTTGATGTGGAGAACAACTTTCGTGCTCAGCCTGCAAAGATCAACGAGGTTCTCTCGTCTGATCCATCAATCAAGATGGTATATCTCTGCAGCCCTGGCAATCCAACCGGCAATAGTGTACGCAAGGAAGATGTTCAAGCCGTGCTAGAACACCCCACCTGGAATGGTATCGTGGTACTGGATGAAGCGTACATCGACTTTGCACCGGAAAACTCCTCGCTCGCAGAATGGGTGGCGGAATGGCCGAACCTGGTCGTTATGCAAACACTTTCCAAGGCTTTTGGCTTAGCAGGCATCCGACTCGGTGCAGCCTTTGCGAGCCCTGAAGTAGCGAAGCTGCTGAACAGTCTGAAAGCTCCATACAACATCTCCAATCCCACATCACAGCTTGCCATGCAAGCACTACAGTCGCAGAACTTGGCTGTCATGCACCAGAACCGCGAGAAAATTATCTCTCAGCGGAACCGAGTGCTGGAGGGAATGCCCAGGATCAAAGGTGTAGGACGTTTCCGAGGTGGTAATGATAGCAACTTCCTTTTGGTGGAAATGTGCGATTCCCAAGGGAAGCCGAGCAACGAGGTAGCACTGCAAGTGTACGAGCGGCTTGCAGAGAGAAGAGGTGTCGTTGTCAGGTTCAGAGGCAAGGAGCCAGGTTGCTTCGGCTGTCTGAGAATCACCATTGGAACGGAACAGGAGGTGACGCGATTTTTGAAAGAGATCGAGAGCGTACTGATCGATGTCCATGCGGGAACAGTCAGTGAGGTGTCAGGCAGATTGGAGGAGGCAAAAGAACAGGATGCCAACGGAATCGTTGCGTAGATATACTGTAGACCAGTCGAAGGCTTGCAACATCCAAATGCTCATTATTAAAAGCATTGTATATCGCGAAACTGTCGCGTGACGTCTATTCTTCTGCTGCAGCGCGTCATAAATTCGGAGGCTTCATCAGCTGCGATTGAGCGAGCTTCGCCTTCCAAATTAACCAACAACATCATGAACGACTACGAATCTCGTCGGCTGGAGAAGATCAAGCACAATGAATCTCTCCTTGCCGAGCTTGATATCAAACCTGTCGTTGCAAAACGCAAGCCAAGCGAGATATTGCCAGCATCCAAACGACGAAAGCTCGAAAGTGGTCCACCATCACGCAGTTCAGYACGAATCGCTGCTGCTCCGGAAAAGCCGATTTATGACGAAWATCTCACTTCAAAACCTATTCTCCTCTCTCGTTCATCTGCAAAGGGAGGCAAGAAGTCGTCGAAAGCTCCGCTCATTACGGAGGAGATCGAAAGCTCGATCCCATCCAAAGATATAGACGAAATCAAGGCCGGCTGGACGAGCTGGCAGTCTTCGGCATTACCGCCAACCAGGGATGATCTCAATGTGTTTCATTTTGATGATAATGAAGAATTCCTTCCCAATAAATCACCGGAGGAGATGATACGGGAAGGCTGCTTTGGAGGGTCGTACTACCGCCCTCTTCGATCTCGCAAACTAGGTATAGTGATTCGAGATGACTGGAAGCAGGACTTGCCGAATGAATGGATATCCGGGCTTAACGTGGAGCAACATCTTACAAACCCCGACTATGACCCTACAATCAACAAGTTCAAGGTAGCATGCGGCCAAAGTATCGAAGAATGGGAGGCCGCAGGCTGGATCAGTCACGAACACGACGTCAGGGGCTGGTTCCAATGGTACATCAGATTCTTTCGAGGACGTCGTTGTGAAGACGATGCGCGCCAGATCTCCCGATGGAGGAAGTGCGTTGGTGAGACTGGCAGGTGGAGAAGAATGCTGTTAAAAAAGTACATGCAGAGTAGCGTTCGGGAAGTGTTTGATGATGGTGAAGAGGACGATGCGATTGAGGTCAGTCCCGTTATGCATCAGACGTGCCATCACTGGGCATATGAGGTCAGGCAAGAGGATCTCGACGCATACTGGGCATCGGCCGGACGATGAACCAGACCATTGGCACGAAAGAGCGGCGAAAATGCCTCATCTCGTTCTATTGGAGTTCATCAACACTGGCGAGTTCCACAATGCACCGAACGAAGATCGATGGTATACAATATTTGGCAACAGATGGCCACGCCCTATGTACGTCCCATATCACATGAAGAAGCGATATCGGCCAGCCATCTGACGCCAACACTACTTAAGGACAGCTCCCCACGCATTGCTCAACCTCAGAGCTGTGTATCTGATCAATCTAACACTTGATGATCGGTTTGAAGGTGAGAACGACCGAGGGAGTCTTCTGTCGGATCGAATCTTGTCAATTGTTGCTTTGRCTGACAATCAAAAGCGCCCGTCTCGACTCTTCCTCGGATCCGCCACAAAGATCTCAAGGAATTACAAACAGTTGTCGTTTCCAAGAAGCATGGCTCGTAAGGAAGATTGACATGCCACCTCATGACTAGTCTCATCAAGCTGACGTGGTTGCTAGATACCTCATTTCCCGCGGACCTCCCCAAGCCAGAGGATGATGGCGCGGCCAATCATCTCACAAACATGAGCATTCCATCGTTCTCTTTACCCGCGACGAATGGCAAGTCAGTCGATCTTTCCGCTCTATCTGACTTGTCGGTCGTGTTCTGCTATCCCCGAACTGGTGCTCCTGGTGAGACGATCACAGATGACTGGAATGCCATTCCTGGCGCTAGAGGATGCACTCCCCAGGCATGCTCATTCCGAGATGCTGCAGCAGAACTTCGTGGCCTTGGTGTCACGCATATATACGGTGCCAGTACGCAAGATACCCCATATCAGCAAGAAGCAAAAGAAAGAAATCATCTACCGTTCGAGCTGCTTAGCGATGAGTCGCTGAGGATGGTCAAGGCACTGCGCTTGCCGACATTCGAGTGGAAGGAAGTAACGCTCATTAAGCGCATGTCGATGGTCATCAAAGATGGCAAAATTGTGAAAGTGGTATGTCGTCGAAACACAGACGTTGATGGAGTTGAGCTGATATATAGGGCAGTTCTACCCAGTATTCCCGCCAGACCAGAGTGCGAATGAGGTCAAAAAGTGGCTGCAGACAGCGAAGGAGTCTGCTTGAGGGCGAAGCGACTCGTGCGTTTCATGGATCCAGGAGGCTTGCTCCAAGTATGATCGCTGTTATGGGGAGAAAAAGGCCGTCATAAAGATGAACGGAACCGAGAGCAGGCCAGCCAAGATGCTAGTGTTCGAAGTCGATCTGAGGAGTTCTCCCGCAGCTTCGCAGGCTTTTCTTGCGCTCCATGACGTTCTCAGAATGCAGCAACCGCAGCAACCGCTCCGGCAATGCGGACAAGTTCTCATATGCGCAGTACCTAGTCTGTAAGAGGACTGTGATGTGAAATTGTTACCGTAACAAGACAGGCAACGCGCCTCTGCTGCGAAACTTTGATTGAGGGGAACTTCACACGCTCTCATCCCCGCAGCGGAATGACGTTACGTCGGCGGATGTGTGAAGTGTGTAACACTGGGTGCGRTGTGATGAAGCGAAGCACGGTATCGCGGCCTCTCATGGCAGCGAAAATCACGCACTGGAGTCGTCTATGCAGGACATTGCCAGGTTGTATTGACTTGAGAGTTCTTCCGTGACCACCAGCAGTGGGCCGAGTCTTTCCGACCGCCAGTGCTGCGAACCCGAATTGTTATCGTTCTTCGGCGGCCCAAAGTCAAGCGTTTCAAAACCACCCAATCACGGGTCGCCTTAGTCGGACGGTAATAGCTCATGGAGCTGTAGACCTGGCCGAGGATGTGTGATGGTAAAGACATAAACAAGCGACCTCCCGCACTTGTTTGCTTCGTTTCGCGAGCATATTTCGAACTTCCTCAAAGGCTTGACGCAAATTCGCAAAGGCTGCAACTCGCAAACCCCATCTCCACTCAACAACTCCGTCACAATGGCTGAGACCCGTGTTAACAAGACCGCTCTGCATCCAGGTGGTGTCCAGTACGTGCAGTTCCAACTCTTCGCAAGAGAGCCATCGCTAACGCCCTTTCTCTTCCAGACCTCGAGCAGAGCACACCGAAGTCGAGGAAGAGCTCCACGACAAGGCCCACATTGACTACGATCGTGTAGCCATTGTAAGTCAAGTCTCATGTTGTGCAGCCCAAACCCCCACTGAGACATTCTAGATTGCCAACCCATCTGTCGCCGCCCTCTACGAAGATGCATTGGTATACGAGACTGGATCTGCCATTACCTCCACTGGTGCCCTATCCGCATACTCCGGAGCCAAGACCGGACGCTCGCCTTCAGACAAGCGTATTGTGAAGGAGGAGGGCTCGGAGAGTGACATTTGGTGGGGACCAGTGAACAAGCCCATGACGCCCGAGGTGAGTTCAAAACACATCTGTCGCGGGACTCCTGCATTGATTTTCGACGCGGTCGCATCAAAATTTGGCTTGCTTGGTAGCGGGGCAGTTCGCGTCGGCCGAGCGTCATGCGCGCTTACCCGCCCCTAGCGCTCCCCACAGCCCCGCGCCTCGGGCCAGGTCGGCTTAATGATATGAACGACAATGGCCATGGAGATGAAGCATATCTTGGCTAACGATGTATTGGTTAACAGGTCTGGCGTATCAACCGCGAGCGTGCCGTCGACTACCTCAACACCAGGAATCGCATCTATGTCATCGATGGTTACGCAGGCTGGGATGAGCGCTACCGGATCAAGGTCCGCGTTGTCTGCGCTCGTGCATACCATGCTCTCTTCATGTACAACATGTTGATCCGTCCATCACGGAAAGAGCTWGAACATTTCCACCCCGACTATGTCATCTACAACGCTGGTGCCTTCCCAGCCAACAGATATACCACTGGTATGACCTCGAACACCTCCGTGTCCATCAACTTTCAAGAAAAGGAAATGGTCATCTTGGGTACCGAGTATGCAGGAGAAATGAAGAAAGTGAGTGGAATTTCTTGAAATTGTGACGAGAGCATCGCTGACATGAATACAGGGTACGAGTGCTCCCATTCTTAGCCTGTTCTATCGAACAGCATTATTAAAGAGGGAATTGATGTGAATTTCCGTGCTAACCAGCGAATAGGTATCTTCACGGTGCTCTTCTACGAGATGCCTGTCAAGCACAACGTGTTGACCCTCCACTCATCTGCCAACGAGGGCCAGAATGGCGATRTCACTGTTTTCTTTGGTCTTTCCGGAACTGGCAAGACGACCCTCTCTGCAGACCCCAAGCGTGCATTGATCGGAGACGATGAGCACTGCTGGAGTGATACTGGTGTCTTCAACATCGAGGGAGGCTGTTACGCCAAGTGTATTGGCCTTTCTGCCGCGACCGAGCCTGATATTTTCAACGCCATCAAGTTTGGCTCGATCTTGGAGAACGTTGTGTTCGACCCAGAGACCCGCACAGTTGACTACGACGACACCACCCTCACAGAGAACACTCGCTGCGCATACCCGATCGAATACATCGAGAACACCAAGATCCCTTGTATCTCCGACCACCACCCAACAAACATCGTCCTCCTCACCTGCGATGCCCGCGGTGTCCTCCCACCAATCTCAAAGCTCAACAGCGAGCAGACCATGTTCCACTTCATTAGTGGTTACACCTCCAAGATGGCCGGAACCGAGCAGGGCGTCACCGAGCCACAAGCTACCTTCTCCTCTTGCTTCGCACAACCCTTCTTGGCCCTGCACCCAATGCGTTACGCCAAGATGCTTGCGGACAAGATGTCACACCACAACACCAACGCATGGTTGWTGAACACCGGCTGGACTGGCGCTGGCGCTGCCACCGGTGGCAAGCGTTGCCCCCTGAAATACACTCGTGCTATCCTCGACGCCATCCACAGTGGTGAGCTCGCAAAGGTCGAGTACGAGAACTACGAGACCTTCAACCTGCAAGTACCAAAGACTTGCCCCAACGTTCCTGACGAGCTCCTCAACCCAGCCAAGAGCTGGTCTGGTACTGCGGACTTTAAGGAAGAGGTGAACAAGCTCGCCACTCTTTTCGTCGAAAACTTTGACAAGTACAAGGACGAGGCTACGGAGGATGTCATCAAGGCCGGACCAGTAGTGGCCTAAGTGTAATACCAGAAGTTTGCGGCTGCTGTACTGGAAGAGGAGCATGGGACCTTCAGAGAATTGGCTAGAATGGATGTGTGCAACAGTCTGCAGCATCTTCATGTACTTTGAGCGACGTGACAAGCAAATTGAATCAAACTTGAAATGTAAAATTCACATCTTCGATGCTACCTATCAATAGTAATGCCCGCATTCGTAGTGCATCGTGATCACTTCTGTGGACTCCCGAACTCTGATCTGGCGGGGGTGGACATGCGGATCGCAGGTCGTAGTGGAGTGCCTGGGGTCGAATGTGACGGAGTCTCGGGTAGGCGTCTTCCTCCATCCGTTGGCACTAGAAAATGTCAATTCGTTGCATCACGCCTGTGTTGTCATGAGAAGTATTACCTTTGAAATCGGTCGCCCGGCCCTTGTGCCAAATTTCATCCATGATAGTCTCCAACACCCCAGCATTGTCATACTCGAGGTACTTGCGCCACAATTTCAGTGCGGTTCGTGCATCTTCAATACTGTCATGCCCAATGTCTGTGCTCCGTTGGATGTCTTCTTGGAGGACAGTCCAGGCAAGAAAACGCAGAGAGAGCTTCCGCCTTGCTCGACTGCCGAGTGAAAAGAGGTCCTGCGTGTCGATGACTTGCGACTCGGGGACGTGTATGTTAATGATACGAAAGTCGCTGGAGAGTCCATGGCCGACGAACGAGCAGCCAAGATTGAGCAGAACCCACATCTTCTTGTAGACCTCTTTCAGGTTTACCAGCTGGAAGCGACTTCTACCCAAGGTGAGATCCCCGTCGTGCAGACCAGAGTAGCGAGTGAGGTAGTCATCGACTGTGTCGTCGATGGCAATGTAATCGTYAATGAAGGGTAGCTCCTGGTCCATTCCATCTCCTCGAAGCACGGAGACCCGAGCAAGCCCTGAGCGTGCAGGTCTTGTCATCGTGCGAGTTCCATCGGCACCCACGTCAATTTCCTCTCTCAAGAGACGCACAAACTCGGCATCGATCCCGACGTGCGTGTTGGCATCTGGCAATGGCTCGTCTTCTGTGAGGGCCCGGAACCGATATTCGGGGTTTAGAGCTGGCTGTGGGGGGCTGCGGAACAGGATGCTTGTGTCAATCGCTCGTTTCCAGGTGTCGTCGATCTTATGGGACGCAGTCTTGACTTGGTAGGTGATGATTGAAGGGAGCTTCCATTGTGGACTGAAATGCAGAGCTTCTTCCGAGGGAAGAGTCGACACAAGAAAGTCGTTGAACAGGTGCCACTTACCCTTCTGGGTAGGGTCGCTGTCCGAAAGGCCCACATCGACAGTAGCCACCATGTGTGATTTTCCATGATCCCCAGTGCTGACATCGGAGACGATTCCCACGAGCTCGTATACGCTAATGTTGAATTGTCCGCGTTGGAGATGGAGGAGCAAGTCCTGTCCTTCATAGCAGAAGAATCGACCGTTGTTTACTATGACGCCGATCTCGCGCGGAAGAAAGCCTGGCGTCGCCCAGGTTTGCCGGGCCTCGGGAGTATTCACCGCGGCGTTCAACATGAGCACCGATGGCAAGCTATGGATGGCACGATGCGAGACCATGCCTTTGTAGCCATTACATCTCAAGCACCAACCTCGATGCTGATTGTGCCGTTCTATGGACGCCTTTAAAACCTGTGAAAAGTACTGCCGGACGTTGCGGTGTTTGGGTGCCTTTTGTGGATACAAGAGCTCGTGGCTGTACCAGACTTTGTCCATTCTGCTCTCGTAGCTGCAGTGCGCGCACTGGGTGAAATCGAGTCCGATGGTTCCAAAAGCAAGATGGAATTGGTCCAATGATGGCGCCACCCATTCATAGTTGCCCTCCATCCTCAGCAACAAGAAGCGGCTGAGGTTTTGCATCATTGCTGTGAGCGAACTGTTCGTCACTTGCCCTTCCAGTACATTCTGGGCAGCGGCATCAGGCTGTCTGCTGAGTGCTCTCAGGAAGTTTGTCGCCTGGCAATTAGGCCCTTTGGCCTTCTCGAGCATGTCTATAAGGAAGCCAAGCTCACAAAGCAGACAATTCTCGAGCCTGCAATCACGCGCACAGTGCTGCAGAGCTAGATTTCGAGCAACTGGAGTGAACCGGAATACCTGTAGCAGAGGGTTCGCGTACGAGTTGACAATGTGAGTCTCGAGTCCTGCGTATCGAGTCTTGTTGTAGTATCGAAAGTCGAAGTCTTCCACTCCAAATTTGCTGTACTTGATTTCYACAACTCGATAGAGGAACTTGACATCCGCAGCGGCAGCGCCATCGAGTTTGAGGTTTTCGAGCGTTTTGATGATGCCTTCGCTTGTGCGTCGTTCTGAATCACGCTTTTTGTCTTCCTCCCGGGGCTTCTCGCTCAGGAACTTTGGTGCGGCGAGCGGATCTGCTAGCTTTTGCTGAGCGCGAGGGTTTACAGCCTCGTACCGTCGACCTTTGCGAGGGTTTGGATAGCCCTTCCCGTACTCATCTGCACGGAATGATGGATCTAGAAGGTCTGGGCGCTGCGCTGGCATGCCGACTTGATGAAGCAAGCTGTTCGGCCATCCTGAGAGCAGGGCTTCCCTGTAGAAAGGCATTCCGATCAAGTTCAGCGGAGCGCTTGTAGACCAATCCAGAGTCTCATTGGGCTCGTGTTGTTCGGCGAATTCCGTAGGTCTGCTGTACTCTGTGAATTGCAGTTTTGAGGGTGAGCTCCACAGCACGATCTGACCACTAGAGTCTGCCAGGGCAAACCCTTTCCCGGAAGGCATGAGCTCGAGACCCGTGTACTGAATGTCAAAAGAGTTCGCATAACGCATAGCTGGCATGTCTGAGTTTTGTATGTCGATGGAGTGAATAAGGCCGCTCTGTGATAGAACGATGCAAGTGGATGTCAACTTTGGATGCATACGGACATATGCAGCCCCCGTCTGAAAAGGCACAGGCGGTGCAGGTTTTCGACCTTTCAAATCATACACCCGCACAAGTCTTTCCAATGCAAGGCCTTGATGTTGCATTTGTGCCCAGCCGCACGTCAGTAGATAGTCACCGGTAGCGTCCATGTCGTTCACTGTGCCCGCGTAAGCTTTCCAGCTATGCACAGACGCGAGTGTCTTGGGGTCGAGTAGATGAATCGAGCCGTCGTGAGATGCGGCGCATATGTGCTGACCCGCGAGCTTCATCAAAGTGTACGGCACCGGATCTGTCAATGTCTCGACAACCGTTCCCTTCTCGACATTGATGCGGTACATCTGCGTTTGACAGCCAGCGACGAGCAGCTCGTCTTCCTTACGACTGGTGAAACTCATACAGCGCAAGTCGGTCATTCCAGTCTGCGCGATGTGCCATTGTGCTAGTCCCCGCCGGGAGGCCAGATGTACACTTCGCAGCGAGACGGAAATAACGCCTCTGTCACAGAACAGGAATTGTTTGACCGGGGCATTGCCAGGTGCCCCTCTGGGCGCGCTACTCACGTGTCCCCGGTATGCCGTATACTTTTGGAGTTCGGGACCGTAAAATGATGTTACTCGACCCTGGAAGGGATCAGTGATGCGCAAAGCAGAAGCAGATATGCAGTGAGTCCGGAAGATGCGAATTGAAGAAAGAACCACCGTGCTCTGAAAAATACTCACATACTCATTCCCCGTCCAAAGAAGCTCTTGTAGGTTGTCGAAAGCAAATGTTGTGAGCTGCGAGTGTGGCGCGTTTGAATTACCTGGAACCGTCAAACGGGTCGCCTCGTTCCAATCGGCCTCCATCGCGTCGAGATGGCTATATTTATGCCTCGACGCATTGCTGAATGGATGATGGAAGGGTGCTGCAGGTGCAGCGTTGGGAAGCAAACGCGTGCATATGTGTTGGAGGAAGATGTTGAGGTCGACGTGATTTTGTGGATAACGAGTTTTGACTCCATTTGATTGGAACCTTTTAAGTAACTTTGAAGGTACCTGGGACTTATTAGGCATTGATGCCGGCCGCCTTCATCCGCGGTCGCAAACAACTTCTGTTCACCTTCATCACAAAAACATYGCTCTGCCTCATCAATCCTGGGCTCGAAGTTGGAGGCGCGACGAAGGTCACAGACAGCAGTAAGCATCGGTACAGACTGCCACATGCATTCCTGCGTCCCGATTTCTAGACGACCCCTCCTATCTTTCCCTACGATACAGCGGTCTTCCCKCCCATTTCTCACGCGTCTCACTGCTTCGTTGATTAACACAAACTTTGCGTCCAGATCATTCATCACAAGGACCATGGCGTTCAACTCGCCCTCCCAAAGCATCGATGACTTCCATGCACTTCTTTCCAAGTCGACTCGAGTTCTCGCTCTACTGGGAGCCGGCCTGTCCGCATCGTCCGGACTTCCGACTTTCAGAGGTGCAGGCGGACTCTGGAGATCACACGATGCGATGTCACTTGCTACGCCTGAAGCCTTTGCTCAGGACCCAGTGCTGGTGTGGAGATTCTACTCATACCGTCGTCATATGGCACTGAGTGTGGAGCCTAATCCTGCTCATTACGCACTCGCCGAGTTGGCGAAGAAGATGCCCGGCTTCATGACGCTATCACAAAATGTAGACGGGCTATCCACACGGGCAGGACATCAAAGCCGGCTCCAGCTTCTGCACGGCACTTTATTCGAAGGTACGCATGGCTGGTTGCCACTCGGTAGTTGACCAATGCTTACAACCTCCCATAGTGAAATGCAACGATTGGCGATGCGACTACGTGGTCGAGGATTTCAACGATCCAATCTGCCCGGCTCTAGATCTCCCAGATGGCATCGATCCGACCACGGACGACGCCCGAAGTCACAACAAGAAGATCGACATCAGCGATCCTGCAGTCAAAATTTCAGACTTGGACGAGAAAGACTTGCCACATTGTCCCCGCTGCAAGAGTGCACTGCTACGTCCAGCCGTGGTATGGTTCGGCGAGGACCTATCAGAGACGGTCCTCGACAATATCGATGCTTATCTTGGTGCGGGAGACGTCGATCTGATCATGGTCATTGGCACAGGCGCCAAGGTCTATCCAGCTGCAGGTTACATTACGAGAGCCAGAGACCGTGGCGCTCGGGTGTGCGTTGTGAATGTTGACTCTGCAGATGCACCGCCTGGGGGCTGGGCTGACGGGGACTTTTTGTTCCAAGGGGACGCAGCTCATATCGTTCCGGAGCTTCTTCGACCTGTGACTGGTGAGCTGAGCATTCCAACACAGGCGAGAGTATGATGAGGGTACATTGAATGAGCAGACTTGGAAATGCAGACCAACAGCTGCCTGTATCCACGAGAACAAAACATTGCCGACATGAAACTACGTGATAAACAGACGTATAATGCGAAGTTGTCAGTGTTGGAAGGAGATCAAAAATATCTCTCCATCCTCATTCCACTAGTTGGTTCTTGTTCGTACAGATCTCGGATAACCTCAAAGTCTCAAGTTTAAAGCTTTCCATCGAGCTGCGCTTCTAGGTACGTGCAAGTGCAACTCACCTAGGTCAACATGACCAGAAGGCTGTCGATGTTACCGTCGCTGCGGTCGGTGCTTCGTCCCACACCCACCTTTCGGAGCAGACCATGTCGAAGCGCGATTACGAGGCGATCCCTTGTGTCCGCTGCTGACATCAAATTCGGGCAGCCCTTGCACGAGACGCACCCACACCTGGTGCAGCCAGGCGAGCGTAAGACGCATCTGGAGGTTTACATACGATATTTCATGGCTAATGCAAATTCTAGTCACGCCCGGTATCTCTGCTCTCGAATATCATCATCGTCGCGCAGCCCTCGCCCGCAAGCTACCTCACAATAGTGCTGCAGTACTCGCGGCAGCCGACATCAAGTACCGTTCTGGAGCCGTGTTCTACGAATTCCATCAGGATCCGAACTTCTTCTACCTGACTGGCTTCAACGAGCCAGAAGCCATTGCGGTAATCGAAAAGGGAAACTCCGACGTGGAATATACCTTTCATCTCTTCGTACGACCAAAAGATGAACGCGCGGAGCTATGGGATGGCGCTCGCTCAGGCGTGCAGGCTGCTCAGGACGTCTTCAATGCAGACGAGGCGGGTGACATTGATACAATCGCGAGAGTTCTCMCTAGTCTGCTGGACGATGCTAAAGAGGTGTACACGGATATTGGCGTAGGTCGACGAGGAAGTCCTCTCAGCCGATTCATTGCAGGGTCTCCACGTTCAGATGGACTGGCCAAGCTGCTGAGMAGTACTTCTGTTAAACCACTGCGACCACTTATGAATGAGTTGCGGGTCACCAAGTCAGAAGCAGAGCTGGACTGCATGCGAAAAGCAGGCGCTTTGTCTGGAGCAGTAATCACTCAAGCTATGAAGAGGACTCCCAAGACCGAGAAACAGCTCTGGGCAGATCTTGCGTATGGCTTCCGAACCGGGGGCTTGGATGGCGAGGCATATGTTCCCGTCGTTGCTGGTGGCAGAAACGCCCTCAGCATACATTATGTGCGAAATGATGCTCCATTGAAAGATGGAGAAGTCGTTCTGGTTGATGCGGGTGGGGAATACGGCGGCTACATCACAGACATCACAAGGACGTGGCCTGTGAATGGGCGCTTCACAGATCCACAGCGCGATATGTACACTATGATCCTGAACGCGCAAAAGAGCTGTGTAAGCCTATGCAGGGAAGATGCGGGCATGACATTGGACAAAATTCATCGCATATGCGCCAATGCATTGGAGGATGGTTTAAAGTCTCTGGGATTTGATGTGTCTGGCGATGCGATGGATAAGCTCTTTCCACACCACGTTGGTCACTTCATCGGTCTGGATGTGCACGACGCCCCCGGGTATTCGAGAACGGGACCTTTACGGCAAAATCAATGCATCACAATTGAGCCGGGAATCTACGTCTCAGACGACGAGCGATGGCCACAGCACTTCCGCGGCTTAGGCATCAGAATCGAAGACTCGGTGGTGATCGGACAAGGCCAGGTCGAAGTTTTGACGCAAAGTGCCGTGAAAGACGTGGAAGACGTGGAACATTCCACGCAGAGATGACCCGAGCTGCCGACTTCACAACACAGTGAGATCGACGTCAGAATGGCAATACTTACCACGATCAGATCGGTCAATGCTCCACTCACCAGGTTGCTGCTTGCTGGGGGAAAGGTGCAAGGCCGGTAGCAAGGATTGCCCATGCTCGACCGACTCCGTTGATTCGGACCCAAAGCGTACCTGTKTAGCGATCTCGTAGCACATATCGTACTTTGCGCTACCACGGAGATCATCGACATACCGGCCGAACAGCTCTGCTGCATGGGATAACAGACAATGCTCTTTGATATCAAAAGTACTGTTGCTGCTGGCCAATGTGAACACGGCTGCGAACTAGCAGCACCTCGCCAACCTGTTGCGGTCCGGAACTCCTTGAACACATCCGAATGTGTGGGAGTGCAGTGCAGAGCTGAGGGCGTACAGGGATTAGCTCTTCCGGAGGCGCCACCATGCACTTTCGAACGTTTTCCCCAGGATATTACGGAATATGGAATATGTGCAATCGATGGTTCGGTTCCCCAACATTTCATACAGCACTTTCCTGCTGCCGGTGCCTCTCTAGTGCAGGTCCAAGCTACGATAAGCGATGCTACAGGGTGRAATCGTGACAAGCCAATTCGCTCCTGGGAAGATGTCAGGAACAGGGATCAGGCTGGTCATACCGCCGCACACTCTGCTTTGCAAGGTCGATGGTGGGCACTCTTGGGGCTGAAAGAAGCGACTTGCACCAATTTGTGRCTCATGTCAGCCACATGAATCTTGGCGGCTGTCAGGCTGTCACCTCGCGTGACATGCCGCCGCTTCATGAAGCTGACGATGGTACGTTGTATGCGTCCCCCGCTGTTGGGAACTTCTATCAGTCTTACCGCCAACTTAATCTCGAGGCTGGTCGAAGTCGGCCATAGAGAGTGTAGGTAGTCGTGCGTTGAGTGCTGCCAATCGTAGAACCTCCCTCAAGCGCTCCACTGTACTCCGTACAAGCTCGAGCGCCATTCGTACGCTTATGCGTAAATCTCGGGACACTAGTCCGGTCCATATGCAAAACCCAGCTCTTTGAGCTCGGCTGGCCAACGTCACCTACCGTGCAGCAGCGTGGTGGAATCACCACCAAGCCGCGTGGTGTATTTTGCGGCTTGTGGAGCTGACTGATTAATGGGGTCGATTCGGGATGGTCGCCGCCGGCCCCTAGATGTCCAGTGTTCGTGCCTGCTGTCGAGAACTAGGTCGTTCGATGGCGCCTCGGCACCGCGATCCCGCCGACACGCTCACACCACATGGCAACCTGGGAACGTGTGGAATTGCCCAAGTGGAAGTGCACAGTCCCGAGTGATGATGTTTGTGTAGCACCAATCGAGCACCCCCGTCGCCGACGGCGGCCGAGAACCCTCAAGCGTGATCTGAAAGAGAGAGTCTGCATGACCAAGACCAAGATTGGAACACCACAAAGACGGCAGACCTGCCTTCCTTTAAGACTGCGGTGCCTTCTACTGTGAGCCATTGGCGCCTGCCAGTATCCTTCGCATCGAACATCGCACCGACCCGACAACTTGATCGAAAACGTGGCCCTCACGTTTTCGTTGTTCTTGATCCTCACAAACACAACAGCTCGACAGGCTCTCTGCCTCCAGTGCACTTCGCCTGTCTCTCTCGTCTGCCGCACTGCAGACTCTTGCCATCATTCATTACAGTTCGTGCCACTACCGGCGCCTTCATCATGGTCTACTCTCTGGCCTATCGCCGCCCATCGCACATTGCCTCATCCTCGGCGGAGTCACTCAGCGGCGCAGAAAAACAAGAGTCCATCAATGAGTCGATACAGTCTGGCATCTCCTCCATGAGCCATGGTATCCCACCAGCGCTGTCATTTGATCGCATCATCGCTGGCGGAACGTGCCCGGTATGARAGACTCATATCCTAAACACTACATCGCCATGCTAACAGAAACGTAGCCGGTCACTGTACGAGACTTTATGAACTACGCCAAGTACATCGAACACTCTTCGGAGAATCTTCAGTTCTTCCTGTGGCACCGTGATTACACTGCCAGGTGGGAAAACTTGCAGAGTAGCGACAAGGCACTAGCACCAGAATGGACAACGAGCCTTGCTGAGGCCGATACTTTCTCACCTGCCCGCCCCAAGCGAGTGCCGGCACAGATCATGGAGATGTTGAAGAATACAGACTTTGCCGATCATGCCAAAGGACCGGTCGATCCATTCTCCTCTGCACCAAAGGCAGCGTCTTTCGAGGACAGAGGAGACAATCCGTCAGACTACGGCTCATCTTTTGGCGACGACAAGACTCTGCTCAACAGCAACGTCAGCGGCTATCGTGTCGCAGCTGAGCATGCGTTCGAGGATGCTGGCATGAAGTGGAAGCCTTGTTCGTATTCCGAATGCCACCGTCGCTAATCTCCTCCACTGACAAACTTCCAGTCTCCGCTCAGCCGTGCCGTGAGGAGGTGACACGGATCGTCAGCATTTACATTGCGGAAAACAGCCCTCGTGAGCTCAATATCTCCTCCAAGGAGAGACAAGCCGTCCTGCACGCGCTGCAGCACACGACTCATCCATCTGCGTTCCGCGATATCATCAGCACAGTTGAATACTCTCTGCGGAAGCAGGCCCACCMAAACTTCATACGCTGGAGCATCTGCAATGGCAACCGGCCTCGTGTGATCTTTGCACGGGGTCTAGGCGTCGCGTGTATCCTGTTCGGTTTCGTTGCGAATTTACTCATTACGCTCAGCTCTGCCGGGCGGGTCTGGAGAATCTTGCCCATCGTCGGATGGCTCCTTGGCATTTCCACACTGATTGCAGCATGGAAGGGAATGTGCGTAGTGTTGCATGGCCTGCATCACCGTCACCTACGACCCTGGGAGTTGTTCACGGACGACGCAGAGGAAGCCATGGATGAGAAGCTGTCGTCTGCAGAAAGTCTGGGCCACATCTCGCCCAAATCGTGCGAAGAAGAGCCTTGGGTTCCGCGCTATAAGAAACGCAACCTCATCAGGAAAATCTTCGACCGCGAGATCTGGATTCAGGAACCCGCTCTGCGGCAAATCCAGGACACGATCTTCTTGCAAGCGGTTCTAGGTGCTGTCGTTTCCTCGGCCATCATCGTCGGCATCTTTTGTGCGGTACCGTCCGGTCATCTGTTCTAGTACCAAGCGCTGGTACAACTTATGATCCACCTCGAAGACACCTTCTGAACATCAGGCTGCGATGACATTCATGGAACGAAGACGCTATCCCGGCAACAGTTAAGGAATCACCATTGCATCGCATTGCTATGAAATTGATGCGGATGAAGGGCGGGGTTGCTGAGAGAGGTCCAGTGAGACCGCGGGACGGCAGTCATGGGACACAAAAGCTGTGCAGTCAATATGGTCAGACATGTTACTTGCTAGGTGATAGTGTGCACCCATTGGCCTTCCAAAAAGCCGTCTCGGATATCGTATAACAGCATGCATGTAACCTCACTGTTTTCGGAGTATGGCGACGTTACCAGTGATCCAGACAAAGCATCGCGTTGAAGCTACTGAGAGTAGTGCAGTTGGCTCTCGAAATGAAGCGAACCATCATCAACTTCACGAACCCTCGGACATGCGCTGCTAATAATAGACAAGCTCGCTCCGCTAGCGCCTCTAGACCCTTGATGACATGAGTGAAACGCAGGAACCCGAACCCAAAAGTGGAGTGGACGGCATTGCGGTGTGGACTGCGGTATCAAAACATAAATCTGTTTCATTGGGATCTCCTTGAAGTGTTCTTAGACAAACAATCTTCTTTTCCTCCCAATCCAATTGAATACTCTGCATCGATCCATCGGCTTAAACTTATCGAAGGTCCCACGAACTCATCCCTTCTACGCCGGCATACAACAGCAAGAACCTAACAATGTCGCAATCCGCAAACGAGACTCCAAAGGCGAACGGCGAAACGCCCGCAGAGTCTCTCTTCTCACCCGCATTGATCTCTCCCACCGTCTCGTCCGCTCTCCCCGAAGGATACTCCATGCGACCGCTCCAACGCACCGACTTCGACCTGGGTTTCCTCGATGTGCTACGAGTCTTGACTCACGTCGGAGATGTCACCAAGCCGGAGTTTGAGAAGCAGTTTGATGCGATGAAGGCAGGTGCAAGTACATACCATGTGCTAGTAATCTTGGATGGAGAGAAGAAGATTGTAGGCACAGGAGCGCTCATTGTGGAGCGGAAATTGTAAGCACGCTCCATCGCGTTGGAACTCGTGTTCAATTACCTTATGGTTGCTAACTCGAGGGCGTCTGCAGTATACATCACCTCGGYGTCGTGGGCCACATCGAGGACATTGCGGTCTCAAAGGATCAGCAGGGAAAGAAGCTGGGATTGAGGATTATACAGGCATTGGATTTCGTAGCGCAGAACACCGGCTGCTACAAGGCCATCTTGGACTGCTCGGAGGCCAATGAGGGTTTCTATGTCAAGTGCGGATTTAAGAGAGCTGGACTGGAGATGGCACACTACTACGACCGCCCTTAGACTGAGACAATACACGGAGAGCTGTACCGGTATGGCATGGCATGGCACATTCCTACATGGGAGTTTACGAGAGTGTGTAGCATTTGCAGAGTGCTGGACAGGCGGATATACGACAGAGAGTCTTGGAAATCATGTGGGCGGGAGGTAGAAAACGCAGGACGTTTGGACCGCGGACCGCATGCAAGAGATGAACTATGGGATACAAGTAGATGAGTTGGTCTTCACAGCTTTGTTAGTCCATGTGTTGGACTGCTCAATTCAAAGTTGCTCAACGATAAGTGAATTTTTGGTTCTTCCATCAATATGATAATCAACCACACCATCGAGGAGGACTGTGAAGCTGTGAGATGCAATCTCTAGGAAGAGGAGAATTTCCAAACACCCTTTGTTTCAAGTAATCACCAAGTTTCGTTTTGCGTTAACATTGACTGCGGAATCTGCCAAGCCAAGCTCAGATTTCCTCAGCTTGTCTTCACCTCAACAACACGCATCGAGAAAACACCAAAAACGCAATTGGTCAACGTCACATCTAAGGGGTGCGAAACGATGGCAGCAACGACAAAGAAGAATTCCCAAAAATCATCGGWTCAAGCAACCAAGAAGCCCGAGTTCAAGCCCAAGGATCATTCTCAACTTCACTCGCTGCTCACCTTACCAGACGAGCTATGGCAAACAGTACTGGAAGCAGCCTGCACATTTCCTCCAGAGATATTCAGAGGAGTCATGTTGAATCTCGTGAAGAATCCCAACGTGACCTCCAGTCATCTATTTCGCGCAGACATTTTCTACGACAGTGAGAACGATCTTCTCCTCAACCCTGATGATCCCAGCCAAGGCATGGCGAAGCACATGAAAGCAGAATACCGGCCGAGGTCAACACAATGGCCAGATTTCACTCTGGATAGAACGATTGTGCGGCAGTTGGTTCCTCGCAATCCACAGGTTGACAACCCTTTGATCCAGACTTGCCAATTCTTTCACAGGCATGGCATGGCCGAGAGTGACGAGATGGAGCAGATCCTGGTGGTGTATACTCCGCATGTTGAGCGGCCGGAAGACGTACCYTTCTACCACCCGCAAGTGTCTCAATTGGCATTTCTACATACCTGGCAGCCCGTACCCGCTGAACCGGATATTTCAGGTGGCTCTTTGAGTTTACTCTATCGACTATTTCCCGATGGCTCGTTGGAAACTAAGCTCTCTCGAACTGCTCTTCGTCTACTGCAGACCGTTCACAAGCACGGCGAGGGTCAGCATGCTGGTTATGAGAAGCGTGTACATCACGATCAGATCATCCCGCAGAAACGTTACCAAGATACATATACCCGTTTGAAAACCGCATACGGCAGGAAGCTTTCGGAACAGTGGGTTGAAGTCACAGATCCTGGAAAGMACGTTTTTGAAGATATTGGAATCGCGGCTTTCTTGATTGAGCTGTGGCGGGACCTCTACGTCTTACCCGGTATACAGTCACGTCAAGACGATACCTCTGAGAAGCCGCCTTTCCCTGGTTTTGTCGACATTGGCTGTGGTAATGGTCTGCTTGTCTTCATCCTTCTCAGTGAAGGCTACCAGGGCTGGGGATTCGATGCAAGAGCGCGCAAGACGTGGAGCACATTCCCCTCTGAGATTCAAGAGAAACTCCAGCAACGAATTCTGGTGCCTGGGATTCTGCAGCAGCAGCATGCTTCTTCAATAAGCGTAGAGGACTGGCACGATGGCATCTTCCAAAAGGGCGCGTTCATTGTGTCGAACCACGCGGATGAGTTGACACCATGGACGCCTCTACTCGCATACCTCAATCATTCTTCTTTCATTGCAATTCCATGCTGCAGCCATGATCTAGCAGGAGCAAGATTCCGAGCGCCACTTATGAGCAAAGGCGCGAAAATCGCACACGACCGGTTACCTCAGCAGTCAAAGAATGATCCAGACGACGAAGTAGAACCCTCGCCGTGTGTGAATGGCCAGGCTGCAGAGACGGGCTCCCTCAAACGATCCGAAGAACAAAAGAAGATGCCTTCTGCATATTCGACGCTGTGCTCTTACGTTACTAGTCTCGCCATGGAAGTTGGGTACAGGCCCGAGCAGGACGTGTTGAGGATTCCAAGTACGAGGAACTCGTGCATTGTGGGAAGATACAGGGACGAGGGAGAGGTTTCTGATGATGAGGATGTCAGATTACAGACTGTCGTGGAGCTCGTTGAACGGGAGTTGAAGACTGGAATCTCCTCAGTTGCAGCAGATTGGATCAACAGAGCCGAGAAGTTGATGAAAAAGCCCACCAGTGGGCATTGATACGGCACAATCGAATCAAGCAAAATTGGTTATAATTCATGGTATCCGCTTTGCTCATGCAACGCTCGCTCGCTGTGTGATCAGAAATGTCAAAATTCTCCTGAATAACTAGCTCTGTGCTCAATCTCTCGGTCCTTCCCAATACGTCGGAGAGGGCCATGAGCAAGGCTAGAGATTCCTGGCCTCGTGAAAGATCATCGTCTCAAGATGTGTTGCCTCCTGCATCGCAGATAGGCGTCCAAATATGCCGTGAGGGTCGTCGCATCTTCATGATCATTCATTCCAAAGCTTCAGGCATGGGCACTGCAAGCCGTCAGCTTCTTGATCAAGACCAAGACTGCTGAACACTTACCTTCTAGTCTGAATAGWAGCCATCTTTGCCATGATGCTCGGACGCGCGTCTACGCCTGCAGTCGGTTAGTCTTCACCGCTGCACAAAACTCACACCTCCAAAGCCTCGAAAGCTGCGTAGCATCACCATCGCCAGCTTTCGAGGCTTGTGTTGAAGCTCACCTCGAATCTGACTGTGGCGGATCACGCTTGCTTGTCGGCTTGCGAGGGCGGTCATCCACGTACCTCTCCCTAGCTTGAAAGGCATTAGCACCCATCGCTCCTACCAAAGCACCGATCGATGATGACAAGACACCATGCCCGACTTCCTCGCCCAGCAATCCACCTGCGAGTGCGCCGACTGCTGTATAGCCAAGGCCGCGCTTGGAAATGTCTACGTTATCTTGGATGATGGACTTACCTGAACCGCGCGACTTGCCCCGATCGCCGTGTCTGCTACGCTCTCTCTGTCCAGAGCGTCTGCCACTGCGACTTTCCGGAGACTCGTGCCTCTCCCAGGAGTGCTCGCGTCTAGCAGCTCTCCGATGTGAGGGAGACTCTTGTCTCTCCCGGGATGATTCACGTCTTGAAGCTCTCCGACGAGGGGGAGAGCGTGAYCCCCGCCGCACGTTCTCATCATCATACCCACTCTGGCGATCATCAACATGATGAGTGTTGTGATTGGGATCCACCAGATAACCAGGCTGGTTTCCTGCGGGAGCTTCCTGCGCAAGTGGGTTTTGCTGGTATCCAGCTGGAGGACGCTGGACTGGTGGCCGCGATCCTGATGGCGAGAAGATCTGATTCGTGGAGTTGGGTTGAACAGAGCCTTGTTCGGACTGCGGTGGCGGAACAAAGTCTTCCTGTTGGTCTGGGGGATGCTTCGGGCCACCGTAGATGTGGGCGTATGGCACGTAACCGGTGGAGATGCCACCCCGCAAACTCGAAGTCGATTGTGCGCCACGATGTGGGCCTGGTGCAGGCGAGCCGTATGCAGATGATGAACTCACAGTAGCTGCACCTCCCATTGCTGCAGGAGCTGCGTAGTAGCCCATTGGTGGTCGGTCGAGCGGTCCTTGCATCCGTGGGCTTGTAGGATATGGAGCTTCCTTTGGCGGACGGGGTTGGCGTGGGTTGGTGTCGCGGAAGGGAGGTCTATGGCCGTCACCATAACCATACCGATCATCCGAGTCACGTCTACCAGCCCTGCTACGCTGTCGTCGAGGCCGATTGTTGATCTCGTCGAATCCACCGTCGTTGCCGCCGTCAAATCGCGTGTGTCCATCACCTTGGCCAGAACGGCGATGACCGTGATCGCGGTGTCCATCAGAACGATATCCGTCGTCGTAATCACTTCTACGCGATCGGTCATCGTCGTACTCGTCGTCGCTGTATCGGCGACTGCTCCGGCTTTTCTTCATGCTGCCCTTCTTCTTGGAGGACTTTGCCGACTTCTCATCGACTTGAGATCGATTCTTCGATCCAGATCCGAAGAAACCACCGGGTATTTTCTCAAACCAGTGGTCGGGCACCTGGAAATAGTCAACATCGAAAACCGGTTGGTGATTTTCATCTCCAGCAAGATAAACAAGGCAGCGATACCTTGTCGGCGCCCCACATCACACCTATCATATCGAGCCGTCAGCTAGATGCTCCATGCATAATCCCCGCAACCTTGGCGGAATACATACCGCGCAATATCAACTTCTCTGCTGCCATCTTGGATGTTGGATCGTTGATGTCGCGGAGAGGCAGTTGTTGCGTGGTTGGTGTTTGACATACCGTTGAATGCCAGCGGAGCCGCCATTTTGATGACGTCGCCGTGCGACGCGCCGCAGCTTTTGTATCTTGTGTTCCTCTATGTGAAGGCACACGCAGATCACACGAGTGAAGCAAGCAACCCAACAATTGTCACGGCCTTGACTTCACCAACTCCGTCTTTCCTCCTATTGTTACACAATCCTTGCAGGTCTGTCTCCCTGCTTCTTCCCAGAAGTAAGGTACCCGTGGGCAGCTCTCCGTGGTCAAGGACCTGAAGTTGGTGAATCCTCCTCTTTCAATCGGCCGGGGAAGCTTGCACGGTTTGGGCGTCGACAACCCAAGGATCCTTCGAGACAATCTCTACCAACGAGGATCGCAGCTGCAAACGCAAGAGATCAAGGATGAAGAAATAAAATTATACTTGTATTTGATGGCGTTGATGCTGACAAGACTCATGCGCCTCCAGAGGACGGAGGTCCGAGGAAGCGCATGAAGTGCAATATGGGCCCACGCCAGGAATGAGAAATGACGCCCCAACGTCACCGACTAAAGTAGCAGCAAAGAGTGCCCTCGGCGTCGACAAAACTTACTGCTCTGGCGTTGGTGTAAGCGCAAGAATGGGTCAGGTGGGTAATTGATGGTGAGATGCGAGCCATTATTTCTCCTCTGTGGCCCACGTCACTGCTCCATCTGCAGGGATTGTRGCTCCATGTGCAGGGATTGTAGCCGAGCGATGTGATGCGCGAACGCCCCACCTTTTGAGATGTCTCCAACATTGGTTTTGAGGAAGAGGACGATTATTAGCATCTTCATCACAAGGTCACTGAAGTGTTTCCAACCCGCCTTTCTTCACGCAAGGCCAACCCATCGTCAACAAGTTTCGAAGTAAAAGTGCTTTCGCATTCCAATGTGTGCATCTAGATTCTATATCGAGAGGGTATCATCATCATCATAAAAGCGATCCGCAATCCTTTCCCATGCAATACTTTTTTACGCCAAAGTCAACAGCAAGGCCTCGCTGGCCCGCACAGTGGTGGTCATAACACCATTGGAAGCTCGAATTGTCTGCGTAGTAGACGCAGTCTTCACAGGCCGTCCATTACTCTGGAAGGTCCAGCTATCGCCTTTCCACGAAATCTTACTTGCATCTTGCACGTTTGCTCCTCCAGCAGCAGTCAACTTCTCAACCTTGACATTACCAGAGTAGGTGCCAGCTTTGAAATTGACGGTCCTTGAAGGACGAATGGTGTTGGAGGAAGCGCTCCATTCTTGCAGGTTGATCAGTACGATCTTGGTAATCCTGCCGGCGCTGTTGTAGATTGCGTACGCGGACAGGAGGTCCTGACCGAGCTTGAGATCCGCGATACGGATATCGCCAGAGTTCCCAATCACATCTGCGACAAATGGGTGGGCGTAGTAAGGTGGTAGTACAGCGGCGGGCTTGCCAAAGTATTCCACGCCTCTCCAAGATGTATACGCAAAGCCAGTAGATTGCTGGACGTTCATACGCTTGAAATTGAGCGTCATCCCGTACAACATGTAATCCACCAGCCACAAGGCAGATCCAAATACGCCGAGTGTTGCCTCGTTGTCGCTGCTGAAAGTGTTGCTGTTCACCTCGGCGAGATAGATGGGGATCCTGGGGCGGTTGGTCTTCAGCCAGGCGACAGGTGCCTTGTATGGATCGAGCTTCTGCGCAATGCGCGTGTGATTCATGTAGTTCTTCTGTAGGGTTATTGAAGGGTTGTTGGTGCTTTCCATGTAGTGATGCAACGCTGCAGATCGGATAGTGGTGGCATCTCCTTGGCCCTTTTCGAACGTGTTCGCGATACACCAAGGGCAGTTGTTGCCATAGTAGACAGGAGCTTGGTACTTTTTCATACCAATGGCTGTGGTGAGAGCATCCTTGTACTCGTTCCACTCCTTCAAATATGCAACTGGATTGTACGTGCCTGGCCTGTTAACGTTCGGGTAGAAATCAATCTCGTTGCCAACTTCAAGCGCCTCAAGATTGTCGCCAATGTATTTCATAGCCTCTCTTGCGCCCGCGACGGCATTTTGCTTGGCAGAGAAGTTTGCCAGCTTCACCATGTATGTCCATTGCACGCCAGGGAAACTGGCAAACCCCTCAAACCATGCAGTCCCAAGTCGCATCCCTTTTGGGATACCTCCAGGCACAGCATTCGAGGGCAGGGTAAGAGCAGTTCGTTGATTTGGATCGTACACGGCAAAATCAGCCGATGTACCGCCAACTCGGATCTGAACCGGAGCACCCGTCCGGTCTGAGATAGTTTGGATCAAATTTCGCGAAAATATGTTTGGTACGGAAATATTGCCCGCGTACTCTTGGAATGAATGGCCAGATATCGCGAAGCCTGGTCATGGAGACGTCGTTAGCAGGCTGCAATGTCAAAGCGACGCGCGAGTCAATAATGATGATCGAGAACTCACCTGGATATCCATGATCAACCACATCGGATGCAGTATTTGGGACCGTTGCAGGAACATTAATCGTCGCTGATTGTCTCTCAGATAAAAGGGGACTCTGTATGGACAACGACACTCCCAATGGGAGCAGAAGAAGAGAAGACCACACCATTGTGCAGGCGGACAGGACTGCTGCGGCCTTCATTATTGGCGCGGGTATCGCTTTGCCTTATAGGAGGTTCGTATTCTGCAGTGACCAATAGTTGCACCCGAGCAATAGCCATTCCTTGGACCCCTTGTTGCGCCATGGGCCTCCAAGATGAGCCCAGGTGGGATCTACGCCACTATAGTCGACGATGTTAATCTTGACCTATTTTGGGTATCTTGCAAGGCCCGGCTTTGTGGCAGCGTTCCGTCGAGCCTGGAGTCCACGGCCAAGTTGCTTGGCCCAAGCGAGACATATTAACTCCAGCAGATGCCTCTGTGCATCGCATCTGAGCCGAACTATTGCAAGCCATGAGGCCGTGCACAGAGAGCCCAGAGGGATACCTTAGGGCCGAGGGGCTCCCATTGCCCCTCAGCGCGAAAAGCCAAGCTGCGCGATTTCTCCTGCTGTGTCTTATCTAGAGCTCTAGACACTGGATTGTTGGAACCACGATCTCATCATCTGCGCCATCATGCACGTGGAGGCATGTGATGCTAGCGATCGTGAGGCTTGAGGGTATGTGTTGGGCTAGGCGGTCGAGAGCGGAGTCCGTATGGTCCATCTCGTCTGTTGCGTGATAGTTCGTGATCGAGAGCGCGCCWTCCAAGAGAGCCGGGTGCCGAGCCGCTGCAAGATGCAAGACATTCCCCGAACGATGTTATCATATCCCCTCACTCTTGACACATGCTGGCAGGATGGAGCTCGACAAGGCAACTGCATCGGTGGGGCCCGCAAGCGGTATCTCCGTCGGTGAGCTTCACGTGAGATCTTCCAGACCCCCGTAGAAATCGACACAAATCTCGTGGCGGCAAGCCACCCATCTCGACCTCAGACAACACCTTGACAACGCATCCGCCATGACGCGCCGCCTGGTGTACGGTATTTCTCTGTGGGTCTTTTTGGGCGCTGCAGCTTGCGGAATCGCAGCCATCGCTCTGCCCAACTGGTACGTACTGCCTATCAGCTGGCAAATGAGTTGGCACACCGGCGGAATGTTGTCTAACACAGCGTCTCAGGATTTCTTACACCGCCGGCGACGATATCAAAGTGAATTACGGCCTGCATAAACGCTGCAGCAGCATCACTGGCAAATGTCTGCCCTTTCCACAATACGAGGACTGTCACGGTGACGACCGTTCATTCTGCGCGAAATGGCGGACAGCGGGGTTCTTCATGAACTTCTCCGTCGTCTTTGAGCTCGCCTGCGTCGTGGCATACATTACGGTGCTGTTTGGTGGAAGATCTGTGCGGGAGTCGGGCTGGAAGATGCTGGCGGGTCTGCTATCCACCGTCGCAGCGTCGCAAATGATCGCCATGGCTTTGATCGTATGTTTGACGGACATGATTGTAAAAGGTACGTGCTGACAATCACCAGGCTGCACTTTACGAAAACGACAAGCGATTCTTCGTGGGTTGGGAGCTCGACAAGTCCTGGGTACTCTGCACAGTATCATGGATTGTCCTCGCAGTCGATGCGATTGGCATAACGGCAGCTGCCTTTATACTACCCAGCGATGACGACTACGAACCTATACCTGATTATCCGCAATAAATCGTTGGAATACACAAAGCTTGGAAAGATTGGACAAGAATGGACTACATGGATCACATGGACAAATACAGGATAAGGTATTGGGAGGGTATATCAGCACCACGCTGTGTGTGCTACAGTCGAACAGACACCGACTACGCACGGTCGAAGGCGGCATTTCGTCATTCTAGTCATGAGATTCTTCCAATTGCTTCTTCACGTCACTCAACCATTGGTAAGAAATATCAACATGCGCGAAATCTTTCACGTCAGCGATCAGGTTCTCGTAGGGCTTTGGATCGACTTTAGAGAGTTCGATAAGCTTTTTGAAGTCGTCTAGGCCCTGCTGTGGCCTTTGAGCCTTGAAGGGCTGGGGCTTGCGGGAATTGTTGCTGGGAAATTGACCGAATGACATGGTTGATTCGTTTGAATGTCCAATGTAGCGATTGAATGGAGACTTCGAGCCCAGTTGTGACCGCATCTGTCAAGGGGGTATGGGATGGCAAGAGAGCCACAAGACGCTCAGGGTATTTGGTGTCTAAGGTATTGCCCGACTAGCTCTTCGCACCCTTCTGTCCACAACCCTGTGACCATGTGGTATGTTGCTGCTGCAAGGACAACACTTCCTCTCTACAAATTTCGTCGTAGCCGCGTGAGCCGCATGCAATGGAGTGACGGTAACGTTTCCGATGTTCCTACTCGACCACAATACGTCTCCGTTATGCTTTAGTCTTCTTCCAGCCCCTTAATGCTATCATCCACTAGATCTATAAGCCCAAATCAGTCAGTACACCGCTCCCTACTGGCCGACTACGGCTCACATGAAGAATACATTGATCGTCGTGGCGGCGTCAACCAAATCACTCACTGATCCAGCTCCGTTCAAAATGCCACCAAAGTCGAAGTTGTTGCCGTTCCCGGCAGAGTTTCCTTGGAGATTGTTAGCTAGTGTCTCGACCCGTTACGTTTGGTGAAGCTTAGGAAGACGAGCCATTTCCGAATTGCTGGGTAAGGACTGAATGTTAGCAGCGCTTCGAGTTGATGGCATATTTGCTGACGTTGTGCTTACGTTGCCTGAGCCCGAGCCGTTGCCCTGAAGGAAGGATGAATATTAGTCACTCAGGCAAAGTCTCTCTTTTTCAGGGCAAGTACTTACTGCTCCATTGCCTTTACCGTCACCGGTACCCTTGTTTCCTTCGCCTTGTTAGTTTGGGTTCGGATAGACTGAATCTCAGATCATACCGTTGCCCTAGATCAGGATCAGCATGCAGGTCGAAGAGTTCAATCGATTTTACTTACGGCTCCATTGCCTTCGCCGTCGCCAGTTCCCTTGTTTCCTTGTCCTTTGTCAGTACGATAGTGTACCATGAGGGACTTTGGCCTTGATGTGATGTGCAATGCTCGCCGGTGCGGCACCGGATGGTTTCAAGCCCAGGGCGTCAAACCATCCCAGCCCAAGGGAGAATCTGGCGAGCCACATCACACCACAGCTTCGGCCTGGATGTAGACGAACCGTTTCCATTCCCTTTGAATCTGTCAGCGCGCGTCAAGAGGTCAAAAGATGATCAACAAACCATTCCCTGCTCCATTTTGCTTTCCATCGCCAGTGCCTGCATTTCCTGCTATTGCGTCAGCATATATCGCCTTGGCTTGCATAGTACGCTACAGATCCCTCTCCGGGCTGGGTTGCTATTGCTATAGCGCTCCTTGGGTCCGATACGGAAGCAGAGAGATCATGGGGCGGCTTTTGGAAGAGAATACGACAAGTACTAAATCCTTGCGAACAGGCTAGAGCACGAGTGCCGTGCTCAAGCAAGTACGCTGCCATCCCAGAACTGTCCTGCATACGAAGCTGAACAATGGTTTACAGCTGCACATCCATTGAGGTGAAACTTCAAGCACAAGAAGCCTTAGACGCCGCACTTATTCGTACCGTTACCGTTCCCGACGATCGAGCCAAGAATCTCCTTCAACTGTTCCATCTTGTCGCCCGCGACTGGAATAGCCACGGCGTTGGGCTGTGGAATCGCAGCCGCAGAGACAGCGACCGCCGAGGCGACGACGGCAAAGATTGTAGAAAAACGCATGATGGAGGACGTGTGGTGAGGATAGAGGTGTGATTAAGATTAGAGATAAGCGTGGAAGACGGGGAATCAGTAAGAAGGCAAAAGAAGACCCCGGAGTTTCGAAAGGGAGGCTCGTATCTATCAGGAGGCAAACGCTCCAGCAATCGAGGGCGAGCTCTTCGAGCTTGGTTTTCACGGCGTGACGGACTCCTGATGCATTCTCAGTAGTCATCGAAGCAAAAGCTCCATGTGGTGAGCTGTGACTCGTGGCTCCGGCTTGGATCGACATTCCTTTTACTGTAGGAGGTACGAGTCTTATTAAACTCTTCGGAACGAGGACTCGTGGTGAAGAATATTGCGGCAAGCGAGTGCCACTGACCAGGAATGACGAATTCGCAGCCTGTGGTATCGCCAGAACAAGTTAACGCCATGCATAGTGTGCGAGATGGCGGGAGGAGTTGCCACATCGGGGAACAAGTCGTGCAGCATCTCAGAGATCTTCATGTCGCATTGTGAAGGATTCACAAATAGGCGACAGCGAGGGTTCCAACTCGGCGGGCTCTGGAGAGACGCATGCTCCAAGTCCACCACGTACAAACGTTTATGGGAGCTCAACAACCTCCAATATCYCTGCTAGCAGATGTGGACGCCGGTAGATTGCTTAAGCGTGGATAGTGGGTGAGCAGATGGGTGATGTCTTTGCCAAGATGTCGTGGCGGCACGGTTGGACACTCCACATGCGACCGTTGCGCGACGTAAACCATGTATACAGGTGGAGCCTGCTCCGGTGCCTTTTAATTGGACGAAAATGAAGCGCAGTGCAGATCGTCCTGTCGGCCTTCATAGGAGAAGCGAGACACACGCAGATTTGCAAAATGCATCACCGGTGTGAACCGCGAGGGTCTCATTCAACGGTGTTCGAATGTGCGAGTTTCAAGAAGGCGAACGGCTCAAAGTAACCATGGCTGACACTGTTTGGACAGATTCGGCGGCGACGCTCCGTATCTTGTAGTGAGTGTCTTGTCGGGATGCCCTCGCGCAATTACTGCAACCCCCTGAAGGAGCCACTCCAGTGCCATGAACCCGAATTCACATTCTGTGTCCCCAGGATTTCTCTTCATGAAAGGACCGCTGGTAGCTATGGTTGGAGCACTGAAGGCTGCACGCAGATAGGCCTCGAGCAAAGCATCTTGGGATGAGAACTATCAAACGTGGCATACCTGCAAGCAGGAAAATGGTGCGGATTTCGACGCCCACACTCCATGCTGGCATCAGTCCGTTAACAGCGGTAAAGGACCTCTTTGGCGATCCATCCTGTCCGTACCAAGTAACTGAATGGTCTGTAAAGGTGTGTATCTCTTCGCTCGATGTTTCTTTGCAGACGTGATGCCTTTGGCACTGCGAACTCACCTCTTGGACTTGTCTCACGCATCGTGTCTGGGAATTTTTGATAAGTGGTGCTTTCCTGTCTTACTCTGCTCAGCCTCCTCCATCGTCCATGTCTCGTGGGCTGGTGTCGACTCAGAGTCCCGCCGTCAGTTTTGTAATATTGAGAGATATTACCCTCCACGATGAGATCTACTCCTCAGGACCTATGAACAAGCGCTTCCATTTTGACGCAGGCGATGGAGCACATTGGAACAGCCAGGGAAACAGCCAAGACTTGAAGATCACGAACCCTATCAGAGCCCACGACGAGCTGCAGCTCACCTTTCTGCAGCTTATGAATTTACTTTGGAGTATAGCCAAGCCATGGCCACTTTGAAAGCCGGCCGCTTAGTATTCGAGGGATCGCTGTATTGGAAGTCAGCATTGAAGATGAGTCTGCCGGAGAGCAAGACCAATCTGAGTCCTGAGGGTGTACTATCTGTGTATTGATGGCGGCGATTCATGCTCCGACTTTCGCATGACCYAGTGCATGCAGGTTATCCGACAGGTGGTTCGTCCAGCGGGCTTCAGATTCCCGTCCAATGTGTCGACGTACCCGCATCACCATGGCCGAGTTGGTGCCGTGCCAAACTTCGGCAGCTCCAGCGCTTACTCCTGATAGGCAGGTTGACCTCGATCTCCTTCTCTGCAGGCTTGCGGAGTACCGAGCCTTGGTCTTTCAGGTGGAGGGTATGCTCATGTCGAACGTCGCTGCTTCCTCCAACAAAAGTTTACTGTCGTTCTCGATGGAAGAGGGGCCCGGGCCAGATCGCTCTGGCTGCTGCAGAAGCGAGCCAAGTGAGAATGATTGAAGAGGAAGATTTTGAATGGTGTTGTGAGAGTGCCGTGTTCAGGAGCCGCCGACCGTGGCATTTGCTTGGATCGAAACTCCTGAAACTCGGTGCTCACTTCAGGATCCTGACGCTGTGTTATGGCTCCGCCTTGATCACCGCACATGATTGTCTCCTGAGTCCGAGGATGTTCTGATGCATAAGCGACCTGCATAAATGTCTCGTGAACTGAGTTACAGGTAGAAAGCTGAAGCTTCGGTGTAAGTGAAGCTTGATTGTGCCTTCCCTCCTTTCCTCTCATGTCCTCTCATGTGAAGGTCTCCTCTCATGTGAAGAACTCCTCTCATGTGAAGATCTGGGGTTCCTTCTTCCAACAGTTTCCTTTTGTTTCCAACACAGGTATAAAAGACCGACTTGTTTGCTGCACACCTCTCATCCACTACATCAACCATCACTCATCAGCTCTGAAGCCTGCCAACAACAACAACATCAACCATTGCAACTCAACATCACCACAATGGCCCCTCACTACGGTACTGGCTACGACAAAGCAGGGTACGTTCTCGAAGATTATCTGCATGTTGAACTATGCTAACCATCCACGGTGAACAGTCGTAGCAACAACAATCTTCCAACGCAGTGAGTGAGCCCAGCAAGCCACCAAGATACCTATTGTCACGCCATCTAACTCTCTCTAGTATCAAGTGCAATGGAAAATGTGCTCGCGTCAAGGGTTCGGACTCATACTCCGGAAAGCAACTCGACATTCTGATTAAGAAGTTGCGCGATACTTCGCGCTTCGACGCGGCTAAAATGCCACTCATCTCATGCACGGGCTGTACGAGCCAGCAGGTCGTCGAACTCCGCTGCTTCGATTGTGAGCGGTGGATGGGGCTTGACAAGTTTTACAAGACACAGCGGAAAAAGCCCGATGATGCGGTAGGATCTTTCGACTGTCACACATATATTTTCACTTTCTGACCGTCGCATAGGAGTGCATCGAGTGTGTGACAAGGCGGGTTAACACGGAGCCGCACGAGGTTGGTCGTGACGACGACGAGGATGTTGCTGCTCCAGGTGAATCTGGCAGCGACTCGGACGACTACGAGGTATGCTAACAAGTATACCCTGTTCTTCACGACATTTGCTGATTTGCTGCAGGACTATCACATCAACAACRCGACGGGCAGCATTGCAGGTCTGTCCATAAGTAACAGCACTTACCCTTCTCAGACGGGCGCCAGCAGCTCCGGTGGTGTGAATGTGACCGGCAGCACTGCTGCTACCTCCCGCCAGACCCCTTCCGCGCAGGCCAGCAGCGTCGCCGGTACTGCATCCACTGTGCGCACTACTACCACCAAGTTCAATCCTCGCGGCTATGCCAGCTCAAGCAAGTCCACGGGAGGAGGAGGAGGAGCGTGGGCCAAGGTTCCAGCCGTGAGTTTCTGCCGTGCTGTCAACTGAAATACCCTTGCTAACCACGTGTCATAGGGCCGTTCCAAGGCCCCCGCGGAGGAAGGCAGCGACGACGATGACGACRAGGACGATGACAGGCAGCTCATCTCCGATAGCGATTGAGGGATGATCGAGCAAGGCACCTTGCACTATGCAAGATCTCTCTTGAGGACGTGCTACATCTGCGTTGTACACCTCTGCTGCTTTTTCAATTTATGCCGAGATTTGATACTTCTGGGCGATGACCGTCTCCTTGCAAGGAAAATCTCGAGGCGATGGTTCAGGGGATGGATCGGGAATCTCGTGCACCTCTTAGCATCACATTGGCCTTCACATGCATTTTTCACCAACACACAAATGGAAATGGAAAAAGTTTGCCAATTGAAGAATTTGATTTCGAACAATGTCTCCGTGAAGAACTCCTTGCTTCCATCCAAAATCCCAAAAGCGCCGGATTACGAACAGTAATTTCTAACTAATAAGGTAGCCTACGAGAGTTTTGTATGTGTGTGTTTAATGGTTTGGATGATGATGAGTGATGAAAAATTTGCGCGTATGCGCGTGCGTGACGGTGGATGGCAGTATAAACGAGCTCCCTGAACTCCTGCAGCAGTCACCAGTCGACAAAAAGATTAACGATCCAATTCCAGATGCGCCTGATGTGATCCAAGCGTACGGACGGGGTATTGTGAAATGGTTTCCTCCTCTAACTTCCCTTTCTTCTTCTTCTTCTTCTTCCTTCGTGTTGTTGTTATAAGTGAGTGTGGGGTGATCCAAGACCAGCGGAATAATCTGGGACATCCGGGTTGTTCAATCCTCATTCTTACTCTTCGTAAGAATCTTCCTGATCGTCGTCATCAGGAAGGCCGGAGAGACTCGCCAGGGATGCCCAGAGTTCCCGCCAGGCGGATACTTGGGGTGTTGTTTGCACGGCTTCGTGCTGCGAAGGGGCCAGCTCCTCTTCTTCCTCTTCTTCTTCGTCATCTTCTTCCTCGTCATCTTGTTGTTCCTCGTTCTCATCCTCAACTTCAACCTCAAACTCGTCTTGCTCCTCCAAATCCTTGTCTTCAGAATCATGAAACTCTTCTCTGTCGTCGTCTGAACAAGCAGTAATGACAGAGCAATCGTCGCCTTGCTCCATCGCTGGCTCAAGTCTTGCCATGTCAGGTACCTCGGTAACAGGTAGTCCAACTTCGCCAGCAACAGCAACAGGAGCAGATGGTGATGATGATGGCGATGGCATGTCTGTCGTACTTTCGCCCACAGCTTGGGCAGTCGCATCCGCATCCGCAAGCAAGATCGCATCTATACCAGGAGTGTTGTCAAGTCTGGTAATGGTCAAACTCGTGACGCGCCCGCGACCACCCTCCTTGACGGTCTCCAACTGCCATTCAACCTCACCGGATTCGGGCTCAACAAGGGGAGACGCCAATGGCTCTCCATACTTGGTTCGCCTTCGCTTGAAACGAGAGTTTACATCCTGCCAATCAGCCCGCCAGCGGTCCATCTCCGACAAGATWTTGTTCTTCTTCTCAATTCTCGCCCTGGTAGCTCTGACATCGTCAACTGTGATGGCATCTGACACGTTGGGCTCAACGATATCGTCAACGTCAACTTCCATGGACTTCATCTGCAGCTTGAGGAATAGCAGCTCAGAGTACTCGAATCCGAGGTCCGAACGCAGGCTTTCATTCTCGGAGCGGAGTTTCTCAATCTTCTCCTCGCGCTCCTCAATCGCAGCATTGTGAGATTCGTTCATCTCGCGCACTTCGTGATAGCGGTTGCTGAGTTCCGACTGTGCGGATCCCAGACCTTCCACAAGTTCCTGCATGCGAAGGTTGAGATAGTCACGCTCAGCGCGGAAGTGGTCCGCAGAGACAAGCGCACTGCGATCCAAGACTGCACCACCACACTCCAAACACTCTTGGCATTCGGGAATTGGCTTGATAGGTGGTGCGCGACTGGCAGGCTTGCGGCTCGGCGAGCTGGGAGCGCTGATATTCTGAGCATAGCCCTGATCCATAAAGACAGCAGAGTCTTCAATATCTAGGCGGGTCTCGGAATGCATGGTGTTGAGCTCCAATTCGATCTCGGTCAATTTGCGACCAACGAGCGCAATGGCGTCACGGCATTGATCGCGCATAATGAGAGACTGCAGGCGGTTCATGCGTAGAAGCAGCTGCTTAATTTCATCTGGTGCGGAGGTATTGCAAATTGCTGACCGAGCGTCATCCGAAAAGTAGTCCGAGAATGGAGAGTCGTTGAGCGAAGAAGTGCGACGCACGTGTTTTGCAGGCGTGGCGGGGTTCGCCATTGCGGAAGCACGGTGAGCAGCGGTCGAGTAACTGGGAAAGCGGGACAGCGGGCTACGTGAGTATTCACTTGGAGGCGGCGATGGGACGCTGCTGACGCTCCCGTGCGCCGCGCGGCGATGCGCTCGCTTCTCCGTGCTCAGCACTGGTCCGCGTGGAGTATACGCGCTCTGGTTACGCTCATGCGCCGGCCGAGCTTTCTCGGCCTTGTGGAATGTTGAAGATGGTCCGGGGAAACGCCATGGTGGCAACGACTGTGTAGAAGAAGAGGGCGAAGAAGGGGAGCGCAAAGAAGAAGCAAAAGACGAAAAGGTGGAGCAAGGATCCGACGACATGATTTCTTGATGAACTCTAGCTGCGCACAATGCAACGAACTCTAGTCAACCAGTAGTCTCAAGCGTCTGACGACCCTGCCACCCTTCCTCGTGAAGAAGTCGGATGTGGTGGTGGGGAGGATGAACCAGAAAACGRAAGGAAAACTTGCTTCACGCTATTTTCCACGTGAGCAGGTACAACATCGGCAGTGAGATCCACGGGAGCAAGGGTGCTGGTCTCTCCCGGTGATGTAAGACACATGCTGCGCCCATATTGTCGGTCGACAAGCGCAATATGTCTATTAATCGCGGCGGAGTATACATCTCCAGATCGAGCCATGTCCAAGGCCTGACGTTGCATGAACGGTGCACGGTGGCGCAAACTCAAACTCTGTTGGCGGTCGGGCATCGAGTTCATAGGGCTGAGACAAAAGCTCAGCCAAAGATGGTTGAAATCGAAAGTCGGAGAGAGTCATCCCAAATTCACGAGTCGAGTCAATAGCAACGGTACACCTTCACCGCATTGATGAGCATTCACGTCTTCGTGAGCTCCCCCAGACCCGTCCCATAACATTCACCTGCCGCAACGATGGCATCCACTGTACGTCTCACCAGTCAC
The DNA here is from genome assembly GCF_900074925.1 of Ramularia collo-cygni. Taxonomy (NCBI): domain Eukaryota; kingdom Fungi; phylum Ascomycota; class Dothideomycetes; order Mycosphaerellales; family Mycosphaerellaceae; genus Ramularia; species Ramularia collo-cygni. Next base: position 1,001,008 of record NW_019716264.1, read on the forward strand.
CCTCGGATCAAGAGTGAATCATCTCTGACAGCATTGCAGACTCCGTCGTTGGAAGAAGTACGCAATATCGTCTCCGAGACCAAGGAATGGTCCAATGCGCCAAACCTCATCCCACTATGCGCCTCAATCGCCGCCGAGTTTCTGACACCGTCTGCAATCTACCTCAAGGTTTCAGCCAGGTAAGACAGACTGCCGTCACTCACCTCTCTTCGTGTGCTCACTTACCCCTCATAGCTCCCCATCCAAGCATTCATTCCTCTTCGAGTCCGCCGCGACCTCTGAGACCATTGGCCGCTACAGCTTCATTGGCGCCAATCCTCGCAAGACACTCGTCTCCGGACCCAAACATGGCCTTGAGGCAGATCCGCTTCCACAGCTCGATGACGAACTCGCCCAATACCGTATCGCCCACATTCCGTCCCTTCGACTTCCGCCGTTGACCGCAGGAGCTATTGGCTATGTGGGATATGACTGCGTCAAATATTTCGAGCCCAAGACCAAGCGGCCCATGAAAGACATATTGGAAGTGCCAGAGAGTCTGTTCATGCTGTACGACACAATCGTCGCAGTAGATCACTTCTTCCAGAAGATTGTCGTCATCACATATCTCCATGTTCCCACCGCAGACGCACCGAAAGGCGCATTGGAGGCGGTGTACGAAAAGGGCAAAGAGACAATCTCAAGTCTGGTGAAGATCTTGAAGAGCAAAGACCTTCCTCTCCCACCACAGGGCGAAATTGTTCTGAACCAAGAATATTCAAGCAATATTGGCCGTGCGGGATATGAGGGACATGTCACAGAGCTGRAGAAGCACATTGTCGCAGGAGACATCATTCAGGCTGTTCCGTCTCAGCGCATTGCCAGACCCACAAGTCTGCACCCCTTCAACATCTACCGTCATCTCCGCACCGTCAATCCTTCGCCTTATATGTTCTACCTGGACTGCGACGATTTTCAGATAGTCGGTGCAAGTCCAGAGGTTTTGGTCAAGGAAGAGGCTGGCCGAATCATCACGCATCCTATCGCCGGCACCATCAAACGTGGAATCACCCCTGATGCAGATGCAGAGCTGGCTGCCACTCTGCACGCCAGTCTGAAGGATCGTGCCGAACATGTCATGTTGGTTGATCTGGCGAGGAACGATGTCAACCGAGTTTGCGACCCAATGTCCACGAGAGTGGATAAATTGATGGTTGTGCAGAAATTCAGTCATGTACAGCATCTCGTCTCGGAGGTGAGTGGTGTGCTGAGGGAGGGCAAGACGAGGTTCGACGCCTTCCGCAGCATTTTTCCTGCGGGAACAGTTTCTGGCGCGCCCAAAGTAAAGGCCATGGAGCTCATCTCGGAACTTGAAGGCGAGAAACGTGGCGTGTATGCTGGAGCAGTGGGTTACTTTGGCTATGGAAGCATTGATGTGACTGCTCCTGCCGTGGATGGACGTGGAGAGGAGAGGGAAGGCGCGATGGATACCTGTATCGCTTTACGCACGATGATGGTCAAGAATGGCGTTGCCTACCTTCAAGCTGGAGGTGGCATTGTCTTCGACTCCGACGAGGGCGAGGAGTATGAGGAGACCATGAACAAGCTGGCCGCGAACATGCGCTGCATCGAACAAGCCGAGGTGCTTCACTTCGAGGAGCAGCAAGGTGACCTTTCGGTTACGAAAGTCAGCGAGGACAGTAGTAAAGTCGGCGGAGCACCTGAAGCCGGCAAGGTCAGTTTGGCGGGATGAATTTGGGATGTTCTCGATCTCCTCGAATTTGGTTTCTATCTCGACAGACTTTCTCGTATGCAAGCTGATTGTGACGCTGCCTCCGCTTGTTTTGAAATATGCGTCCTGACTTCAATGTCATTGCCATCCTCATGACCTACGCCAACGGCGAACCTCAGCAGAGAAGATCTTCCCAGCGACAATCGCATACTTATCCAACACCATTCGATAATCCGCCGCCACATCCAGCCAATTCGCTCAATCCCTCCACAAAAACATCAATTCGTCTACCATCTCTCCCCTCCCACTCCATCAAATAAATTCCCACCAAATTCCTCAAGACTATTAATCGCCTCGCCCATTCCATCTAACATTTTTGCTGTAAATTTCCGCGCAGAGTCATGTTGGCTGATTGCAACCTCCATCATCTCAATTTTATATTCGTTCAATATTTATTACTTCTCAAGTATCTGCGTGTTGAGCTGCTTTAGCTTGGCGACGAGAACAACGCTCTTATCGTGGAAGTTGAAGAGATGGAAGTTTTGCTATTCTGCTTTGCAAATCAGAATCCATCCAGGCGTATCGAAGATGCTGCCTTGCCGATATTTAAAGCAGTGAAGTCCTCTTTGGAAATTACCACGAGGTGTGAATGGTTTGAAAGCAGCTGGTGTCGAGATCGGAGAATACTTTGACTGGATCGAAGTTCTGCTTTCTTGAGATGATTTCTGGGAAGTGTGGTGATGTGCTAGTGAATACTTCTATTGGACGCAAGATGATGTACATACTCTGGGGAGATGCTATAGCTGCTATTTGCTGCTCGATTATGGATCGAAGCGTGTCTACTGAAGTGGTGATGGGTATAATGATTGAAACAAGCGCCTGTTCTGGTTGCTATCGATGTAGATAGATATCGTTTTTTTTTTTTGACCCCATTTGTCGCTTTTGCGAGAAAGCTCCTGCCGTTTTCCGCCCCACTGTCCTCTGGAGTCGCTTCGATGCCATTCATCGTTGGGATGTAGGTGAGCTGGTAGTCTGAATTCGCGTTTAATTATGTGCGGCGAAGACAGCTGGTAGGCGATTGCTCGCCATTTCGATGGCTTTGAGATGATTCTAGATATTGCCATTCAATTTCAAGCATCTTCGAGACCAAAGTCATTCACTCGGATTGAATCTTGCAGGGGTAGAGTCCGGTCCGTGCGCGTCCCGCGGATGCCGAGTTGCAACCGCATACTTCTCTTCCAACCTCAGCCGCACTTAGCCGCACTCTTTGGGTCCAGAACATGCTCCTTCTGACATTTTCATAGCAAAGCCCTAACTACCTTATGGGGAAGCCGAAGGATCTGAGTAGGAGTGTACGCCACGTGGATCCAACCTCATCCAGACCAGCTATGCGGGGCTGAGATAAGCCGCGTTACCGTCGCATCATCATGAGCTGTGACCGAGGTCATGAAGTATAAGTATAAACACCATCGAAGCAAGCCTTGAAAGTCTTACCAAAACATTCCCACTTCACCACCCTCCACAAGTCATGACCATCACTCTGGAAGAGAGATACCGCCAAGAGCGTGAGAAGCGCACCAATTCCAAACATCTAGGACAATACCTCGACCGATCTCAAACATCCCCTTATATCCTCACCGAAGACCCTTGGGTGCAACCAGGAACACCCATCAATCGTCCCGTCCCAGAAGGCGGCCATGTGAAAATCGTCATCTTCGGAGCCGGATTCGGAGGCTTGTGCGCCGCCGTTCGAGCTCTACAAACCGGAGCTGCACGTAGTTTGGAAGATATTCTCATCGTCGATTATGCGGGAGGTTTCGGAGGGACTTGGTGGCATAATCGCTACCCGGGATTAATGTGTGATTGCGAATCGTACATTTATCTTCCATTGCTCGAGGAAACGGGATATATGCCCACGAGAAGATTTGCCGGTGGTGAGGAAATCAGACAGTATTCGGATCTTCTGGCGAAGACTTTTGGATTGCATGGTCGAGCCATGTTTCAGACTCGAGGGAGGAGTCTTACGTGGGATGATGAAGCTAAGAATTGGGCGTGTGAGGTTGCTGTTAAGCCGAAGGGGGGAAAGGAGTATCCTGCGACTTTTACGGCGGATTTCGTGGTGCTTTCTTCTGGGGGATTCACAGATCCTAAACTACCGGATCTTTCTGGAATGGACAAGTACGAGGGCAAGATGTTACATACTGGACGATGGAATTATGATATCACGGGAGGATCACCTGCAAACCCCGAGCTGACCGAGCTGAAAGGGAAGAGAGTAGCTATTGTCGGGACTGGAGCTACCGCCATGCAAGCCGTTCCTGCCACGGCAAAATGGGCAAAGGAGCTATATGTCTTCCAGCGAACCGCATCATCAGTCGACATTCGAAACAATCGAGACACCGATCCTGAGGAATGGAAGACTAAAATAGCAAACAAAAAAGGCTGGCAAATAGAACGAGCCGCCAACTTCCAGCGTTTCGTCGAAGGACCAGACAATCGACCCGAGGTGAACATGGTCGACGACGGATTCTCACACATGCCCAGTCTAGGCGCAGCATGGGGCAATTCMTCCCAGGTCTCGCCCAACGACATAGAAAGCTATGTAGCAGCCATGCTAGAATTGGACCGTCCCCGTTCCGAGCGTGTACGCCAACGAGCCTTGGATATCGTCAAAGACCAAGAGACAGCAAAGTCCCTTCAAGCATGGTATCCAGGCTGGTGCAAACGTCCCACCTTCCACGACGAATACCTCCAAGCTTTCAACGAGCCAAACGTACATCTCGTAGACACAGACGGCAAAGGTGTCGAAGCATTATATCCTGAAGGCATCACTCAAAACGGCAAGGAGTATCCCATAGACGTCATCATCTGGTCTACAGGCTACGGATCTCCTCTAACGGAATCCCTGGCGGGTAAAGCCCTTATTAAAGTCATAGGCAAGAATGGTCATGATATGGAAGATCGATTTGGGACTGCGCAATTAATGTCTCTGCATGGAATCGCTGCTCATCATTTCCCTAATCTCTTCTTCACGGGCCTCTCTCAAGCGGGCGTGGGAGCTAATCAGACGTCTCGATTGGATGAACAGAGCGTACATATTGCGCACATCATCAAAGAGGCCGAAAAGATGAAGAAGGCTACTTCAGGAGAGCAGCATACTACTGTTGTAGTGGAGGCCACTGAGGAAGCGTGTGAAGCGTGGGGAGATAAAGTCGCTGGTATCGCACATATGGCTGCGCCTATGCAGGGTTGCTTGCCGAGTTACTTCAACGGCGAAGGCATGACGGCGAAATTCAACGAAGCGCAGCAGAAAGGTGCTGCGAGGAGCGCGTTGTGGGGACATGGATTTACGGATTATGCGAGAATTCTGGCGGAGTGGAGGGAGAAAGGGGAATTGGAGGGATTTGCGGTTACTGCTGCTGTGTAGATAGATTGGTCAACCCGTCTTGAATATATGCATGCCATTTAGAGGTCATTTATCAAACATCCCACACTTTATATCCCACCTCGCGACCTTTCTTATACCACTCCTGCACATACGGCAAAGCAACATGAGGACCATAGATATCCTCTTCCCATTGTGGCGTCGGGGCATCGAATCCCGTCTCCTCTTTACAGCTCGCCGCGAGTTCGGCCAGGGTACCACCTCGATCATAAAGCGGAGCCATCACCTTTCCAGCCTCTTCCTTCTCAATATCACCTCTCAAAGTCTCCGTGGCAATTTCATCGACTTCCAAGGTTTCCGGATGCATCACCACGCCGTAATTATCCTTCGCTCCAGTAACTGTCACGAGTTTCCTCCGGACTTCCAAAGCGACGAGTTCCGCCGGACGGGTCAGTGGGTCTCCGAGTCCACCACCACCCCATGTTTGCCATTCTAGAAGATCTCCTGGTTGGACTCTGACGTGGTCGCATTTTGAAGGGAGGAGTGTGGTGGTTCCGTCGGTTCTGTGGATGGCTTTCTTGCTGCGACTGCCGGGTTTACCGCCTCGGACTCCCCAGGGTTTGGTGAACCATCTGTCGTCGTGGATGGAGAATTCCCCTGCTGAGAGGAAGCGGTAGCATGTCTTTTGAGCGTTGCCTATTTTTGGAGTTAGTCGTTGTTGTGGAGATGAACTTCTTACAAAGACTTACCTCCTCGGTAGAAGCCTGCACCSCCACTGTCTGCGACGGCTTCGTTGACTTCCAGGCGCACGGGGAAGTTCAACTCAATCGATTCTGTTGGAACAGATTTGATTGCTGGGAACAAGCAGTGGCAGTCTGGACCATCTCCCTTTGGTCTGGCTGGGACACCACCAAATGCGATTTGGTATAGTTGATACCATTCACCGTWTGGTCTGCGATACGTCAGCACATGGTTGTGTTATCTTGTCCAGTAGAAACTTACTTGAATCCAGAGTAGAAGAAGTGTGGGGAATCACTGAAGCCTGCGGCCGTCATGAAAGCCTCGTTGCGTTGTCCAAATAGACTTTTAATAATGTCAGCAAAGTATCTCGGAAGTTGAGATCAAGATAGTACTCACGCTTGCATGATATCCATCGTACGGCCTAGGAAGTGGGTACGACAAGATAGCGCAGCCGGTCGAACAGGCTTCAACAAAGAACCAAGCGGGATCTCCACATCGATCAGATCATGGAAACCATCATTTGGAATGGTGAACGGTGCGTGGACGACCAGTAGGTAGTACCCAACAAACATCTAATCATGTCAGTATTCAGAAGCCTTCACTGACGATGGTAACCATACCTTGAACATCTTCTCGCTCAAAAAGTAATTGATACTCGAACTGGCCTGGGGACTCGTGCCATGGAAATCAAACTTGAGTCGATTCTTCGCCGTCTTACTGAGCGTGCACTTCAAAGCAAAGGGACCGCGACCATGACCATCATCATCGACAAAGTYAACAAAAGTCGACGTCTCGTCACTCATATGGTGCTCGATGATTTCGCTCACAGCAGTCCTTGTACGCTGCAGTAGGATATCAGTAGACGCAGCGTATACCTCGGGTCCGAAACGAGTGCACAGTTCGCACACTCGAGTCGCAGCAGTTCGACAGGCTGAGATGAGAGCCAGTAAATCCGAGCGAAGCCATTCCGGCTGTCTGCTGTTTCGACACATCAAATCCACAATCGATTTGTTCATCTTGCCCTTCTCGAAGAGCTTCATTGTTGGTACTTGTAGACCATCATCGAAAATCGTCTGGGCATTGATGGACATTGAGCCGGGGACTTGGCCTTGAACGTCTGTCATGTGGCCAAAGTTTGCGGCCCAGCCGACGAGTTTGTGCTCAAAGTAGATGGGCAGGAGGACAATGACCTGTATTCTGGTTAGCGTGGGAGCTCATTTCAGCAGCAACACGCAACGTACGTCGTTCAAGTGGGATACAGCTCCTTCGACTTCGTAGACGTCTGTGGGGATGATCAGTATTATTCTGCACCGGGATTGAATTTCTCATACCATTGGTGATGAATACATCGCCCTCTTCAATGTCTTCAACATCGCCTTTATTGACTTTGTACGTCCAGATCTTGAGGAATTGTCCAATGAATGAGCCGAATTGGCCTACCAACATCTGACCTGCAGCATTGGTGATGACCTTGATCAGTAGTATTAGTGTCTCAATCGGGTTCCACAGCCATCAAGCATAGCTTACATTGAACTCATCCTGTTGTTCGCGAATCGCCGGCGACATGGAACATCTCAGCATCAGCGTGTCCATCTCAGCTCTAATAGAGGCGAGGGAGGATGAGATCAAGGTTGGAAGGGTGGGGATATCCTCCACCACTTTCCTCGCCTCAGCCTCCTTATCCTCTTGAGTCTTATCAGACACCGTGCTCTCGAACCTCGACTTGAACGAAGGCATCTCATTCCCCGGCAAGGGTGAAATGCAAATSTTGCCAACCGCGTCAACGACGCCCTCGAATCCAGGTGCAATGAGAGTGTTGCTGTCCATTTCCACAACCACACAAGGTCCTTGCACACGATGGCCCGCCTTGAGGATTCCACGACTCCAGAATTGGGCCTGGTGCTCTTTACCTTGCACTACAATGGTCTTGGTCTCCAATATTCCAGATTCGGGAGGTGTTTCTGAGTCTGCCACTGCAATGTRAGGGATTTCAATATCCGGAGAAGCGTCCACAATCGTCACAGTCAATCTGGTGAGCTCAATTGGGAAATTCTCCAGAGTGTAACTGAATTGCTGCTCGTGCAGCTTGTCGAACTTGGCGTGAGCAATCTTCTCGAATGCTTCCTTTGGTTGAGATAGATCTTCCTCGGTCAAGGTTATGGGAAGCTCAAGGGCCTGACCTCTGTATCGTAAAGCTGAAGTGTACGTCACCTCAAGCACCGGGTTGGCCTCGTCCAAGGCATCTTTCATGATGGTCTCGCATTTCTCTTTGAGAGTGGAGAACTCGCTTCGGATAGTTTCCATGGTTGTAGCATCGAGTAGCTGGATAAAGGACGCAGAAAGTTCGTGGCTCATCTTGGTGGTGGCATCACCCTGTGCGCAGAGAATTCCAGGCGCAGCTGGGACGATGACAGGCCACGCTCCGAGGAGCTTACCGACAGCATTCGCACACATTGGTCCAGCGCCTCCGAACGCGACCAAAGCGAAATCTGCGGGATTATGGCCTTGCTCGACGGAAACCAAACGGAGAGCACCGTAGATGGTCTCGTTAGCCAGATCGATAATGGCTTCGGCAGCTTCATAAATCGTCTTGCCTGAGAAAAAGGGGAACAACGTCAGCGATGACTACTTCTAGAATCCCATCTCTCCACTCACCCATCTCCTCCGCCAAGGCACCAACTGCAGCACGCGCAGCCTTGACATCGAGGTGGAATTCTCCACCCAGCAAGTTTTCTGGAAGATAACCCAGCACCAGATTGGCGTCTGTGACGGTAGCTTGAACACCTCCTCTTCCATAACACGCAGGCCCCGGGTTGGCTCCACTACTCTCTGGACCCACACGAAGTGTGTTGGTCAGCTTTGAGTAAAAGGCCAAACTTCCACCACCGGCACCAATTGTCCTGACATCCACCGAAGGCGATCGTACTGCCAAATCGCCCACCATCGTCTCTCGTCTCAACGATGGCTGAGCGTTTGCGATGAGAGCAACATCTGTAGATGTGCCTCCCATATCAAGGGTGACAAGATTCTTGTGTTCTGTTGCATTGGCGATGATGCTAGTAATTCCTCGTACGCCACCAGCAGGACCAGACATCAGGATGTTCACCGGCAACTCTCCAGCCATTTCCAGATTTGTAAGACCTCCATCACTTTTCAGAATTCGAACCGTGGGCGTATCGTCGTTGAGCTTTTCGGAGAGACCTTTCATATAGCGCTTCACTAGTGATGTGTTAGTTGGGAATGCCGTAAGATGAAGCTGTTACTTGCCTTCAGGCTTCACCACCGAGTTTGCAGCTGCAGTGACCGTCCTCTCGTACTCTCCCAACTCTGGAAGAACCTCATGCGAAAGGGAAACGGCCACCTCATCTCCGAGCACTTCGTTGACAATCTTACCCACCTGTTTCTCATGCTCGCCATTTACCCACGAATTAATCAAGCTCACAGTGACAGCTTGAACTTTGCCCTTGACCTTCAACAGCTCTTTTCGCAGCACATCTGCATCGACAGGTCTCACTTCCTCGCCGTCTACGCCGATTCTCTCCGGGACCTGAAGTGTTCTGTCCAGCGGAATGAGTGGTGCTGGAGGATCCCATGAGATCCATGCTGCGAGCCCTCCGGGAATCTGACTTCGTCTTGCGACCAAAACATCTTTGTGACCTTCTGTTACGATGAGAGCGGCGGGAACACCTTTGCCTTCGAGTAGTGCATTCGTTGCAACGGTACTGCCATGGTGGAGAGCTCCAAATTTTCCTGTAAATGGCACATCGACTTGAATCGTTGCCCGGACTTTGTCAATGGCGTTCTTTACGCCTATCGACTGATCGTGAGGTGTAGATGGCACTTTTGCTCTGTAGATTTTGCCATTCGGCGCAAAGGCGCAGGCATCGGTGAATGTACCACCAACATCTACACCTAGACGGTAAAGAGGATCTGTAGTAGTGGAAGCCATGATGGAGTTGAAGAATAAGAGAGACGATTCAGACGGAGAGAAGTGAAAATGCGAAGACGACGTGCTCTACGTGCATGATCATACATACTGTACCTCGGAGCTCTAGCCAACATCCCAGTCAAGCGAAGGCATTAGATACGCAAGCGATAGGCAGGCTGGCGTCGCCGTGAAGCTGGCTTGCGTTTCCTACGGGCGACCGCCAAGTAGCTAGGTCTCATTGCATTAGCACGCCGAGATGGTAACGAAGTTGGCGGGGAAGATAAGTTAGCTGACGTTGCTGATAAGACGAGGGAGGAGGGACGACTAGAGGCGAGATCTTGTGGAGAAGTGTTGCCGCCGGGATTATCTCGGGCAACATCCATGCTCCTCACGGGATATCATATGAGGAGGACATGAATGCCTCGCCTATCGTGAACGGCTCTTGGCCGGCACTGTGGATCGAATGTTGAGAAGTGATCATGTCGCTGTCTTCGATCGATCCAGAATTTTGAGACGTGAACATTTTCCAACCGAATCGTCGCAACACCAACAGTAATGTCGATTGTATCCCTCACAAACGCTTCAGATGTCCCGACCTGTACGGTCGAAGATCTTCGACAAGTCTGCAAGGCCAACAATTTCTCCGTCGAACCAGGAAGCTTGAACGAAAAGGCATTCCTTCTCTTTCAAAACAGCTTCGACAATGTATGCCAAACGATTCAGAATCTACCAGAATACGAAGATCCACGGTTGAAACCGGCTGCTGTAGAAGATGGAGAAAGAAGATTTTACAGACCAGACGAAAAGGAGAATCCACTAAATGGATGGGCTCAAAGAACAAACCTCAAATCAGCAGATCCAAAAGCTGCGGAAGGACCACTTGCAGGTCGAACAATCGCTTTCAAAGATAATGTATCCGTTGGAGGGTTGCCACTTGGACTTGGTGCTTCTCCAGAGCACTTTCGAGATGGCAAGCATCCAATCAGTACAATAGATGCGACGGTCGTCAGCCGTGTCCTGGCGGCGGGTGGAATTGTCAAGGGCACGGCAACATGTGAAAACTTCTCCGCTTTCGCGCTCAGCTATACCTCCCACTCTGGTGTTGTACACAACGCTTGGCTACCTGGCTATGCCACCGGAGGAAGCAGTAGCGGTTGCGCGGCGCTCGTCAGTGTTGGAGACGTCCAGGATGCTCGGCGGAGCGGCAAAGATGATCGGGATTACCCGTTGGGAGAAGGTGTAGACATTGCTGTTGGAGGAGACCAAGGAGGAAGTATCCGGATCCCAGCAAGCTATAGCGGAATCTTCGGACTCAAACCAACACATGGTCTGGTGCCATATACTGGAATCGCTCCATTGAACCCTTTGATGGATCATACGGGTCCCATGGCGCGGACGGTCGAGGATACAGCTCTTTTGCTTGGAGTGTTGGCAGGATATGATGGGATCGATCCACGGATGACACCAGAGTCGCCGACCGTGGCTCGTGTACCCGATTATCTTCAAGATCTCAATGCATGGGTCTCAAGTCGAGAGGCTAGTGGGGAGTGGACAGCCACTTCAGCAGCAAAAGGTCTCCGGATCGGCATTCTCAAAGAATCTTTGGAATTTCCCGGGATCAGCTCAGATGTGCTCTCCACCGTGGAAGCCRCCGTGGAAAGGTTCAGGACTCTCGGGGCAGATGTCAAAGAGATCTCCATTCCCCTTCACAGCATCGGTGCAGCGATTTGGACAATTGCCGCCAGGCCGCGCATGCCAAACTACATCAAGAGTATCCCCGGTGACTTGATCACCCACACACTCCCAGGCCTGGATCCGCTTCCGATCGACCAGAAGTTCTTTGATATCCTGTCAAATCGGAATCCAGCGGTCGTGAATGTCCTCATGAACGTATCCCATCTCGAGCAAAGATATGGGCCCTCGTTAGTACGCAAAGCCCACATGCACGTCCAAGAGTTGCAGGCAGCGTATGATAAAGCGCTGGAGGAGTGCGACGTTCTGCTTACACCAATCAATCCCACGGTTGGCCCACCGCATCCAAAAGGCACAGCAAAGACGGCGGAGAATCCGCAGGGCTTTAGTGAGAATGTATTTGATCTTTTTGAGCCTGCCATCGGCAATACCCTCAACACTTGTTCTTTCAACGTTACTGGTCACCCAGCGATGAGCATGCCGGTTGGTTGGGGCAGAGTAAAGGGCTCCGATGGTCGCCTCCCTATAGGAATGCAAGTGGTGGCAAAGAGATGGGACGAAGCAAGCATCTTTAAAGCTGCAAAAGCCTGGGAGGTTGGCGGTAGTTGGAGCGATTGAAGGATTGAAGGATTGAAGGACCCTATTCGACATTAGCCAGCATGTCACCATTCAAGAATATGTCGCCCTTCGAGAATCGAAAGACCCTATTCGACATCAGCCAACACATCGCCATTCAAGTTTGGAACCAAGGGCAAGTCAAGGCAAGGGCATTATTGAGAGTTAGACATTCACATATCATATCATAGCCGATTCCTCACAAATCATTACAAGCAAGACACGCAAAGTGGTATCGAAACGTCGCCCAAAAAAGCCCATCGTCACCCGGTAAAAGAAGAAGAAAAAAGGACGCATCTGCAAAAAAACAAGATCCTCTCCAATATTCAGCATCCACAAACATGCTCTCACACAGGCGGAGGCTTCGCATTAAGCTTGAGTAGGTCGGGGAAGGAGGTTCTACCACTCCATCGATGGTCGTCGTCGGGCTTAAAGTCCAACGATAACCTCGGCGGCATAGAAGAGACCACCGGGAGGAGAGCAAACGATGAGGAGTAGCGGTGTAGAGAAGACAACATGGTCCTTTCGGCCGCCATTTCCATTTCTTCGCTGGTTCTCTCCGGACTAGTAGGCTCATCCACAATTATGACCAGGACAGGCTTCGCTTCCAATTCAGGGCTGTCGTGTGTGTCTGATCTCACTCTGCCACAGCTCATTCGATAAAAACTAACGTAGTGGTATCGTCAGCAACGCAAAGACAGCAAAAAGGAGAAGAGAGGGAAGAGAATCAGACTAGTTCTTGAGCTTCTCCTTGATCCTGCTGAACAGGCCCTTCTTCTTCTCCTTGTCGCTGCCAGGCTTGGGAGAGTCGCCTGTGCTGGGAGAACCCTTCAGTCTTTCGTAGATTGAGTTTCGCTTGTTCGACGTTGGCGTGCTGGTCGAGGGCGAGCTCTGGTGCTTGCGTGGGGTTCCAACTGGAGCCCCAGACGTCACAGCTGGAACCTCGGTAGAAGTAACGCCAGATGTGACTACAGGCGCAGTCTGCGTCGTGGTATCCGGCTTTGTGGTGTCCGTCTTTGTCATTGGGCTTACATCCCGACTCTGAACAGATCCACCGACTTGCGCCGGAGAAGCTGCGGAGGCGTTGAGGGCAGACTTCTCGTCCATTGTGATGGGAGCAAGTCCAGCACCGACTGGATCAGCGAGCTGAGGCGCACCGGAGGAGGAAGTTTGAGGTCTGGCGGCAGCGACTGGGGCTGTTGTAGATGTGGCAGCCGTGGCGGTCGGTGCAGGCTCACCAGACTCCTGTGCAGTCGGCACCTTTGCAAGCAACTCCTTCTCAACCTCGCTCTTCTCGGTCACAGCCTCCGGATTGGCAGACGCTTCGGGCGCAACGTGGGCCTCCTTCTGAGATTCCTTGACCTCAGACGGGACAGCACTGGCAGCCTCGGCTGGGACAGCAGAATCGACAGTCGCACCAGCATCCGAAGATTTGTTAGCATCATGAATGCTGTTCTGCGTGGTCTCTGGCAGAGCAGCAACAGCATCAGTACCGGTGGTCTCCTTGACTTTCTGGTTGAGGGTGAGGGCGGCACCAGCGGCAGCGGCACCAGCAGCAGCAAGACCACCAGTTACAGCGGCAGCAATACCGCCGGTGCTGATACCACCGTTGGAAGAGGCAGTGCCGGACTCCTCTTCGGGAACCTTGGACTTGAGCTYATTCTCCACCTCGTTCTTCTCTTGCACAGCTTCTGGGTTCGCAGCCGCTTCGGGATCAACGTGTGCCTTTTGCTGGCTGGTAGTCACAACCGATGGAACACCGTCAATGCCCTTCACCTCCGTGCTGGCCTCCTCTTCAGGAACCTTCGACTTCAGCTCATTCTCCATCTCCTTCTTCTCCTGTACAGCTTCTGGGTTTGCAGACGCCTCTGGAGCGACGTGAGCCTCGTGCTGGCTTTCAGAGACCACTTCTGGAACACCTCGTTGCAAGATTGGCTGCTTGCCTGCGAGCTCGTTGGTAGTGCTGTTCGCGCCAACAGAAGAGATGGTAGCGCCGGCTCCGTCAACTGATGGTGGGACATCTGCGCCCATGCCCATGCTGGACTCTGGAATCATGTTTGTGGTCTGTGGGCCAAGTCCGGTGAAGATTGCAGCACCTTCAGCTTCACGCTCGCTCTGTGGCGACAGAACAGCTGGAAGCACGGGTGCACCAGAGTCACTCTTCTCGTACGACGCCTTATCCAGCTTGACGTGGCTGTCAAGAGTGCTTGACGTGATGGTGCTCGTTTCTGGAACCTTCTCGCCAGGCGCCAATGTGATGGGGTTGCCGACACCGCCCGTGGCAGGGATGGGAGCAACGCCAAACGCCTTTTCTGTGTCGTTCTTCACCAACTCGGGATCGTCGCGAACCGTGGATGAGATTGTGTTGGAGTGGATGGTCGACGCCTCGGGAACCTTTTCGCCAGGCGCAAGGGTGATCGGGTTTCCGGTGCCTTGTGAAGCTGGGATCGGGTTGACAGACATTACAGACTCTTCTGCTTCCTTCTTGTTGTTGCTGTCACTCGCTGCTTGACCCATTCCCAACGCGGCTGCACCAGCTGCGAAAGCAGAGGCGACTCCAGCAGCAGCTGCTGTTCCAGCGTTTGAAATCGTCTCCCCTGCGGAGGCGCCGGCATTCGACAGACCATCCTTCTGAGCATCATTGCTTGACAAGTCCGCCGCAGGGGTCTCGGGGAAGGCGCCAGGAAGTGACGATTCCTCCAAAGGAACCGATCCTGCGAGCTCGGTGGTTGTTGCGCCTGGCGCGACTGAAGATGTGGTATGCTCCATTGAGTTTTCTGGGACGAGATCTTCGGGGTAGAGGACGTTATTAATGTTGCCTTCGTGATCGGTCTCCGTCTTGCCGGTGTGATCGTGGATCCAAGTTCCGTCAACGACGACTGTTGAAGAAGAATCAAGGTCAGTACATGTAACGTTTGCTGCTGTGCGCGCGCGTGACGTAGGGTTCGCGCGCATTGACCTGGGACGTGGCGCTCACATTTGTAAAGAATCTTCTCGGTGGTCGGTGGCAGAGTTACGAGCTTCTCGAAACCAGTGTCGTCCTTCTTCAGTTCGACGCTCTTGGTCCAATTGTCGAATGTGCCGGTTACGTGCACGTCCTTGGCTGGATGCTCCCTAGTTATCGCAACTCCGTCAGTGGTTGTTCACCGCTCGTGACTTTGGTCCCGTGGTTATGCCGTCTAGCTGCGACGGTGCGGAATGGCAGCAGATGTGCTTGCTTTGAACGCGTTGAGAGGACTTCAACGAGTTTGTTTCTGACGCGATGTGGGTTGGTGGAAGTGATTGGGAATAACGTACCAGCGAAAGTTGAACGATCCCATGGTTGTAGGTATCACAAGGGCAAACAAACGCAGTGAAAATGACGTGCGGCGATTGAGAGATGTAGGTTAATAAGAGAGGTCCAGGATCTTGCGCGGCGAGGCTGGCGCGGTTAGCGGGGGGAGATACGAATTCGGCGAAGTGAAGCCGAGGGCTTTCGTCGTCTTCTTCGGAGTTTGCGCAGATGCGATGCGGATATTAGTTATTGGAGAGGGAGAACGAACTGGAGGAGTGTCAACAAGAAGTGTTGAGGGAGAGAATACTGAGGTGTCGTTACACCGCACACACGAGCGAGCACAGCACAGCACAGCACAGCACAAAGCTTCGTGGAAAAGGAATGGCTGGAGCTTGACGCAAACTCACGCCGACGTTCCCGTGCTGGCCGCTGTGGAGCTCGCTCGCGTAGACTTCTTGCTGCTTGGGAAGTTCGTCCTTGATTCAAGACCGGAATCTCCAGGGGCCAGCATGCAAGACAGATGATCCCGTTATTGAGGCGTCTCGCGCGGCATTGGCATTGCGAATCTAGGCCAATTCCACTCCATTCATCTCGGTGGTCGGGATTGGATTGGGTATGCATCATGTGCCAGACACTGTCCGTATCAAAGCGGGGAGAAGCAAAACCGTTGTTGCTTTCACCGCGGACACGATGGACCGCGTGCCGAACATGCGAGCAGGCCGTTGTTGACATACAATGACGAAGATCTGAAAAGACACTCCCTCTCCTGGAGGCGGATTTTATACATTGCGTACAGCATTCCTGAGCATGGATTCCTGGACCAACGAACTGGTAAGATCTCATGACTTGACTTGATCGAGAAAGGTACGAAGCGACAGTGTCGGAGACCAGGGCAAAGGCTTCGGTCGCTGGAAAGATATGACTCCTACAGTACCATCGGAGGTTGCCTACGACAAATTAGATAGATGGTCGACGGGTTGGCTTCAGTCATGGCCCCTCTGCGCCATGTTGGAGGAGCCTACCAGCCATGGGGATGCCTGTGCAGTCCATTGACCCCAGTGACAGCATCATCTAAGTCCAAGAAAAGGCGCGATCCGTAACGCAACGCTTCAATCTTTAAGAAGCCCAAGCTCGACCAGAGCATCAAGCAGATGTGGCAATGGGAGACATGGCGAGAATGATAATATCCGCGAGCTGGTCATTTGCGACATACAGCGTTTTACCACGCCGGCAAGCCCCTCCGGCGACCTGAATCACATGAACTGCTCGCTGCTGCTTTGCTATCACATCAGTCGAGAGGCTCGTAGCAGCCATCTCTCACGGAAGTGCTCGCACGAGTCAAAACAAACAATGGACGGTACTCCAGGGTGAGAAGATGCTCCATACTCTATAGCGTTAACCCCTGCCGAATGATGTGGTTGTTTTTGCATTGACTCGTGGAGCGCCTCTCGAAAAGCCTCCTAAGTTCTGACTATCACAAGAATCGTGGCACGAGCCATCGGGCATAGCTCCGTCGAAAAACACACAGCTCTTTATTAGCCATGTCGACAAGGGCGAAGCGTGGTCCATGTGATGGGAYAAAGAAGGTGTCGACCTTTATGTGTATACTATTTCGTGATCAAACCAGCTCAGAATGAACGATGTTCTCGAACGGTATATATCGTGCAATGTCCTGATCATCAGCGCAAGGTCGCCCTTGGTAGAATTCACCCGAAGCATCAATATTAAATGTCATCAATGATCAGGTCAATATCTCGTCGCTACCCCCCGTTATCCTTGGCATTCACTCAAACTAGAACTAGCTTTCCCCACGTCGTCGCTTCGTTCCGCTTGGAGCTCCGATCGTCTGACATCCAAAGCAAGTCGCACATTTGTATAGTGAACAAGCATCAATCTTTCGTCAATCCTTCGGTCAGCATTCCTTCAGATCCATCCTACCACCAAGCGGCCTCCTACGACATCTAGGTTCCCTCTCATTGCCGTGCGACACGACTCTCCCGGTACGACGGCGACGACAGACTGCTGGTACACGACTCATCACCCTACGTCAAGGCAGCTCCACAATTTGCGGGCGCTGCAACCGCGCACCCTGCCCTGCATCTGCATCTGCATACCTGACTTGCGAGACTAACCATCCCTCCTCACGCGAAACACGACATCAGCCATCCGCAGAGCATGTCGCTGCCGAGCGATTACACCAACGAGATCGGCACGCTCAACCGGGAAGTGCTCAAGAACGCGCCCAAGGACATTCTCCAGTTCTGCGCCAACTTCTTCCAGCGTCGTCTGGAGTCGCAGCGCGCCGAATTCCTACTGGGCCAGCGGCATTCCACGCAGCCGGGAATCGCTGAGAGCAGCTTCCCTGGGAACAATCCCTTTGGTACAACGTCAAACGCACCTGGCCTGACTGCCGGCGCCATGCATTCCGTTGCGG
The DNA here is from genome assembly GCF_900074925.1 of Ramularia collo-cygni. NCBI lineage: Eukaryota > Fungi > Ascomycota > Dothideomycetes > Mycosphaerellales > Mycosphaerellaceae > Ramularia > Ramularia collo-cygni. The sequence continues at coordinate 1,018,788 of NW_019716264.1, forward strand.
AAGAGGAAGAGCACGACTTTGCTTCCCCCACCGCTGCCAACTTCGCTCCCCACATCCGCGACCCCTCCTCCCCGTCTCCAAGAGCTCCCGCCGCCGTCCCCAGCAACATCACCACCGACAACAACACCGACAACAACACATTTGGCAACTTTGGCAACTTTGGCTTTGGTGCAGGTTCAGGCTTAGGTTCAGGTTCAGGCATTGCAACTCGCTCCGGAGATCCTTCCGCCGCGGCCACCGCCGGCGCCATGGACCATACCCACATGCAGTCCTTTCCCAGCAATTACAACATGAACCGCCGCACCTCTGTCTCTGCAGAGTCATTGGCTCCCGCCGGCGCCGACGACCAGACATGGAAGGCACCGCAATACCCCAAGACGCAGGATCAAATCTCCCGACTGCGCGAAGCCGTCGCACACAACTTCCTCTTCTCACACCTCGACGATGATCAGTCGGCGCAGGTGCTTGGCGCTCTCCAAGAGAAGAAAGTTCCCGCCAAGGACGTGCGGGTGATTGTGCAAGGAGATGCTGGCGATTACTTCTACATTGTGGAGTCGGGTAGTTTCGACATTTACGTCTCCAAGACCGGCAAGGTGGAGCATGGTGCAAATGGCATGGGCAACAAAGTGGCTTCCCCCGGACCGGGCAGCTCATTTGGCGAACTGGCCCTCATGTACAATGCACCTCGTGCCGCAACGGTTGTTAGCACAGAGCCCAGCATTCTCTGGCAGCTCGACCGCGTGACTTTCCGCCGCATTCTAATGGACTCCGCCTTTCAGCGCCGTCGCATGTACGAGTCCTTCCTCGAAGAGGTGCAGCTCTTCTCCTCCCTGACACCATACGAGCGCAGCAAGATTGCCGACGCTCTTGAGACTCACAAATACCCAGCTGGTAGCACTATCATCCGGGAGGGAGATGTTGGCGACAAATTCTACATTCTCGAATGTGGTGAGGCGGAAGCCATCAAGCGAGGTCGCGAGGACCGGCCGTTGAAGCAATACAAGGTTGGTGACTACTTTGGTGAGCTGGCATTGCTGGACGACAAGCCCCGTGCGGCGAGCGTGTTGAGCAAAACTGAGGTCAAGGTCGCGACGCTTGGCAAGGACGGATTCCAGCGTCTGCTGGGTCCTGTGGAGAGCATCATGCGTCGTGATGATCCCCGGAATGCCGATGGCAGCGCGATGAACACGGCGAGGTGAGATGGATAAAGAGTGAAGCTCCGTCAGCATCCTTGTCTCAACGTCGATCACGAGCGCAGATGCTGGGACTCCAGACTGAATGAATCGACTCGAATATGAATCTATCAAATCATTCACATCTCATCAAAGAGGGCAGCGAGAGCCAGAAGCAGTACAGGTACGAATAGGGATTCTTGTTGCTCGGAGGCGTTATAAGGTAGTGGAAGCGGTGTTTGGGTGTGAGGCTTCCACTTTGCTTGAACCTAGTCTTCTGCATTATAGCTGCAGGATAGAGGAGTTTTGACATCCAATGCGGAGAATTCCATGTTCCTATATACACTCCTGGTATCCAAGCGGAGTGCTATATGTTGGGTGGGACGAGTGCTGTAAGTTAGGTGCGATGAGATGAGTACTGTAAGTCAGGTGAGATGGGCTTTTACATGTGGAACTCTCACCAAACTTGCTAGCAAGATTCACAGCATTGGCGATTCCATCTTCAATGCTCTGCTCGACTCGACCTGCCTCTTCCCATCCCACCCAACCCAAGGAAAAAATCCAACGAAAAAGCGAACAAAAACAAAAAAGCAACGGGCGAAAAGAAAAATCCCCAATCCCATCCATTCAAAAAAGAGCTACGATATGTAATTAAGTAAAGCCAACCAATCCCCATCTCTTTGAATGTAACTACATATTACAGTTGCATTCCATTGCCATTTTTCGGCCCCCCTCTCCAAACCCCTTTTTCACCCTTCCTTCCTTTTCTTTCCTTTTCCTTTCCTTTCTTTCCTTTCCTTCGTCTCGCCTTTCTCCTCCTTGTCGTCTCGTCTCGGGCTTCCCTTCCTTCTAACATCCAAACATCTAACATCTAACATCCAACATCCAACATCTAACATCGAACATCTAATGTCTAACATCGAACATCTAATGTCTAACATCGAACATCCAATATCTAACATCTAACATCTAACATCTATAGACGTATCTCTTTATGTGCTTCCGACAGGAAGAAAGTCTTAGATCTCAAGTCCAAGTTTAGTAAGACTAAGAAAAGAAGAGAGAGAGAAAGGAAGGAAACGGGAGGAAACACAACTATTCCCCGTTCCCTAATCCCTTTCAATCTCCTCCCCCCGTCGTAGCAGCCCTTTTCTGGGAAGAGATATCCAAGCAGTCGTCGAAGTAGTCGTCGTCCTCTTCTCGTAAAGAATGTTCCTTTCCCTCTCTCTTCAAAGTTCTATATCTTCCCTCGACGTTGATGCTAGCGCGGATATTGATATTGATATTGATACCAATACCGACGTTGGATGTCTGTCAATATGTCGTCGATTTTGATACTAACGTGGATATTGTTCATTTCCTCTCCTATCATCTCCTCTCCATCCCCTCTACTGATAAAGAACAAGACACGAACAAGAAGAACCAAAAAAAAAAAACACCCCCCATCCCAAAGAATAAGAAGAAGAAGATAATCATGATTCCAACGAAGATGAAGAAGAAGGTAAATACATCCCCGACCCACAAATCCCCGAATCAGACCGCGCAGCTCGAACCGAATCTTTTCTTCCTCCTACTAGAGAAGAGGAAAAAGGAGATTCTTCTTCCGTTATCGTCGTTTTGCTCGTTATTGTTGTTGAGGAGGTGGTAGTGGTCGAGGGAAAGTAAGAGGCAGAAGGACTAGAGGAGATATGATCCTCGGRAGAATGGCGTCTGGGTTGACAATTTAATTTCGGGCGGGGCAGGTAGAGGGTTGTTTTTGTTGATTGTTTTCGTGGTTGTTGCTGTTGTTGGATTTGGGGTGTGGATTCTTGTCCTTGATGTTGTTGTATTGGATCCGTGGATGGTGGTGGCGGTGGTAATGTCGTTGATATTGCTGATTTTTGTGCTTGTATTTGGTCTGTCGTTGCTGTCGTTGTTGATATTGCTGTTATTGATGGTGGAAGGTGGCTTGAAGGTGATATCGATTCCTCTCCCAAGATTTCTTCTTGTCTTATAATTTCATTGAGAAATTCCCGTTTCCATTCCCCTTCTCCTTCTTCCTCTTCTTCCCCTTCTGCTTCTCCTTGATACCCCTCTATCCTCTCTGCCCCATCCATGTCCTCTTTCCCATCCACCCCCTCACCGTCCTCCTCCTCGTCGGAAAAGGAATCAGGGTGAGAAATACTCGCCCGCAAAAACCTGTCCAAAAATCCCCATTCCCAATCCTTACTACTGCTTCTCCTATCCTCTCCTTCACCGGTTGATATATTCGTATTTGTAGCAGCAGGAATCGAAGGAAGAGGAATTGGAGAAGTAGGAGGATAAACCCCTAGCGAAGCAAAAACCCTCGAAGAATGTCTTCTCTGGAGATAGAARGGAATAGGAGGGGGCATAGTTTGGATTTCTGTATTGTTGCTTTTCTGTCTCCCTGTGTTGGCGTTATATATTTCTTAGGTGAGGAGGGAGGGAGAGTGATGGTTATGGAATCCGAGAGAGAAGGAACGACATGGATGTTTGAGAGGGGAGTATATATGCGTGTATATGTATACATTTGATAAATGAGCGTGAGAATGGGAATGGGAATTGAAAGCGAGAATGAATGTGAGAATGTTGTTCATCTGGAAAGACAAATATCTGGCCAGATGCCTCGCCTCGCCTCGTCTTACTTACTTACACTTACTTTGAGGACACCCAAACTTTTCCCTCCCTCGACAWTCGTTGCCGGATAGAGGAAATATCCACTTCATCCAACTACGTCCATACCAGAAGTGAGTACCACAGTTCGCCACCATCGCAGTACCTCTGTTCGTCAAAAGTGCCAACCTGAGGTATAGTAAAAGCCAACCCCCATACCAATCCCCATACCAACCCCTATATCAACCCCAGTAGTAACATTTCCATCTTTCCACATCCGGGCTAACCTCCCCGCCAAGCCTCATATGCCGAGAAGAAGAAAAGGGGTACCTTTCCCCTCCGGCTCTTCAACGCCACACAACGTGCCGACGAATAAGTAAGCTGGCAATCCATTCATCCAACCTCTCTCTCGTCTGCCAACTCAACTCTCTCCTTCTTCTGGATAAATCTCCGAGAGGACCACGTGAGATTCCCGAAGGATAAAGTACCYGAGCCAAGGCTATACAATTCAGTTCCGTTCCATCCGATCTAACCAACAAGAAAGCCGGCAATTCATATTTCATTCCATTTCATTCTATTTTATTCGTCTCCTCTCTCTCTCTTCCCTCTTTCRACTTCTGAACTACTCCTCTCTAGTCCGTCCTCGGAAATCGAAACAATCTCCGGACAGACGAACCACGTGAGGAAGAACCCAAAGTATCCTGCCCCCCGAGATCAGGCTGTGTAGCTAGCAGTTCAACCAACGAGGACCATGTCAATTCATTCACCCAACTCCTCTCTCGTCCGCTTCCTCTCTAGAGTCTTCCGAAACGAGACAATCTTCAGACGAAACGAAACACGTGGGAAAAATAATCCCAAGGTACGATCCCCGGAGATAGGTAGGCTGTGTAGCTCACAGTTCAACCAACGAGGACCATGGCAATTCATCCAATCCATCTATTCATCCAACCTCTCGTCTTCCAAACTCATCAACACTTTCCGTCTTTGGGATGACAATTTCCAGACGGACGAACCACGTGAGAAAATTGCAAACAACCAAAAAACCAAGAATCTCCCAAAAGAGCAACAGACGCTAGGGGCTAGTCTTACGTACGTATCATACTCGAGGTACACTACCATTACCATTACCATGCTATCAAAAATGCACCAACCATGCAAAACCACGCATACATACATGCACCATCTCAAAGGGGACAACCGTACCATACCAACGGCATCGCCGTCGCCGTCGCCGTCACCGATGCCGATTTCGATTTCGATGCCGATTCCGATGCCGATGGTATAACCAGGTTAACTAACTAAGTGGAATATTATAGAATTCTCTCGTCGAATATTCTCACAGAACGAAGGAAGGAAAGAAAGAAAGAAGAAACTTACTCGCAAGTCATGGATCGGGTTGTAATGGATTGGAGTGGATCGGGGAAAAGCTTGCTCAAAAGGAAACCCATCTTTGCTCAAGACCGAGACCAAAACCAAAACCATGAGCTGAGCTGGGCTTGACAGCTCCTCCATCTCCCCCATCGATCGGGGTTTGTCGAGGAAAAGAAAAGAAAGTATCATGGACATTTGGACTTGCTCAATCGAGACAGAAAAAGAAAAAGATTACTTGGTAGCCAAGAAAGGCTCATCATGCTCTCCTATACCTTGTCATTATCGATCGATGTTTGTCGAGGAAAAGGAAAAGAAAGTATCATGGACATTTGAATTTGCTCAATCGAGACAGAAAAAGAAAAAGATTACTTGGTAGCCGAGAAAGACTCCCGACATCATGCTCTCCTACAATACCTTATTATCGATCGGTGTTTATCGAGGAAAAGGAAAAGAAAGTATCATAGACGTCTCATCTTGCTCAATCGAGACAGAAACAAAAAAAAGATACTCGATAGCCGAGAAAGACTCATCATGCTCTCCTATATCGGTGTTTGTCGAGAGAAGATCTCCTCGATGCATCGGGCATCATCAATCAAGCAACACGCCTTTCGATCTTCAGATCAATATGCCTTCGATCTTCAGATCAACATGCCTTCGATCATCATCAGCACGCCTCTCGATCATCATCCTGCCTTGCCTTGCCTTTCGATCATCTCAAATCTCAATCTCATCAATGCCCAAATCGAGACTACCAATCACATCATCATCCAGATCCTTGACTTTCAACGCGCCCACCGGTCCCTTCCTCACCGCTAGACCCGCCGCGGCACCAGTCTTCTTGGGAGTAGTAGTGGTGGTGGTACCCAGCGCTGGAGTGCCCGCTCGACTCCCATCGGTATCGCCCTCGCCAAACATGTCCTTCATGGCACTCTTCTGTAGATCGTGCTTGGCCTTGACGCCCGCCTCCATCCCCGCCTTTTCTGCGAGAGCCTTCTTCTCTCGCATCGCCATCCTCTCGCGTTCCAGCTTCTTGCGTTCCTCCAGCAGCGCTTTGCGCACTTCCTGTTGGTTCTTACTGCGGTTGGTTTGGTTGAGTTGTGCCAGACGCTCGTGTTGTGTCAAGGCTTTGGCGGGAGCGACTGATGCGGACTTTGGTTTTGTTGTACCATTCGCAGCGGCATTGTTCAATGCTTCGAGCTCGGCGTCGCATCTCGCAATCTCCTCGTCGTCTCCATTCGTCATGGCTTCCTCCCGTCGCAGGTTAATGTCCTTGCGCTTCTGGCGCGCGGCGTGAACCGGGTCGTACTTCAACTCCATGGCGCGTTGTTTGGCAAACTTTTGTTGTAGAGTCTCCTCGGTGAAGTGTWGATYKMGGWGGTCGYSKWWKYMKTWRAMMWTGTTGGCCAGCTCTTTCCGCGATGACGGGCGGATGTTCTCCTTGCCCAGGGTGTCGATGAAGCGACGGAACTCATCGTCGGTGAACTTTCCATCCGAGCATGCATGAAAGGGCCACGGCTTCTCTGCACTGCCGTGTGCTACAATGGCGTACTGGTCGGTGGTGAAACGCTTCCCATTGGCCATTTCCATCTGATAGGGACTGCCTTCGGTGAAGTCTGGAGAAAATGTTAGCATGGTGGGAGGACTGATCGGGAGATGAGCAGGACTCACCCAGAATCTGCGTCATGCGGTATTGATTCTGTCCGGTTCCGCGGTTCAATCCAATGCTCACGCGGGCAAAGCAGCCCCGGATGGCCTCCTCGAAGCGCGGATAGAAGCAGACCTTTGCGAAGTTGGAGCGGCCGACTCTGCAGCGCTCAAAGTCTCGCAGCTCGGCCGGCGCTTCATCACGATCTGCTCCTTTCTGTCGGTCCGCCTTCGCTTCCGCCCATTCCACCCGCTCACTCTCACTGTCTGCGTCTCGGGAGGGCGAGCGAGATGCTCGTTCTTCCCTCCGAGAGCGCCCGGCATCCCTGCGGTCTCTCTCTGCCCCCTTCTGCTCTCGTGCACGCTTGAGGTTGTCAAGAGCGGCCGCGCGTTTGTCCGTCTTGGGCCGGGTGCTGCGCTTGTTGCTGTCTTCCAGCTCGGCGGCGTCGGCTTTGCGCTTCTTCTTCGCCGCCACGTCTCCCGAAGCAGACGCAGCGAGGGCCTTTTTCAGCACGAGATCTTGATTTCGGCGGGTCATCTGCGTCGCGCGTTCGGCCAGAATCTCCTCGCGCTCGATTTCGGGGAGGGCGAGGATTCGGTCGCGGTCGGCGTGCGAGGTGAATTTGCCCTCGAGGGGGAAGAGGGGTTGGTCGTCGTCCTCTGCATCCTCGTGGGGAGCATCGTCGTGTTCGTTGTCCATCATGGCCGAGGCGGGTGATTGCGCGGGCGAGGATGAGCTGGGGGTGGTGTCAGCGGATGAAGGGGAAGAGGGGATTGCTTGCTTGACTGATTGAATGATTGATTTCTTAACTTACGCTTCACCTTCATCCTCACTTTCTTCTTGCTTGCGCTTTTTCCGCCCGCGCGCCGTGACCTTTTGCGCCACTCCTCGCAGCGACTTGGCGGGAGCATCGTCTCGCTTCTTCTCCTTGACCTTGACATCCGGGCTGGCATCACGCCTCATGGGCGTTGGCTCGTCGAATTGGTCGGCCTGGTCGGCTTCGGAATCGCTTTCGCTGTCATCGTCGACGAGGCCGAGCAGTTCGTTGTCGAGGTCCGACATGTTGGTGGGGGGAAAGGGAGGGTGTATGGGTGGTAGTGTGGTGGACGTGAGCGTGTTGAGGCCGAATTGACTATGAGGTCGATGTCGGTGGAACGCGCTTGAGAATCACGGGGGTTGCAAGGGTGACGGGTGAATGATTTGCAGGATTTCGCTTGAAATATTTCATGGATTTGAGGACGCAATAATAAGCTTGAAACTGGACCACGGAACCACATGGGAACAAACCATCTTTTTTTCCACAATAATCCGACAATACTTGGGAATAATCCTCTCAATCACAATTTCGGACAGATTTTGAAGTGTATAACTCTGATGATGTAAGAATAAGAACAAGAAAGGTGAAAGTAACAACGATGTAGGAGGTAACATGATGATAATGTCCAAGTCGTGACGTCGAGTCCCCCATGAACCTCCAAAGAAAGAAAGCTACCCGGGCAAGAAAGGAACAGGCTTGCCACCGATTTCATGCACTCTCCCGTTGCAACGCTACACCACATCAACATCCACTGCATGCCGCATAGTAATATACACAACTGCTCAATAATCATGCATCCTCCTGCACTCCCTCTCAAAACCCGCCTCACCCCCCTGGCCTTTCAATTGCAAGCCCGCCATCGAGCAGCAGCAGCAGCAGCACTTGGATCCTCCATCCCAAGCAACAGAACATTCTCCACCAGTCCAAGACACAATAATCAAGATGAAAAGATCCCTTCCAATCTCCAAACCTCCCAACCCTCACGAACAAAACCCCTAACAGCCGCCCAAAAGAAATACCTCGACGCAGCACTCCGAGTCAACCACGCCGGGGAATTGGCAGCAACATTAATCTACACCTCCCAAACCCCTCCCATCACCAAAGCCCACCCACATCTCCGCCCACTGATGAAGCACATGTACGATCAAGAAGCCGGCCATTTCACCAAATTCAACGCCCTCCTCGCCAAACATCGCATTCGTCCCACGGCCATGTATCCCGTCTGGCACGCGGCGGCCACGGCTTTGGGGTGGGCGACGGGCGCCATGGGGAGGGAAGCCGCGATGGCGTGTACGGAAGCCGTGGAGACGGAGATTGGAGGGCATTATAATGAGCAGGTCCGAGAGTTGTTGGCGTGGGCGAGGGATTGTGAGGCACGGGGAGAGGAGCTGGGAGAGGAATTGAGGGTGTTGATTGGGGATATTCGGAGGATTCGGGATGAGGAGTTGGAGCATTTGGATCATGCGGTGGAGAATGATGCCAAAGAGGCCAAACCGTATGAGTTGTTGACGGGTGTCATCCGGGCGGGTTGCAGAGGTGCCATTTGGGTCAGCGAGAAGGTGTAGGAGAGGTGGTGTAGATCTGTATTGGATGCGAGGAGTGGTATGCGTTCCAAATCGCCTCCATTCCACGTACAGACAGGGTGAAGCGGAGAGATGATCGAAGAGGAAGGGTTGTCATCCCTACAGAATCCGCCCTACGAAGGATCACGCATAACTTGGAAAGCATCCACGCATAGCTTGGGAAGCAATCGGAACGCGTACTGGAAGACGTTGCCATCCTTGGCAGAATCTGCGAATGCCGTAAGGTATCCTCCTCCTCCATGAAATTGCTCTGGACTCGACAGACAGACTGAGGCTTTGGATGCTATATCCTTCATTCTACACGAAATATCAGTGCGCACGACCATCGCCTGGTCTCATAACTAGATTCTGTCCTATGATCCGTTGGTTATTTATACCATCTGATACGATACATGGCAATAGAAAGCGTCAGAGTGGGAGAAAGCGTACAGGCACAGTCGAGGACGCGCATCCGCGTCTTTGGTCCGCCTTGCCTGCGCTGCGGATGGAGTTCTTTCGAGAAGGACGTGGCGAGGCTCTACACTGTTACAGCTTGTAATCGCTTGAACGAGTTCTCTCTCTGGATGACGTGGTTGAGGAGGTGGATTGGAGAAGGTGTCTTTGTTTTCCACCAGATGGTCATGGTCATGGCAAGCTGTCACAGGCTTAAGAAACGCTCACGGCATGGAACACATGCATTATAACATTTTCCTCGTGTAAGGTCAGTACCATTTCGCTCGGCTATATCCAAAGCTCGAGGTCTATACTCTTCATCACATTCAAATTGATGACACCCTTCCTATTCTACCGTATCCAAATGTCAGGTTCGCCGGCTTCATTCACTCCAAATTCTACTCCACCCACCACCACAATCAGGATAAAAACGGCATCCACTTCCTATTGTCAGGTTTTTTTTTTTTCGAGCTCCAACCTACATGACCTCTTTTCGACTCGCTTCTCTTTCTTTCCTTTCCCCTCAGACCACATACCACTTTCTTACACCGTACAATCTTACGCCATACCATCACAACATTTGAAAGAAGCAGCGTTGATCGCACTTTCTTCACACCCTTACCAACGACTACGTCACAACCCACAAGATATCTTCACCAACCATGTCTTGCGCAGGCCAGAAATTCTACAGCAAGGCCCACAGGGATAGTCATCCCGAGCAGTTCTTCCAGCACCGCGGTAAAGGCCGCTACTATCCAGTTTCCGCCGAGGGCGCCACTGTCCCACCGCCACAGCTTCTTCAGAAGTTCAAGGCGGAGAAGAAGCAGACTAAAGCATCTCTCAAAACCGAGAAGGAGGCGACCAAACCATCTCTCGAAACTGAGGGTGGTGAGGAAGACGCACCACTCGAGGCAAAAGTCCCTCGCAAGCGTCGTGCAGGCGTTGACCCTAACGACCAGCCTGTCATTCTCAAGGAGACGCGTACGCGCAAAGGCAGCGCTCCCAATGCTGCTATTGACGTCGACGAGCAGCAGCAGCAGCCAGCTTCCAACGACGCAGAAGACGCGAGCACCACCACGGGCGAGAAGCGTAAGCGTTCTCTCGGCGACGACGATATCAGCGACGAGATCCCCGTTGCTGCAGCCGCCACCGTCAAACTCCCCAACAAAATCACTCCCAAGATCAAGGCCAAGGCCAGCCCGCCGACGAAGAAGAAGAAGACAGCTCGCGCGGCACCCAAGCCTCGCATGAAGCCTGTCCTTGAGGGCATTGACGGCATGACTTACAAGTATCAAGGCCCCAAGAGTTTCCGGGAGGAGCGTGGTATGGGTAAGACTCAGATTGACGCCGACTTCGTTGCCATGGGTTTGTCTCCCCTCCTCCTCCTCCTCATCACCTTCACAGCACTCCAAAGAGAACCAATCAGCTAACTGTTTGATAGGAATCATGGAGCCAGGCCCAGCCGCCGCCCGCGTCGCCGCAGCAGCTCGCCGTCCCGAACCCGTCGTGGACTCAACAACCCAACGCACCACCGGCACCCTGAAGCGTCTGCAAGAAGAACTCGAAGAAGCCCGCAAAGCCATCTTCGAAAAGAAGCAAGACAAACTTGCCACTGCCGCCCGCAGCGGCGCCTCCAAGAAACACAGCAAGCAAATCGACGTCGACGAGCCCGATATCGATTTCCCATCCAACTGGGTCCTCTTCGACCCCCGTCACGATTTCCCTCCCGTTCACTCCCCACCTCCGGAAATCTTCCAGCGTCTGCAGCATTTCAAGCCCGCCAACTCCAAGATTGTGGCGTACAATGTTGAGAGCTATGCTTGTGCTCTTCGGCAGACTCCCGCGGCTTTTGAGGGTTGTGAGGTGCAGTATGGTCGTAGCGGTATGAAATTGGTGAAGCTCAAGGAGAAGAAGACTGAGGCTAGAATCGACAGTCCGATTGAGATTGCTGATTCTGAGGAGGAGTGAGTTAGAGAGTTTGGTTTGGTTTGGGCAGAATGAATGAATGAATGAATGAATGGTGAGAGTTGCTGTTAGATAGAATGCATGCATGCATGAATGAATGAATGAAATTAAATGATTACCTGAAGAGCCTTCCCTCCCTACCTCTCTCGTTGTAGTGTAATCAACGCTCGGGATTGGAACGGTAAGCTCTGAGGATAAAAGAAGGCAACTTTACGGAGAGAGGGAGAGAGGACCTGAAGAGTCTTCCCTCCCTCTCTCATCGTAGTAAAATCAACGCTCGGGATCGGAATGGCAAACTCTAGGGATGAAGGAAAGTAACTTTACGGAGAGGGAGAGGCGGAGATTTCAGATAATTCTTATGTACCTGTACTTGTGCAAAAAAAAAAAAAGACTTATGCGAGAGAAGAGCCTCCCCTCCCTCCCTCTCTCCCTCCCCCTCTCTCTCTCTCTCGTATTTATGATTAAAGCTCGGGATAGGAACGGCAAGCTCTAGGGATAAGAGAAAGTAACTTCACGGAGAGGGAGAGCAAGAGAGAATTTAAATAATAGGTTAGTAGGTACCTATGCTTATACAAAAAAAAAAAAAGAGAAGAGCCTTTCCTGCCTCCCTTCCCCTTCCTCTCCCTCTCCCGTATTTGTTATTAAACACTTAGGATTAAAATAATAGGAAGGTATACGTATTAAAGGATATAAATTTCCGGAGAGTAAGAGCGAGAGTAAGAGGAGAGGATAGAGAAAAAAAAAATGTTATAGGATAGCGAAACCTCTTATTTTACCCCGAGACTTTTCTTCTTTTTCTTCTTCTTCTCGTAGCTGAATCCACGACTATGCTTACGAATTGGTCGCTGTGAGTAGTTAAAGATACGAGATTATAGAGAGCGACTTCTTAGAGGAATGGGCACTTTTTTTTTCTTGAACTGACTGGCTCTTAAGTAGCATAGWAGGCAGTCTGGGACTCTTTCTTTTTCTCGGGATGGAGGTTATTATCTACCTATTTGTACACCTCATGATTGCTTGCTTGCTTGCTTACATGTAAATGATCGAGGGGAGTCGGCGATGTTTCCCTCGTTTCTCATTTCTGATTTCTCTTTTGATTGCATGTGATCAAGGTCTGTCTCCCGATAGATAAGTAGTCATCTACTTGGTGGGAGGGGGAACGAGTAGTCTCTTGTAAGTAGGAAAGGTCGTGCTGTATGTATCACATACCAACATCTTACCTCCTTACATCCATCTTTCCTCCTCGCACCCTCTCGAGCCTTTACAACATCATCCAAAGCCGTCAGTACTTCCCTCCTCAACCCTTCAAAGCATCATTCAACGCCGTAAACCCTTCTTCCGGAGGCTGCAACCAATTCCTCCCATCATACTCCCACCCCTCCCCACCCTCAATAACATGAAAAGTATAAATCATCCTCCCCTTGGAACTCAAATTCCTCTCACTCTTATGCAACAAATTCCCATGAATCAACACCAAAGTCCCAGCTTTGACCTCCCCAAGCTCATACTCCTCCTCCTCCTCCTCCTCCCCATCAATCCCCTCCTCCCTCTCCGCATCCCTCGGCCACTCCCCCAAATCATTCTTAACAAAAGTCGTCCCCTTCCCATCCTCACTCCTCACAAACCGCTCCCGAATCCCCGCCCTCTTATGACTCCCGGGCGCAAAACTCAAACATCCATTCTCCACCGTACAATCCTCCAAAGCATACCAAAACCCCACAGCGCTCGGCGGGTTGGTGTACAAAAAACACGAATCCTGATGCGGAGGTACCCGTCCTCCAATCTCGGGCTGTTTACAAATTATCATACTTTGCAAAACTCGAGGATCCCGAAACCCCAAATCTCGTGCAATGTGTGCATTTTGTTGCGTGAGGGAGATGGTTCGAAATGCGGGGTGTAAATGGTGCAGGTAATGGCCGATTTTATTGATGGCTTTTTCTTTTGGTTTTGTGAGTTCTGCTCCTCCTCYTCCTCCTTCGCCTGTTGTTGTTGTGGGGGAGAAGGCGTCTTCTTCGAAAAAGAAACGGATTTTGTTGCCTGAGGTTAGGAAGTATTCGTCGCCGACGTGGGATGTGGATTCCCCCGTGGAGAAGCGGGTCATGGGGTGGTCTTTGAGGGAGAATTCGGAGAGGAGAGTGTGGGTTTCGGAGAGGAGAGTGGTGACTTCTGATTCCGAGAGGGCGTTTGGGAGGAGGAGGTAGCCGTTTTTGTGCCATGTTGATAGTTGGGCGGGTGTGAGGCCTTGGGAGAGAGGGGAGGATTCTGGGGGAGGGGGGGAGGAGAGGCGGGAGGGCGCCATGGTGGTTCTGATGTGGGGTGGAGTGTTTTCTCTGGGGTGTTGAGTGTTGAGTGTTGTGTCTTGAGCAGTGTCTTTGTTGTGATAAGGTATCTTTTTACTGGAGACAGACTAGATATGGTGGGGTTTGGGCTTCACCCACGTGGTCAAAGCTTCCTTGCTAGCAGGGATCACCTCCCTTCTACTGCGGAGTTTTGCCATGTGAAAGCACGAGACATCGCGTGGAGGACTGTCAACGCCTTTTGCAGACGGATCTTTGCTAATTCGCACACCATCTTTCGAATCCAGAACATACAAGTGCATTGTTCTACACTAAAAGAACGCTGGAATCCACTCCGTATTCATCATGGCAACAAATGGTCATCTTGTAATCTCGCAATCCTACCATCAACGCCACAGCTGCTGCTTCATCGATAACCTGGTTTCGAGACGGTATGGCGTCCAATTATTGATGATCAGTGATCAGAATCCTTCCAGAGTGCGTTTGGCGGTCAAAGCGGCACGCCTTACCGAGGGATCGACATGGACGCCGTGTGTAGGAGTGGGTAAGTACGACTAATCTTTGTCGCGCTCTGTCGTGGGTTTTTCATATTGCACCTCGTGTTTCCTGGGTTTGTTTTTCTCTCCCTTGCTTGCAAACGAAAAGATACGGATAGATTCATCTCTTCTCTGTTACGGACCATCATGTCCTCCGCAGAACGACCGCCTGGGAGCATGCATGATTCCCAAACAGAAGATCGCGAAGCAAAATCTATATTGGAGGCCATTGATATTGGAAGCACTCATCATGGCAAAGAAAGTAAAGAGTTCGATGATCTTGAAAAGGCTTCCCCCCAAACAAGTCAGACGAACCTCGACTCAGCGGCCAAAGAATCGACATCTGTCAATGCTGCCATGGACTGGACAGGGCCTGATGATCCTGGAAATCCTAACAATTGGTCCAAGTTCAAAAAAGCGTATCATTTTTGGCCTGTATGTAAATTCAATGGCATACAAATCCCAGCTCTTCACTAACATGTTTCCCTCATATAGGTAGCATTCCTCGGTTTCGCTTGCACGACTGGAAGTTCCATCATCTCACCCGCGAATCAAGACATTCAAAACCAATTTCATGTCTCTCGAACGGCAGCGATCATCCCACTTACAGTATTCGTCATTGGTCTCGGATTGGGACCCATGCTGGCCAGTCCCTTGAGTGAACAATTCGGCCGTTCGGTCGTTTACAAGGTCACTGCTCCAGCCTATCTCCTCTTTACTGTTGGAGCAGGACTCTCAGAATCTTTTGCTAGTCTGGTCATTTGTAGACTGTTTGCGGGATTGGCTTCTGGGCCTGTTTTGGCGGTGGGGTCTGGTACGAATGCCGATTTGTATCCGCCAAAGGATAGGGCCTTTTCCGCTAGCATGTTGTAAGTGTGTTGTTGAAAGGAAATGGTAGAAGACGGCCTCGGTGCGGACAAGAGACCTCTGTTGGATCAGACTGCTAACCTCTACGCCTCTTTCTAGCATCATGATGCCATTCCTCGGACCAACCTTTGGACCAGTCATTGGAGGTTTCGCCGCTTACTATCGAGGCTGGAGATGGACGCAATGGTGTATCCTCATTATTGCTGGTGTTGCTTTCTTGACTGCGCTGCCCATGGAGGAGACCTACAAAAAGGTCATTCTTCAAAAACGTGCCAAAAAGTTGGGCGTTCCACCTCCTCCTGGCCCAAAGGTTCTGAGTCTGCAATACTTGAAAGTTCTCATCACCGTCACTCTGTTCCGACCAATCTACATGCTATTTGCGGAACCCATTGTACTTCTCTTCGGAATCTACAATGCCTTTACTTTCGGCATTCTGTTCGGTTACTTTGCGGCATATCCATACACCTTCTCCACGGTGTATGGCTTCACAATCTGGCAAACTGGTCTCACATTTTTGGGCATTGGGGTCGGAGTGATATCAGCCGTCACCACTATCATCCTCTGCGACAAACTCATATACCAGAAGAAACATGTCGAAGCCCTGCAACAAGGTCTTCCAGGCGCGGCGCCGGAGCATCGATTATATGCGGCCATGATCGGCGCTTTCACAGTACCTATCGGGTGAGTACTGCTAGCACTTCAATAATAATCTGGTCGACAGTCCGCTGACAGTAACAGGCTATTCTGGTTTGCATGGACTGCAAGAGCCAACGTACATTGGATCTCTCCCGTTCTAGCGGGAATCCCCTTCGCGCTGGGAAATCTGGCACTCTTCATATCTTCCGTGCTGTATCAAATGGACGTCTACGGTCCCTTGAACGGTGCTTCTGCAATGGCTGCCAATGGACTTTTACGCTACCTTCTCGGCGCGTGTTTTCCTCTTTGGAGTTTTCAGATGTTTGAAACGCTGGGTGTGGATTGGGCCGCTTCGCTGTTGGGTTTCGTTTGTTTGGCGTTGTTGCCGATCCCGTTTGCTTTCTTCAAGTGGGGACCTCTGATTCGTGCGAAGAGTACCTATGCTCCTGCCTGTTGAGGTGTGCTGTGTTACCTTGATAATGTTGAATCACAAATTTGCTCTCGTGTTGGATTGTATTGCCATATCTGCAATCATGGCCATCAAATCGGCTCCGTTGTAGAGAGAAATGGAAGTTGTGGTGATGCGTCGTGGAGCTAACATGCGCTATATCCGACAGGGTCATCAATTTAGACTTTGTATGGTTAAACTTTAGTGAAACAACGCATCGCCCCGTGTCGGCGGTCGCGCGTGCATGCTGGAGCTTGTTGGGATAGATACTTTATCCTCGAATGACGCATTTACAGCTTGGACAGACAGGTTTGGGATTGGAACTCGCCATGGCACTTCACTATGGAATGCAGTGATAGGTCACTTGAAGAAGTGGTCGAATTGAAAAGAGTCGGCGGCAGCGGCAGCGATCGCGTGTAGCGGAGAAGGGGTAACGATGGAGCGGATGCGGGACAGTGAGGAGGTTGCGCCCTCTGGTACATCCCCCGACAACACGACGAGATCCACACAACCGATATCAACAGATGGGATGAGCAGTGGCAGCAGCAGCAATTACGTGTCATCGCCATTGCGAGCCGAACAGCGGAACAGCGCGATTGAAGACAAGGACCTCCCAGCTGTGCCTGAAGAGCGGCAGAGTATAAGCGCACGACGCAAGTCCGGATTGCTGCCAGCACTACAATTCCCTCCCCCATCGCCAGGAAGCTTTCCGTTCAGCGCGGCCGCTGGTGCTTCGGGGGTCCCTCCAACTACGGATGAGCTAGTTGCTGCGCAGGGAGGACAGCGGAGAAGACCACAACCGCTGGAGAATAGCACGCCTGCCGAACGTCGGAGTGTACAATTTAGGAGGAATGATGATTTCGTCCCGACGCCATCTACCAGGACGGCCACGATGGAAGAGGGTGATGGAGATGCGAATGAACACACACCCAAAGAAAGGCAGAATTCAGCTTCAATCTTCACAAAATTGAGGGCATTGGCTTCGCCAGCCTCAACAGGTCATGTGCGGGGCGAAAGCAATGCCACTGGCATGTCTACGCCGAACGCGGCGTTATCACCACAATCAGAGCGAAGCGAACCACTCTATATGATACCTGCCGAGGAAGTTGAAACTGGCACCGATGCTGATGAGGAGGATTCTGGAGATGGAAATGGTCCAGACGGGGTTCGGACGAAGAAGCGTCGGAGAAGGAAACGGCCCATATTCGGTGGGTCAGAATCTCTTCCAACGACACCCAGAGGAGCATCGCGTTTCAGTTCCTTCATGCGTGAGCATAAACGTGAATCCTCTACCGTCGGATCCACCAGCCAGAACGTGGGTCCGGCCCGTCAAGGTACTCTGGAGGACATCTCAGACAGTGATAACGATCGAGTTGGCGTCTCCGAGGATGAAGGTCGAGATCGAATAAGGTCCGCATGGCGGAGAGGTGTGGAGGGTGCTCGTGGTTTGAGCTATGCCAATCGAAAGACTGCGGATGGAGAGGGCGAGAATAGGCGTCCAGGCCATCTGCGGCGCATCACTGGTTTTGGTGTGCATGATGCTTCTGGTTCAAATGTTCGCCAGCGCGGTGATAGGCACGCTAGCGTGAGCGCCGTGAAGTGGCGACAACTTCGAGCTGGCTTGAGAATGCTGGGACAGCGGCAGAAGAACGAGCGCACGAAAGTCGACCATCAAAAGTCTGCCCAATTAATGGCCGAACTACTAGCAGGCGCACCGGCGGCACTAATCTTTGCCAGTATGTTTCAACGAGATGAGCACGAACATCGCAAGGTACCGGTGTTACTGGAGCAGTTGAAAATCAGCATTTCCGAGACAGAATCTCCCACAGACAAGAAAGGTGATCGAGATTACATCTTCAAGGTAGATCTTGAATATGGCAATGGTCCAGCTCGCATGCAGTGGTCCATCAAGCGCTCTGTAAACGACTTTGTCAACTTGCATGTCAAGTACAAGGCACAAGCAGCGACCGATAAAGTTCGTCATTTGAGGAGCGAAGACAAGTCAAAGGCGAAGATACCTCGATTCCCAAAGAGTGTGATTCCCTACGCTCGTGGATTCCGTGGTCTGTTTGAAAAGGTGCAAGATGAAGAGGATGAACAAGAAGCACCAAGTACCGCAAATGTTGATGGAGAGAGCGGTGCTGGAGGCAGACCGCAAGGTCACCGGCGTAGGACGTCCTTCTTCATGCCTCCTCGAAGAACCAGCACGAGCGAGTTGGGGACTGTCGCAGCAGATCCAGATGCGCTTGATGCACGGCAAAAGACAATCTACGCAGAGCGGTCACGAAGAAAGTTGGAGACGTACCTCCAACAGATGATTCGATGGCTCATCTTTCGCCCGGACAGTACACGCTTGTGCAAGTTTCTGGAGCTCTCTGCAATGGCGCTGCGCCTATCCGCAGAGAGTGGCTACCAGGGCAAACAGGGTCTACTTCAATTGGCCTCCCGCAGACATCGAGGCGAGATGCGGACGAGGACGCTGCCCTCCTTCGGTCCCCATGCTGTCAAGGAGAGGCACAAGCGTCGATGGTTCCTCGTCCGACACAGCTACATTGTGTGTGTAGATGGACCGGAGTCCTTGACTCCTCATGATGTATTCTTGGTCGACTCGGACTTTGCCATGGAAAAGGTCAAGGAAAAGATTCTTGACCAGAAAACAGCACAAGACATGGCGAAGATTGCAACTGCAAACGCCACACCGACCAAGAAAGCCCACCTCATACTGCTCCAGAACGCCGAACGAAAGATGAAGTTGTATGCTCGGAATGAAAAACAGTTTGCTCAATTTCGAGAGTCCCTCCATCACATGATGCAAAACACGGTCTGGTCCAAGAAACAGCGTTTCGGCAGCTTTGCGCCGGTTCGCAACAACGTTTGGGCTCGCTGGCTTGTTGATGGTAGAGATCACATGTGGCAGGTGTCTCGAGCCATTGATAATGCAAAGGACTTCATCTACATTCACGACTGGTGGCTCAGCCCGGAGCTATACATGCGCCGACCAGCAGCGATCAGTCAGAAATGGCGCCTTGATCGTCTGCTGCAACGCAAGGCCCAAGAGGGTGTCAAGATCTTCGTCATCGTTTATCGCAATATCGAGTCGGCAATCCCCATCGACTCGGAATACACAAAGTGGAGCTTACTGGATCTACACGAGAACATTTGTGTTCAACGTTCGCCAAACCAATTCCGCCAGAACCAATTTTTCTGGGCACATCACGAGAAGCTGGTTGTTGTGGACAACATGATGGCTTTTGTCGGTGGTGTCGATCTCTGTTTTGGCAGATGGGATGACCCATGCCATTCATTGACTGACGATAAGCTTACTGGTTTCGAGCTTGATCAAAACGTCCCGCGAGACTCGGAGCACTGTCAAGTCTGGCCTGGCAAGGACTATTCCAATCCTCGCGTTCAAGACTTTTACGCCTTGGACAAGCCGTACGAAGAAATGTATGATCGGACAAAAGTACCGAGGATGCCCTGGCATGATATTGCCATGCAGATTGTAGGCCAGCCAGCTCGAGACGTGGGTCGACACTTTGTGCAGAGGTGGAACTACATCCTGCGCTCACGTGTCCCGACTAGGCCTACGCCAATCCTCATGCCGCCACCCGAGTTTGACCAGGAGGAGCTGGATCGACTGGGCATGACCGGCACATGTCAGATACAGATCCTCCGATCATGCGCGCCTTGGTCTATCGGCACACCCAACAAGGTCGAGCATAGCATCATGAACGCATATGTTGCCATGATTGAAAACTCAGAGCACTTTGTGTACATTGAGAATCAGTTTTATATTTCGAGTTGCACTGTGGAGGGCACCACCATTCACAACAAAATTGGCGACGCAATTGTCGAGCGGGCCATCAAAGCACACAACAATAATGAACATTGGCAGGCCTGTTTGGTCATCCCTTTGATACCTGGCTTCCAGAACAGTGTCGATGCTCAAGATGGTACTAGCGTCAGACTTATCATGACCTGCCAGTATCGCAGCATCTGCCGTGGTGAGAGCTCAATCTTCGGACGTTTGCGGGCACATGGCATCGATCCGGAGGACTATGTGCGCTTCTACTCTCTACGACAGTGGGGCAAAATTGGACCTCGAAAGGTTCTCACAACGGAGCAGCTGTACATTCACGCTAAATGCATGATTGTCGATGATCGATCTGCCATTATCGGATCGGCCAACATTAATGAGCGCTCCATGTTGGGGTCGAGAGATTCTGAAGTCGCTGCCATTGTCACCGACACTTGCATGATTCCCAGTAAAATGGGCGGTAATCCATATTATGTCGGAGAATTCCCGCATTCCCTGCGGAAACGCTTGATGAGGGAGCATCTCGGCATCGATGTGGACGCGATCTATCGAAGGGAACAAGCCATGGCGGAAAAGGAGGATCAGGACTTTGAGATGCAGAGAATCTATCGAGAAAACGAATTCGAGCCGTCAGAGGAGTACTTTGAGATGCGACCCTCAACTCCGCCGGCAAGTACAACTCATCTTAACACTCTGGATACAGCGCCTACCGGGAGATCTGCGTCTGCAGCATCCCAAGAAGGAAGTCTTGGACGAAGTCTCACTCCCCAGACGGCCATGTCAAATGTCTCACATCCTGCAGATCTGAGTAAAGAGCTCAAGAAAAGTCCAGAGCGTGATCTGGATGTTGATGGCATGGGATTTGACAATATGAAGAAGATTGTGGAAGCTGGTGGTTCCGGCGGGCGAGACTCGTATGTGGATAGCTTTGGCCGGGAGGTGCTTCTCAAGAGAGACGCGCCTGATGTAGAGCGCATCAAGGGCTTGGAAGCGCAAGAATTTGAGCGTTTGCGAGCAGTTGCCAGGGAAAAGCAGAATCCTATGACGGTGCAGCCACCCTGGCCGATGGAACGCCTGGACACCGTAGCACTGGGACTTCCTACACGCTCCCTTCTTCCTGAACTGCCTGTGCTTGATGACACAGATATCGGCGGCCCTTCACTGGCTTCGGAGACTTCCAAGGGCGGTGCAAATCATATTCTGAACAATCTTCAGCGGGCAGATATCACCGAAAGCTGCATGGATGATCCCCTTGCAGATGAATTCTACAGAGAGATCTGGAACAGGGTTGCCGAGAACAATACGAAGATCTATCGTCAGGTATTCCGATGCATGCCAGATTCCGAAGTCTTGGATTGGAAAGCGTATGAGAAGTATAATGACTACAACGAACGTTTCATGCAGTCGCAGGGATTGGGTACCAACAAGTTCAAGCCCGCCAAGGGTGCACCTGAAAAGTCTGGACCAGTCGGTGCTGGTGGAGTGAGCCCACCAATTCCAAACGACAAGTTCTTGGACCCTAGAGCAAAGCCGAAGAACTTGGTCAGTGGTTTGGTTGATAAGCTACGCCCGGCTAGCAGAGCTTCCAACGTCGACACTCTGCGTACTCAGGATACCCACAACGAGAAGGAGCCGCATCGCAGAGACTCTCCAGCTTCGCCGGTCTCTGGTATATCGAGCGATCCAACTGCAGTACCAACGCCTGAAAACGCACCCGTCGATGAGAAGGAAGCTGCCAAGCAGGAAGATGCAGGCAATGACGAGAAGCTGTCCCCGCCGGACGATCTTGCCAGCAGACAGCGTACGATTCAGTACTCCGAAACGGTCAATCTTGCGCCAGAGACTAGCAGTACACAACAAACCACGCCCCTGCAATACACGACCTCACGCAAGGGTCGTCGACGGGGCAATACTAAAAGCAGTGGCAAGCAGATGCCAGACGATGTACTGTCAAAGGAGGATGCCGAGGAGCTGCTCCAACAGATTCAAGGCACTTTGGTTGTGTGGCCTTATGATTGGTATGTGATGTCTTCCATGGATGTGTCGAATGTCGTTCATCATGCTAACTTTTCACGCAGGCTGGAGAAAGAGGAGCGTGGCGGAAATTGGCTTTACAATATCGATCAGCTCGCGCCACTCGAAATCTACGATTGAACAACTCCGCCGGTCTTGTATGATGAAGCAGTGGTATTCAGGCGAGGCTTTTGAATAAAGGGAAGCGTGGCGTTTGGGGTATGGTTGGTATAGGTTGTACGGCTATTGCGGCGGCGGCTGACCACATGGTGTTCGAATATTCGCTTACTTCATTACTATAATTGAATGACACTGTATGCCTGTCGGTTTCCACCTCTGTGAGGTTCTCATTAATCCACATGGGCTCGCTTAAAGTCCCTCGTCTTCAGGTTTCGAGAGAAGAGAATGTCCAGCTCCTCGAATGTCCGTCCTTGCGTTTCGGGCACTCTCAACCACGCCCATGTGAGACCAAGAGCAGACAATCCTCCGAAGAAGAAGCCAATCTTGCCCCTGAGATTGGCTTCGTCTGGATTGATCATATACCTTGATGCAGAGTCAGCATCTTTCAGTTCATTTAAAAAAGTTTGAGAGTAGAYAACTCACGGTATCGCAACTGTCATGGCAATAGCTAATAACGCTTGCACAGCAGTCGCCAAAGCAATCGTCTTACTCCGAACTTTGGTCGCGGAAACTTCACAAAGAATAACGAAACACACGGGCCCGACGGAGAAATCATAGCAGAAATTCCACACGAGCATCAAAGTGGATTGCGTCCATCGCACACCGCTGTTGGAGTCATAATTAGGAAGAACATCCAGGATGCCAATAAGCAGCATTATAATAACGAGCATCCCGAGCCCCGTGTTGTAGATTGCTCGTCTGCCATAACGAGTGAGAAGAAACCAGGAARATACCGTCCCGAGAAAACCTAACCCGAGGAAACCTAGAGACATTCCGAAAGCTTTTGTTGGAGGGAGACCAGCTAGTTCGAAGAAATAGGTGGCGTAACCGACGAGATAGACGCCGCTGAAAACTTGAATACTATACACTCCGATGGCGATTTCGGTTCTTCGGAGATTGAATGATTTGAAACAATCGAGATAGGTAGATCCAGCTTCCAATTCCACTTCCAAACGATCCGTCTCAATGATCATCGCCAGGGTAGGTTTGACGTCAATGTGCGAGGAAGCGAGACGACGGAGGGATTCTTCTGCTTCGCGTAGGTGGCCTTTACGGACTAGCCACCAGGGACTTTCGGGCGCGAAGGGATATGCGAGGAGGATTATTAGGGGCCAGATCCATTGGGTTGCGAAGGGTGCGCTGTAGGCCCAGTGGCTGGTGAGGGTGCTGGTGCCGGCTATGACGCCGTTGGCGAGTAATTGGCCCATGACGAAGCAGAGGTTTATGTAGGATGTTAGGATGCCGCGCAGGGCTACTGGGCAGACTGTGTTTTTCCCGAATTTTAGCTGAGATCTCTTGGAAGGGTGATATTTTTTGGGGGAGGTTCCACTTCCATACCTTCCGAAGCATAGGTCGGAGCAATCGTGGCATATGTTCCCAATACCAGACCGCCTAGAAGTTCGCCAACCAGCAAGACTTTARGCGAACGAGCGAAGAACTGGATGAAGACGAATGCGGCGGTTAAAATGACGCACACTCCAAATGTCTTTTTTCGTCCATATCGTTCCATTGGATAGGAGGCGAAGAATGCGCCTACGACTTGACCGATCGGGTTACCCACTGTGAAATATCCAAGTCATATCAGACCAGAATTTTTCGAAAAAAAGGGATARTGAGTTCCTTTCAAGCGCTCATCACTTACTACTCAGACCCGTCTGCCATGGTGCGCTGATGATATATTTTCCATTATAAAGATATCCGAAATCTCGCTGGAAAGCCGGCGTGGCATATAAATTACCTATTCATGAAATCGATTAATCAAGCTGTGGTGTGGTGTTGTATATATATATATGTGTGGCTGACGATAAAAACTCACCAAGAAGCTGAGGATCAAAAGCAGTCATAATAATGCCCAGACTGAAGAAGACGCTCCACCCAACCGCCGTGGGATAAAGCTTAACAGCTTCAAGCAAACCGAGATGATGTTCATGCTCAGTAGCTTCCCGCGCCTCTTCCCCAGCAATGCATCCCACAATAGCAGTATCGCCTTTGAGCACGCTATTATTGTCCATGGCGTTTAATTTCGACGAATGGGGTAGTAAAGGTCGCGTCTCGTCTTGTTCGCCAATTTGGATCTATATAGTTGATTCTCAGTGAGGATTCTTCGTAATGCTGGTGGGGATTCATACATTATCTCCCGAGTCCAAGAGACTGCTGGATGTTGCGGTTGACATGGAGGTCACGCTGCGGGTACCTTCAAGTATTCACCACAATCCATGCCCGTTATCGAAGCTTGTATTTCGAGGGTAGCTACAGCGGAGATAGGGCATGAAGCCCCACATGTGGAAGCGAAGGTGAAGGTCAAGTGAACAATGGAACAGGAAGCGAGTGGACGGCATGGTTATCTTCTGCACGCTAGCGAATCACTTTGCCCCGCTTTTGTAGAACACATCCCTTGCCGTTTTACAAACCATCACCAACTTCACCTCTCGCAATCCACCGGCCTGTCTTGCATCTCTTCTGGTGCAATCGTTGGCATGCCATCCACTTCCCTGCTAGGAACTCCATCCGTAATCCAGTGGCGAGGCATCTGTACGCCGAACCCCTTCGCCAAATGTCAATCCGGTGCGCCTGGATTCCTGCCGCCTTTCATCTTCTCATGATTTCATCGATTCTAACTGATGAAACAATACCCACAACTTCGCATTCAATTCATTGATGTTTTCGATCCGCGTGTGCTTTGGCAGCCTACGCTGGGCGTCTTTGAGTCGCTCAAGCCGTGTCTCTTGCTCCAGAATCACCGCTGCATTAAGGAGGAGAGTCAAGCCGTCTCCCTCTCTGGCTGTGGCCTCCACCGAGAATCTCGCCTTGATTGTAGCTRCCTCCTCCCGTAAGATCTCTTCTTCCCCGGGCTGGGCCTCCCGCGCTGACACCTTATCTTGGAGAAGTCGAATTCTGACTTGTATGTCTCTGATGTCCGCCTGCAGCGGTTGCCTAGTTTCTACAAGGATCGCGTCAGCTCACAACTCACCCGGCTTTCCTGACGACGAACTCTCGAAGAGGTGTTCATTGTTTTCTTGGGCGGCGGGTAATGGCGGTGGTGCCGTGTGCGTGGAATGGGAACCATGCTGCATCACCACCGAACCCTGCTCAGATTGGAACGGGATAAAGCGTTGCTGAGGATCATTGGCAAACACCCGTTGCTACCGAGATTGGGATGCCGCAGAGTGTCGCTGAGGATTACTGGACATCACCGATTGCTGCCGAGATTGGGATGCCGCAGAGGGTCGCTGAGGATTGTTGGACACCATCGATTGCTGCCGAGATTGGGATGCCGCAAAGTGTCGCTGAGGATTATTTTGCATCGATTGCTGCTGAGATTGAGGGTGTGGGTAAGAAGACCCAGTTTGGAGAGCCATCAATGGTTGCTGCTGAGCTTGAGATTCCGCGCAGGGCTGCCCAGAATCAGAGCAGATCAATAATGACCGCTGATATTGTCGTGCCGTGGAAGGGTGACCAGATTGGTGTAAAGCCGGTAGGCCAGGCTGTTGGGAGGGATGTTGGCCAGGCTGTTGATTGGGCTGTTGGTTGAGCTGTTGGAAGAGATATTGGTCGTGCGGTGGTGGTGGATATGACATGCTTTTTTGTATGCTGTGGTAAATGTGTCTGCTGGGTTTTCGATGATGCTCCCAAGCGATGTTTATTGATGGAGAGTGAAACAGACGGAAGAGCGGAAGCAAGATCAAGCTGGGCCACGATCTCTCTTGCCTTGCTCATGACAAACTCCAGGACCGAGGAAAGCGCTGGCCGGCCAAATCAACGAGACRAGCGAGAGTGTCTTCCATTTTGCAAAACTTGTCGAAGGAACGACCACATTAGATCCGATCGACGGCCGGAGCGGACGGCGTCCATGGAAGAGTAAGAACCTCGGAGGGTCCACGCTTCCAACGAGCACGTATATGTAGTGTCTATCAAGACTAATCTGTATGGCTCACCTGTAAGTATGGCAGGGAGTTGGCCTCCTTGATCTCGAGACCTACTGCTGTGATGTGACAAGGGCGGTGCCAGGGCGAGCAATTAGAACAAGACGTGCACGATACTCGCTCAATGAATGAGTACACGTGCAGATTCGGAAAGACTGCTGATGCAAATATCTTCCCACCGACTCCCTTTTTCGTGGAAGTCTCCTAGCATTTTGTGGTGTAGAGCCACTGCTCCGCAGTATGAGTGGCACGGTGATGAGGGCGRGACGGTGGAGAAGAAGAGAATGGAAGGAGAACATATCAGTGACATTTTTGCATTCACATGCAGCTTCCGTGACAGGAAAAAGTCTTCTTCCTTGCGTGAAATCCGGAATCTGAGAGGTAATGAACAGGGCAGACAGGTGTCACTCACAGGGCTTGTCGCATGTCATGAGCAGACAAAATGAGCGCAGACACGCGGCGGAGGAATCCATGTAGTTCGGCCATACCACGCTCCTGTGGGATGAGGGTGATGCATTTGGATTCCGAGGCGGGAGAAACCATTCGCAAAAGGTGTTTGTCTTGCGGTGGTATTGACACAACCAGCCATCCTGTTTCACGCAAGCCTTGGTAGAATGGAAACCCACATAACAGTCCTTGGCACTGCTCGCTTCGCAAGCGCGAGCGTGGTTCGTGTTTCGCTCCAATTCAAGCCTCGTCCTCACGCCAGAGAACGTCCGTAATGCGGCCGGGGAATGCAAGGAAACAATTGTGGAACAGGCGGGGTCGTTTGCGTGGGGCTCCGCTCGAGCCTGATGGGTGAGGAGCTTGTACTTAGTATGGACTGAGAAGTGAGCGATGCCTATCAGGATCACTTATCACTGTTGCTGATTGAGGTCATCAAGTGCATGTGAATATCAAGACAAGGTAAGGTCAATCCTCCGTGGGGGTGACGGGAGCTGAGATGCTCCGCCCGATGCAGCGTGCTCTGGAGTGCGGTCCGCTGCCGAAGAGTCAAGACGTTGAGAGCTCCATCCATAGCTTGAACTCTATCTCGATATTCGAGAGTAGGTACCTGACCCATGAGCTGACCATCTTTTTGCGTAGCGCAGGCACCTTTTCACTCTTTGACGTTGCCTCTTGCTCTTGCTCCAACTTCACTCGCCAAACACAACAACGCCATCGACACTGTACACTTTCTCTCCCAACACCCACATCACCCTCCACCTTTCACGGCCGAACCGTGTATCAATACCATCGCTTCTGTTATCGTACTTTGCTGCCCGCATTGGCTCGAGGACCCACCTCACCGTCTTTTACACTGACTCGCACGCGTTGCTCTCACGCAGCCTTGACGGGCTTGGACGACATCCATTGTACAACACCTCCAAGACAGCCTCAGCAACATCACCGGTCCGCTGTCTCTCGGTGATTCAGCCGTCACGAGACCGCCACCATGGTTTTCGTCGACAACAAGGAAGTCTCCAGCAAAGAGGAGGAGCGTTTGAAGGAAGACCGTGAACGAACCAAGTACTGGAAGAAATGGGGGCCTTATACCGCTGAGCGACAATGGGCTACTGTCCGTGAGGATTACTCGTGGGTCATCCAACAGCTGTGGCTGTTCACTTTCCAACCAATGCATTACTAACTCTCTCCCAGCGCCGATGGCGATGCCTGGAGTTCATTCACCTACGACATGGCTCGGGCTCGTGCTTTTCGATGGGGCGAGGATGGTATTGCTGGTGTTTCCGACTCGCACGGCCGCATGAACATTGCATTTGCCTTTTGGAACGAGAAGGAGTAAGTTGGCTCTTTCCACCCAGACGCACTCATTGCAAGACTAACCGCGTCCAGTGGTCATCTCAAGGAGCGTCTCTTTGGTTTGTCCAACCCTCAAGGTGTTCACGGCGAGAGCATCAAAGAGTGCCATTTCCACCTCGACAACACACCGACCCACTCGTACATGAAGTTCCTCTACAAGCTTCCGCAGGAGGCTTTCCCATATGAAGACATAATCAAGGAGAACGCCCGAAGAAACAAGATGGAGCGGGAGTACAATCTTGTCGATACTGGCATATTCAAGGACAACAAGTACTGGGWCATTTTCATCGAGACCGCAAAGGAGGCCGACAACCCAGACGAGTTGCTTTTCCGCGTGACYGCCTACAATCGTGGTCCGGAACCTGCAAAGCTTCACATTCTCCCTCATGTCTGGTTCCGCAACACCTGGGCATGGGGCCGTGACTCTTACAAGCCCAGCATCACTCAGACAGAACCTCTAGTCTCCCACATTCAACATCGCGACCTCGGCGATCGCTACTTCCAATGCTCTCCTTCGCCAAACAGCTGCGGTAATGAGGCCGATATTGAGCCCGAATTCCTCTTCACAGACAACGACACCAACTTTGTTGAGCTCTGGGGAGCCAAGAAGAACAAGGTGCCGTACGTAAAGGACGCCTTCCACAAGCGTGTGGTTAAAGGGGATAAGAAGGCTTGCAATCCCGACCACACTGGTACCAAGAGCGCAGCTTGGTACGCTTTCGACCAGAACGAGGGTGTTGCCCCGGGCGAGTGCGCTGTCATCCGCATGCGGATCTCCACCAAGAAGGAAGAGGGCTACCTGGATGAAGAGCAATTCGRTCAAATCATGGAAGACCGCCTCGCCGAGGCCGACGAGTTCTACTTCAAGATGAACCCGATGCCAATGGCGGACGATCTTCGCAACATTCAGCGTCAAGCTCTATCGGGTATGATGTGGTGCAAACAGTACTACCACTTCATCTGGGACCAGTGRGCCAATGGCGACCCCGCCATGCCTCCTCCGCCGCCGGAGCGTAAATCTGTTCGAAACGCCCAGTGGAAGCACATGCATTTGGATGATATTCTCTCCATGCCTGACTCCTGGGAGTACCCCTTCTTCGCCGCCTGGGACTCCGCATTCCACTGCATCCCGCTCTCCATGATCGATCCCGAATTTGCCAAGAAGCAGCTTGACCTCTTCACCCGTGAGTGGTACATGCATCCCAACGGACAGCTGCCTGCTTATGAATGGAACTTTGGCGACGTCAACCCGCCCGTCCATGCTTGGGCTACCTTCCGAACTTTCAAGCTTGAGCGCAAGATGTACGGGCGTGAGGATCTTGACTTCCTCGAGCGTGTCTTCCAAAAGCTGCTCATGAACTTCACTTGGTGGTGTAACCGCAAGGACGTWGATGGCAAGAACGTGTTCGAGGGCGGATTCCTCGGTCTGGACAACATTGGTCTGTTCAACCGTTCAGACCCCCTGCCCACTGGCGGTAAGCTGGAGCAAGCAGATGCCACCGGATGGATGGCTTTCTACTGCCTCAGCATGCTCAACATCGCCTTGGAGCTCGCCAAGCACCGTCGCATCTACGAAGACATCGCATCCAAGTTCTTTGAGCACTTTGTTCTCATCTCCGACGCCATGCAGTACCGGGTCGGATCCGAGTCCAAGTCACTCTGGAATGACGAGGACGGTTTCTACTACGATGCGATCTCATGGGGAGGACCCCACTCGCATCAGATGCACGTCCGTTCGCTCGTCGGACTCATCCCCATGTACGCCACTCTTACACTTGAGCCTCAAGTCATTGACAGATTTCCGTCGTTCAAAAAGCACATTGAGTGGTTCTTGAAGAACAAGCACGACGTGGCGTCTCGAAATATTGCCAGCATGGCTYGACGTGGAAAGGACAACCGTCTGATGCTCTCTCTCGTGAGTGAGGACCGTCTTCGTTCCATCTTGAAGTACATGCTGGACGAGAACGAGTTCCTCAGTCCTTACGGCATCCGATCACTTTCCAAGTACCACAAGGACCATCCCGTCACGATGGACGTCAATGGACAGCACTATTCCGTCAGCTATATCCCAGGTGATTCGGACAGTGGTCTCTTTGGTGGCAACAGCAATTGGCGTGGTCCGACTTGGATTGCCGTCAACTTCCTCCTGATCGAGTCACTTTTGCGATTCTACATGTTCTACGGCAACACCTTCAAGGTGGAGTGCCCGACGGGTTCCGGCGAATTCATGCATCTCGGCCATGTTGCAGAGGAGATTCAGCACCGACTGCAGCATTTGATGGCAGCGGATCACACCGGCCGCCGCGCGATCCACGATGGCAATGACATGCTCGACTTTGACGTGAACTGGAAGGACAATCTGTGGTTCTACGAGTTCTTCGATGGTGATACCGGCCGTGGTCTAGGTGCCAGCCACCAGTGCGGTTGGACCGGTCTGATGGCCAAGATTATTCAAGATACTGGGTAAGTTTCGCCGCCTTCTCAACTCTCGTGGAATATGGTTGCTAACATTTACAGCGTAAACTGCCGCCTGCCACAAACTCCACGATCTCCATCGGTGGCCGCCGCACATTACTTTGATGACACCTTCAGCCGTCAACGTCGGGCGTCTCTAGGACCGCGACGACCAACTGGCTTTGCTCGTTCTGTTACTCGCACTCGTTCCATTGGCCAGCGTAGTGACTGGGGTAGCACGAATGGTGATAACACCGAGACTGGCGACAACACTGAGAACGGCGAGGATGCTGACGAGGACGAACCCTCTGCCAATGGCAAGCCTGAGCGTACTTGGAGCATCTACAAGGAAGACGACTCTAGCAAGCCTCGTCCTGAGGATGATCCTGATGACCCGATCAACCGCTATGTCCAGGACCAGCTCTCACGCATCAAGAGTCACGAAAGTGCGGAGATGGCCGAGGAGCTGTCGTCGCTGAATGACGGCTCGAACGATCAAGTTCGAGGTTGAGCGGAACTTCATTTCTTACACCTACCTCCCTACCGCGACGTTTCTGATGATGGGCGACGGTTTACCTCCTTTCGAGAGAGTGTGTACTGCATGGGCATGAGCGGACGGCGTTGGCATGATGGATTACGGCCTAAAAGCTCTGACCTAGAGATTCACCACCTAGATTGATAGAGTCCAAACTATTCTTTGACCTATGTTGTCGTTTTGTTCGTTCGTTGTTTTGAGTAATCTTTGACCGTGTATAGACTCGGTGCGAGAACCCTGCATTCCAGCACATGACCTCCAGTACCACCGGGCGGCTAGATGGTTGGCATTAACTGAGGGCCATCTATGATCTATCTTCCTCGCGCCGACATCAAACGAGATATTGTCAAGACATTGCAACCCTGAAAACCGACTCCAGGATCTGTTGATTCAATCATTGAATTGATTGAACAGCCCCGCCATCCAAGCTCTCCAGCAAGCAAGCAAACACCAGGCCACCCTGTCAAGTTACTCAGATTCAGCTGCCAACGTGAAGCTCTCTCATCAAAGACTGGCCAGCAGAGGTGACACGGCTTGCAGTCAGATAAGCACCTTCTTTCTTTACCACCTCCCCCAATCTTCACGACGGCCGCCTCCACTTCCTCCGGCAGTCGCCCGTCTGCATCTCGTGCATCGTCGTCGACAGCGGCAGACCCACTGACGGTCGCTCGGGCTTTGACGACCGCTCGACACGTGCTTTGGGACCCGCGCTACACGGACAAGCCGCCGCCAGAGGTGCGACTCATCCCCACCCACGTCGGCACCCTCAGCCTGGGAGATCGGACGGACAGCAACATCTCGGTGCGCAGTCTCGGTGGAGGGCACAAGATCACCCCAATGGACAAGCGTCATCCTTCTAGCTTCCAGCAGCTGGAAAAGCTGGGTGAGGGCACATATGCGACGGTCTTCAAGGGCCGCAATGGCCAGACGGGACAGTTTGTGGCTCTCAAGGAAATTCACCTCGACAGCGAGGAGGGCACACCCAGTACCGCGATCCGCGAAATCTCCTTGATGAAGGAGCTCAAGCACGAGAATATTGTCAGCCTGTATGATGTGATTCACACGGAGAATAAGCTCATGCTCGTCTTCGAATACATGGACAAGGACCTGAAAAAGTACATGGACAGCTATCAGAATCCCGCTGGCGGGCAGCGCGGCGCACTGGACCCGGCCACGATCAAGAGCTTCATGTGGCAGCTGATCCGCGGCATTGCCTTTTGCYATGACAACCGCGTCCTCCATCGCGACCTTAAACCGCAGAACCTTCTCATCAACGCCCAGGGTCAGCTCAAACTTGGTGATTTCGGTCTGGCGCGTGCGTTTGGCATTCCTGTCAACACCTTCTCCAACGAGGTGGTGACCCTGTGGTACCGTGCGCCAGACRTCCTGCTTGGCAGTAGAACGTACAACACCAGCATCGATATATGGAGTGCGGGTTGCATCATGGCGGAGATGTTCACAGGCCGACCGCTCTTCCCCGGGACGACCAACGAAGATCAGCTGCTCAAGATCTTCCGTCTGATGGGCACACCTTCCGAGCGTAGCTGGCCTGGAATTACCAACTTTCCCGAATACAAGCGTGAGTGGCCGGTGTATGCCACGCAGGAACTACGAGCCATTCTACCGCAAGTGGATGCGCTGGGCTTGCAATTGCTGGGACAGCTACTACAGCTGCGACCGGAAATGCGCTGCAGTGCAGCCCAGGCTCTTGCGCATCCGTGGTTCGCGGAGCTAAATGCGCGTTCGGCGTTGGCAGGGCAGGGTGGTTTCACGACACCTGTACCGAACATGTCATCAAACCAGCAGCGAGCTTACTAAGTCGATGATCAAGGAACGGGATGGAATGGAATGACATGCATGAATTGCAGGCGTATTGATGAGTTGACGGAATGTGTGCATAGCGACGAAAGGACTGGCGTTTGGGGATGGCATTTCGAAAGCAGACGCGAAGATGCCAGGCGTCATGATGCGCTCAGGATTGATGATAAAAGATGAACGAGTTGAATGAGGGAGGGGGCTGTCCATTCATATGACAGTGCTCCGAAGGTGCTCGCTTAGCAAGATATGAATGACAGCGATCGCTTCCTCAAACTTGGAGAACTCGCTGATGAATTGTGTCCCGCACAGAAACGCCTTGCCCTTGAGGAGAAAATTGAATGCACTACTCCGGCAGAGCGTCAACGTTCCTTGTAACAAATGCCAGTCGCGCGCTATTCTAACTGCTAACACGAGCCCCTGAATCCGACCAGGTAAGCGTCAGGTAGGTGTGCTTACTGCTGACGGGGATGCTTGCAGACTACTGTACCTTGTAAGTTTGTACCTAGCCAACGGAAACACTTTCTCTCGATGAGATTGTGCTGACATCGTTTCGTTTTGCTGTGCACAACGATATTTCAGGCATGTGGGTATAGCGTCGTTATTCCTTATACGACCGAATTGGTAGGTATACCTTCTCATCAAATGTTCTACATATGTATAGTTAGATGGAGAGCAAGCTTTCGTAGCGCTACTAGTGGACTCTATATATTGGCGCGATGGAGCTTCTTCTTTCTTCTTATTAAGCTTGATTGATGATGAATGATCTACCCCCTAGATATCCTAGGTCGAGTTCTCAGAACCCCGGATCTTGTCATCTCATCAGTCTTCGTGGATGACAAGGACTAGCCTGGTTTGTTTGGTTCTTTTGAGCTCATCATGGGTTTGGTCTGGTCGGGTTGGGCTGTACGGCTCTGCTCGGGATATTCCTTGCAATTGATATCCATGCATGAGTATGAAAGCATAAAGTATATATCACGTCTACCTTCCAACCAAAGGTTTAATGATAACCTGTCAGCCTCCCTTTWCCTCCCCTCACAAAACAGTTTACTATACAACCCACCCTTCAACAATCTTCACTCCCCTAACACAATCATGAAGCCCACCACCTCCCTCCTCATCACCCCCCTCCTCCTCCTAACCCTCGCCTCCGCCCAACAACAACAACAACAAAAACGCCCCTGCACCCAAGCAGAAATCGCCCTAGCAACAGGAATCCACCTCAACATCCAAGCCCAACACGCCGAATACAACGGCACACAAAAGATAATCGACATCGAAACTCAAAATCCCGGAGACTTTTACAATTTCGCCCGTTTAAAGGGACAATTACAAGCAAACATCCAATCAGGCATAAATCTTCGACAATTCAATTTACAAATCGCACCAGAAGGGAACCCGGCCATTCCTGGGTTGAAGAAATATCAGGAAGCGCAGGCGACGGAGAAGGGACAGGTGGATGGGTTGTGTGGAGTTTATGTTGAGGATCGGGAGACTTTGGAGAGGTTGATGGAGGAGGTTAAGGGGGGGATTTTGTTGAATGAGGGGAATTTGAAGAATGTGAGTTTTGTTTTGTGGTGCTGGAATTTTTGGTTTCGTGGTGTGAGATTTTGACTAATGTGTGTGTGCGTGATAGGCTACTTCTGTTTGTGACTTTACGTTGGTGTTTCCGCCTGCTAATGAGATGGGTGTGTAAGTTGTTGTTGATGTGTAGGAATTTCGGGGCGATTGAGGGTCAGGGCACGATACATATCGAGTGTTCTGAACCAAAGGAATCGTGGCCGGTCTCACGAAAGACTATCTGTCCGAGGCTCAGAAAGAACTCGGTCGCCATAGCCATTATATCATGTCCTCCTTGGGGACATTTGAGTCATAAGAGTCGTTATGTTGGGTGCTTCATATACAGCAATCGGAAGATGCCCTCAGTCTCGCTTGCCGCGCCTTGAGATCATGCACTCTGGCTACCAGCAACAGTCTGTGCTCCACTATCGGCATAGAATTTCGATGAGACCTCTTCTATCGCGTCCACGACACTCTTCATGGGGTCGCATGCAGCGTACGCCTTCTTGAGTCCCTGCGCTTTCTCCTTATAAGACGGGGTCTTCTGAATCTCCAGCACAGCGTTCTTGACTTGCTCCACAGTCGGTGTCTGCGTCCTAAGGTTAATGGCGGCGCCAGTGAGTTCTCCGAGTACTCCATTATGCTGCTTGTCTTCGGTCATACCGGCAAGGATCATGGGGATACCGTTCACGAAAGCCTGATTGACTCCACCATAGCCTCCGCTTGAGACTACAAGCGAGGTATGTGGGAAGATGTCCTCGAATGGGATCCATTGGGCCCAGCGCACGTTCTGTGGAAGCTCCACGCCGGCAGGAAAGTCCACTTTGACGGCACACACAACGACTCGCACATTGAGATCCTTGCAGGCCTCAATCGTTGGCATAATCAAGTGATTCACATCCAGCCCTGGCATGGTGCCAGAGGAGACCAGAATGAGTGGCCGATCCGTTGTATCGGCTAGAACGAATTCGTCGAACCATTCTGGATGTGGCGTCACGCTGTCGATGTTGCCATTGTATCCGGTCAACGCGCCGCAGAATCGAACGTTCTTGGGCAAGTCGCTACGACGCAGTTCCAGTTCTGGGACACACAATTGACAGTAAATGTCGCAGRGCTGAACCCAATTGTCGAGGAGAAACTTCGACGGTAGCTCTTTTGCGCACTGGTAAGGCTCGAGTAGGCGCCTTTGGACCTCCATTACTGGTTGGAACATGGCGATAACGCCTTCGTTCATTTTTTGATTCATCTCCTCTCCTTGACTGAGTAGACCTGAGTTGAAGGGCGCAGTACTTTTGCTCAAGATTCCAAGTGGGAAGTGTCCTAGTCCGATGACCGGCACACGTCGTATCTGAGGACTTCCAAGTGTCATGGGCATTGTCCCCACAAAAGCTAAGGATATGTCAGTAAAGCGTCTTTCACGTACATGTCCACACTCGACCTACTTCCATCCTGCACGATCACCACTTTCCGATCACGCAGGTCTGGCCTCTCAATAACCTCCTTTACAGTCTCGTATTGTTCATCGAGAGCGGCGATGAAGATCTTCTCCATATCGAAGAGGATCGTGTTCTCCTTTGGTCTGTCTGGGTAGCGTTCATCCAGAGGCGTCTCCAAATCGATATTTGCTTTGCCTTTGAGAGGAACGAAATCCACACCTTTGACCGCTTCTATCTTCTCCTGGAAGGTGGTCCCACTGATGACGGTAACTGTGTACCCTAGAGCTAACAATTTGATTGATAGAGCTATTGCTGGCCGGACGTGACCAAAACCGGGTAAGGCGATAAGCACGACATGAGTGCCCTGGTTTTGAATGCTTCCCATGTTGATTTGATGGTACAAAGATTGCTGATAGAGGTGAAGGAAAAAAATGACGGGTTCGCCAGGAATATAGAATGTGACTTCAGCTGAGGCTGACCGTTTGCCCTAAACAACTGTGATAAAGGATGGAAGCTTGGCCAGATTCTTACAAGACCTCGGAGGGAACYGTTCAACAATAATATAAGTCGTCAACTCTTCAGGCGTCCCATGCACGACGCACGCCCCAAAATAAGACTTGGCAAGCTCGGGGATGGTTCAGCATCTGGGCAAGCCAGGATTCGTCTGGTTCAATCTGACTCGCAAAGACGCCTCGCAGCTGGTTGCATCCGCCATGGATCTTACCGGCATTTTGGGCTTATCAGATGTTGTCGCMCAGCGGAGGATTTCCACAAGTCAGAACCGGAGGCAGAGCGAAGGCTGCGGGTCCATGCAGTGTTTGCAGGATGCAGGAGTGACGACTCTGATAGGATGAACTGTGAAGGGTTTGGTTGGTGATTCCATAGCTCATTGTGATTGTATTAGGTTGTGCCATGCTTGTGCGGCAGAACGACGCATCGGCATTGCCTGGACGGCAATGCGTTACCTCGGGGTGGGATGCGTCATCTCGTCGCTAGCACCATATGCGCTGCTCATCAGGATGCAGCTGTGCGGAGAGGATGCGGGCGAGATGCGGGAAAGGTGGGGATGAAAGATGGAGGGGAGTGTGAAGAATAGGTGGAAGAAGAACAGCGGGAGCATCTTGGCACGGATGATGACTTGTCTGACTCGCTATAACTAACTTAATTGTAACCCATGAACCCATGTCATGTGCACTTTACTACTCTCGTTTCCCAAGTCACGATGGACATGCACACCTTCGCTACTGATTCCGCCATCTCCCCGGTAGAGCATGCCGGTGCAGGGAGGCCATGAACTACAAACCTTGGACACCGCCGCACAGGAGGAAACGACGACGATGCGGAGATCATCGACCCACGAAGTCGGGATGGCGGCGGCGACTGATGAAGTGGGTCGGCGTACAGTGTGGAAGCTCGATATCATCCTGCTGCCCTTCCTCGCACTGCTGTTCATGCTGAATAGCCTGGACAAGAGCAACATCGGAAATGCCGAGACCGCGGGCTTTACAAAGGACACGGGACTTTCCAGGAGCGATGTCAACGACTCCATGGCCGTCTTCTTCTTCGTCTTCGTCCTGTTACAACCCATCGGCGCCGGGCTGGGAAGAAGCATCGGCATGAGAAGATATGTGCCGGTGTGTATGACGCTGTGGGGTTTCAGCACGATACTACACATACTGGTGAGGAAGAGATGGCATTTGATCGTACTCCGGTGTGTGATTGCGGTGCTGGAAAGCGGATTCTACCCGACCACCGTGTCTTATATGAGTCTGTTTTATACAAAGTATGAGTTTGCAGTGCGCCTCGGCATCTTCTATGGGATGACGGCCGTGAGCGGCGTGCTGGGAGGTGTATTGAGCTGGGCGATATTCTCCCATTTCCCCGATGATGGAGACCCCTCGGATACACCGCAGTTCCCTCCTCCCGGTGTTGGGGTGGAGACGCTGAAGCAAGCACATTGGAAGAGCTGGGAGATACTTTTTCTGGTTGAAGGATGTATGACTATGACGGTTGCTTTGATTGGGTTTGTGTGGCTTCCACGATCCGCAGAAACAGCATGGTTCTTGAACAGAGAAGAGAGGGTATGGGCAGAGAAACGCATGCAGTTGGATGTTGTCCGCTCAAGAGAGACATCAAAAGAAGTAAATGAGGAGGAAGAGCCGCTTACTCGCCCGCTCACAAGCGACTCCCGTGGCGATGAGCAGGGTACAGAGGCACACGATCGATTACTGCAGGACTCTGAAAACAACATGCTGAGGAGCTGGCGCTCAAATGCATCTGCAAGATCGATCACTGCTGATTCTGGATTATCAAGCCAGGACATTCTTGAAGCCGTCTTCAACTACAAGATCTGGCACCTTTTATTCGTAAACATCTTGAGCGCAATTCCGGCCACGGCATTTGGAGTGCTCCTCCCAATCTTGGTCAAGGAGTTATCTCCTTCATTGCATCTCTCCGCCGCAGCATCAAACCTCCTTTCGGCACCGCCATTTGCATGCGGCGCCATCTTACTCTTCGCATTCACACTTTGGTCAGATCGGAGCCGTCAACGTTTGGTCCCAATCCTGTGGGGTCTCATCATCCTGCTGATTGGTCTTGCAATGGCCGTATTTGCGCCTGTGGATAACTATTGGCTCCGCTACGCATCTCTATGCGTCCTGCTTTCGGGCTCGTTCATCGCATCGCCTCTGACGGTTGCATGGCTTGCCAACAACACTCCAGAACCGGGTAAGCGGGCTATCCTACT
This sequence comes from Ramularia collo-cygni, assembly GCF_900074925.1. Classification (NCBI taxonomy): domain Eukaryota; kingdom Fungi; phylum Ascomycota; class Dothideomycetes; order Mycosphaerellales; family Mycosphaerellaceae; genus Ramularia; species Ramularia collo-cygni. Next base: position 1,057,446 of record NW_019716264.1, read on the forward strand.
GGGCATCAACGGCTGGGGGAATCTGGCAGGTGTTTTCATGTCTGTCCTCTTCACTCCTGCGGATCGAGATACTGGTTATGTTCGGCCGTTCACGATTGTATTCATCTGCGTGTTGGTTTCCTTTGCGGGCTTCGTGGCGTTTCGCGTCTTTCTCATCAGGGAGAATAGGCATCGCGATAACGTCACCCGAAGCTGGAGTGAGGAAGAGAAGGAACGGGAACAGCTCATGGGAGATGTCCCTGCTGGTGAGCATTGGGGACAGAGAATCACCAGGGGGCTTTACATTTCTGCTTTGGCGCAGCGGTTTGGGATGGAGGATGAACGACGAGGCGATGAGAAGATGACATATCGATATACCCTATGAATGATGAGCATTTGCAACGATGACGACCTGAATATATGTTGTGATACGTATGTGTTCGAACGACTGATCTTTACTGGCATTCAAACGACGCAAACGCATGCTTTGTTGTTGTCTTTGAGATCATCTGTGGAACGTTATTCGTTGGGGTTGGGGGGGTAGTCGAAAGCCATATATCGGCTGCCAATTGCTGCGCAACATGATTGTAGCGTGCGACGAGAATGGACATGTCGACATTATCCCCATCGATGTGAAGTGAAGTACTATCAATACAGCATTCWCGCAATAGTATCTTGATCCACTCACTAGTAACATATTGTGATATCCGGAGGTACTGGTTCTGTCGATTTGATCAGCTGGGTACGAGTTGAAAAGAATTGTGACTGGGATTTATTGAGGAGCCGTCATGTGAGGCGTGTGAAGAAATTGAAAGCTGTGGGCTGAATGATGTGGATGAAAGAAAGTCGGTACGTTTGATCTACTGCTTGAGACATTATACATTATTCGATGAACGACCGTAATTGGGACGATATCTATCCTACCACCGGCCGGCGATACCACATCCGTGATTATAAAGCCACTATCCAGCTATTCAATTCTGTACAGCACCGCTAGAATCTCACTGACATTGTTATCAAATTAATCGCCACCATCATTTCTTTTTCTTCTTCTTCGCTACTTCTTCACAGCCTTCTCCGGTTTCTCCTCATAAAGTTTACACCACCTACACCACTCCCTCGCCCCTTTCCCCATCGTCATCCTCAAATCCTCCTTGAATTGCATAACTTCCCACTCCTCATCCTCCCAATTATTCCTCTCCTCCCTCTCCCCTTCCCCCTCCTCCCCTTCTTCAACTCGACTACTAGGAAACCACCCAATAGCTTCCAAAACCTCACTCTCACTCGGAGCAGTCGTATAGCGCGGGAAGAATTTCGGATTTCGTTCATGACATTTCGTCGCGAGATATCGTTCCAGAACATCCAATTTCGCAGACGAGGAGAAGTTGATGTGGAGTTTATCCTCTTTGTCCTTGGAAGTGGAAGGGGAAGAAGAGAGACGTTTAGTAACATTCCGACTAATCCTCACCYCTCGAACAGAAGCATAAAGCCAAACGGCGTCGATTTCTAATAAGCCGCCAAAAGGCCAGATGACCACTAATAAAGTATCCAGGACCAAAGTTACGGGTAAGAGTCCCGTGGCGATGATGGCGTCTCTTTCGGCTTTGGATTTTGAGCGGAGGATTGTGTTGATGAATTCTTTGCGGATTGTCTCGTTGGTTCCGGGCATGCTTTCGGGATATATGAGGAGCATTTCTTGTAATTTCACTTTTTTTTTCGTTTGTGCCCCCCGCTTGAAAGGTCTACTACTCTTGTGATGTTGGGTTTCTTTCGCGGCAGCAGTGGCGATATCTTCATTCTCTCCGATTCGGTTCAAGAATTCTAGACTGGAAGATTTCGTCTGGGACATTCCCCATGAGATGCCTCTGGTAGCTTTTCCTTTGATTCCCTTCCACGACCTGGTTTTGATATTTGGGGATGTTTTTGCGGTTCGGACTTCTTCGAGCCATTTTCGTTGGATTTTATGGATTTTGGCTTCTTTTTCGCCTTTTGGGGGTGCGTGCATGAATGGTGGGAGAGGTGGGGTGTAGATGAGGAACCTTTGGGGGATTTGTTCGGGTGGGATGGAAGGGATGGTGGGTTTGGGGAAGGGGATTAGGTAGCCGATTAGTTTGTGAGGGTCTCGGGCGAAGTGGATTGGAGAGGTTGTGTCTGTGTCATTTTGGTCCAGATCTGGCATTGGAGGAACTTCTTTAAGGGCGCCGCTCATGAGGACATTTTGACACGCTTGACAGTCGTGACAATCTTGAGGGTTGCAGGCTGGTGATTCCATTTGCTGTTCCTGTTGCTGTTCTTGTGGTGGTGGTTGTTGTGGCCGCCGAGGAGGCATTGGTGGAGGAATCTCGTCTTGCGCTCGAGGTCGTGGCGGCAAAGGGGGTGGGACTTGATCCATTTCTTGGTGTATTACTGGTGCTGTGATGGTATTATCCATCTTGCCGTGTGCTTTTACTGATTCGGAAAATACAAGAGCTTGACTATACAAAAGATGAAGTAAAAGACGAAAAAGTTGATGAAACGTGAAGACGACGGCGGACTGCTTCTCTTGTACCCATGAAAACCGAACCTTCAATTGAATATATAATTAATTACCTTGCTACTCCACTGGCTGGAAAATCCAGATGAAACCAGCTTGTATATTTTTACTCGCCCTCCTTCATGGATGCGTGCGTGGCTGTGTGTTGTTGCAGAGGAGGGACCTTCGGAAGACGCGTGCCAATCTTACCCTTTCTTCCCAGGAATCCGACCGACGTCATCGATCGTCAACACGTGCGRGCCTTCCCTGTCCAAAATCATCCTCTTCTGTCCAAGGCAATTTCAATCAACACTTCGTCCATGTCCATGAAGAAATGCCACATTTACAGTCCCCCTCCGCTCTCTCACGCCGAAGAAGAAAAAGAACCACCAAGCAAGTAAGCAAAAGCAGAAGCAAAGGATCCGATTAAACACTTCTTCTAACTACTGATAATACTGATACACCCTTCCCATCATTTCCCCCCCACACACACATACATACACACACACCCAATTACTTCTCCTCACCCATAACAGCACTCCTAGCCCTCCCCAAAAGCGGCATCATCCCCATCCACAACCGAAACTGATGCACACCTTGTCCCACAAGCGGTTCCAACCCCGCCACAGTCTTCCACTCTCCCCCTCCACCACCACCACCACCACCAGAATTCCTGAAAATCTCCACCAAAGGCGTCACGGCGGGTTTATAAGCCATCTCCAACATGATCTTCTGCTCCTGGATTCCATTGGCCACTCCGTTCGTCTTGGAGGATGATGTAGCAGGAGRGCAAAGAACCTTTAATATTCCTTCCAATCCAGCATCAATAGGTAAATCCCCAGGAATAGTCCCCACAGCCACTACGGGTTGCTTAGGGATGGCTTTGGCGTCGGCTTCGCTGGCAATGAGCTGAATCCCATAACTCTGATCAAAACTCTCCGTCAACTTCTCCAGTTTGGCCTTGTTGCGTCCCACGAGATAGATGGGACTGTATCCCATTTCTCGCAAAGCATGAATCGCCGCTCGAGCGGTTCCTCCTCCGCCAATCACAACTCCCGCTTCTTGCTTCTTTCCGCCAGAGGAAGAGGAAGGATTGGCGCCGGCATTGCGGAGGGAGAGGACGATGCCTTGCCAGTCGGTGTTGTGTCCCCTTAGCACTGTTTTGCCATTCACACCCTGTATGGGAACGATGGTGTTCACCGCTCCGATGGTCTGTGCCGCTTCATCAATTTCATCGAGAAGTGGCACGACATCCTGCTTCAACGGAATCGTCACACTCGCTCCTCCAAAATCCTCGCTTCGGATGATCTTCTCCATGTCTTTGACGTTATCCGTCTCCAAGAGTTCATAGGAATGCGGAAATCCCGTTTCCCGGAACAAGGTGTTCTGTAGAGCAGGACTACGAGAATGTTGGATTGGTTTTCCAAAAAGATAGAATTTCTTCGGGGTGATCCCTCCTGTGAGTCCGAGTACTGTTCGAATTTCCTTTGCAGACACCTGTCCTGGAGCAGCTTTGGAAGGCAATGATGGGTGACTGACGGGCGTCATGAAACCATTCATCACTCTCGACATCTTGCCTAGTTCGCCCATGTTGATTGCGATGAGCGGGACCTCCGGATGCTGTGTCTTGGCCCAAATCCTGAAGTTGGCGAGATGGGTGTTGTCCTCCACGGTCTTCGCAACGCCAATCAACTTGACGATATCTCCAAACGCTCTGGCTTGGTCGAAATGCTTCTTCCACTCCTCCGCTCCATTGGCCCAGGAAAGTTGTGCCTTTGGATCATGATGGGAGGCAATGATAGTACACATCCTGCGATGGTTAAACACATACTCCTTCACTTCCTTGTGGGCGGTGAGTTCGAGATCCACAAAATCGAATCCCATCCTCAACCCAACACCATAAAGTTCCACAGCTCTCTTGACTTCCTCATCCGGAAACTTCCCACCCTGGGACACGGATCTCAGAGTGAAGATTAATGGTAATCGGGACGAGGAGCGCAAGAGAGCGATCTGCTCTTGGAGGAACTCTGGTCCGAGAAGGCCGTTCGTCGAACTGGGATCCACGAGTAAGTCGACCCGGAGTTCAATCGCATCGCTTCCCACAGTGACTTCYGGTAGAATTGGGAGCAAGCCTTCAATGGTAGGGGAAGTCAAACCGACGAAAAAACTCTCCCTCCTCTCCTGAATCTTCTCCAAAGCTCCACTTCTCCCAGTCATCGTCTTGAGGAACCGCTCAAAATCATCCAATGGGGATGTCCACCCCGCAATAGCGGTACTCTCGTCCACCGCTTGCGAGTGATAGTGAAGGTTACTGCATTCCTCAAACCAAGGCTTCCTCCTCAAATACACGCCCATCATGTCTTCCACATACGCCGGGCGTGTCTTGTCGATGTTGAGAAAGTCGATAATCGTCTTGATGTCCCTCGTCACATACAACACCATACCATCCTTCTGCCATTCCTTCAAGAGAGCTCGAGCTTCAGGTGTTTCGACAATCCCGCCTCCCGTGGCGATGATATGGCCATCCTTCTTCTCAACCATCATACGCCTGAGAAGTTGAAGTTCCTTTTGCCGGAAACCAGCCCAGTCGTTATCCTTGAGCATTTCTGGGATCGTCATGCCTTCTTGGTCTTCAAGCTCGGAATCCATATCCACAAAAGGCCAGCCTAGAATTCGACTCGCCCAWCCTCCAGTAGTTGTCTTTCCGGCTCCACGCATTCCGATGATGAAGATGGATTTCTTGACCTCCTTCGTCTTTCCCGCGTGGCCGTTGACGACAGCACCATTGGTATGGGGTTGCGCCTCCTCAACACCTTCAAGCTGCACGCCAAAAGTCGAGCGGAGAACATCCCACCATCCAGGCCAGGTCTTTCCCGTGCACTCCCTCTCTCCGATGGTCGTTCCTTGAGGCGCAACGGTCGCCAAGACGGAGAAAGACATTGCGACCCGATGGTCGTCATAGGAATGGATTTCTCCCTGCACAGGTCGTAGTCCCTCCACTCCCACGCCGTCGATCTCAATTCCATCGTCGAGCTCTCGACAGGTGACTCCGAACTTCTCCAACTCATCCTTCATAGCCTTGATACGATTACACTCCTTCTCCCTCTGATTCGCAATTCCCACAATCCGCGTCGTACCCTGCGCAACAGCAGCAAGCACACTCGCGGTGAGAAAGGCGTCCGTCATAGGTTCCATATCAACTTCCTTCAGACCTTTCAAGCCTCCTACTTTTGGTCCAGTAACAGTCGTGCTACTCTTGGTCTGCACGACCTCACAACCCATCGGCTTGAGAACATCCACAGCGAAACGAGCATCGCCTTGCAGAGAAGCAGATCCGATATTCGGCACAGTGCATTTCGTCCCTGTGATGGCGGCAATAGCAAGTGGGTACGTCGCACTGCTCGCATCACTCTCGACTTCGTACTCTCCGGGATTCTGGTAAGCTCCTTTTGGAATATGGTAGACATTCTCTTCGGTCTTGCTGCGAGTGACATGCACTCCGAAATCCGCCATCATGGAGATTGTCATGTCAATGTATAATTGACTGATCACTTTACCTCCCACCAATTTCAAGGTCACTGGCTTTTTGGCATAAGGGGCACACATTAGTATGCTGGAGACGTATTGCGAGGAGACCTTGGCTGTGAGCTCAATCTCGCCTCCCTCGAAACCGCCGTTAGCGGGAATGCGGAGTGGGAGAGATTGACTTCCTTCTTTACCAAGGTATTCAATCTCTACCCCATTCGAGCGGAGTGCATCGACCAGAGGACCTTGAGGACGTTCTTGCATCCTTGCATTTCCCGTCAGAATAGTGTGCTTTGCGCTCCCTTTCGGCGAAGCGAGAGAGAGGGCTGTGGTAAGGAATCGGGAAGCAGTCCCTGCATTGCCAATGTATATTTCCTCTGAAGTGGCTTTCAAGGCTCCTCCGTTCCCATTCAAGACGAGAACGCTGCCGGAATCTTCCCAAGTGTAGGTTGCACCTCCGAGAGCTGCAATGGCGGAAAGCATGAATTGCGTGTCGTCTGAATGGAGGAGGTTGCTGATTTTACAGGTGCCGGATCCCAAAGCTGCGAGGAGAAGGACGCGGTTGRAGATGGATTTGCTACCGGGAGGTTTGCATACCACGTTCAATGAGGGAGAGACTTCAGGAATGACGCGGATTGAAGGGCAGAGCACAATGCGAATGTCCTTGTCGGCGACTTGCGTGGCTTGAGGTTCGTAACACTTTCCAATCGAGGAGAGGAGGACAATCTTCTTCTTCGATCCGGCATTCTTCTTGTCGACCGCCATTCTTCGAAGGAGTTCATCCGCAAGACAAACCTTATCCGTCTGTTTGAGGATGAGCTTGTCGTTGACAGCGGTGGGGAGTCCATAGCTCGCGATGCACTTGGTCAATCTTGCCACCGCTCCCGGGGGAAGAACGCCAAGGTATCTGGCCAACTCGGCCTCCTTGACCATACCCACCGCCACAGCCTCTCCATGCAGAATCTCCGGAGTCCAGATGGCTTCATAAGCATGTCCAATCGAATGGCCGAAATTGAGCAGATTCCTCAACCCACCCTCCCTCTCATCAGAACTGACCACCTCAGCCTTGACCCTCGCACTCCCCAGCACAATCCGCTTGAAAACATCCTCAATGCCCTCGAACCTGCCCTTTCCCAAAGGTCTCTCCAATGCCGCCATGATGACCTCCGCTCCAGCCTCCAATCTCTCAAATTCACTCTCATCCCAGATCGCCGCCGTCTTGACCACTTCCGCCATTCCATTACACACCTGCCTCTTGGGTAGAGTCTCCAAGAATTGCAAGTCAATGTATATCCTCTCCGGCTGCCAGAAACTCCCAATCAAATTCTTTCCCAGAGGTGTGTCAATCGCAGTCTTGCCACCAATACTGCTATCCACCATTGCGAGCAAGGAAGTGGGGATTTGTACGAAGCGCACTCCGCGCATGTACGTCGCCGCCACGAATCCTAACAAATCTCCCATGACTCCACCTCCGAGAGCGAGGATGACCGTGTCTCGCGTACATCCCTGTGCGAGCAACCAGTCTTCAATATCGGCCTTTGTTTGTCTGGATTTGGAGGTCTCTCCTGGAGGGATCTTGTCGTAGATGAGKAGACGACTGGAGGTATTTCCTTGCTTTTTCAGTTCATTCTCAAACGAGGATTTGAAAGCGGGAACGTAGTCGAGTTTTGCGAGATTGGAGTCGCAGATGAGAATGTACGTCGACGAGGAAATGTTGCTGACGAGGTCGTGTGTGCAATAGTGAGGCCAGATGCCATAGTCGACGACGATGCTGTCTTTGCCCAGGATCGGAACAATTGTTGCCGTGGAAGAAGCCATGTCGGCAAAGGGGGTTGAGTCGGTTCAATGGCAGTGGATGCGAATGTTATTGTTGTGTCTTGTGTCTGGAGTGAGGGGATTTCACTCAATTTCCAACTCCGAGGGAAACTTCACAGCAGAAGCGGCGAGGACGAGGTCCAATGAGTGAAGGTTGATTATGTCCCACAAGACGTGGTTCTGCATGGAAAGTGTGAGACAAAAGTGAAGCTGTTTTGGAGATTCGGAGGCACACCCAGTCATACAATGCGGAGCTTTGGCCGGGGAAGAAATTATGGTCGGCCACCGACACCGGATCGCCTTGGAATATGCAAGGCACAATGGATCTGCATTAATCCAGCCCCACTACACATATGAATTGCATGCACATCACACACTTCACATGCAGTTTAATACACGGGACAAATCAGAGGTAGAGCCGGCGACGCCTGAGCTTGAGCATGTTGTAGAACTCTTTCAATCAAAGAAAGCTTGCTAAACTAACAGACCCGCGCAACTTTACGTCTACGCAACAAGAGACCAGCACAGGGCTTTCCCCCAAGCACATGCCGTCACATCTGACATGTATCTTGGGTATCTTTCCCTCATGAGTGCCGGTTCACCTCCAAGCCTGCTAGTAGCAAGCTTCTTGTAGAGAAAACTGTACGTTGAAATTTTTTTCTCATCTCATCTTTTTGTTTACCACTTTGGCTCAGAGGCAGGAGCAGCGCCCTCAGCCCAGCCCTGGTTGCCAGTCTCGACGGCCTCGGTGGTAGTGGCAGCCCAGTCACCACCAGCACCCTCAGCATCCCACGAAGAAGCACCAGCACCGGCGGTACCGCTAGCAGCAGCGAAAGCAGAGCCACCAGCATTGCCGACCTCCCACTCACTGCTGAAACCAGCATCCACGGGACCAGCACCGACCTCGTCAGCGCCTGGAACCTTGGCCTCATCCTGACCGGCAGAGTCCTTGTTCTCCTCGGCTTCAGGGTCGCGGTAGAAGTACAAATCGGTCATGACGTMCCACTCGGTGTCGCGGGTCGCGAGGGTTCCACGCAGACGGAGGACCTCACGGGCGAGCATCCACCAGACGAGACCAATGGCGTGACGACCCTTGTTGTTGGTGGGGATGGCCACATCGACGTACTCGGTGGGAGAGTCGGTGTCACAGAGGGCAACGACGGGGATGTTGACGTAAGAAGCCTCCTTGATGGCCTGGGCGTCGGTGCGTGGGTCGGTGACGATGATCAGGCGGGGCTCCTTGAAAGAGCGGGTGATGTAGTTGGTGAAGTTACCGGGGGTGAAGCGACCGGCGATGGGGGAAGCACCGGTGTGGGCGGCGAACTTGAGGACGGCACGCTGACCGTAAGGACGAGCGGAGATGACGGCAATGTCGGCGGGGTTGTCAATGGTGGCGATGATGCGCGCAGCCAGGACAATCTTCTCCCTGGGGAAATGTTGTTAGCTTTGTTGGAGTGAAGCATGCCGAAATAGCCAAAAAAGCTCAAATGCGCGTTCTTGAGGAAGAATATGTCGCATCCGTTCCACAGCTATAATCCCATAGTGAACATACCAGGTCTTGCCAATGTTGATCACATTGATGCCGTCTGGACGAGTCTTCCAGAGGTAAGGCTCCATGTGGACCTGCATGTTCTTGGAGCCAATGTGGCACTGGGCCGACAAGAGCATCYCGATGTCCTGAGCGGTAGCATTGAAGCTCGCGGGGAGGTTGTTGGGAGCCATCTTTGCGGATTGTCGTGGAAGATGGGAGGGAAAGAGAGGGAGTAGATGAAGCGCGTAGTGGTGGTGGTGTGGAGGGGATCTACGGTGCGAAAATAATGCTTGGCGAGGAATATCTCGTATAGATTTCGGATCGAGAAAGTTGGCCTGAGGATGTGGAAATGCGGAGATGGGCTCGGTGGTGTCTTGAGGACTGCACTGGACTAGAAGATTGAAGATTCATTCCATTGCTTCCACGATGCCGCCCAGAATACCCGTCGCGCAATGCCTACGGGTGCAGAGTGGTAATGCATACCCTCTCGTGATCAATCGCAGACAATTCTAATCAAATACAGCATCATCACGCGCCTTCTCCTCAACATCCCGATCGAATGCCTCGACAGTGGCGCAAAAGAGAAAGCACCGAGATCCATACGCAATTGCCCAGGCGAATGCAAAGAAAGCTGCGAAWCTGAGTCGACAAGAGGTACTGCGGGTGGAAAGGGCGGGAAACCTGGGAGATCCTATTCGAGGCACGACGACCCCATTTGTACAATCATTTGACACGGCCACTCCCCCGACCGAATCATCGAAATCATCCACCACCGACAATGACAATCACCTCAACTTCTATCTCAGCAAAGATGAACTGGAGCAGGGCGTCGAGCACAGCAAATGGCTGACCCATCCCCTTCCCGAGGACCTATCTTCCACATCCTCACAGCCCCTCGACATCTCCCTCGACATCTCTCCCGAAGAAACTAACCTAACATCTCCCACCGACTACTCCGACGCCAGCAAACAGAGACTCCCCCCGGACGTGGCCAACAGCTTCAAAGACATATTGTCCAGCTTCTCCAACGAGTCGGACGCCCAAAAAAAGGAATGGGAAGAAACCAACCGCAGCATTCTCACAGACCTCACGCCCGAAGAACGCTCCAAGATTCTGGAAGAAGAACACAACACCGCTCAAGAAGCCCTCCGCCGCATCTCMTCCCTCTCATTATCCTCCTCCGCCGACCGTCTCCGCATCAACAAACAACGCTGTATTGACGTTTTTGGGAGACACAATACCGACCACTCCCTCCCACCCAAACCCGCTGCCGCTAACCCTCATGTCTTGCAAAAGGGTGAGCGCGTAGGTCCAGATACGGGGAGCTCGGAGGTTCAGGTGGCAATTCTGACGGCCAAGATTCGATCTCTGGCCGATTTCTTGGAGACTAGAGGCACGACGGACAAACACGGCAAGAGAGATTTGCGATTGTTGGTGCATCGACGGGCCAAGCTGTTGAAGTATTTGAGGAAGAAGGAGAGGGGTGGGCCGAGATGGCAGCATCTTGTCGAGACGCTGGGATTGACGGATGGGACGTGGAAGGGGGAGATTACGCTGTAGAGGGAGGTGTGTATCTCATAGGCATCATTGTACAGAATACGAAAGCGGGCTTGCAAGTACATGACTGGCATTTCCAAGTGAATCACTTCTAGGTCCATCACAATGTAGGAAAGAACGCCGCATTCCGTCCTTGTTGAAGAACGATGTCGAAGCTAAAGCTTCAAGCGGAGCTAGCTGCTCAGGCTCAGATTCCAGGTGACCTTTCCACAAAGGCATCGTCTCTCCCTCTCTCTGTCTCTCTGAAGCTGCCCCGCGGTCGTGTATTAGTCAATTGGCTTCTACTGTTCTGAGAGAATGTCGGAGGTGGCAGTTCTTCTTCTTCCTCCATGCCAGAGCTTCGACTTTTGGGAGATCTAGCATTTATGGGCCAAGGTGTCGTGGGTGGAAGTGGAAGGAAAGGTTCTGCTTCGGATATTGATGTTGATGGTGATTTGTTTCTAGTAGGGTAAGGGTTGGGGTAGTGATGATAACTTTTTCCAAGTGCCCTTGAATGGTGGGAGAATCTGTTTTGGACGTTGGAAGATGGACTGTTGACGGCGAACGTTCGATCGCTGTCTAGTATTGTGAAGCTGGGTGTTTTGTGGACACTGGTGTTCTTTGAGTCTTGGCTGAGCTATCGTTATGGCGTCTGTGACGATGGCCTCCTGGTCAGATGTGGTCATATCCCGGCAGTGCCACAATTGCATTACACTGAGAGGAGACGCCTACCCTGGGCGAAAGATCTTGACCGGATACAAGGAGCCCTGGAGGCGTGGAAGTAAAAGCACCCAAAGAATGTGTTCGCTCAGTCCTGCGTAAGCTCGATTCTTCTCCCTATCGATGGTGTTTTAAGAAGCAAAGCAAAGCTCGGTACGATCCATCAATGTAGACTGACAGGACCAGAACCTCCTCAATGTGTTTGATCAGTCATACTGGAAATCCTGCTCGTGCTCTTCACTCTCAGTCTTGAGAAGATGCAAATCGAAACCTTGGACATTCAGGGAGTCCATCAGCCAAGTCGGACATAGCCAATACACCCATGACAACCACGTCGCTCGATATCCTTTTCGGATGTACGTTGGCGTTGTCTCCTTTAACAGCTCCTCCACTGTACTCTCCGCGACAGCCCATCGATCATGTCCATTCGCTTCCTCAAACTCCCCTCCATACTTTGCATCCACGGCAGCTTTCACCGGCACATACAAAGACGTCTCGCCGATAGTCCCACCGATTCTATGTCGAAAGAACTCCGTCTTGACAGCCGAAGTAATCAACACAACAACCTTGACTCCCAGTGGTTCAAATTCCACCCTCATGGTATCGCTCAAACTAATCACCGCTGCTTTGGAAGAGGAATWTACTCCCATGAACGGCATGTTGAAGCCTTGCAGTCCGGATATACTCGCTTGATTCACAWCTATTCCCTTCCCGACACGCAGTAACGGAAAGAAAGCTTGCGTAACAGCCAGCATGCCCCAGACGTTGACTTCATACTCCTTTCTCGCTGCCCCGAGATCGGCATCGAGTAGAGGGACATAGTAGCCATATCCTGCATTATTGAAGAGGAAATGGAGAGTGCCGTCTGTGAGATGATGCACATATTCCAAAGCGGAGGCTATTGAGGATGGAGATGTCACGTCCAAGGGAAGTTCAATGAGGAAGCCGTGAGATGGCTCTTGGGGTGCGGTATGGGATGTTCTGACAAAGGATACATCTGTTGCTATGATGTTTATCCCACGGGTGAGGAGGGAGTGGGAGGTTGCTTCTCCGAGACCTCCTGGCGAGCAGCCGGTTACGAGGGCCCATTTCCTTTCTTTGATTCCAGGAGCCGACATCTCATGAAGTTCGTGTTCTTACGAGAATCTTGCTCCGAGAGAAAAAGGGCTGTGTGGTCATGTTATTCTTCGCTGTCGTGAGCTGAAAAACACCGTCGATAAGGCCACCGGCGCCGCGGGTTAGTGGTCATGCCTTCGAAGGTAATATCATAAGTTGCTGCTATTGAGGCCGAGTGGAAAGGGGTTTACGGTCGGTGAATCCTGCCGAAAACAAGCGTCCCACATGTTTAGAACGCGAGTGTGTACCAAATGGGATCCACTCTTCTTCACTCGCGTTCAACAACAACATCACACTCATTGCATTCAATGGATGTTCATTTTCTGGATGAGATGAATTCAGGAATACGATAACATGAAAGAAGCGGAAGCGTGGAAGGCCATCGCCACGGCAAATATCCTTCAAGCTCGAAGCAAAAGCGGCCGCAGGGGCACGAAGTCACGCACTGGCTGTCTGCTCTGCAAGCATCGAAGGGTCAAATGCGATGAGTGAGTGAACCGCAATGTGGAATGCGTGCTTCAAATTCCCCCCCCCTAGCCTCAAAGCTTGAGAATGCGTGCTAATCCTTTGCTTTTCATGATAGGGGTCGTCCTCGTTGTCAGCAATGCTCAACAGCAGGACGAAAATGCGAGTATGCGGGATCTAAGTCGCCACCAGAGCCCTCCCGATCTTCGTCTCCCAGCGAGGACAGCAGTGTCTCAACGATTGAGCGACAGTTGTCTCCGTGGGCTCTGAATCCCGGTGACAAACGAACATTTGACTATTTCCTTTCTTGGACGGCACCGCGGATGGGTGGTTCGTCGATGGACAAGCCGTTTTGGTGTGGTCCGATGCTTTGTAAGTGGYGCCTCACTTGCAGCTCTTACCTACGTCTAATATCACTGTAGCACTTGCTCAAAGCGAGCCTGTGATCCTCGATGCTCTGCTGGCCATCTCAATCCTTTATGAACATCCTCAATACATGAAGACATTCCTAACTAACAATGAACATTATCCCACACCCAGGGATCACCCTGCAATTTCTCCAGTCTCAAGCATTGATAACAACTATGCATCTGCGCTGCGATACTACAATCGATCGATGAAGACATTGAGGAAGCAAGTCGAAGCCAACAAGGCAAGCACACTGTTGGCGTTGGTCTCTTGTATGCTTTTCACATGCATCGAAGTCATCAGAGATTCCGTCTTCTCGGCTCTCGCCCTCCTCACGAATGGAATCAAGCTGCTCGAACAAGTCAGCTCTTGTCCTCTTGCTTCGGATGATGCGCTTTTCAAACCAACGAGGCAGATTTTGATCAGGATGAGTCTTACAGCTGCTGCGTTTGGGCATTGGCTGCCGATTGACATCACCCCTCATCCTTTCATCGGCGGGGAAGACGTCGTGTTCCATAGTCTGGAAGATGCTCGCGATGCGCTGTTTGCGCTCAATCAGGGTGCGTATCTTATATGGAGGTGACTCTTGTTGAACCGTCTAACCTACTATAGACGGTCATAGATTTCTGCAAGATGCTGCGCGGTTGTGGAAGGAATTCACAGAGGCGTCAGATGCCTCACATCCCGACAATCAATCCAACTTGGACACCTCACCATTCGAACATCTATCGGATCCGGAGGAAGACCAATCTCAAAACCAAGACGACGTACTCTACACCCTTCGCTACGGCTGCAGCGCAGAAGCAGCGGTCACGAAACATCCAGGCCAAGAAGACATCCCCTTCATGCTCTACGAGGCAGCCATGTACGGAGATTTGTCCCTACTCATACCTCCTGTCATCCAAACTGCGGGCGACGATCTAGAGCATCGTATTCGTGAGTGGTACCACGTGTTCGTGCGCAGTGGACTTGCCAGAGACCATGACGATGCGGCGTGCAGCTTGCAGATGCTCTACCATGTGTTGCTCGTGAGTGTTGCGGTTCGAATGGCACCCATGCAGACCGCTTTTGATGACTATACTTACCACTTTCGGGAAATTCTTCGATTGGCGGCGGCCTACAATACAAAGAAGTCGGTTGAGAGAGCGGTGTTTACGTTGGAGGTTGGAGCTCTCGCGCCACTTTGGTAAGGATGCCGTGGGGGATGATGCAGGCGGTGAAACTAACATCCATTTCAGGTTCGTGATCTTGAAGTGTCGGATTCCGTCTCTACGAAGGCAGGCTTTGAGTCTACTTTCGACGGGCGTTGAAAAGGAGTCCGTCTTTGGAGCAAGGTCTATGGGCGAGATTGGCGTACGTATCATTGCATTCGAAGAGCAAGGTCTTGGGCTTTCCTTGCCATCACTGGGACGCACTTCCCCAATGCAGGATATTGACGATGATCGCACACCCTTCGAGGAGCAGAGGATCCAGAACCTCGAGATTCTGGTTAATAGAATTGTGGGGAGATTTGAGGTGCGGCTTACGCGATATCTGAGAGGAGCAGAGGGACGCCTTTACAAGGATGTCACGGACGTGCCGCTGTGAGTGGGCCGCCGCCGCCGGCGAGTCGCTTCATATCGGAGATTCCGTTACTGTTCGCGATGGTGTGCCGATTTCCGCGATGGCGTGCCAGATCTTCGACCAGGCAAGCAGGAGGACGAGATGACACTCTTGCAGAAGCCAGGGGAAGCCCATACCCCGAGCAAGGTTCGACGTCACCGGCACATCGGCAAGAGCTTCTTCGCAACGTCCTTTTAGGGGATGGCGTCAAAGGAACAATTAATGTCTCTTGGCGTTCCGCCGGTGAATGGTCAACAGCGCCAGTCTCTTGGCCCAACCCGCGCTAAACGCTGGCTGTAACTCGCATAGAGTTCACTGGAGATTCCTCAGGCTTAACAGCGTTACAGCGCCCAGCCCTCGCTGTGATCTGCAGAGATTACCAGTGGTCGTAGTCAGGCCCGACCGTTGACGTGTTCTGCCCAGGCAGGACCTCGAGACGCAGACACAGCATAAATGCGCGTGCAGGGAAGTTACACATCTGCAGTAGTGCACCTACTGTACGCGCTCGCGGCGAAAGCCGGCGAATCCCAGGGGTCGATGCATGGGGACCTTGAAGGGGCATTATACGGACACTTCTTGGTGGTGGCCTGAGTCGACCGATGTCTCTATATACACATCTACTCGAGTATTGAGATCCAGCTCTACTCAGGGGTAAACCGATTAGATTCACGAAGCAAACCCGGCTCTCGTCGAGGGATCTGGTGAAAGCAGTCGGACGGATCTGACGACAACACCGCGCGAGAGCATCGGCATCGGATCACCAAAGCAATTGTGTTCACCGCTGCACGGAGCATCGCTCTGCATGTTGCCGAAGCAGACCCCTGGAAGTAAGTCAGAGGATCATGCAGCTTTTACAGTACTAAATCCCTGCGAGGACACTTCACAATCTCTTCACACCGCCCCTGCTAGCGCGAAAGGTGAAGAGACTGACAGGCCTCCCCACCGACCACAGCATCTGCTGTACACACAAACTTCTTCACAACCACAGAATTCGCACGTGCAGCGAAGCGAAGCCTTTTAAAACCGGGCCGATGGCACTACTGTCTGCACAATCAAATCGGCTATCACCCTTACTTCCCTGTACCTTGTGTCCAATCTCTATACCAGGTTGCTTTCTCGCCATGGTTGGGTAGCTTCAAGTTCACGACGCCAATTCGCTTCGGCTCGTGGTGCCGGGCTGTGCATATCTCCCCCCGCGAGGCGAGCGGCCCTTCGCTAGATCTTGCAGGACAAACCACCACGCCGAGCACGCTTATGTGGCATCTCGTGGGGCCGTGGGTGGTATCGGGTTCGCTGCAGGATCATGGTGAGCAAAAGAGGAGGATATGTCCGATGTGTTCTGCACGAAATCGCATAGTCGAAAGTCGTGCTGGTCGTTATCCCTGCTACGATGAACTGCTCGGGCACTTTGCATCTCGCTCGGCAACAGACCTCATCGCGGAAACTCGCGACCACAATGCACAATGATGGTGGGGGCGCGAATGTAACGCTGTATTGCTGTGGATCTTCCTTTCACAGTGACACATGTGGCATGTAAAAACTATGCATATCTGGTACGGACCAGTGATTGATTGGTGTTTATCAATAATAATCTGCGGGACTCGTCGAGGGCACTGTCTTCAGAAAGCGGTAACAGCAAGCACCAATGTCAATAATAATCGCGAATTCCTTTTCGTTCTGATGCCCACCGCTTCGGATTTGTTCCGCGTACACTGCACGTGGAGGTGAACAGTATTGTGCAAATCCTCGCTCATTCGTATTCGGAACGGACAGAGCGTCGCTGCAGGCGTGCAGATGCGAAGCAGGGATCCGATCCAACATCACCCAATAACGATGGAACCCCTTCCCTGACCATTGCAAACAGGTTCTAGCCTCTGCAGGCGAGCAGATGCGTAGCAGGGATGAGATCAACATCACCCAATAACGATCGAAACCCCACCCTAACCATTGCGGACAGATTCTAGCCTCTGCTGTGGGATACCAGTCCTGGCCAATGAACTGCCCGATCAGGCGAGAATGCCACGGCAGTCTCGCTACCAAGGATTCAAAAGGTTTTGCAACTACCTGAACAGTTGACCGCCGTTGACAAGCATTTCGCGAACCTTCCCCTGGTGCTGCGACACGTGCACAGCGGGAGGAGAGGCGTTGCAAGGAAGCCTGTCACCCTGGATTTGGAGATCTGTACTGCTGTCCCGGCCATCCCCACAGCATTCATGCCGGCTCTGGCGTGCAATATACGTGCAACCACTATCTGAGGTTAGCCATGCAAGCCACGGCATCGCAATCCGCGTCCGCGCCCAGCTGGCTTCACTCTGTTGGTTTGGAGGGTGGGCCTTTGTTGAGACGGGTCTAATGTACTCTCCACACCATAGCGTTGATTGAATGGACCGCCGATGCTGATCAGGCGAAATTGGTCTGAATCTCTCGCATGACATAGTCCAGGGTTAATTGTGATCAATCATCGATGGCTGCTGCTTCGCCCCACCACCATTCCTGGTTTATTACAGGTGAAAGGAATGTCGTGCAACCTTTCACAGTGGCGTGCAGCACACGAAACCAGGGTTGACAACGGGGCATCTCCAGAATGATGTTGGGAGCAAACGCAACAAGCTGAGTGTTGTTAAAAGAAGAAGCCTGTTCTTTGGGCAACCACAACACGACGCCTCGACAGCCTTTTGTGCTTCAACAATCGCAAATCCCGACCAAATTCTTCTTTGATAATCTCTCAAGCAAGTTGCAGAGATGAGTTCGTACGCACAACAGTATGGCCCTGGCCAGGTCTGGTACTATGAGGAGCCACCTCGGTCAGCTCCACCACCAGCTCCTGTTGTGCCTGTGAGATACTCCCATCACTCGGGAGATTTGTACAATCAGCCGCCCGTGTACAACAACTATGCTCCAGCCGATCCAGTACATCCCATCCAGAGCTCGACGACGTCGTTTGGCACTCCCACGACACCATTTGATACTCCCGCACCCTCCTTCGACAACTCCACCACCAGTGCTCGTCAGACAACTTCACCCGTGAGCGGTTCCGACCGCCGGCGATATCGGATCAAGCGGATACGTACTGTGAGTGTTGAGGGTATCCCTTGGAACGGCCAAGGGCTTATTTTTCTAACGCTTCGCAGGCTTGTGAAGAGTGTCGGAAACGCAAGCAGCGTTGCGATGGCAGCGAATATTGTGGTCCTTGTGTGGAACAAGGCACCCACTGCCGCTACCGGGACATACCGCCCGCAAAGTACGTCCACCGTTATCGCCATCAAAGCAACATTGTACTGATTGTCCCTCCCAGGAAGGACGCCATGATCCAGAAGATGCTACAACTGGTCGAGCAGCATAGCGAGTACCTCGAAAGCATCACCGAAGACATCGACGGCATCAATCGGTCGTTGAGAGACGTCGAGAAGAGACTGCCAAAACAGAAATGATGGCCAGGAGTTTCGGTGGCGTAATCGAGACACACAGCATGTGTTATGAATATTCTTATATGGTCCATTTTCCTTTGGGGGACCATTGTACTACGTTGTAGATGAGGAGATGAACCCGTCATGCCTTATGCAATCATTTGGACGGAGAAATGACAGCTACTCCGGCGTCAGCTGAAGAGATCTTCCTCCTCTCACCTTTCTTTCTCTGGCGCATTGTGGTCGTGGGAAACCGCTTCTTGGTCCCACATGCCATGCATTCCAGCACCAGCATATCTGCATGCGGCTTTTGACCACCGCGAGACAGATTCTCGGTGAATTTATAGCATGTCTCTCCCTCGAGCAGAACTCMATTGCAAGTCTTGCAAAAGCCGCGCTTGACCGAAGTGTCCAGGCGGATTTGAGCCTTTAAAGCGACCTGACGCAGCTGAGAGGAAAGATGGTGAGGAAGACCTGTAGTGGTGGAATGTGATGGTTTGACTCCCGCGACTGACGATGTGTCCAATCCATCCGATGGAGGTGCACGAGTGAGCGARGCATCCGCATGATCTTGCGAGTCCTTCGAAGCACGTGCTAGATGCAACGCTGCTTGGTGAAGAAATGCGACTCGCGCATGGAGGTGCCTGTTAGGCACGCCTTTTGCGCCTTTGATCTTTTCTTTGGCCATCCAGTGGAATGTTGTAAACCGCTGTTCATGTGTATGAATGTTTATATATATATGATGAAGTCATAGACAGAAGTGGTGGAAAAAGCCCAATGACAGCTGACATAAGCGTTCGCGAGGAAGGAGCGGACCTTTGCTTTGTCAAGACCACCTCTCCATTCTTCATTCCATCACCACCCGAGCAAATTTCGCCGCAACCAGWAGCAATCATCATCTCTCATCCTCCGACGATCGCCGCATCCTCATCGTCGAGTAAACTCGCCAGCCTCATCACCGCTCCACCCGACTCGAGCAGGCTACAGCTCGACCGCGCGCGACAACATCTTCCACCTCCCCCACTAACACACGCGTCACCGCCATCATGTCCGCCGGCGAAGAAGATCTCATCGATTACTCCGACGAGGAGCTTCAGCCAACTGACGGCGCAACCGGTGCTGCTGCCTCCAATGGCGATGCCAAGAAGGGCGATGCTGGAACTGGCGACAAGGCAAAGGGCAGCTACGTCGGAATCCATTCGACCAGTTTCCGCGACTTCCTCTTGAAACCCGAGCTTCTCAAGGCTATTACGGACTGCGGCTTCGAGCATCCATCTGAGGGTTAGTCATCTCCGTAAATCCTGATTAGAGCCCACCAGCGAGTCCAGCCCGAGCGAGCGAGGAGCGTCCGTCCACAATCCATCTAGTCCATCAGAAAAGGCTCGAGTATGGAGCGCGCACAAACTAGCCATTGAAAGCGGGGAGAATCAGAGATTTCATGCGCAAGGCGCGTTGAGCCAGTGTGCTGTGCACCTGCGAGTTGGGGCATGCATGTCGCGCGATGAGGAACAATGAAGGAGCTGTTGCATACAACGACACTAGGATGGTGTTCGGGACTTGCGCGGCGAGGCGCATGGCGAAGAACGTGGAAGGCTTGACCATCACGATCTGACCGCTCGCGATCAATGCGTCGTGCTTGGCTAAGAACGCGACACGGATGTGATAGACTGATGGATGGATGGACGGATGGACGCTCTTCTCGCGCTTTTTCTTCATGCGAAACCATTGGACGAACACTCTCTAACATATCACTCCAGTGCAGCAAAACTGCATCCCTCAGGCCATCCTTGGAACCGATGTTCTATGCCAGGCCAAATCTGGTCTCGGTAAGACAGCCGTCTTTGTGCTGTCGACTCTTCAGCAGATGGAGCCCGTAAACGGCGAGGTCAGCGTGCTCATTCTATGCCACACCCGCGAATTGGCTTTCCAAATCAAGAACGAGTACATTCGTTTCAGCAAGTACATGCCTGAAGTGAGAACCGAGGTCTTCTACGGAGGCACCGACATCAAGGAGAACGAGAAGATTCTCAAAAACAAAGAGACCCACCCACACATCATTGTCGCAACCCCTGGTCGTCTCAACGCTCTGGTTCGCGAGAAGAAGTTGCGTCTTGGAAGTGTTCAGCGCTTCGTTCTGGACGAATGTGACAAGATGCTTGACCAGATTGGTRAGTTGTTCTTCATATGCTGAGACTGAACGTGCTCTTGCTAACCATGAATAGACATGCGCCGCGATGTCCAGGAAATTTTCCGTGCTACCCCAACACAAAAGCAGGTCATGATGTTTTCCGCGACGCTCTCACAAGCAGTCCGACCCATCTGCAAGAAATTCATGCAGACTCMGCTGGAACTGTTCATCGACGACGAGAAGAAGCTCTCCCTCCATGGTCTTCAACAGTTCTACATCAGCAGCAAGGAAGAGGAGAAGAACAGGCGCCTGAACGACCTGCTCGACGAGTTGACTTACAACCAAGTCATCATTTTCGTCAAGAGCAGCAGCCGTGCGCAAGAGCTCGACCGTCTCTTGGTGGAGTGCAACTTCCCATCCGTTTGTGTCTATGGCMACCTCCCTCAGGAAGAGCGGTACGTATCCCTTGATCGCATTCGTGTTGAGTGTGCACTAACAAACTTCACAGTATCAAGCGCTACACAGCCTTCAAGAATTTCGACAAGCGTATCTGCGTCAGCACTGATGTTTTCGGTCGTGGTATTGATATCGAGCGTATCAACCTGGCTATCAACTACGACATGCCAGACTCTACCACCAACCCTGGCGCATCCGACAAGGAGTCGCTCAACCAAGCTGCTGACACCTACCTTCACCGTGTCGGCCGTGCTGGTCGTTTCGGTACCAAGGGTGTTTCCATCAGCTTCGTCAGCTCCGAGCGCGACATGGAAGTGCTCAAGACAATCGAGGCTCGTTTCGAGAAGAAGATTGATGAGTACCAGGAGGGTGGCCAGAACACCGTTCTGAAGGAGGGCGAGGAGTAAGGAAAACGTGGATATGCATTGCGCTCTGCGATAGACAGGGGAATGGGCGTTTCCTTGAGAATGGGATGGGGATGATACTTGGTTGTGGGATCGAAATGAAAGGCTTTCTTTAGGCTTATCGAATGTACTACCACAAAAAGCGACTCGGCTTTGACCTGCTTATTTTGTCTCGCTGTGCACTGTAATGAACGGCGAGAACGATGAATGGAGTGGGTGGGCATAGTCTTTGACGAAGGAGTTGATGGCTTGTCTTGAGCCATTCACATGCGAAGTAACCGTCAAGATTCATTCTATCCATGCAGTATGCACCGTCAACAACGAGGTTCAATACATAGAGGAGGAGGCTGCACAGTGTGCTGACGTTTCTGACTGAATTTGGCCGCTGCTTCTTGATTTCGTGCCAATTATCTTGACGCCATCACTTTCGCCGACGAGTCTTCGCCAAGGCGGAGCTTAGCGAGCCACTTCGAGAATCGAACTGCCCACCACTCTGTCAATTTCGCTTTGAGGAGGACAACTAACCACAGCACAACACCGCCGCTATGCGTACCTACGAAGACACCTTCAGCGGTCAGAAGATCTACCCCGGAAAGGTGTGTAATTTGCGCTCCGATTATTGCGCGTCTGGATGCGAACAGCCCGAATTCCGCTCCCAAGTGTCATGTGTGAGGATGATGGTGCAAGATGGTGGATTGGCTCGAGTGCATGGGTGGTCAGATATGGCGGACACAGGTCACTGCAATTTGTGCACTTGGTGTCGGTGGTGATGGGATATGCAAAGAGTGGATGGAGATTTGAGGAGAAAGTGATGATATGGGACGACACAACCACACATGACATTTGGCGCGTGGGCGTTCGCGCGGGACAGCACATTTCATGGCCTATGAACACGCAACTGACAGCGTGATGTACAGGGCAAGCTCTTCGTCCGCTCGGACAGCAAGATCTTCCGTTTCCAGAACGGCAAGACCGAGTCCCTTTTCCTCCAGCGCAAGAACCCTCGCCGCATCGCGTGGACCGTCCTCTGCCGGAGACAGCGGAGAAAGGGTATCTCTGAGGTATGCAGAAATGGGATGTGTCCTGTTGGAAGATACAATTGCTCACACTCCATCACAGGAGCAAGCCAAGACCCGCCGCCGCAAGCAGGTCAAGTCTCAGCGTGCTGTCGTTGGTGCTTCTCTCGATGTCATCAAGGAGCGCCGCTCAATGAGGCCCGAGGCCCGCTCTGCCGCCCGCGCAGAGGCCATCAAGGCTGGCAAGGAGAAGCGCAGCGCCGCACAGAGCGTCAAGAAGGCTGAGAAGGCCAAGACCGCGGCTCACACCACCGGCCGGTATGTTCATCTACATGAATGCAACTTGATAATCCAATACTAACCACATCGTAGTGTCGTTGGAAAGCAGGGCGCCAAGGGAGCCGCACCAAAGGTCAAGGCTACGACCCGCTAAACAAAACAAATGCAACGGCTTGATGTTTTCGGTGAGCATGAGGGATGCATAGGGATGGACCACGGTTGTCCTCGAGACATGGCAATGCTGCACATACGTCTGCGGATGGGCAGACGCAGCGGAGTTCTTAGGCTTGACATTTGCACCAACGGCTTTTCCTGCAACACCATAGTGATCCCAAAAATGAGGTTGTGAAGGTGTTTGATTGAAAATCCTTTTTAACGATGTGAAACATGTACTGTGTCAAATCTTCATCCTTCATCCCTAGGTATCATAATCGTTCCGGTGAGAGGCCAGTTTTTACATGCTGCGCTACATTCAGGCCTGCGATATCCCGCGGTCAAAATCCAGCTGCACGTGCTAGCCCTATAGGTCGGAAGTCTGGTTTTTGGTAGAGAGGTATCGGAAGGCCCCGCAGCAATTTTCGGGTCGTTGTGATCCCTTAAAATAATTTTATGAGAGGGGCTCTCTCCGTCTCTCCCTGAACACCCACCACCTGTCCTAGCGACAACTCTCCTCTCTGTGTGGAATTTGCATTTTACGGCCTCAGCAGAAACATATACTGCTCTAGGCTACCCTCGCGCTATCTGAAGAACCCAGCGACATCACCATCGGCCGTCAGTCCCTCTCTGGATTTGTGCGGCGTCGACGAAGATTTCCACGTCCGCTAGAGGATGCCTCACATCGAGTCTCCTACAATGTCGACTCCCACCATGGTCGCCAGCAAGAGTGCGCCGCCGTCACCAGACGACGTGGCTGCCCTTTCCGCCACAATCTACACCTCCAAAACCTCGCAGGAGTCACTGGACGCCTCATACGCAATGACGGACATCATGCTCAACAGTGTCGGTGTTCGCGGTCTTTCACAGTACAACTTGATTGCCGATGCGCTCAAATTTGCCTCGGACAAGAAAAACCCTGGCCGAAGGGAGGGTGCCATGTTCGCCCTCGGTGCTATCTTTGAGCGCTTTCCACCCAAGGCGCGCCTCAGCGAGGTTGTCTTCCTTCTCCAGGAGGAAACTCTATTCCCGTGCGTCTTGGACGCACTAGCCGACCGAGGAGCCGCTGTCAAGGAGGGTGCTCGTTACGCTATTGATGCTCTTTACGGTCACTTGTCCTCCGAGGCCAAAGTCTACGGCCTGCTTCCCCTCCTCATGACATATTTGCGCAAGAAGACGGGAAAATGGCAGGGTACCGTCGGTGCTTTCGAGCTTATCGGACGCATGGCCGACGATGCCAAGATTGGAATGGAAAGCAAGGAGATTGAGGAGAACAAGGACCTGCTACGTGAAGCACTGGGCAAGCATTTGGCCACGATGATCCCAATCGTCGAGGGCGGTATGCACGACCTCAAGTCCGAGGTCTCCAAGCAGTCGCACAAGACCATGAACAGTCTCACAGGCCTGCTCCAGAACGACGATGTGGCACCACGCATTCCGCTTCTGATAAAGAGCATGGAGGACCCAAGTGAAGATGCGCAGAGAAAAGCGATTCACGCGCTCAGTCAGACGACCTTCGTGACTGTTGTCACATCTCCAGTGCTTGCACTCCTCACACCACTTTTGGAGCGCGCTCTCAACACCCCCACCACTCCTCAGGAGGTTCTCAGACAGACTCTTGTTGTCGTAGAGAACTTGACCAAGCTTGTGCACGATCCAGTCGAAGCACGAGCTTTCTTGCCAAAGCTCAAGCCTGGTGTACAGTCTGTTCGCGATCGTGCATCCCTCCCCGAAGTGCGCGAGATCGGTCAAAGAGCTCTGGATGTTATTCTGAAGGCGATTGGTGAGGTTACGAACGGCGCCGATGACCGCTCCCACCAGCCAATTGAGCGAACCAGCGCCGACGAGGTCGCTGCCCTACTTGAGAAGGAGATCAAGAAGAACGGAGGCATGCTCAACTACCCTGGCGATTCAGAACTGTGGCCACACGCCAAGAAGTTCATTTCGGACAGCGTTGCTGAAGATGCCAACCAGCGTGCTTTGACCCGCATTGTCCGCAATGTTGAGCCCTACCTCCAGCCTCTGCTGGATGACGGCAAGGCAGCACTCGTTGCCCAGGCCTTGCTCGAGTTCTACACATCTGAGGATGCTCGCAAGTTTGGTGTGCCCGAGAAGGAAGACGACGGCGAGGTCGAGATTGTTAATGCCAACTTCTCCCTCGGATACGGAGGCATGCTGCTGCTTTCCCACACAAACCTGCGTCTGCTCAAGGGCCACAGATATGGTCTTTGTGGCCGCAACGGTGCTGGAAAGTCTACCCTGATGCGCTCCATCGCCACCGGCAAGCTTGACGGTTTCCCATCTCAGGATGAGGTCAAGACCTGCTTCGTTGAGCACAACCAGGGAGAAGACGCCGAGATTACTATTCTTGACTACTGCCTTAAGGATGAAGCAATCAAGAGCGAAGGTCGTGAGCGTATTTCTGCTGTCCTGGAGGAGGTCGGCTTCAGCTCTGGACCTGATGGTCGTCAAGAGCAAAAGGTCGGCAGTCTTTCTGGTGGATGGAAGATGAAGCTCGCTCTCGCCAGAGCCATGTTGATGCGTGCTGATGTCTTCCTGCTCGACGAACCCACCAACCATTTGGATGTTGCCAACGTCAAGTGGCTCCAAGAGTACCTGAAGACCCACACCGACATCAGCTCTCTGATTGTATCTCACGACTCCGCTTTCTTGGATGAGGTCTGCACAGACATTTACAACTACGAAAACAAGAAGCTGGTCCACTACAAGGGTAACCTCGCCGATCTGGTCAAGGTTCGCCCAGAAGCCAAGAGCTACTACACCCTCAGTGACTCTCAGGTTCAGTTCAGATTCCCTCCCCCTGGAATCCTCACTGGTGTCAAGTCCAACACTCGTTCCATCCTCCGCATGACCAACTGCACATTCACATATCCTGGTGCCACGAAGCCCAACTTGCATGAAGTCAGTGGTGCCCTTACTCTCAGCAGTCGTGTGGCAATCATCGGACCCAACGGTGCTGGTAAATCCACCCTCATCAAGGTCCTCACCGGCGAGACCATTCCTCAGACTGGTCGTGTCGAGAAGCACCCCAACTTGCGTATTGGCTACATCAAGCAGCACGCGCTTGAACACGTTGAGATGCATCTTGAGAAGACACCCAACCAGTACCTTCAGTGGCGTTATGCCAACGGTGATGACCGTGAAGTGCTCATGAAGCAGACCCGTGTCCTCACTCCAGAGGACAAGGCACAGATGGACAAGTTCATCCAGATTGGAGACGGCAAGGGCGCTCGTCAGATCGAGGCTCTGATCGGTCGTCAGAAGTACAAGAAGAGTTACCAGTACGAGGTCAAGTGGGTGAACGAGCTTCCAAAGAACAACACCATGGTTTCTCGTGAGACGCTTGTTGAGCTTGGCTACCAGAAGCTCATTCAAGAGTTTGACGACCACGAGGCCAGTAGAGAAGGTCTTGGTTTCCGTACACTGGAGCCGAAGGTCATCTCCAAGCACTTTGAGGATATCGGCCTGGATCCCGAGATTGCCAACMATAACGAGATTAGCGGCCTGTCTGGTGGACAAAAGGTCAAGGTTGTGCTTGCTGGTGCTATGTGGTGAGTTGGATTGACAGTCTAGATGAAGGGCAAGACTAACACAATCGCAGGAACAACCCGCATTTGCTCGTTCTTGATGAGCCTACCAACTTCTTGGACAGAGATTCTCTCGGAGGTCTCGCTGTCGCCATTCGCGACTACAAGGGAGGTGTTGTCATGATCTCCCACAACGAAGAGTTCGTCGGTGCTCTCTGCCCTGAGCAGTGGCACGTCAACGATGGTCGCCTGACACAAAAGGGTCACCTCGCTGTGTCTCTCGACCGTTTCGAGGACTCGCGCCCCGGTTCCTCTCTTGCATCTTCTGCAGCTCCTAGCACGGCTGCAAGCTCTGCCGCCCCATCTGCCAATGGTACTCCCATGGGTTCTGGTGCACAGAGTGAAGCCGAGGATGGTGGCGATCTCAAGTTCCGTGCTCGCAAGAAGAAGACGAAGCTCACACGTGCCGAGAAGAAGGAGCAGGAAGTTCGCCGACGTCTGAGACACATCGAGTGGCTCAACAGCCCCAAGGGTACACCTCACCCTCCGGACTCTGACGCCGAGGAGTAATGGTTGAATGGCGAAGGACGAGAAATCTAATCTTCTGCATTTCTACAGAGGGCATGCCTTTCTCATACGATGCTCACGCTTTGAGACTGGTGGCCGAGGCGTTGCGGAGTTCTATACAGTGATGATTACGGGGCTGATGAAGCAAAGCGGAGCAGTAAAAAGTGCATTTTCCGGCGTTGCCTTCGTTTGGGTTGAAAGATGCGATTGAGATTCCCTGGCTCATTGCCTGATTGATAGATGGATAGAATAGTACGCTCGTGATGATTGTCGTGCGAACGAAATGCAAACGTTACACTGTTGTATGCTCTTCAACGTGGTGATCTCGTCTTGCTTTTTCTGATTCCTTCAGCATTTGGTCTGTCGAAAGAGCCAGTGTTGATTTGGTTGCTAAACACATGCTCGAAAGCATCATTCGAAGAAGATCCGCCGACATGTCTTTGGAAAACAGTTCAATATTATTCAATCATCGTATCGATCTTGACCACACTCTATGCGGGAGCACTTTCCTCCCAGTCGAGGAGGAATTGCTTGGCAAAAAATCATCAGTCAGCCACTAAGCATCTTCCACATCGAATTTCGCTGCACCTGCAACTTTTCCCCGCCCGCTTCTCCCACGACTCACCATTAATCACCCAGGTAAGCAATCCTCTTGTGCTGGCAGGGCTGAGAGTCTTCGCTGCAGTCGCCGCTGCAATGAAATTGGAAAGCGCAAGAAAGAGCTTGTGGAAGCCGGGAAGTGATGGAATGCCAGGTCGAGGCAGTTTATATGGACAACCATGCCACCCAAAGCAGATGCATGTGCGCGACAGTCTATGCGATTGCTTTGGGGGCATCGGCGGCAAAAATCAAGGCAGACGCGCATTGGGAMAAAACATGAGCAGCGGCTGCAGAGTGCAGCGAAGACAATTGAGACTTGGCGGCAGGATATAGAGGTTCAGTGCAAACGCTGACTTTTTCCTCTCAGGACTCCACGCCACAGGAAGCCAGGATGCAGTCCACCACAGCCCCAGCCCAGGCCATGAGCGGAGTCAACATCTCCAAGCGCCGCAAGTTCGTCGCAGACGGTGTTTTCTACGCCGAGCTCAACGAGTTCTTCCAGCGCGAGTTGGCTGAGGAAGGTTACTCCGGTGTCGAGGTCCGCGTTACCCCCACCGTCACCGACATCATCATCCGTGCGACACACACCCAGGAGGTTCTTGGAGAGCAGGGACGCCGCATTCGCGAGGTCAGTTTGGAAGGATATGAAGTAGGATGGGGACGAATACTGACCCCATAACAGCTCACCAGCTTGATCACCCACCGTTTCAAGTTCCCAGCCGACAGCGTCTCCCTTTACGCCGCCAAGGTTCAGTCCCGTGGTCTTTCCGCTGTCGCCCAGTGCGAGTCTCTCCGCTACAAGCTCCTCAACGGTCTTGCCGTTCGTCGTGCATGCTATGGTGTCCTTCGGTGGGTTGCATGAAAGCCCTATACTTTAGACTCCTTGACTGATAACAATATAGCTTCATCATGGAGTCTGGTGCCAAGGGTTGCGAGGTTGTCGTCTCCGGAAAGCTGCGTGCTGCTCGTGCCAAGAGCATGAAGTTCACCGACGGATTCATGATCCACTCCGGTCAACCCGCCAAGGACTTCATCGACCACGCCACTCGTCACGTTCTCCTCAGACAAGGTGTGCTCGGAATCAAGGTCAAGATCATGCGCGCTTCGTCCACCCCTGGTGACCCAGCTGGCGAGAAGGCCGGCGGTAAGGGTCTCCCAGACTCCGTCACCATCATCGAGCCAAAGGAGGAGCAGCCCATCCTCGCACCAAGCTCGACAGACTACGGTGCCAAGGCCGCTCAGGCCGCTCAAAATGCCGCTGCACAGCAGGCGGCCGCACAGGAGGAGGGTGCGCCTGGTGAGGAGAGCGCAGCACCGGCTCAGGAATACTAGTCGATGTGTGATGTTCTACGAAGTCCCCTACCTCAAGTCACGGTCATGGAAATCGGAGTTGGCAGAGGAAAGCGTTGATTCATGGTGTTTTATGGTTAAGCCCAGACAGAGACTTCTTCTTTAAGTCAATGAGGCAGTACTACTTACAACGAATTCGAGCCGACTCCGCACAGCCTGAAGTTGGCGAGTTGTTCATGATGTTGTCTTGAATCGTTTCCATGTTTCAGTGTATGCCTGAGCGTACGATCTCCTGATCAACTGGACTCTTTGCCACTGTGGTGGTTACTCACACGTGTCTGCTGCCAGGACAACAGGAAGCACTTCCGTCCAAGCCGATGCTGTTATGTTGCTTCATGAAACAGTGCACGCTCTCACATTTTGTCGTGCGGCAATTGTGAGCCGAGATCCGGAGGCGGGTTCGGCGGCGATCGTTTCGTCGAATCGTCGGCAGGGTCCTCCAGCTCGCGACCTCTAACAAACATCGGAACGCGTCTCAACATCACCAACGATCACCTTGTATCTTGGCTATTCCAGATCCTTCAGAGGGCTACACTGACACTATACAAAAACCGTGGGATCAATCAGCAAGACTTCCATCCCTCACGAAGCTGCTCGCAAGGTTTTCGACGCGTTGGAAGCTCCAACGAGCATTATGCAAACAAACAAAGAACCCGGTGCTGGCGCTGGACCCATGTCGGCTCACCCAGGCAGCAGGAGCAATGCATCTTCTGGACGTCGCGTTCTGGGAGATATGTCTCCCAATGTTCGAGCCTCAGCAATACCTCCCGCCAGTCATTTGACCAAGCCAATGGCGGGGAGTCCCCTCAAACGGAGCTTTACGGCTGCTATGGAAGGCAACGGCTTCAAGTACTTCAAGAAGCGGAGGCTGTCCAGTGAAACGCCGCTCCATCAACAGTACCACTCTCATGAGAATCAGGACAGTAACCGAAGCGCCGCGAGCGTTGGACATGCCCATGTATGAATGGACTACCAGACCTAGTCCTGATCATCACTAACGTCGACACAGCCCGTTCCAGCTCAGACGCAGGTACCTGTACCAAAAATTGAAACATCTTATCCAACAGAGCCCAACACACCAACATCTGAAGACGGCAATGCCAATGTTGTTGAAGGATCTTCCGGGGAACGAGCATCCTTCTCCTCCCTCATCAACTACGACCCATCATCCCAGACACTTCCTCCGAGCGGATCTCAACAGGACCACGCAAGATCTGGATTTGTGTTCAATGGTCCTTCTCGTGCTGAGCTACTTCGACTTCGCCTCAAGGTAGCCATGTTCAAAGTACGGACGAATCAAGTCGCCATCCCGTTTGAAGAGCTAGAGCCGGAAGCCAAATTAAGCACTTCCGTAGCGGTGGAAGGTGCTGTCGCTCTACTTCGCGACCAAGCTCGAGCAAGGATGGCCCAAGCACCTCCGCCGCCTCCGAATGTCATGCTCKCAGCTCCAGTGCTGAAGCCTACGAGTTATAGCAGTCGAATGTTGTATGGTCCGGCGGTTTCGAGCTCTCCTCCAGCCGCGTCGCTTGCGGGTCTGTCTCGGGGGTCCGGAGGAATGGAGACGCCTGGGAGGAGATACGTACAGGACGATGCCGAATTGACAAGTAGTACTGTCAAGGGAAGGGTTGCAGAAGGGCTGTTGGGATTAAGGCATGGTTTTTGVGGTGTTGATAATACGACGGACGCTTCCCAGAAAGGAGATGCGATGACATGGTGGCTTCCATGGCTGTACGATGAGAGTACACCTGCATCGTGAAGAGGCCTTTGGGCAATGCATTGTCTGCGGGGCATTCTTGCGAGGGATCGAACGTGTTTGACGCAAGACGCTGCAAGACGTGAGCATCATGATTACGATGCAACGCTGATCGACTATCGATTAGGAGACATACACATTGCTCACACACTCCCATCGATACATCACATTGCAGCTTGATCGTCCTCTCTCAAGCTTCCAGATAGTATTGACTCCTTCTGATAACAGGAATCACAACTCCAGATTGCTCATCCCAATTATCACCCTGTAGCTCCCGCCTCCTCGTATCGAGAGCCTCGAAGTCTGCAGAACTCAGCCTATCCTCTCGCAGGACGCGTAGGTTCAGGGATCCGAAGCCTGCGGCTCGTCGAGCTTTGGCAAGCGTTCCGAAGATGCCCTTCAATTGAATCTCGGGGATTGTGGGTGTATTGGCGGACGTGGCTGGTTTGTAGATCAGCCAGTCGACGGCGTAGAGGTCGACGCCGATGGAGTGAAATCGTCGGAGTCCATCGGTCTCGTAGTGAGGAGGAGGAGGAATTGGGTCTGCTGTCTCGTTCACTAGATTCCCGTCTTCATGAGGAATATCGCGGGTAATTCGTGGCTGATAAGAAGACATGTTGCCGCGAGATTTTGAGGAAAGCTGTTGGCAAATGGCTGGAAGGTAGTTGATTGATGGGGAATATCAATCTCGATTCGATCGAGAAGCGCTGGGACTACGTCTGGATCTTAAGATCGATTGGCAAAAGAATCATCATCTGCTTGATCAAGATCTGCGATCGCGATGCAGGGACGACTAGAAGAACTAGCCATCCTGATGGAATGGACGTTCATCTTGACATTGCTTCTCAACAACGTCAAAACGATGCCTGCTTCTGAAACTTGTGGCTCGAGATTTTGCTCAACCGACCGACACCACCCTCTTTGCCGCTACGCCCGTTGGAAAGCTCCCAGACCAGAGAGAAAACCACCACCAATCCAGGAGGACCAGCAGACTGTGACTGCACCCGCAACTCCCACGCCGAAGCCATCAAGCTCATCTGCTCCAGAAGATGATGGAATTCCAGCACAGCCAATTGCTTCTTCATCACGAAGTCGCAATCTCAACCAGCACCAGAATCGCACACGCGGCACACCTCCCATGATGTTGGCTTTCTTGGCTAAAGGGGCTCAGCAAGAAAGGGCCCGACAAGCATCCGCCGCCACACAAACGCTTCCATATCGAGGATCAAGATCCTCATTGGAAGAAACAGCTGGTCCATCAGCACCACCTAGCATTCCGAACTTGCCTACCACATCGACAAACTCCAGCGCGCCACTGCTCTTCACACACGGCGGCCCCGGCGAAACGCATCGAAAGCTACACAGCGATCCATACCAATACAACATTCCAGATCTAGCCTCCGGTCCACCTTACTTCCACGTCACATTGACATATTATGCCGTGCAAGGAGGTCTGTTACCCGAACAGCATATAGGACAATATACCTCGAAAGTCGGATGTTGGAATTCGCTGGCTGCGGCTCGAGAAGGTGCTCGAAGGCATTCGCTAGGTTCGAGATTTTGTAATCATCCAGTCCATGTTGTGGTGAAACCTATCATTGGTGGCGTTGAGGCGAAGGTGAGGAATAACAGGGGATTTAATGGTCGTCCTGATCGATTGAGTGAGCCGTGGGGAGGAGGTGCTTTTATTGAGATTGTGGAATCTTTGAATCGTTTTCCGGGATATTAGTCTGCTGGGAGACGGAAAGAATGATGGTCGAGTTGTGGTTGTATGTACCTTTGTCATGGGAAGCGGATTGTGGAGTTGTTGGATGTCGTTCCGTCCCTTTGGCCAGTGCGATGTTGCTGCTACTGCCATCTGTAGTCGGTAAACGATGAAGTCTTTCTCGATTCGCTTCTATCGATCTTCAATTCGTGGGGCTATTCATGAGAGCGGCTTTTATCGATGATCTGAATGATTGGCGCTGTTGTTTAGAAGTATGTATTGAGCTTCTGATTCTTGAACATGGTGAATGGCATCTCACTTGTTCCGAGCTATTTACTGTACCTTAGGGTAAGAACAATGCTGAGAAGCAGTAGATCTCGCCGGTGGGAGTATTAATAGATGTGGAGCTTTCGCTCTCGGTAGGTAAGATTGAGTCGACTGCCAAGATCTTCACGTGCTGGTTTGCTCGAAGTAATGCTGTGCTGTTTCCAGCTTTCCACATCCCACATCTACGAAGCACTTCCAACTCGTCCGATCCGATCATCGGACTTTCGACATGTCACACCAACTCTCCATCATGTCGATACAAAGCCTCATCGAGCGCGCTAATGCCTGGTACGGCGACCACGCCACCTTTCGCAGGCTCCTTGACGACATGCGCATGACATGGGAGACGAGTCCCAAGATCGTACGCGCCGCAAGCCTCGATCTGCTGCTTCGTCCCAAGGAACAAGTGCCACTCATTGCACGCGTCCAACTTTGGCTTTGGGTCGCCGCCACCGACAGCACTTCGGACGGCGGTCATCGCCACCTGCGGGCTGCAGAAGAGTCAATGCAGTATGTTCGCTCCTGGATGATGCAATGCTCAAAGCTAATGCTTACGTTTGGCAGGGAGCTCGAGGAGTGGAATAACTCTCCGGAGGTGTGGAAGGCAACTGGCGGGGACCTGAAGGTTAGCGAGTTGCGGGCGCGCGTCGACTTGCAGATTGCGACCCACGGGGAACGAGGCCAAAAGAGGAAGAGTCTGCCGACATCGAACAAGCCGATACGAAAGAGGGAGAGTCGGAGATCACTATTGCCATGGCCACACCAGAAGAGGAGCCTTTTCTGTATGGCATGCCAGGCGATTCGGAAATCGATCATGATTTGCTTCGCATGCTTTCAAGATATGCTTGAGCCATTGCCCGCTCGGCCGATATCAGAGTGTGAATATGCGACAAGTCAGCCATGGAAGAAGCCTTTGTTCAAGCCGATCGATCTATCGTCGCTCTTGCAGCTGCATGTGCTGAGTCCGTAACGCGAAAAGGAAGGAAATCAGACTTAGGCTGGCAGTTCATTCGCTGTCCTGCTCATCATAAGATATCCGCCAATTCTAGGCTTCAAGTTCAGTTTGAGTCTCGTCCGGACTTCTTCTTTGATATCAACTTCCATCCCTGTCTGTAGCTGCAAGGCCTTCTTACTGCGGACTTGCGAAACAAGCACCGCATAGCTTCTGCAGTACCTGACGATGCAGGCCTGTCTTGGCGTGGAAGTGCGGTCGTGATCATCTGTGACCAGTGCCACAGCAAGCGGCTTTCTTCAATTAATCGAGAGTCGCAAGCCATCTTGCCTAATGGTCTTTTCAGGAGGTACCTTATGGTGTGTATGTCGACCGTCGGCTACGATAGGGTCCACTCTGGTCCATTTGCGGTGGCATCTGCCAGATTATCTTTGTTCTTGGAAATCCCGTGTCTTTCAGTTGCTAGCATCTTCGATTTGTTCGCTCCTACCTACAATCGGACAATGTGGTTGGGTTGTCGTTGACTGGACTTGCACATGCCTATTGTCGATCTTCCCCGTTCTCGGACGCGAACCTAACCGTCGATCATCCATCATCCACCTCTGGAAATAAACACCACCACCACAACAACACAACACGGTCCTCTGTTCGACATGGCGTCGTTCGACTACAGCGAGTGGCTCAACGGAGCAGCCGCAGTATACGAGCAGCAGCGACACCTGCTCCCGATGTACGGCCACCTTCTGATCTCCGCTCTCTTCCCCATCTACACCGGCGCGCATGCCTCGCTGTCACGCCCAGCATCCGCCGCGAAACCAGTAAAAGACGATGCAAATAGCAATGAGGAAGACGATGGAGAAGAGACTGTCCAGCAGATGGAAGGCTTGACAAACACAGATGCAGTCATCTTTCCTGTCATGGCCGGGCTGGTCTTGACTGCTTTGTACTTTTTGATCCAGCACTTCGGCGCCAGTCTTATCAACACGATTCTCGGAGTGTACTTCTCCTTGATTGGCACATATAGTGTAGGCAAGTTGTTGAGCGATACGTGGGGTACAGTGGCGGGCTTCTTCTTCTCGAACTACTATGGCAGTGGAGGCGTGATCTGGAAGGTGGTGGATGCTGAGCGGAAAGTTGTCGCTCTTGACCGCGGTTCCCAACATACTGCAGCCCGAAAGTCACCGCTTGGTGGCCCGTTCAGCACCATATGGCTACCGCCTCCGCTGCTCGATCTTGCGTGGAAGCTGCGAAGCTTCACCAGACAGAAGTTCCTCGCCAAAGTCTATCTTCAGAATACTCAGAACTTCCGCATTGTCTTCACTCGCCACAACATACTTGCATCTATCCTAGCCGTGGTAGCAATCGGCTATTCGCTCTTCGTCGACAAGCTGTGGTGGCTCACCAACTTACAGGGCTTTGCTGTCTGCTATGGTGCCTTTCAGCTCATGTCTCCCACCACCTTCTTTACTGGTACTTTGATCCTTGGAGGACTATTCTTCTACGACATTTGGGCCGTGTTTTACACCCCTCTGATGGTCTCTGTGGCTCAGAATCTTGATGTCCCAATCAAACTCATCTTCCCCAGACCGGATGATCCCAACTCTCCACAGAAGGAGGGAGCGAAGCCCAACTACAGCATGCTTGGTCTCGGAGACATTGTGCTGCCAGGATTGATAATCGCTCTCGCATTGAGGTTCGACCTGCACCTGTTCTACCTACGCAAGCAAAAGGCAGTCACGAATCCGAAATCTGGATCCGATGGTAAAGTCGAAACCAAGACTATCGAGAAGGCACCTTACGTCTCGGTGTCTGGTAATTGGGCCGAGTGGGCCTACACAAGGACTTCTCGCAGCAAGCAATCTCCTGCTCTACCAGCTCACTTGTCCGGCTCTTTCCCCAAGACCTACTTTTACGCTTCGCTGGTTGGCTACATCGTCGGAATGATGACGACACTTGTCTTCATGAGCATGTTTCAGCATGCGCAGCCTGCGCTCCTGTACCTTGTTCCCGGTGTGTTGACCAGCGTTTGGGGCACAGCATTGGTGCGAGGCGATTTGGAGGACATGTGGGCCTACACTGAAGCTATTGACGGCGAGCCCATTGAAGACGACGATGGCAAGGAAGTGGAGACTGAGCAACCGGAGGCGGAGCAAGCCAGATCGTACTTCCAGCAGTTCTGGCAATCCATCTTCGGAGACAGCGCCAAACAAAAGAAGCGTGATGAAGGCAAAGACAAGAAGCTCACGAATGTTGAAGACAAACCCGTCCGACCGGCCGATGTTGGAGAGAACGTCATGTTCTCATTCACCATCGCACATCACTCTCCGAAACCCGTCAAGGAGTCTAAGGAAGCTGCCAACGGTAGTGAGACCGAAAACCGACGGTCCCAACCCTCATCCGAGTCCATGGAGGAAGATGGTGTTGTCGTCGGACCTGGTGATCTCGAAGGTGACAAGAAACCCTCTTAGATTGGGCAGAATTACGTGAGGCAAGGCTCCAAACTTGTACGAGTTCGACAGCTGCGCTCCTCTGCAGACACCCGATTTTCATTTCGCGAATAATGTCACTCTCATTCGTTTCATGCATAGCGAGGCTGGCGTTCAGTAAGGGGAACATGGAAGGACGGAACACCATGGGTACGGGGAAATGGAATGCATGAAGTGAGATACAGAACACAGGACAAGCAATCGTTTATGGCGAGTTGATGGCTGCACAGCATGCATGTTAAGCACGATGGCTTCAATTAGGCAATTCTGGCATATCATACCCATCATGATCAGATTTTGCTTCAATGCCGTCTTGCGCCTTCCTCTGCGATTCAACTTCCTGTTTCCTCCTCAGTCCCTCCGCTCGCTTCCTCTCCCTTCGCACGTCAGCAGGCTCCCATTCCCCATTTGCACCCTCTTTGACTTTGACATCAAGACCAAGTAAAGCTCGTCGAAATCGCTCAGTCCGGTCTGCATTCACTACGAAGCGCTCATTGGCGATTTGCACAAGAGCACGAAGGTAGGTCTCGGATACCATAGGTCTGATCTCGCCGTTTGTCGTGGCGTAGGCGATGATGCTTGAGAATGCGAGACCCATTGTACGGACTGCTACAATAGGGTTTGGATCATTTCCGGCGATGCTGTGAATTCCGGATTCTCGGAAACCTGCGGACATGGCTGCTGTGTGGGCATGTTGGCCGTTTTGGAGGGACGAGGTTAGGATGTGGAGAATCTGGGGGAGAGGATATCAGTACTGCAACCCGGATGAGTCGATTGAAGGATGAGTTACCTCTGTTGATTGCAAGGATGTGGCAAATGTCGTTTTTGGGAGGGCGGAAGGAGGTGTATATGGAATGTAAAGGAGATATGATGGGACTGGCATGACTTACCATTGGCTCAAATCTGAAATGCACAAACCGTGGTCGAGCGTCTCTAGGAGGAACAGACACGTCCTCGTCCGCTTTCGTACCAAATAGAGCCAGGAGCTCTCCGTCCTTTTGAAGGCTGCTCACGTCGACGGGATCATGCGAAACGTACAGCCATTGTCCACCGCCTTTACCTCCTGAAGGTGCAGCGGATGAAGGCAGATCATCATCATCGGCAGCAGCAGCATTTTCTGACTTTTTGTTTGCACCGTCCAAGAAGACTGCTACTCGTCCAGCACAACTGCTTGTCGTCACGTATCCTTCAAGCAGATTGATCTCGTTGACAAATTCTCGTATGCCTGCATCCACCGATCCTTTGGGCGAGAGATCCGTGTATTCCTGATCCGGGACATCCAGCTGGGACAGAATCTTTCTTTTCCTCTCGGTGAATAATGCGTTGTACGGCATTGTTACAGCGAGTCATACATGCGGAATGTGTATTTGAGAAATAAGATATAAAAAAAAGTCTGAGATCTTGGTGCGAAGTAAATCATGTGTTCTCATTTGAAACCTGATCGATCTTTGAACATTCACTAGTTCGGCGAGAGCTGTAGCCTGTCGGGCGGATTCCTGCATCGACGATCTAGATTCAATGTGTTGATCCAAATCGGTTGGCTGTCAGCGGTCCCGATGAATCTTGTCAGCAGCACGTGGCTCACCGCAATGCTGGTGATTTGTGATTTTGAYCGCGAGTGTTGAAATGTGATGTCGGGTGCCCGCGATCAATAGTAGTAGGTACGCATTTCGATACCGGAAGTGGGGACTCTCATTACCGTAGTTTGACGAACCTAAAAACGACCTGTGCACGGCCACCGTAGCCCGATGCGTGCTGCATCGCGACACATCACATTACTTCCCTCGAACACCCTGCCGATGCTTCGCCGACTTGGACTCACCATTACAATCGCGATACTCGCTATATTTGTGCTTGTCATTGCTCTGTGGCTTCAAGAACCAGACAGCGCTCCCATGCGCCTTTTGAACTTGAAGAAAGCACAGCTCCACTTGCATACCCAAGCAAGAAGAGCATTCACACCATTCGCACCACAAATCCCAATCCTTGGTAGATCAGCTTCCAACATGGCCTCTAGCGATATCAACAAGGACGCTCCATCATCTGGTGTAGCGGAAGAGCGCATCGCAGCTGAGAGTCAAGATGGCACGCCATTGGGTCTCCCGGCACCACCGAGCGAAGGCGAAGCGATTCAACTCGACATGTCTAGCGGAGGAGACACTGTGAAGCTCGACTCTCTTGGACCGATGGTTGTCAACACAGACGGGACAATATCGAGGATCGGCAACTGGGATCAGATGACCGAGATGGAAAAGAAGAATACATTGCGGATCGTAGGGAAAAGGAACAAGCAACGAATGGACAAACTCAAGGCGGCTGAAGATGGCGTGGTGGATGACAAGTGACAATACTGTCTGCATTAAAGAGAAAATGTGAAATCAAGAGTGTTTCAATTCGAGATCTGTTCGACACATCAGACGATACATTCGGTCTATGGAAATCTGGTCCTTCGGCGCAAAAGACCGGCCTACGAACTCATCATCAAGTACTCCAAGAGGTAGTATAAAGGTATACTGCGACTGGAAAATCGGTCTCCTCCTCGCTGGTACTAACGACTTGACATCACTTTTCCGAAACCCAGCCGACTTCCAAAGCAATCCGCTCGCCCCACCTTGCGAAACTTGAAGTGCAGGATGTACAGGCAGAGCTCATGCGTTGGGAACAGCAACGTGCTTACAGAGCATGCTTACAAACATGAGGCAAATCAGCCGTTCGTACGCGTACAGACTAATGTCGTGGCCCGTATTTGTTAGCTGCCTGWTTTGTTGAACAACGAGGTACTTCGCGATGCATGCAATTGAACTTCCAGGAACTTCTCCAAGTCCATCAATGCAAAAACGTGCGCAGAGAGCAAGCTACGATACTACGGTTGTCAATACAGCATCTCGGTATACTGGAATGGCAAGTCATAGCTGCGACAAGCATAATGCATGACTCGGTTCGCAACAAACATCTCTATAATATGATGTGAGAAAGACCAGCAGCTCCCAGAACAACGAATGCCGCGTTTGTGGTGAGGTCAAGCAGACAACCGATTTCGAATCCAATGGCTACTCGGACTTCGCCAATGTTTACACCGCCTACCCTGGTTACACAGCAATCAGTACGGCGTTCCAGATGCGGTGCTCGGAATCTGGTATCCGGTATTCCACACGTCGCGAATAGTCTGTGTGCGGTGAGCTCAAAACATGGCTGACAAACTTTCCTCACGCTTGCTTGGCATATGGCGTCCGGTGTTAAGAGCGGCCTTATCTTATCCTAGCAACGGCCATGTCGTGACCTCCGCGGAGCCTGCTGATAATGCGACTTGGGAACATGCGGACAGTGTCCATCGCTGTTTGGCCATAATTCAAGGCATAATGATGTCTGTCGTATCGGCGGAAGAAAAGAGAAAGTCTTCTCGGCAACGACACGAGTGGAAACTGCGCTGCGCCATGGCGATATCCACAATCCCAAAATTGCGAGTGCCGTATTGTTAAGCGCGGTCGATCATCGTGCAAGGGTGGGTAAGAGTCAGGAGTCAGGTCCGCGAAGGTAGAATACGCTTCCTCTCGAGCAGGCAGAGCGTTGGTGGGAACAATGTGCACTGATTTTGTGTGTACAAGTCCGCCAGCAATAAAGTGCAACTGCACGCTCATATCAGAGAGGTACCTTATACTACACGGTGTGCATGTGGTTGAGATTTTTGCTAGCTGATCAATGACGTCAGCGTCAATCGATCTTGAGCGACAGGTACACACGRGAAGCTGAGTAATTAAAAAAACGCTGTTTGACTCTGCTTGATGCCAAGACGGAGATAACAAAGCGTCAATCTCCAGATGAATAACCTTTTGGGTAAACGGCACGCAAAAAGGTCGGTTTGAGTTCTCGTTATTAAGTGCCTCTTCCGTCATCACCTCTCTCTTTCTCCTCTGAACGCGTTGTTGTTCTGTTGTTACCTTCAATTCACACCCGATATCGTTGGAAGRAAACAACCATGTGGGGCTCCAGCGTTGATGAGCGAAAGCTCACACGCGAAAACACGAACCGACCTTACAATCAATGGCATCGCGGAGACCCTCAGGATGGCGCGGGAGAGCTCCACGAGCAACGGGAACCAGCCGAAGAGGCTGAGGGCACTTGGGGTGAGAGCGACGTTGGTGGATTCACCACAGAGCGGGCGATGCAAGACTATGAGGTATTTACTTCTATCATATTTCTGGGTTGGCAAGGTCTCATTATTTTCGTAGGATCTTAGAAAGAACCTCACAGAATTGTCCAAGGTTCGTTCTAGGGACAACAATTCTCTTAAGAGAACAACCACAGGAGCAAGCGCGAGAAGTGGAAAGACTACGAGGACTCGACGCAAGTCAAACGCGACGCGCCAGGACACGCACCGAACCGATGAGCAGGAGGAAGATATTGAAGCTGGCCCACAGGATGATAACGACGAGGACGAATTCGAACTTGATCAATTTATGCGCCAGGGTCACTTCGAGAAGCGCACCAACGGAAGCTCAGACAAGAAAGTCGGAGTAATCTACAAAGACCTCACTGTCAAGGGAGTGGGCTCAACTACGACATTCGTCAGGACTTTGCCCGATGCCATCCTTGGAACCTTTGGACCCGACTTGTTCAAGATCATTTGCCGCTTCGTGCCTGCTCTTGCTCGGCGGACAGGCGAGACACGCACTTTGATCAACGGCTTCACGGGTTGTGTTCGCGACGGCGAGATGATGCTTGTCCTTGGCAGGCCTGGAAGTGGATGCAGCACCTTTCTCAAGGCAATCACCAACAACCGCGATACCTTCGCCGAAGTAACAGGCGATGTCTCTTATGGAGGGATCTCTGCAGAAAAGCAGAAGAAAATGTACCGCGGTGAAGTTGTCTACAATCAGGAAGATGACATCCACTTTGCCTCGCTCAACGTATGGCAAACATTCGTCTTTGCGTTGATGAACAAAACGAAGAAAAAGGAGCAGGGAAATGTCCCTGTCATTGCCGAAGCACTCATGAAGATGTTCGGTATTTCACATACCAAATACACCTTAGTGAGTGATAATGGTTGAAGTTGCAACGATTGTAAGCTGATAAATTCTAGGTCGGTGATGAGTACACCCGTGGTGTGTCTGGTGGAGAGCGCAAGCGTGTCTCTATCGCAGAGACGCTCGCCTCGAAAAGTACCGTGGTCGCTTGGGACAACTCTACTCGCGGCCTGGACGCTTCCACTGCGTTGGACTACGCTCGCTCTTTGCGGGTCATGACTGATGTCAGCAACCGCACGACGATGGTGACGCTTTATCAGGCTGGTGAGGGCATTTATGAGGTCATGGACAAGGTCCTTGTTGTCGATCAGGGACGCGAGATCTTCCAAGGCCCGGCCAAGGAGGCGAGACAGTACTTCATTGATCTTGGGTTCGAGTGTCCAGAACGCCAGACGACTGCCGACTTCGTAACCGCCGTCACTGACCCAGTCGAGCGCAAGTTCCGTAGAGGCTACGAGGACAAGGCACCCAAGACGGCCGAGGAACTGGAACGTGCCTTCAGGGCGTCGCCAAACTACCAGAAAGTGCTCGATGATGTCAAAGACTACGAGCAGTACCTCAAGGAGTCTAACTACGAGGATGCTGCACAATTCGAGGGTGCCGTTCAAGACAGCAAATCCAAGCGTGTATCGGACAAGTCGAGCTACACCGTGTCTTTCCCTCGCCAGGTCATGGCTTGTGTGAAGAGAGAAGGATGGCTCCTCTTGGGAGATACGACTACCCTCTGGACCAAGCTATTTATCATCATCTCGAACGGACTCATCGTTGGGTCGCTCTTCTACGGCCAACCCGAGGACACTGCAGGTGCTTTCTCCCGCGGAGGTTCTTTGTTCTTCTCTATTCTCTTCCTCGGATGGCTCCAACTTACCGAGCTCATGAAGGCCGTCAGCGGTCGTGCAGTTGTCAAGCGCCATGAGGACTATGCATTCTACCGGCCTTCTGCTGTTACCATTGCCAGGGTTGTCCTCGATCTGCCTGTGATTCTGGTTCAAGTCATCATCTTCGGCATCATCATGTTCTTCATGACGAATTTGACAATCTCCGCCAGTCAGTTTTTCATCTACATGCTATTTGTGTACATCACAACTATCCTACTCACCGCACTCTACCGCATGTTCGCGTCGCTTTCGCCTGAAATCGACACGGCTGTTCGCTTCAGTGGAATAGCCCTCAATCTGCTGGTCATTTACACTGGATACGTCATTGCGAAGCCTCAACTATTACAACAGAAGATCTGGTTTGGCTGGATCTACTGGATCAATCCTCTTGGCTACTCCTTCGAGGCTGTATTGTCAAACGAGTTCTCAGGACGCACTATGGCTTGCGCTGACCAGCAGCTCGTTCCTCAGACGGTACCTGGAGGCCCCACCGTCGATCAGGCCTTCCAAGGCTGCGCAATTGCCGGTGCAGGCGTGAACGGCCGGACGGTCAGTGGTGCTGATTACATCGGAACACAATACAACTACTATCGGTCGAATCTGTGGCGCAACTTTGGTGTAGTCTTGGCCTTCACAGCCTTGTACATTCTTGTTACTGTCATTGCAACTCAACTGTTCTCATTCGACAACTCTGGTGGCGGAGCACTGGTCTTTAAGAAGTCCAAAAGGGCCAAGCAACTAGTGAAAGAAACTCCCTCCTCTGATGAAGAGAAGGGTGGTATCTCCGAGGACAGCAGCAGCTCCACCAAGAAGGAAACTGGCTTGGGAGACGCACCCACGGAAGAAGCCAAGGAAGATGAGGCGCTGGAGCAGATCACCAAGAGTGAAAGCATCTTCACCTGGAAGGACGTCGAGTACACTGTTCCCTACATGGGCGGTGAGCGCAAGCTTTTGAACAAGGTCAATGGATATGCCAAGCCAGGTGTCATGGTTGCGCTGGTTGGTGCTTCTGGAGCCGGCAAGACAACATTGTTAAACACACTCGCACAGCGTCAAACCATGGGTGTGGTCTCTGGAGAAATGTTTGTCGACGGACGCTCCTTGGGTCCCGAATTTCAGCGTAATACCGGATTCTGCTTGCAGGGCGATCTCCACGACGGTACTGCCACCATCAGAGAGGCTCTCGAATTCTCGGCCATTCTTCGACAGGACGCTAGTGTTCCTCGGTCAGAGAAGATTGACTATGTCAACACAATCATCGACCTTTTGGAGCTCGAAGACTTGCAGGATGCCATCATCTCATCGTTGGGTGTTGAGCAGCGCAAGCGACTAACAATCGGAGTAGAACTCGCTGCGAAGCCATCWCTCCTTCTGTTCCTGGACGAGCCGACTTCTGGTCTGGACTCGCAAAGCGCCTACTCCATCGTTCGGTTCCTCAAAAAGCTGGCCAGGGCTGGCCAGGCCATCGTTTGCACTATTCACCAGCCTTCGTCCGTCCTCATCCAACAATTCGACATGATTCTAGCCCTCAACCCCGGCGGCAACACTTTCTACTTCGGACCTGTTGGCGAGAATGGAAAGGATGTTACCAAATACTTCTCGGATCGCGGTGTTGAGTGTCCACCACACAAGAACGTCGCCGAATTCATTCTCGAGACGGCCGCCAAGCCACACAAGCGCAAGGATGGCAAGAAGATTGACTGGAACGACGAATGGGTCAACTCGCAACAAGCAAAGGACGTTATCGAGGAGATTGAGGGCCTAAAGCTGACCAGAAGCCAGACTCAGCCCGAGCACAAACGCAAAGAACAGGAGAAGGAGTTCGCCGCATCAACATGGCTGCAATGCACTGAGCTTCTCCGCCGCACCTTCAAACAATACTGGCGTGATCCATCCTACCTCTACGGAAAGCTTTTCGTTTCGGTCGTCGTCGGAATCTTCAATGGATTCACCTTCTGGCAGCTCGGCAACACCCAGGCTGACATGCAGAACCGCATGTTTACGTCATTCCTCATTCTCACGATTCCACCAACCGTTGTTAATGCTGTCGTGCCCAAGTTTTTCACCAACATGGCGCTTTGGCAG
The DNA here is from genome assembly GCF_900074925.1 of Ramularia collo-cygni. Classification (NCBI taxonomy): domain Eukaryota; kingdom Fungi; phylum Ascomycota; class Dothideomycetes; order Mycosphaerellales; family Mycosphaerellaceae; genus Ramularia; species Ramularia collo-cygni. The sequence continues at coordinate 1,101,773 of NW_019716264.1, forward strand.
GCGAGAGAGTACCCATCTCGAATCTACGGCTGGGTTGCTTTCTGCACTGCAAATGTCGTGGCCGAGATCCCCGCTGCTATCGTAGGAGCTGTGGTCTACTGGGTTCTCTGGTATTGGCCCACTGGTCTTCCTACCGACAGCTCCACATCTGGATACGTCTTCCTCATGACATTGCTCTTCTTCCTATTCATGGCCAGCTGGGGTCAGTGGATATGCGCTTTGTAAGTCCGAGAGGCACAAGGGGTAGTTCGAAGACGTCTTTTGAGCTACCTAGGCCATTTCCACATTTGGATTTTTTGGAACATTCGCTGACTTCTACACTTCGCTTTTAGTGCACCATCCTTCACTGTCATCTCCAACGTCCTTCCCTTCTTCTTCGTCATGTTCACTCTCTTCAATGGAGTAGTGAGACCTTACATGCAGCTGCCCGTCTTCTGGAGATACTGGGTGAGCATTTTTGCTTAGCCGCCGCTTCTATCAAGTCCTTCCACTAACTTTTTCACAGATGTACTACGTCAACCCTGCCACATGGTGGATTGGTGGTGTCCTCGCCGCAACTCTCGATGGCATTCCAGTCGAATGCTCTGAACAGGAGACCGCAATGTTCGACACACCCAATGGCGAAACATGTCAAGCCTATGCTGGTGCATACGCGAACGTCGCAGGTGGCTACGTTATGAACCCAGATGCCACTTCCGGATGCATGTACTGTACCTACAGTACCGGCAACCAGTATCTCGCTTCACTTAACATCAACGCCTCGGACAAGTGGAGGGACTTTGGTATCTTCTTGGTGTTTGTTTGCACCAACTGGATGCTGGTCTACTTCTTCATCTGGTCAATCAGAGTGAAGGGTTGGTCATTTGGATTCGGCCCTCTCTTCAACTTTCTCGGCAAGGGCGTGGATGTTTTAAAGAAGCCTTTCAAGAAGAACAGCAAGAAGACTGAGGGAGAGTCTGATGCATAGAGTACATCTCGTCTTTTCTGCAACGGTATAGCGATGGCGTTCCAGCGTTGTCAAATAGAATAGAACTTTACAGGAATACAAAAGTGTCTACCCCAGATCTCCATCCCTTTTCATCATTTCGCCTCCATCCTCAACCTATCTCTCACCCTCTCCAAAGCCTTCCCAAGCTTATTCTCTCCCCACTCACTCTCCTTTCCCTCCGCCTCATCCGAATTAAATCCAATGCCCCAAAGTCTATCATTTGGACTCGTCTCAACCAAACCCCTCTCTCCCGTCGACAGTAAGACTTTCCCCAAATCCTTATTCTGTGAGAATTTGAGATAATTTCCTTGCTCGACGATTCGATCGCAATTTTCGTCCCAGACACTTTGCTGGAAATTCTTCACTTCTCTCCCCAACGCCTTGGTCTTGCCAGGGGTATCTGCTTCCAGGATTCTACCCGCGACTTCTTCGTCTTTCATTAGGAGGGCTTTGTCTGTGATAAGGCATGTTATTATGCATGCAATTCAGAATTTCCCATTCTGATTAGTGTGGATTGATCACTATCTTCTGAACATAAGAAAGGGGCCACACTCACGGTACATCATAAACTGCTCAGCAGTGTGAAACTGAACTCCATGCTCCACGAAGAACGAGGGGTACCATTGCTGTAGACAACATTCCTTCTCAGGACGATCATATCCAAARAAGAAGACGTATTTCTCAGTCACTCTGGGTGGCAAATCTTGTGCGTATTGCAATTCAGGAGGGATCCTGAATCCATCCCCTATCCATCGTGGTCCTTTGCCGTCGACGACCTCGAAAGACATTATCTGCTGTCACAGACACTTGGCATGGCAAAGGGGAAGAGAGACAAAGCATCGACTGATAGAATATTATTTTTTCATTCCTTATGAAGGAGTGGCGTCTTCCCCTCTCTCATTACTCCACGATCTCCTTTCGACCGGCCTTTTGACTCCGCAAAGTAAGTGAAATTTCCACGCCTCAGCAGGAAGATTGCAAATAACCGTAGCATAAATAGCACAACCACCAAACGCCCGCTCATACGCTCCACACGCAATTGGCCGTAGAACAATGCAATCACAGTCACTTACTCGTACACTGCACTTCGCTTCACTTCCCCTCCAGCTCTTTCCCTCTCCAGTATATCAGTCGCGTTGGTTCATAGTCCATCGCCTCTTAGGCGCATTGACAGGGTACTTCCTTGCGACTTTATCTCCAGAGATCTGCTTACCCCATAGACCCTTCTGGCTCAGACCACGGCTAAGCGATTGCGGCAGCTTTTCGCTGACGTTTGGAAGATCTCCAACATCGTCTGCTGCTTCCTCCACGCCGAAGTCATTCGAGATGCTCGTGTCGCTTTCAACTTTGCTATTGAGGCTGGGACTTGACTGCCTCCCGATGGACGCTGCAGATGTAGGTCTCGAGTCAGGTGGCGAGTACGCGTCCTGGCTTTGGCTCGCACGTCCTTCGACATCATTGAGCTCTGGAAGATTTATTTCCTTGTCCTCCTTCACTTGAGCGCTGAGCTGCGGAGTTCCGCGTGCAGTCGGTGGGGTCCACAGCCCTGTGGTAAAAGCGGGTGGTGGAGAAGCGAACCTGTCGTCGTTCTTGGCTATGTAGCTGGGAGAAGCTGTCCTTGCCGGCACGACAGGTACACCTGGTCTCCTCATCGAACCGAGAGAAGAATTGCCGGTGCCCCGTTTCGTTTCACCCAGATCCCAGTTCGAATCGATGCCCGCCCCAGCGGCGGCATGTGCGTTCGCGCCATTTAGCTTGTACTTTGGAAGCGCATCGTGTGCAGTCTTCATGTTGGGTGGAATTGAGGTCGATGGCCCTTTCGTAGGGTCAGCACCCTTCCGCAAATGCTCTGATGATGAGACAAGCTTTAGATCGTATATGGCACTTAGTCCAATGTCCAGACTGCTGCGCCGTTGCCCATCATTCATCATAGAGTAAGGGTCAGGAGATGCAATCCTTGTATTCAATGGACTTTCAGTATCAGGAGTGCTCGGTAGTGTCAGTGGCGGCGGATTGTCTTTCCGCACGGCCATTGTCAAGCTGGCCATGCCAACATCCAACAGCACAGGCTGATTGGTCAGGGCACCGATCAGGGCGTTACAGCCAGCACCATGCGTCACCAGGATGACGACCAACTCTTCCTGATCCTCCTGCTCGTCCACGTGGCTGTGGTTCTCCGCTTGCTCTATACCCAAGGCATCCTCGCCGCGATCGTCTGCATTGTGATGACTGTACCACTCGACAACGTTGTTGAGGCCTCTCCTGAAGCGTCTGTGCATGGAAGACCATTCCTCTCCAAACTCACCTCCGTCTCCCCAGCCTTGCGGGTGCCTACTGCTGTCCCAATGGTAGTCAACGTTGGCAGTGGCAGTTCGAGCATGAGCAAAGTAGCCGCGAGGGATGTAGTCTGAGTTTGAGATGGCGTATGACGGTCTTGGAGGTCGGTATATGGCCACTTCTGGCTTTGGTATCGTCGATGTGAAAGGCTGCAGGGCATGTCCATGCCGATAAGGAGACTTCGGGCGGTATGGTGGTCGACCGGAGCTATCGTTGCTACCCACGCTGCTTGCACTGTTGGACCGATCCCTAGACGGCACCGGAGCATGTAGTGCATTGGTGACATGGCTCCAGTCATCCAGAGGACTCTCCCTGCTGCTGCCAGCGGAGCGATTGCCGCCGCCACTCCACAGACTTCCACTCGAGGACTTGTGTGACACGCTTGGGGTGAAAATGTCCACATTTTGGTTCTGCATCAGCTCTGCCTTGGCACCTGCTACCATCATAGGGCTGGGAGGCGGGGGAGTGATGTGATCAAAGTACTGCGGATTCAGCCACTCGCCGAGGAAAGCGTCTACACGGATTTTTGACTTGCGATAACGCTTATGGTGGCCCAGAGCTCGCCGAGCCAGGTCATGTTGAAGATCGTGTCGAGGTTCCGCGATTGATGCCATTCCATGTGCAGATGCTGACAAGCTGTCCATTCCACGCAGTCGCGGCGACGCAGAGTGCAGCTGTGCGGGCGTGCGTGCTCTCGCTGCAGTGGGCCCGTCCTTGGGCTCTTCAAATTGCGCCATACCTGACGATATGGCCACGCTGGTTTGTAGACAGCGCAAAAAGGGCGAAGAGTGAATGACGACCTTGTGCTTCTTCCTCCTACGTCTTCCGCCATTGCCATTTTCGTGGTCCTCCTCCTCTGCCTTTTGCTCGCGTGCGTGGAGCAAACTGGCGATTCGCACGCCCAATGCCTGGCATTGGTTCCATCCGCCATACGTCAAGGGTGGATCATAAGGTGTCGGCGTCGATAGGTGCCAACGTTGATCGGCGGCGTCAAGGCGCATGCCATGTCTGATCCAAATGAATCAGCATTGAACAATCTACTCTGTTCACGCTCTCCCATGCTGTGTCACAACTCACCGTGCAATGATGACCACTGCAGGCGCCTGCGTCTGTGCTGCTGGCGCCATGATTCGGGATCAATCCTCGCTTCAGTTGGCCGCAAGGTCGCAGCAAGCGAATGAAGCTGTCTGACTTGCGATCGTGTGTTGGTGCGGCGTACAGATGTCCTCCGCCGATTAGATGAAAGTCTCCGCACACAAAGCACAAGGCAGATGACCAACTCTTTTTCCCGCTGCCGCGACGACCCTTGTACACCGAACCCGACCTCTTCCCACGTGCGCTCGTTCTGAAGCAAAGATCCCTGACGGTTTTAGATTTGGCGGGGCAGGGTCTCATGCACAATGACATATGGCGACGGAACTTTCTTGTGTCGCATTCACGCACAAGTGAAGTCGGTCAATCGCATAGGGCTTAATTGACGAGGATGTAAAAGCATGAGGTAGATACTTGATACATGTAACTACAAAGTGAGGTACAAACAGTACATTGGAACGAGATTCGCTATCCTATGCCCCGAGAATCTCTCTCCCGAGCCCCCCTTTTAGCGCCTGTTGTGTCAATTTTCAAATCCCGACGGAGTACACGTACAGTAGCAGCAGCGCTCGCCAAGTACAATCACGGCATGCCCAGATTACAGTCGAGGTAACAGTAGCTTCTTGATATACGGCTGAAATCGCCGATGAACGCGCTCCTGCGGCTTTGCAACGGACTTACGGTTACAAACCGCTCGGTTCTATAACTGTCCATACTGCAGATAGTTTACCCGGCCTGCAGAGGTACTGACCTGAATCAGAAGACGAATCTGAAGATTGTGAAGGTTGATCAAGACCAGGACTTGGCGACCCCCTACCCTAGGAGTTTTGAGCTGCTTCGGTCCACAAGAAATATCTTTGGGCCTTGTGGGTTCGCAGCCACGCATGTATGCTCTGGGGTGATGGAAATCCTCGGGTTGGCCGTACGTGCGAGAAGTTTAGCCGCAATATGACGGTACGWGTGTTTCTTCATGCTGTAAATCCGACCTTTCACATGGTAGACCAGGTCGCAGCACTGCGATATGAGCGGGGCTGTCGGAACAGGGCTGGCTTGAACTGGATGCCTCTTGTGGTCTTCTCTAGACGCTGAAACGGCGCTTTCGGTGCAGAGTTCAAAGACAGGAAACGGAAGATTGGTCCGAACAGTCTCCCATGTCCTGACGCGTTGGCGTACCCATGCATTTGGGTTTCCTGAAAGCTCCCACCGAACACCAGCAACACAAATGTCTCATTCGCTGTGTTGAGGCTCCACTTGGTAACCAGAGATGGAGCAGAATGATGGCCGTTTCCTCATCCTTGCATCTCGTTCGGCCTCAGCACAMGCATAATGACGTCCACAATCATCTGCTGCTCTTCAGCGGTAAATCTGTCCTCCACATTCTCCACTATCGGCTGCAGCATCTCCACACATGTCGGGGCGATGTTGTAAATCATGAGCAACTCGGGCTCCGTCAAATTCTTCATATCCTGCACCGGATGAAACTCCTTCTCAACCTGCTCCTGCCTCATTGTCTGCAGCCTCTCCGTCCACTCATCCAGCAGCTGTGCTTGCACGACATCGTCGACTTCTTGAACGAACCTTTGGAATTGCGTTCTGCGAGCGTTGCCGTCGTATGCGGTGGGATTGGTCACGTATGGGTATTTGTCGGAAGTGAGTTCACGCTCGGTGCGGTTCAGCGCCTTCATGAAGTTTTGGGGCCGCTCGGCGGGCTTGATGCCTTTGGTCTTGTCCTCTTCGTCTTCGGCCTCATGCTGCGCACGCTTACGCTTCAGCCAGTCCAGTACGTCTGCATTAGAAAGCGGCGCGTCGCCGGCATCGAGGATTTTCATGTTGTTTGGTGAAGCGCTCCCTGGTGCAGAAGGAAAGTGAAAGAGCGAGCGTCGGCTAAGGTTTTACCTTACGCACGTGCCGCCAAGCTCTTGATCGAGAATCCCGCGTTTGAGTTTCAAGTTTGTCCAGTCAAGCAAGGCACACCCACCGCGTCTTCCTCGACTATTGACTTTGACAAGATGAATTGGAATCGGTGAGACCAACGGTTCATCGTTTTCATGATGAACGCTATGCATGGCAGTATCAAAAACGAAAGCTAGCATCTCACGGCGCCGCGCACAGCAGCTGAAGGAGTAGCGCACAGCACACAGCACATACATGTTGAACAAGCAAATCCAAAGCAAACCGACCTAGGTGGCCGCTCCCGACGGCTTCCTCTGCGCCACGCTGCCGCTGGCTCTCTCGCACAAGGACCGCTCCAGCTCAAACCAAGCATTTTCCCAGGCAGTGCTCCGTCCACTTCCCAGGGACCCCTCTCGATGATTGCGTGCTTGCTCGAACACGGCGATGCGCCGGTTCTCGTAAAATTCTGATCTCGATTCTGCAAGCAAAGTGGCTTCGCGGCCACTTTCGTGCGGCATGTCACAAAACGCCGACACCTGTGTGGCAGAAGCTCGCGACATCACCGATGGCSTTTGCGTGGCCGGTGATCTCGGGTCCAAAATCGTAGGAGACAGTATTGATCTTTTGCATATCTTACAGGCGATAGATCCGTCCAGCGGGATCGGATAATAAATGCCGGACCTAGGACAAGCCGAACGATCAGGACGGCAGCTGGTGAAGAATTCGTTTCGCGTCGGTGGGAAGCACAGATTACACGTCCAGGGATAGTAGTATTGACACATTACTGACGCATGGAAGATCGATCAAGTGTCGGTACCTAAGATATACGAGTGCTGCAATGGCTGTAAGTGAAAGATTCATTTGTTTGACATATCCACAAGGTATGAGAAAGCTCCTTCAACAAAGAACAGCAGGCGAGACAGATAGAAAAGACTAGCATTCACCAAAACTCAGACAACAGCAAGCACTGGAATTTGAACAATATATCTCCTCGGATATGATGTCGATATTCGTCGAAGTCGGCCATAGACGGTCTCGCAACGACACACCCAACGAGATGCAACGATAGGCTCATCATGCATACTGACGACTGGCGGGGGAAGAGCTGTGAGGTCGGTTGCCTCGTATTACCTCCTGGCGGGAATTAATGAGACCTGATAAACCCATCATCGTACCAGCAAACTGTGTATCCTAACGGCTTACACCTCAAACGTTTCAACTACGGCAGCTATGAGATCCACATGTGGGACCGAACAAATTTGTGTCAAACTTGAACGACCAGGGCCCGGTCTGGAGTTGAAGGTTGCCGCCTCTCCCTTGTGTGAATCGACGACGACGCTCACCAATAGGTAGCTACAACTTACAAGCACGAAAAGCAGCATCCTTGCGGAGAGCCAAATACGGAGGATCGCATGTCTTATCAAACAACGTCTTCTTAATCGTGCTATCGTTGTTGCAGAAAATACAAGATTTTGGCCTGCTGCAGCTATTCTAGGGCGACAACACTCAATTTCAACGGGCCGTCCTCCGTAGACGTCTGTTGCGACGTCTTTTGACTCTCGGTCGTAATTCTAGTCGGAAGCTTTTCATGCATTCGAGCGTGCTAGATAACTTCAAAGAAACGCGCGGAATATCAACAAATGGACGTCTTCAAACATCTGCATGAATAGAGAAGCACCATCGCGTTACATTGAATGTGATTTTGAAGGGCGTACGTGTCACTGGGGTACCTTGGAGGTAGGGGTGATATTGCCAGAAAGCGATTACAGCTGCTTTATTAGCGTTGCAGGTATCAAAGCTACCAGGTGATATAGCAATTACTAAGCACATTTCGGGCCTCGTCCTGTCCGGTAGAGCCAATAAAAGCCCTTTCCGGGCTCCGTGATGCTTTAGTAATCAAGCCTGGGCACCTACTGCATTAGCTTTGAGAAAGCTAATACARCCAATTTCTGAACGTCTACGTCTATTACCAGCCTTACTTGGAAGGATGCAGGCTTCAGGCCCTTCTAGACCTCGCGGCGCGTGTCGTCCACTTTTTCCATGTCCCACCTCACACCAACTGTAGGTCCCCTTGGTTGCAAACAAGTCCGTGAGTTTTAGAAAGCGCTACACGCTATCTCGCCTCTGTCGGCTGCAGGAACGTTCACCAAGCTGATGGGACCTCCTCCTCCCGTCACCGACGTATTTTTCCATGATGCTTTCGACACACATTGTGCATTCACCACGCGCCCCCAGTACAAGGACGCTGTCCCTGCCGCCACACTACCAGATCTCGTGCAGAGTCTCCCTGTTCACACACCGCCTGCATACAACGAGCCCGCATGCCCCAGTATGAACACTCTTGTCGGTGGGGCTTTGGCCCCGGTACCCAGTTCTCCAACTCGCCGACTTTCCAAGATTGGTCCAGATCTGCGGCTGTAAGTCTGCAATGATGTGCTATTACCTGATTGTGCACTCATCTGATGGCCACGCAGGCCGYCCTTCAAAGCACTCGGCATCGCAGCGTCACACCCGGCGCGATTGAGTAGTTTGGGCGACAGTCCTCCACCCGTGGGTCTCGGACTAGGCCTTGACGGAACACTTGACCGCCAAACGAGGAGAGAGGCTGAATCCGACCTTCTCGCAGCATACAATACAAGCCATTTGACGTTTTCTGACACTGGCATTGGTATCAGGGAGTCGAGGGTGGTTCCTGGGTGTGCTGTCGCATCTTCTCTCGTGCACGATGTGGCAACACTTACGCCGCCAGCGGAGAATCTTCACATCGATTGGGAGCCCATCCCAGGACTTCACGAGGGAGCTGCGGATTCCCATTCTGTGGAGACCGGAATCCAAGGCAGGCCGCCCACTGAAGATGCCTCGACAGCCGGCGCGAGTCTGCCGTTGCAGCGGACTGAGGGTAGTTCGAGTGTCGAGGCGGTGCGATCCTGCATCGATGGTGCTTTGGACGTAATTCGTGAGTTGTTGCTGGTCAATTCAAACGTGTGGGAAATGCTTACAACCAACCTCCACAGTCGACGATCTGCGTCGGACGAACGTGCCGAATAATCCTTTGCGTGTGCTCTCACACGCTCTTCCCAGCCCTTCTCCCACCGGACACTTGTACTCAACCATCATTGATGCCATCCACAATACGACCCCTGCAAGTCCCACTATCTGGATYAACGTCTTTCACGCAATTCAAGGTCGATTTARTCTGGYCGATCTGCCCACCTCACCCCCTAGCACACCAGCGCCTCTAAACACACCAGGAACGGACGACTACTTTACCCAGAAAGTCTTTGACAGTGCCGTGCCGATCTCAGATTACCAGGAGGATCTCTCCTCGCTACCTCGGTCGCCGCGTCCGATCGTACCTCCTTGTTCAATCAACATTTCCGTAGTGGAGCGCTACATTCCTCCTACAAGTTCACACGAGTTTATGCACATGTTCAACCCGAATGGCCCCTCGGTTCTGGTCGATCGTCTCGTTGAACTGTCGCCCAATAACGGCACACTTCTATTCATATATCCTACCAAGACCGGTGCTCAGACATTCATGCGCGACTATCTCGGACCTATCTTGGATCCACTCTTGAGGTCCATTGTCGTGGTCAATGGTCTGTCCTCTGATCTGAGCATGACTCTTGGAAACATGGCAGCGGTCGGTCAGTTGCCGGACTATGAGCATTTGAAACGCCAGATGGTAGCGCTGTGTGCTAAGCTCGCGCCTCGTACCAATGTAACCAGGGCAAAGTACTCCTTGGTGCACGCTTCGAAAGAGGAGGTATTCCTCAGCCGTGAGGTATGGGCCAAAGACTGGTGGGCAAAGCAGGAGAAGCCCCGCATAAGAGAAGCGATGACTAGATTCGCGCAAGAGGCGCAGAAGAAGAGCAGCAATGAGCACGTTGAGAGATCGCCTACACCTACGGAACTGATCCAGCAACTGTTGGAGGGTGTATGCAAGAAGTCATATCCGCCAGGACTGGAGCCGGCGAACGGGATTGAGGTTAGTGTTTTTGTGATCAAGCGATCGGATTAGCGAGCGAGCGAGCATGCATGATTTCAACGACTGCAGTAATGATTGATGATGGATGACCGTCAGCGGCGGTTGGTTATTGAGCATGGATAATGCGATGGAAGTGGACGGGCAATATATTTAATCAAGCTTTACTATTACGTTGCATACAAGTTGCAGAACATCCTCTGCTTCGTCCACGAAGAGGAGTTGCTCGAAAGAACAAACTGTGATACTCGAACCGATGTCGCCCTTCGCCTTCGCCACACAAGCCCGAGACAAACCCGACCTGCGTGTCGACGCTGACATTTGCTTAGAAACGCGCTCCCAGCACGCAACTGACACACCTCCAGGAAATTCCCAGTGCCCACTTTGATTGGTGCGTACGATCGTAAGTACCTACCTGTTGTACAGGCTACGCGTTGCTTTTGGATCCCCTCTGCCCCGATTTGCCCACCCCGATGACGTGATCTCTTTGTGGTTGTTGACCGGCAAAGATGCTCGGTCAGTCGGTTTACAAATGCTCACATCTCCTCCGTCTACATGGACTATAAGACCTGTGAAGCTATCCTCCAAATTGACATCACAGAAATATCACAACATCAGCCTACAGCGTCCCACATTGACAATCACAATCCAAATCAAGTCGGCAATTCAATTCTACTCAAGACTCCATAACGATGACAACTACGACAAGCACTCAGAGCCAAACGCAAAAGGCGTTCGGCGTATCAAACGACGTCGAAATTCCTCGCGGAGAAACGAAATCATCCCTCGTCTTCTACAAAGACCCTGAGGATGGCTCACGTCCATTCAACTATGTCGAGCAGCCACCAGAGGGAATGCCACAACGCAACTATGGCGAAGACAATCAAGAAGTTGTCATTCACGACATTCGCGGACACGAGCACGAATATGACATGAATGTCAACGGATTTGGKGTTGTTCAGGGTATCGAGTCAGAGGAGAAGGACTTTACGGACGACGAGAAGATCAAGGCAAACTACTACCCTGAAGTTGAGAAGGTCCTCCTGGACAACGCTCGCGGAGCAAAGCGAGTCTTCATCTTCGATCACACTGTCCGACGAAGCGACCCCAACGCAAAGAGAGCGCCTGTCAACAGAGCACACATCGACCAAACAACAAAGTCTGCTATTCAGCGTGTGAACTACCACATGGGCGGTGAAGCTGAGGAACTGCTAAAGGGTCGATATCGCTTGATCAACGTCTGGAGGCCATTGAATGGACCGGTGGTTGCTTCGCCGTTGGCATACGCCGACTCGAGATCTGTTCCAGACGATGACATTGTACCCGTGGAACATCGATACCCTCACCGAACYGGTGAGACCGCTGGTGTCAAATACACGCCCAACGGCAAATGGCACTACTGGAGCGGAATGAAGAACGATGAGAGAATTCTGTTGCAGTGCTACGATTCGAAGGACAAGGCGAGAACCCCTCACTCTGCCTTTGTTGACCGACGTACTCAGCCGCATTTCCCTGGACGCGAGTCTATTGAGGTTCGTGCGCTTGTCTTCGGTTAGGTGGTGGTAGAACTAGATCTTCAGGTTGGAGTTGTTGCGGTAGTCCATTGGCACTATATAATGACATGATGTACGAATAATGAGTAGCCATTCCTGTCTTGCTCCCATGAATGTACTCCTTCAAAGTGCGTTTCTGCCAGGCAAAATCCATGAGATGGACCAATACGAACTCCGTGTGCTCTGCCAACACCAAATGCTTCCAGGTAAATCGACCGAGGGCGCAGTCAAAACATGCTGATTCTATGCACAATCGAGTGCCGTGGGTTCATATCAACACATTACAGCGACCTCATTGACTCTGTCTCTACTACCCCAACCCTAACCCTCACACGGCTCTATATTAAGCACATCCGGCGCACGCGACTTACCATCCCGGACGATCAAGATCGACGACCAGCATCTAAGCTCCACATGCACCCGCACCATCGCCGAAGCACAACAAAGGACGTCCTTCTCACTCCGAAACCCCACCCTGAAGCCATGTAGGGATCGTCTTCCTATGCTGTTCCTTTCTACAAAACTGTTCAATCATGGCCGCCACCGCCGTGGTCCCGTCCGTAATCGACCTCAAATCGTCACAAGGCACTCTGCCCATTCGCCTCGGCGCTAGCATCCTGGAAAGCAGTCCTCCGGGTACCTCGCGGTTCGTCAGTTTACGGTACAACCACAGACCGCAGCAGAAGCACCCAGATGCAGAGGCAATCAAAGCTACCATCCTCGACGGCGGCGAGGCTGGCCTTAGCAAGCTTTCACTCGAATGTGAGGATGGCAAGTACGCATATTCCGGCAGACATGGAAAGGAGGACAATAGCTACGTGCTGCTCTCTCGCGGACAAGGCAAAGACAAAGAGCTAGTATTGGAGAGGGTGTATAGCAGTCACGCATTTAACCTGATAAGCACACCATCTGAGAGTAATGCCACCACACTGGCAGCACGACATGCGCAACTTCCAGTTGATGCTGCCRAGGAGGATGATCTTTTTGGCGACGAAGACGAGGAAGAGCCCGTGGACGACTCCAATCCATTCGACTATCGCCATTTCCTCAAAGCCGAATTAGAGAAGCCTGAAAACACTAACCCATCACTGGATGCCACGCGTAGCACAGCTGGCACCCCCGTAACACAGCAACATCGCCCCAGCAGTCCGCCAGTTCGGAAGCCGGTAAAGCCAGCCGCTAAAGCCCAGCCACCGAAGAAGCGCAAACCAGCAGCAGCAGCGAAGCCAAATCCGAAACGAGTGAAGGCTGGGGAGGAGCCGACTGCAGAGACCGTGAAACCGAAACCAAAGGTCGAGGTTCCCAAGGTTCGCGTAGATCGTAAGGCTTCGTTGCGGCGAGCTTCAATCATGGAGGATTCTGGTGAGCTGATCCTTGAGAATGAAACTCCGGTGAACGAAAAGCCGCCGAAGCAGAATGCAATGTCCCTTGCACTTTCAGGCCAGCTTGCGGGGGGCCCAATCAGCCTGATGTCAGCTGCGAGTACCCCTGGAGAAGGGCCGTCTTCGAACACAAATGAGCCGGATGAGGTCATGGAGACATACGAGTTCGAGCTTGGTGACAGCAGTCCAGAGCATGGAGAAGAAGGAGATGATGATGGCCTGCTTGTGGTAGAAGAGGAAGAAGAGGCTGTCAATGCTGACCCAGACGAAGAGGATCACGACGAGGACGTAGATCCCATGGAGCTGCCATCGCCTGCGCAAGGTCGTAGTAGGCCGAGCGTGAGTGCGGCAGCTGGTATCGCTGGTGGTGACGAAGACGAAGATGACGACATGGAGAAACAGCTCGCGCTCGCCATGGCAGAGGATGGCGAAGGAAGTGAGGAGAGTGAGGAGGAGTGAGACGTGTAAGGAGGCTCGTTCGAGAGCCGCAATTTCGWAGAATGGCTGTTCAATTCTCGACATCTGAGACTTGCTGAAGACCATATCAGGATGTATGCCACCATATACTCTCAGAGTGCTGGATTTAGAGCATCGTGAGCACATCGATCAGGGACGGATTGCCCTGGGAAGAATGGCTACTGGAGCTCTGTCTTGCGAAGAGGAAATACTGTGATGGGAGCTATATTGAAGTCTAGCTGGGATTATAGCCCTTCGAGAGAGAGAGAGAGAGAGGGGAAGAGAGCCGAGCAGCTGAGCCACATGCACGGTATGCCAGTGCGATTCTAGGAGAATAACGATGCAAATCTTTGCAGGGCACCACCCGAACCCAAGAATCCAGTCATTGCATTTGATATTGCATCATGACAACGCAGCCCAAGAATGGCCGCTTCTCTCATTCGTTCTATTAGCGATTTGTCGAGATTGGAAGTAGGACCGCCACCTCAGGTCTCACCAGATTTGTAGTTGGAGCTAGACAGCCGAGGATCCAGATCACTGGTCGCCAGCTTCCAGGGGAGATGAAAGTGCTGGTAATTGTAGATGCATTTCACGTGGCATTGTCATGTCATTGAGATGCCTGAAATGGTACTTTGTGATCAGTCGCATTGAATCAGTGTCTATGCAAACCCTGGAACATGTATGATGTAGGCTTAAAACCTAACTCTGTTCATCCGTGCAATATTTATGCACCCTATTCACCTTGCGCCACGCTAGTGCCAATTATCCCACAAAGCTCTCGCTAGCTTGTTGAGCCGGAAAGATAACACGAAGACCCCTCACTACTAATGCTGCTTCGTATTCCTAGCAAGCCACAGACCAACGGATTCCTTTGCAAGTTCAGTGCCCCAAACGCCATCATTACCCCCACGGCGAAACTCCTCGCTAGTTGCGTCCTCGCCTCCACCGCGAGTCGCCTCGGCAAGAATCACTTCAAGATCTCTCTGCTGACTGCTGACCCAGCGCTTGATAAACGAAGTCGGGTCCTTGGCTAGGTTGTCGTAGAATTTGCGCTGTGCATTCGTTTGGTGAATTTTCTGAACCAATAGAGCCAGATCGTCGTCCGTCTTGACTATGGTTTGTAGATCGCCAATATGTGCTTTGGAAGTGTGGAAGCGAGTGAGCTGATGCACGAGTGGGTTTGGCATGGCTACGCGAATGTCGTAGACTGTGGGTCGACATGGCTTGAGTGCTTCTGTATTACCTTCCGCGGAGGGTGGCTCCGAATCTGGAGTGCCTTTGATGTACGCCTTGTCAACACGGATAGTATATTGGAGCTGAACGGGCGGCAGAGGCTTCAAGTGTGGGACCAGCAAGTCTGGAACATAGGGGAAGTAGACTTGTTCCTGTCGGAACAGCTGAGAAAGTGATGTTAGCACAGGGACATTGGGAATCGGTCTCAAAGCTTACCCTCCGCAATGGCTCGTCACATATGATCTTTCTCTTGTCGTCATCTTCTTGAAGACCCATTGCACGACAGTACTCCCAGATTCCCTGTACGGCACCAGCGCGATCCTCTTCTTCTGTGTCGAGGATCTCGGCGAGTTCCGGACTCAGCTTGAATCGCTCGTTCTTCTCCTCTCGTGTCAAATTGATCGTGATGTTGATGTTTTCGTCTGCTTTTCTCGTAAACTCCAGACTGTCAAAGGACGATTCGGAGCTGTTTGGGTCGTTGTTGGGATTCTGAGGTGTGGCCTGCGGTTTGCGCCATTCGATCTGGCTGTAACCATCTGGCTGTAGATTTGAGTCGCGGTCAAAATCGATGGTAATTGCCTTGAAGAAGTGGCTCAGCCGCGGCCGATGCGCATCAGATGGTTTGTCGGCCTCATCCTCCTCCGGATCTTCTAGCAGTCGGCCCTCGATCTTTACGCGGAATGTGGCCTGGTTCTCGCCCAGCTCAAACATGCCATCCTCATTCTCCGCACCCTCCTCCATCACTTGCCATGGCTGTCCCTCGGCCGTGTTGGAGATCCATATGCGCAGAATGCCCTCCCGGCGTGTGTACCTTCGCTGTAGATTGTCGCTAATGTCCAGACGTTTGCGCATCATGACAGCGTCCAGCCGCCGTTCCACGTCCCGCAACTTCTTATACCGCTCCACACCGTCTCCCACCACCGCCTCGTCTATCTCGTCTGGTATATCGCGGTCGGTGGGCTTCTTGGCTTGTCGTCGGGCAAGGTCTTGGCGGCGGATGCCCTCAAGGTGCTGTTGTTGAAGCTGTGCCTGCGTCACGGCAGGCTGACTGGCATGCGCCTGAGGAGGTGCGACCATGGGACCTGCAGCGCGAAAAGTTCGCTCAAGGTCAGCAAAGCTGATTTTACGGCGGTGCGCGCGAGCTTGCTCCATGGCTAGGGCGGCTTGTAGGTTGGGGAAATATGCGCAATCGCGCGCGCATGGAACAGGAGGCAATGCGCAGCAAATGATCGAACAAGTGGGAAACAATGGGTGGAAGATGTATCATACCAGGTCCTCGTCTGGCCGACGGCGGCGCATGTCGGTAGCTCGAGTGCTGCATATTTAGGTTCGTCCTCGCCGATCGACGCCAAGCCCTGCTTCTACCTCGTCGTTGATGGTAATCCTGGAAGGCGCGATGCTCAATAAACGTCGGGCGCGGTGCTGGTGGATGGGTGGTGTGGATTGATGATGTTGATGGCGCGACTGAGACGCACAGGCGCGTGCTGCATTGTAAACGTGCGGAGGAGCAGGCCCCTTGGACAGTTGGACTGCGGGGCTGAAGAACATCAACAAAATACCTTTCTACTCCAGTGCACGAGATTACCGGGTAAGACGAACGTCTTCTCTTCGATCCATCGATCAATTCACTTACCGTTCAGTCCGTAAGATTATCCAGGGCGGCCTGCTCGAACTAGCTTGGAAGGCGCCATTTGGAGCTTCAAATTCATCCTCACGGACGATTCGCAACACGGAACCAGAAGAGAGCGATCTAATATTCGTGGAAAAACTTGACTGTTCGGTACTCAATACTACCAAGCTGCTTCGTCTCTAATACTGCAACTGTTTGATGATTTCAGGCGAGTTCAGAAACGAGCATCGCTTCTGCAAATGCTGAGCCTCAATCGCTTGCCTTGCCGCATGCGATCCATTCGCTCCTGAGTATCCTGCTTCTGGACCGCCTATAACATAGACTCCATAGTTCTCATCCTGGAAATCGGCCTGTCTCCAGCCTTGGAGGGTATCGAGTCCGGCGACAGAAGGACGGCCGAGTGCGGCAAATGAGCTCCATGACCTGCTTTCCTTGTCTTGCAAAGCATAATCCGAGGCTGTCGGGTTGAAAGGAAGGCCATTGGTGTTGTACGAGCTCAGATTCCCAAACATATATGCGAACTCGCTCGTGTGGACAGCACCATAACCGTACAAGTTTCGCTTGTACTCCAGAATCTCAGTCAGTATTGTCTGGTTCTGATTGTAGAAATAGACGTCATTTCCAGCCCGGGCGAGAGCAGTTCCAAGAAAGATGGGTTGGCATGTGAGCAAGATATCTCGAAGAATTCTCCCCGCACGGTAGACTTGCGCCTCCAGCTTGACTGAACCGTTGGAGAAGCGGCTGGTCTGGAATTCCGAATCTGGATAGAGGTCGAGTAAATGGTCCAGGTTCGTCTGCGAGAATGCTGGCAGAAACTCTTCGAAGAAAGTTCGGGTGTCGTTGGCAGTCTTGACCGTGGTCGCATCGATGAAGTAAACGGCATCATTCTCACACCAACCGATCATCGCGGATACGTTGCTAAACCGTCCAGCGTCGATGAGAGAGCTTGGAGCGTCAGGGAGGAACTGGAAGCACATTAGCCAAGCCCCTGACGGAGTCTCAAGGCCAGCATACATCTCCATCAACGACAGGAAGCCATTCATCTCCAAGGTTGGCGCCAGAAGCAGTTTCAGAGAAAGCTTCATACAATACCTCCGTGGTCAAGTTGCGCAGACAGCTGACTGTGGCTGCAGAATCGAGACTAGTCGTGTTGCATCCAACGTAGTCGACTACTCTAGAGACAGAATTCCTGGTGGTGTTGCCAGTGATCTCTCCTTCCAGTGCTTGACTCTGACAAATTGCTCTGTGGAACGGGGCTGGCTTTTCGGCTCCATAGGCAAGGATTTGCATCCCCACAGCAAGGCCTTCACAAAGTCAGTCTATTTCGATTGGCAGTGCAGATTTGGCGTATAAGACTAACCACCAGATGACTGTCCGTGAATTGTGACCTATAGTGCACGCCGGAACGTTAGTCAGGTCCACTTTCACGCAGCAAAGAGTGGCGGCGCAGAGGGTGAGAGAACATAGGGTTACTCTTCGAAATTGCAGCCTTTCATGCAATCGGGATTGCACGATATCAGAGCATTTCACTCTCCCATGCAGATGGCATATAACGAATACATCCAGAGCTGTCGATATGAGGATCATTCATCGGGACAAGACATCCTCAGTCAGCTCCACATTGTCCCAAGGCCGCGCTCTCTGCAGGCTCTCGACGATTCTGGAATCCTTGCTACTAGCAGAGTGACCCATTAATCAATCGAGAGAGCAGTTCAGRGCGCTGCTCTTTTTGATGATCTCATGTCGACAGCTCCGGATATATCTGGGGATCCGATCAGAATGACTTACCTTGTTCGGGTCTCCACCAAAGAACTCGATGTTGTCCTGTACCCACTCCAGAGCGAGACGCTGATCACGAAGACCAGCATTCTCAGAGCCTTCCTTCTTCAAAGCTTCCGATTGCATGAAACCAAAGACTGGACGCAATCAGAATGTGCTCTGTCAAGTTGAGTGATTCGACCCACCTCCAAGACGATAATTCAGTTCCACGTTGATGACTGGGTGGCCATTGGCTACAGATTGAACGATCAATCCTCCAGGCTGCGTAGTTGGCTCGTCTTTTGAACCGGAAACGAAACCTCCACCTACATCCATGTCAACTAAGACGATCATCAATGAGACTGATGGTAGGTACCATGGATGTAGACCATCACCGGTAGTTTATCGCAAGCTTCTGTGCCATTGGGACGTGCTACGTTAAGTCGCAGACAATCCTCCGAAGCGCTGGGAATGCCTCCAACACTCAACACTCCTGTCGGCGGCCCTGTAGCCTGTGGGCAGGCTGGCCCAGGATCATTGGCGTGAACCGTCGTACCGGATACTGGCTCATATGCTCGTGGCGGCTTGAATCGATTGCTTCCACTGGTATCTTGGCCATAGCGGATCCCGAGCCATGATTCGACCTGGTCTTTGTAAAGGCCCTCGTAAGTTACGTCACCGACCGTGACGGTTGGGTCGGCGGCCACGATGGCGTAGAAGATGGGAAGAAGAGAGACCAAGCCTTTCATCTTGGCGTATGCTTGAAAAGCTTGGCGATTGGTGGAGGAATATCCATAAGTTGCGATGGAGGTCGCACGCAATTTATAAAGACCTTGCCTTATCTCTACGGAGATACAACGTTGTAGCTCTACAGCGTCGGTATATGACGGCTTGTGATCGGCCGTAGCGCGAGCCGCAAGGATCGGCGACAATGAAAAGTAGGAGGTAAGGCTGCCATCTTCCGGTGCAACTCGTGAGAACGTCGTAAGTAAACGCAATCAGGGGTATCCCTTGTTGGCCGCCAATCCTACAATTCAATGGCGTTTACTGCGTTATTGAATCGAAAACAAAAGGCGAACGATAGATCGTGACCGAAGGCATTTGTTTATCCCTCAACCAGGCTTATATTCATACAGCTAGTGATATTTCGGCGCTGCTTTCAAGAGAGGGCGATCGAGTCTTGAAATTGGTCGTCCGCTGCTAGAATGGTTTTTGTCCATCAACACAAGATCGAGCTATGCAACCGAACGCAGAGACGTAGAGTCATGCCCATCTCAGAGTCTTCCTTGGTGACGGGAAAGATTCGTCCGCGAAGCCTTCCTCGATGCTTACATGCTGTTCACTACTGAAGTGCCTATTAGCCGGCACTGCACCTAGTTTGGCAGGTAAATAGAGCTACGTTTTCAATCTCTTGCCTCCTTCTTCCGACCTACATCTGCGGCAGCGGGCCCATGCCGTTGAGGAAGCGCAGTGTGGCACTGCCGCTTCTCGCTTGGAGAAAGTTTCCGATTGCTGCAGCCATAATAAGTGAGTCGYCCCGATCATACCTCGTACAACGGAGCACATCGCGTTGATGATGAGGGGAAGGGCTCGCTTCGTGATCCCTGCCATGTGAAGACGGAGCTGCGGTCTTCCTTGGCGTACCTATCCATGACACTCCACGTGCTGCCCTGTCCACGAAGCTTTGGTATCGGCATCAACCATGGAGTGTTTGACTGCAAAAAAAAAAAAAAACGAAAACGAAATTGACATGTTCTGTCCTTCGCGCTGCTCTCCAAGCATCGCATGGCAAGCGCACGAGCACAATTCGACATCGGGCTGGCCACGAAAACCTCCTCGCATCTGTCGTAGGATCTTTCGTTCCACAGATGGGACAGATTGGGCAATCGTTTCCGCAGTTCCTTACAGCAATCTCAACGAAAGACACGGGAATACTACCTATAAAGGTGCGCCCCCGCCTTCATGATGAATGAGGTCATTTCCAAATCCTCTCGAAAGACCGATATCGCTCCTCAACTTTGCGCAAAGCCGAGCTTAATTGAAAGCCGTATCTTTTCTCCAACGCGGAGCCAGCCAGTAGCAAAAGGTTCCTCCATCATGTCTGCCCTACGATCGTTCGCCACTGCTGCCTCCCGCTCCGTCACACCCGCCTCCATTAATACCACCACTCGCACCTTTCCTCGACCGATCGCCGCCAAACTCATTCAACGGCGCAACATGGCTTCCAAGCAGATTCCCAAGATCAAGGTCAAGAATCCTGTCGTCGAGCTCGATGGCGATGAAATGACCAGAATTATCTGGAAGGACATCAAGGACAAATTCATCCACCCATATCTCGACATCGACCTCAAGTACTACGACCTCGGCTTGGAGAAGCGCGACGAGACCAACGATCAAATCACCATCGACGCCGCCGAGGCCATCAAGAAGTACAGCGTTGGTGTCAAGTGCGCTACCATCACTCCAGATGAGGCACGTGTGGAAGAATTCAAGCTGAAGAAGATGTGGCTGTCGCCCAACGGTACCATCAGAAATCAGCTTGGCGGAACAGTGTTCAGAGAACCGATTGTGATTCCCAGAATACCCAGGCTTGTACCAGGGTGGCAGAAGCCCATTGTGATCGGACGTCATGCGTTCGGTGATCAATACAGAGCGAAGGACCGTGTGATTGACGGCCCAGGAAAGCTCGAGATGGTGTTCACGCCAAAGGGTGGAGAACCAGAGAGAATCGAGGTTTTTGAGTTTACTGAGAAGACCCAGGGAGGCGTTGCGCAGACCATGTACAACACCACCGAGAGCATCACTGGTYTCGCACACGCCTCCTTCAAGCACGCACTGTCGCTCAACTACCCAATGTACATGACCACCAAGAACACCATCCTCAAGAAGTATGATGGACGCTTCAAGGACATCTTCCAGGAGATCTACGAGAAGGATTACCGCAAGGAGTTTGAGTCCAAGGGACTGTGGTATGAGCATCGTCTCATTGATGACATGGTCGCTCAGATGATCAAGAACGAGGGTGGCATGCTCATTGCTATGAAGAGTATGTTTCCAGAGTGATGAAATATCAAGTACATGACTAACTTGGCTAGACTACGATGGTGATGTCCAGTCCGACATTGTTGCCCAAGGATTCGGCTCCCTCGGCTTGATGACCTCCGTCCTCGTCACTCCAGACGGCAAGACATTCGAGGCTGAAGCAGCCCACGGTACCGTCACCCGTCACTACCGCGAACACCAAAAGGGCAACCCAACCTCGACAAACCCCATCGCTTCCATCTTTGCATGGACCCGAGGTCTCGCCAAGCGTGGTGAGCTTGATGGTAMCCCAGAGGTCACCAAGTTTGCCGAGAGCCTGGAGGAGGCATGCATCCACGTGGTCGACCAGCAAGGAATCATGACCAAGGATCTCGCAATCAGCTGTGGCAAGAAGAACGACTACGTCACCACCACCGAATACCTCGATGCCGTTGAGAAGCGCATGAGGGCTGTTCTGTCGAGCAAGCTATAGAACAGCACACAGCGCAGTTTCGAGAGTTTGATAATTGATGCGAACGTGACGGGTATGAGATTGGGATGCGTGGAATTGTGACCAACGAAGCTCAGTGACCAAGCCAAAGTCGGCGGCTACGACAGACCTGTGGATGGAGCGAACATGACATCAGAATGTGTAGATGACAGACTGTTCAGGATTTCGAGTGATGCCGGCATGGATACCGCAGGATATAGCCTTCTAAACCCATAGACGACCACAACGTTTCATACAGCCTCGCATTACACCAGAACGACCCCTTCGATGATCTTGCGCAAAGGTCTCTCGCGTCTGTCCTTATGTACAGATAAAGGATCGGTGTTTGTTCCAATCCAGAATCGATGTCGAACGGGAGCTGACATAGCTCAGGATTATAGGGGGTTTAGTCGGATGTGGTAAGGGGCTGTGCATCGCAACTTTCGCGTGCCTGACCAGGTAGGTATGCGTGTTCCTCGAAAGCTGGCCACGGCCACTCTCCTTCGTCTACGCCATCTGATCACCTAACTGTAGACGAGGCCGCCACCGTCTTGCATGTATTGCAGCCACTGCGTTTCGAACGAGAAGACACGTTCTGASGGTGAGAACAGCGGACCTCCTCACGCCACAACCTCCGAGAATGTCTCCGCATTGCGATGAAGGTCATATGACATGTCCCAATCAATGCTGACCTCATCTCACCCATGGCGTCCCTGCAGCTGCAGATCTGTGGCACGGATGAAGTCCATCTTCGGGAAGAAGAGAGCGTCACGCGCCGTGGATAAAAACGAGCAGCATAGAGCTTACCGAACCAAGCATTGAAAGTCTTCTGGTGGGATTGCATCTTCTTGCTCAATCAGGCAAGCAGTGCCATTTGAAAGTTCGAGGGAAACAGCGGTGTCAGCCACGTACCATCATCTCCTTGTTGGAGAGCAGCATGGACGAATACGCATCGCTGTTGATATACCGCATTCGATGCCCACGGACCATTAGCCCGAGGTCGTACGAGTAGGTAGTGTGTTGGTGTAAGGCATGGCTGGAACATCCGCGTCGGCCGCGAGACATGTTGGAGCACGCCGCAGATGAAGTAACAAAATAACGCAAACAGTGTCCCAGACGAGCGCAGACAAGAACAAGGCTGAGAGATCTCCAGTGTCTWCTGTATGTTGACGGGTGCCAGATACTCTGCACGGATAGGGGCATCTCATCCCGGCTACTGCAGAAGCGCCATCGGTAGTTGTGCACTGGTCTCCTCAGGCACAGATGCCGGTTTATTCTCTTTGCGCCACTTCATGGCGATGTCGAGGCGGACCGGATGTGGCTGAGCTGATAGGTACCAGGTGGAACCCCTAGAGAACGTTTCCCGGGCAGTCTAAGAGCTAACTTGTTCGAAAGCGATTGCTGTGTTACGCGAGGGCTCGACGACTGCTGATGACTTTCTGGATGGAGTAACATGGAGCTCCGTGATAGTGAGATATGTCGGCTGATGAGCATGCGTATGGCTGTGCGGGCCGCGAGAGCTACCCCCTGACGGCCGAGCTAGGTATCAGCCTGATGAATGCAGGGCAGAACGCTGTGTTCCACTCGTGCAACAATGAGTGACTATTGACTACGGGCTCTGGTATAGTCAGTGGGGTCATGATCAATTAGTTGYCAAGACCATATCGACAATCACGGTGCTGGATGTCGTCACATCCCAATGCGAGGAGAATGGTTACAGCTGCTGGGTCGAGGGGTGAAATGGCGAAGAATTCGGTCTACCTGCAACTGCATCACGAATTCAAACATCGGCGGCGGCTCCGAAACTGCGAACCCAGCCAAAAACGAGGCCTGGACCCTTCTAGGTACTCTCCTGACACACATGGGCGAGAGCGAAGCCGATAGATAAGAAGTGGAGCAGAGGCTGGGATGTGGCCCAGTCTGGTCGGCAGCGTGAACGTTATGGCGTGGCATCTGGTGACGAACTCCTGTCATCGAGTCTGACCCGGACGGGATAGCCGCGTCGTGGCTTGCAGCCCTGGAAGCTTGCACCTGCGAGGTTGAAGGGACCGTTTGCGCGAGAGATCGCGAGCAGCGACTGCTCATCGCAGAATCTTTCCAGCCGTGGGAACTGAGTCGGGCTGGTGGCTACTCACCTGTTCCGGTGGGATCGAATCTTTCAGAGAGATCGATGGATTCCGAAGCATTGGGTTCGGTATAGATTCCGGAGGAGTCAAAGAAGGGGGGCTCATATGTACCTTGTCGATTGGCTTGCCGTGTACTCAGCGGGCCCAGACTCGACTTGATGGACTGGGGAACGGTAATGCGATTGAACATGCTTCATGAGCCACAGCCAAAAACGAACCGGTGTGCGGCGAGCGTGGAGCTCAACTCATTCTTGCTTGTGATCTTTTCAAAACCGATGACGGCCACTTCTTCGAGGTTGCGCAGACTGACTTGCTCGAATGTCTTTCGTCTCTTCTGAAGTGGCCCGCGTGGAGCTATCAATACACCACAATGACCAAATCAAAGGTTGCCAGTTTGGACGRCATATCGCTGTTGGATCACTACCCTGAGATCTTACAAAAGGTACCTTCATCCCAAGGCGGTCTGAGGCACACTTTGACAGGGTACATAGCAAGATGAATCGTTGCTTGCTTCTGAGATGGCCCGGAGCATGCTGGAGTCAGTCGACCTGCAACCTTTCGGAGGCGACGCCGAGAAATCTGGCAAGGACGCCATCACTCTCGACGACGTTTGCAAGTCATATCAATCGTCCGAGCACGTGCTGATGACCCCAATGGAGAGATGGACCATGATGGCTGTGGATGACGAGTGTTTTCCGCTGCTGGCAAAGAGATCGATGCAAGATGCTGGACTGGACATTGCAACGCTGCAGTCGCCCTCGTCACCGCATGAGACAGCGCGTAGGTTCCCGTCCGGAGAGGAGGCCGCTATAGCGGGAGCCATTGGCGTCAGAAGGAATGTCATGGTAGAGTCAACTGTCGACGACGAGCTTGGGGAACTCATCCCAGGAGAGCGGAGAATACACCCAAGGCGTGCGACTGGCAGCCACGTCACTGGAAGGTCTCATATCAGCAAGCACTCCAGTGGGATATTACCAGGGCAGACGGCAAAGGATGTAGTGCAAAAGACGGCCCCTCGCAACAGACGCATTGTAGTGAACAGCAGGTCCAGTGCACTGCGTTGCTGATAGACTTACAGCATCCCGAATCAGCCAGGATTTGAACAACTGTGAAGTGAATTGCAGTGCTCAACAGTCGGGAATAGCAGGGGATCTGTATGCCGTTCATGTATCTTCAGATACGATAAGACGTTGTGATCGCCAAGAAATAAGCGATGTTCACGCCCTACAGAAAAGTTCCAGGCTCAAGGGAAGGATGAGATAGCAAACTTACACTCTCGCGTGTATTTCCTGTTCATCAGTCTATTCAAATCTTCATCATGGTCGAAAGCGTATCTCGTACTTCAAACCCAACTTCAAACTCGAACCCAATGCAACTCCACACCTGCAAAATGTCTCTCTGATTTCATGCTGCGCGCTCCGACGCGTTGTTGCGACTCTCGTATCGTGCCCAGAAGAATCCTCGGACGCCATTACTCAACCAGACAGTCTCTCCAGCTTGCAGGCTATCGATCGGGATCATTCCCTCGACGCACAACTTCTGCTCCAATGCCCAACGCCGAGTGGTACCTTGAAGACCTCCTGCAGATGATTCTGGCGTGACCCACTGGCCGTTGCGGAAGAGATATGGCGTACAGATTGAGCCATCCAGCACATATCTATCCGGAGTGAAGAGTAGTACCTCCTTGGGTTGGGCGAAACTCGTAATGCCTGCATCAATCCTCGAGCGTCCATACACAGATCGATCGTTTGTCTTAAACATTGTTGACTCTGCAGGTTGCGTGGGTTCCGAATCAAGTACAATCGTCCAATCAGCTTTGTGCTCTGGCGGGAATACCTTCAAACTGGGAGGGAAGAGCGAATCGATTGGAATACTCTTGAGTGGATAGTATGTTTCCGTTCTGAACTTCCCGCCAACGTACGCGCGGATCTTGATGCGGAGGGCCTCTGGATTTTCACCAGGATGTGCCTCATGCCATTGCTTCACGGCATTGAGGAGGCTTTGGAAGATGATCGATGGACCGCCTGAATTGGGTCTCGGTCTGTCATCTGCAAAGAAGAATGTGCTCCATTTGGCGATCTGAAGGCGAGTCCAATGATGTTCTAACATGTAGAACGGGCAAGGCTTGTTGCATGATGCTGCAGTGTTCTGTTCACACTTGAGCAAACGAACGTCATAGCGTATGCTGGTGTAGACGTAGGGCTCCCGCTCATCTTCTGGAGTTGCAGCACCGGGTGTGTGTTCGTTGAAGTGACCGCTCATTGTTGAAGATGCAGGTGTCCGAAGGGAGCACTCCGCACGAAGAAGGTACGTTTGCCTGCCTCAACAGCAGAACAAGCAGAGGAGCCTCGCGAATGCAGACAGAGCATTGAAATTAGCAAAATGTGTCATATGTTTGATGAAAATGGTAGCTCGAGTCTGACGGACGGGAGTGACTTGATCGGCGGGCGGCATACACATGGAAAAAAATGGTGGCACCTTCACTTTGATGACTGTGATTTCTGGCCCCCTGTTTCATCGCTGACGTGAATCTGGAAAGCTCATCATCATCCCGACAAATAAATCCTCCAACCTTCCTCAACGCGCCGCTTGCTATAAGTGGACTGCGCGACTGTCACAAACATGGCGACGCCGTCATTTATGGACCGCGCCTCGGCCTGGTATGCGGACAACAAGATCGCGGCCTGGACCATTGCCGGTGTCACGGTCATAGTTACAGGCGGCACTGTCTACTACCTCTCACAACCGCCTGCGCCATCAGAAGCAAGCCGTAAAGCCAAGAAGGAGCGCAAAAAGGCGAAAAAGGGAGGCGTAGAGGCCAGCGCGGAGGAGAAGAAAGCCGAGCCGGCGCCAGCAGCGCCTGCGGTACCCAAGGCTGCTGTTGTGGAAGAGCAGTCCGAGGATCTTCCTCATGTCACAGAAGAGTCTGTCGCGCAGCTCTCCGAACAGGAGCGCAAGGACTATGCGGCCAAGCTCAAAGCTGCTGGAAACAAGGCCTACGGCAGCAAGGACTACAACCGCGCCATCGATCTCTACACCCAAGCAATCCTCTGCAAAGCCGATCCCGTATTCTACTCCAACCGCGCAGCCTGCTGGAATGCCATGAGCAACTGGGCCAAGGTCATCGAAGACACCACCGCCGCCATCAATCTCGACGCCGAATACGTAAAGGCATTGAACCGCCGAGCGAATGCCTACGAACAGGAGGAYCGCTTCAGCGAAGCGCTTCTCGACTACACCGCCAGTTGCATCATCGATCAATTCCGCAATGAATCTTCCGCTCAATCAGTCGAAAGGCTATTGAAGAAGGTCGCCGAGTCCAAGGCCAAGAGCATCATGGCCAAGAAAGAGAAGAAACTGCCATCGCCGACATTCGTATCCAACTACCTCCAATCATTCCGTGCTAGGGATCTGCCCGCTGGTCTTGAAAAGACTGCGGACTTGGCAGAGGGAAGCGGCAAGTGGTATCTCCGTAAGGGTCTCCAGGCCATCCAGCAACGCACCGGCGAAGGATACGCGGAAGCTGCAGAAAGCTTCGACCAAGCCATTGAGAGGAACGACCTCGACAAGCACGAAGCACAAGCCTACAACATGCGTGGAACGTTCCGCTACCTCAGAGGCGAGAACGAGGCTGCACTAGAGGACTTGAACAAATCCATCGAATTGGACTCGACTTTGGTGCAGAGCTACGTCAAGCGTGCTAGCATGCATCTTGAAAACAGTGAGTTCCAGAAACAATTTGCAGGAAACGCCAGCCAGCTCGACAGTTCTAACACAACAGCAACAGGCGCACGCGACGCGGCCGCAAAGGACTTTGAAGACGCCGCTTCCCACAACCCAGACGACCCAGACATCTACTACCACCGCGCTCAGCTCCACTTCATCCTCTCCGAGTTCAGCGCCGCTGCTACCGACTACCAGAAATCCATCGACCTCGATGGCGACTTTATCTTCTCTCATATCCAGCTCGGCGTGACACAGTACAAGATGGGATCCATTGCTAGCAGCATGGCAACCTTCCGAAGGTGCATCAAGAACTTTGGAAACAAGAGCGATGTATACAACTACTACGGCGAGCTTCTCTTGGACCAACAGAAGTACCAGGAAGCTGTTGAGAAATTTGAGACTGCCGTTGAGATGGAGCGTAAGACTGTTGGGGAGCGTGGAGGTGGCATGAACGTCCTTCCTCTCATCAACAAGGCGCTGGCGCTTTTCCAATGGAAGCAGGACTTTGGTGCCGCCGAGGAGTTGTGCCAGAAGGCTCTCATCAGTAAGTTCCATGATGCTTTTTTATCACAAAAGTGCGACGAGCTAACCGTCAATCCCAGTCGATCCCGAATGCGATATTGCTGTTGCTACCATGGCACAGCTGCTTCTGCAGCAAGGCAAGGTCACCGATGCTCTTACATACTTTGAGCGCGCAGCCGAACTGTCAAGGACCGAGGGAGAGATTGTCAACGCACTTTCCTACGCAGAAGCGACGCGCACGCAACTTGAGGTGCAAGAAAAGTACCCACAGGTAAGAAATCGCATCCAATGATCTGCGTGTCAGCCTCACTACGGTTCATCCTTGCTAATGACCTCAACAGCTCGCCGCCAAACTCCAAGGTATGGGAGCTGGA
This sequence comes from Ramularia collo-cygni, assembly GCF_900074925.1. NCBI lineage: Eukaryota > Fungi > Ascomycota > Dothideomycetes > Mycosphaerellales > Mycosphaerellaceae > Ramularia > Ramularia collo-cygni. The sequence continues at coordinate 1,130,339 of NW_019716264.1, forward strand.
GGAATGGGAGCCCCGATGAGATGAAGACAGAACCCAGTCGTGTGCGATTAGACGGAGTTGGATGTGCAAGGTGCACGTTCCTATGTATGATCTCGGTGGGCGGACCACATCACATACTGCTGCTTCTTGTACACTACCAATTCTACTTACTTGTGTGCAGCGCAAATATGTAATTCTGCTCCCCTCACGTGCACAATGTCTACATGTCAGCTGGCAAGGCCAATAGCTGAAATTTAGCTTTTCGTCTTCCCAGGTTCTCCTTTTCGATCACATCCACAATCTTATTAATCAGACCTCGACAGATTGCGCGCTGACGATCACTTCAGGTATCGCCTTTTTGAAGCTTTGGACGAAATCGGCCAGATGTTGGAGGGATTTCTTGTTTGCTTTATGACTGGAGAAGCGGTAGTTAAACATCCCATGTTTGGACACCGCATTGCAATTCTCGTCCACCACAGGATCGGAGGATCGTCTCAATGTGACTCAGTGAGCTAGATAGTCGGTTTGACCCACGCAACACTTATTCCTATTCCTGCCGTTCACCATTCTTCCATTCCAAGTCTGCCATAACCACATTTCCCATACTTTCGACCCTTTCTGTCCATCAGACACTACAGAATCTCGCGGTACTCTTGAAGATGAGCACTGATTGGGGAACCGCCGGAACTGGAACATTCACCTCAACTTCGCACTCGCAGCCCTACGATGCCATTGATCCAAGCAAAGTAACATTGCCTAACCCCTTTGTCGTTTGTGTTGTTGGTGCATCACGAGGTATGTTGTCCCATCCATCTAACATTAGAGATCTGTCAATGAGGACGCCTCACAAAAGACAACGAACCGTCCAGAAGGGCCTCGAATACTCTAACACCGTACTGACATTCGCATTTCTCTCCGCAGGCATCGGAGCCGGAGTAGCCTTCAACTTCGCCAAAGCAGGTGTCTCTGGGATCGTTCTCGCCTCTCGAAGGACATCCGGTAAATGAAAACAGCCTCATTTCAACACCTCATAGCTGATCCCCAACTCCAAGGTCTCGAAGCAACAGCAGCAGAATGCAAGAAAATCAACCCCAAAATCCAAACAGCCATTGTTAGTTGCGACATCACGTCCGCCGATTCAGTAGCAAACCTCGCATCAGAGACTCAGGCCAAATTCGGGAGATTGGATGTCGTAGTCATCAATTCTGGATTCTCAGGTCCTGTCAAGTTGAAAGTGACGGAGACGGACCCAGAAACTTTTCTCAATGCCTCGAATGTGTAAGCCACGWTACAATCTCATCCATGGAGTGCTCACTGATGATAGGTCTTGCCAGAAACTACGTCGGGACTTTCCTCGCAGCAAAGTATCTAATCCCACTTCTATTGGAGACTGAACATGGAGCGAAAACGCTCATAACAGTCTCCAGTCTCGCGTCTCTAATCGTTCGCGGACCTATTGCAAATGCGCAATACTGCGTCAGCAAAACCGCTCAATTGAAGCTGATGGAACACATTCATGAACAGTACTTGGATGAAGGCCTAGCGACGTACGCAATTCATCCTGGAGCCGTACTCTCAGAGATGGCAGATGAGACTACCCCTGATGCGTTTCGCCCATATCTCACTGATTCGCCGGAGCTATGTGGAGCTTTCTGCGTTTGGTTGGTCAAGGTGAGTGCTGTTCTTACATTGCCAGCGCATGTGGAGATGTCTGACATACTTTAGGACGACTCGAAGCGTTCGTGGCTGACGGGGAGACTGCTCTCCGCCAAATGGGATTGCATCGAGTTGGAGAAGCGGAAGGAAGATATCATAGTCAAAGATTTGCTAAAGTTAAAGTTGACCCTTTGATGCCGTTTCGACAGAAGGACCGCGAGCCAGATTGACTCACGAGCCTCTCTCAAATTCATCAGATACCCATCCAAGGATCGTTTGGCATCATCATCTGCTGCTTCTGATATTGAGCTTCTTTCGCCGCTAGTTCCTTTAACTCACGCTGCTTTTTGAGCTGTACCAAGTTGCCCTTCAAACCCCTCAGGTACCTCCTCGCCTCATTGACCAGATGCTCGGGTTCGTTCGAATACTTGAGCGCTTCGAGCATCGCGCGAACCTGTCGGTAGAGTTAGCAGTGAAGCATTGCTACAATGCATTCAAAAAAGGCATACCTGGGTCTCTGATTGAATGTGTGGACACACCCTGGCGTGACCATAATGGGCCATTCCACAAAGATTGCAGTACTCAACTCCTGCCATTTTGACGGGACAACTACCGACGACGTGATAGGTGCGACAGGCTTGACAGTTGACTCCTTTGCGTTCAGAAGTGTCATCTTCGGACTTGGGGGCAACTGGGGGTGGAACAACCACTCGGCGGAAAGGCGGCGGCTCTGTGACGTATGTAAGGATCAGTTTGGGGACGTTTCCTGTGAAGTGGGCTGTGCTGGTAGTATTGCTAGTGTCGTGGTTGGAGATGTAGGTGAAGGGGTAGGTGGAGATGTAGGTGCAGGTGCAGGTGCAGGTGGTGGTCTTGTGACGAGAGTAGCATCCTCTTCATCACTACTGATGATTATGGCGTTGCCATCGCCATCGCCACCAAAGAATGTGCCACCGCGGACTTTCTTGGTTCTCCTGGCAGGCTTGACAGGCTTTTTGGCCGTCGTGGTTGGCTTTCTTGTCTTGCTCTCCGCAGACTTGGAGACCACCGTCTGCAGAGCGTCAAAACTCCAAGGCCTRCTCACCGGAAGCTCCACGGCGGTCAAGCCGCCTGGTAGCTGCTCGAAGTTGGAAGGCATCCGCTTCCTAGCCCGCTTCTTGAGAGCTGAATGCATCGATGCTATTGGCTTTGGAGCAGAGGATGCATTCTTCTTGGCAATACCATTGAGCTCGCCCATGGACGGGGCAGTTTTTGGGGTGGGCTTTCTGCTCGTTGGTGCTGCTTTACTCTTGGGTGTTGCTTTGGCGCTTTTGGGGGCTTTCTTGGGTGTGTTCTTGGGTGTGATGAGATGTTGGGGCTGCWTACCAATTTTCTTCCGGGTATGACCATCGACGAGGTCCATATCACCGCGCTCAAGGCCCTCGGCAGGATCCGCATCGTCTTCACCCTCGCTGTCGTCGGCCTGGAAATCAGTGTCACTCTCACCATCATCACGACGCTTCTTGCGGCGCTTGATCGGTGTCAAACCGATGCCATCACCAGGAGCACCTTCTGGCTTCTCCTCCCCGGCATAATCGATAGCCGCGCGAGCCCGACGGCCACGGCCGAACGCTTCTGCTTTTGCAGCTGCTTCATCTGCGGCTAAACGCTCACGCTCCTTGAGAATGTTCWCCCAAACGCCAGTATCAGGCGCAGTCTCTTGAGCTTCGATAGGTGCTTCCTCCAAAGCACCTTGATCGTTGGCCCAGACACGAGCGAACGAGAACTGTGTCTCTGCGCTCTTATTCGCACCTGTGTTCTCAATGTGGCTCCGATCGAGAAGTCTCTCCACGCTGGCATTGTCGTAAACAACGTCATGAGCGTCGTTGTCACTGAATACTTTATTCGCTCCATGCTTCAGAACCGAGATGAGGTCATCCTGATCAGCTTCTTCCGCATCCATTCCCTGAATCAAGACGTGATCGAGGGCAAGCTTCTTCTTGCCAATCTGCATGATCTTCTCCTCGGCGCTGTCCCTCGTGACGAGCTGAAAGCACAAAACCTTCTTGTTCTGACCAATGCGATGCGCACGGGAAAGAGCTTGAATGTCCTGATGCGGGTTGAAATCCGGGTCGAGGATGATGACAGTGTCTGCGGTTGCAAGGTTGATACCGACACCGCCGGCTCGTGTAGAGAGAAGGAATGCGAACAAGGCAGAGTTGGGCGCGTTGAACTCATCGATGCGCTTCTGCTTGACCAATGAGCTGATCTGGCCGTCGAGTCGCTGATATCGCAGCTGCATGCCATCCAGGAAATCCTCCACCATGTCGAGCATGTCCAGAAATTGACTGAATATCAGCACGCGGTGACCGCGTTCCTGAAGCTTGGGGAGAAGAAGTTCGAGAAGCTTCAACTTGCTGCTAGCGTCCACCAGGTTCCGATGTGAAGAAGCGACGTCGACGTTCTTGTCTTCTATGCTCTTGTTGTACACGAATGGATGGCAGAGACACTTGCGGAGCTGCATGAGAATGTTGTTGAGACTACCMTTCTCCTTATCCTTGACGCCAGGGTCGTTGCTGAAAATTTGTCGCATGAGCTCGGGATTCTTAGCCATGATCGTTCGATAAAGCTTCTTCTGCACGATGGTCATGCTGACCGGGACGATAATCTGTGACATTGGAGGCAGGAAGGTGAGCACCTGTGCCTTGGTGCGTCGCAAGAAATAGGGTCGTATCATCTCGTGCAGCTGGCCGAGGTTGTTCTCGTTGAGATCCTGAAATTGCTCCTCCAATTGCGCCGCGTTCTTGCTATCGTCAAGAAAGTGCAACAAGTTGAAAAGCTCGCGCTGGTTGTTCTGCAAAGGAGTACCAGTGAGGAGGATCTTGAATGGCGTCTTGAGGGCACTCAGTGCCGAGTAAAGAAGGTTCTYGTCGTTCTTCAACCTCTGACCTTCGTCCACGATCAATCCTTGCCACGGCACGCCCTTGAAGAACTTGCGGCAGTTCTCATCGGCAGCAGCATCATAACTCGTGACAACAATGTGGCATCGAAGATCCTTGCTGCCCTCTGGGTAAAGCTCGTACCGTTGCGCAAGATCTCTGCTCTCGCGGGAGCCGTAGTACGCGACAACACGCAATCCTGGGGCCCAACGCTTGATTTCTCTCCTCCAGTTTGGACATGTCGAGTTTGGAACGACGACGAGAAAGGGGAAGCAACTGTGGTCCTGAATGAGAGTGGCCAGGAATCCGATGATTTGAATCGTCTTGCCGAGACCCATCTCATCTGCGAGTACAGCATTGCTTTGAGTGAACCACTTGTAGTATAGCCAGTTGAGACCCTGAACTTGATACTCCATCAAGGTGCCACCTTGAATGTTTTCTGGCTGCCCGGTCTTCTCCAGCTTGTTGAATTCCTCCTTGCGGAGCTTCTCCAGTCGAGACTTCAATGCGCCAGGCTTCGGAATTCGGACATAGCGGCCAGCGACCCAGTCATTGTATGCCATCACAAAGTCAGACCAACGCTCGCCGTCTTCGGGGGATGGAGGTGCCTCCCACACAGCGTCCTCGTAAGTCAAACCCTTGTATTTGATGAGTGCTTTGTCGACCTCACGAATCCGCGCCTTATCGACCTCCTCTGTGTGGATATCGACAATGCTGGTGAATTTGATATCAAGCACAATGTCAGTGCGCAGATAGTCTTCGGGAATGGCATCTTCTGTCCGCATCTTTGGATGCTGAGCATCCTCGCGTTTGAAGAATGCCTTGCGCATACTAGGCGCAGCAACACCAAAAACCCAAGGACCAGGCATCCACTGAGCACGGAAGTATGACATCCCGTCCCAGCGCACCAAGTAGGTCTTATGCTCCTCCTCGACGCTGTCGACACCGAGAGTAGAGTCATAATTGTCCTCGTCTACCGGCTTCCATGCGACAAGCCCAGATATCTTCGCAGGCATCTCCGCACACTCCTTGCACTTCCAATCTCGACTGTATTCACGGAAGCGCTGCTCAATATCGACCTCACCTCCAAGATCCATTGTTGGATAGTCCGCACGGGATGGAAGATGTTCGAAGTGAAAGCCACGAAAGCAGTTCGTGCAACGAAAGAGGACGTTATCCGCGTTGTTGATCCGATGCTCTTCGACTTCGTAGCTGGGATCAACACCGTCATTGTCTTCGCGATCCTTTTGCTCCTGGGCGGGTGTCTTGCGCGGGCGGAATGGTCTGCAGGCGGCACCGTGGTGTCGACAGTCTTGGCATTTGCCTTGGTCTGGCGCCATGGGGTCTTTCTTGTGGGCGACTCCCAAGCAACGACGGCACTGTAGCACGAAGTCGTCCTCGTCAATTTTGGTGACAAGGTGTTCTCTTCCGGTACGATGACCAAGGCAGGACTTGTGGTACACCAAAGAGCAGCCTTGGCAGTCGATGAGAGGTGCAAAGTTGGGTCCCTGGCCACAGGTCTCACAGAATGGATTGTGCCGCATGTGAAACTCATCGCCTCTAGGACGTGGCTTGAACACTTCGCGGACGCCCAGCTGCTTTGGCTTTGCAGGTGCACGTGGCTCGTCTGATTCGGATCGATAGATATCGTCCATTTCGACCTCTTGCATGGCACCCGTATGGCGTGTGCTGCGTCCAGATTGACGCATGCCTTCGCTTTGGACCTTGATCTTGCTGGTGCGTGATGACTTTGGCTGCTTGGTACGGCGACGCTTGGTGCCCGGCAGATCGGACTGCAAGAACGGAAGTCCGTCGCTGTCAACATCTTCATCGTCCTCGTCGTCGGTCAAGCCAGTGGACACGCGTTGTGTACGAGTGTTTCGGCCTGAGGTCTGTGGGTTACGGAGGCCAGTACGGGTCGGCTTCGCCAATTCATCCTCAGATGCTTCGGAATCCTGCTCGGCGAAGGTGTCATCTTGCTTGCGTTTACGACCACGAGTCCGGGTAGCCGCGACTGTGATGCTATCGGACATTTCTTCGTCGGAGCCGTCGATATTGGCGATGGTGCTCACCATGCCCTGCTCGTGGAACGCTCGCCGATTGGGGCGTGTGGTGGTCATCCTTGATGATCGACCACTTTGCTTGCGACTTTGTGGTTGGAAGCGCTCTTCTTCCTCTCCCGAGGGCGGATTGTTGGTGTAGTCTTCGAGGGCTTCTTGGCCGTTATCAAGCTCCAGCAAGTCTCCGAACGCGATCTGCAGTAAGTCAGACAATGCACAGTGTTCAATGCCGTTGCAGCAGTGGTTGTGCTTTGCTTGTTGTAGCAACCGTTTGAGAGTTGTGAAGGTGAAGGTGATGGTGATTGAAGGATGTTATAGGCGACGGTTATATAGGAAGGGGAGGCTCGTGCGTTGCATGTGAAAACGGGCTGTGCCGCGCGACAATGGCATATGAAAGCGGAAGCTAGTGATGAGTCGCAATATGGGAAAGGAAAAGGACGGAATCAAAGTCAGGTGGCCTTCCACATTGTGAAGCTCTCCGAAGTGGAGTGAAATGCAAGTTGGCATGGCCCCGAGTGAAGTCTGCAAAGGAGGAAGGAGGGGGTTGGAACTGTTACACAATGGGTTGCTTTTGCCTAGAATGGGACTGCCACCTGAAGAACTTGGGATTGGTGGGCAAGGGAGGTGATCCGAGGAACCATGCGAGAAGGAGATACGTACCGCTTCCTCGTGGAAATCGTCGAACTGGACCTGGTATGCGATCTCGCGATTTATCGGGCGAACTTCCCACTTCACGCGCCGCACTCTCTGAGATCCGGTCGTGAAGTCTTCATAATCATCTCGGTCATCGCCCTCCGTCCTTGAAATGCGAACCACCAGCTTCCGTGGAGCCGTTGACCCGTTGCTGTGCGGCTCTTGCTCTYGCTCGTCCAGAGCTTCTGCTGGCTCAACGGATGAGATGGACTGGATATCGAGATCTGGCTCCCCAGCTGAAGATTCCCGGTCGAAGTCATTGATGGGTTGGAACGTTGGCGGCGCGGGCGAAGCTGGAGCCTTGCCTTTGCTGCCAGTCTGGAAGTTGGAAAGACTCGGTGTTGCACTGCTATCCTCCTTCTGTTGCTGCGCCGAGCTTCCCATCATGGGCGCCACAGGAGCACGTCCACGTCCACCCACTGGCGAGACACGCTTTGCTCCCGCCTTCCAAGCCGACAAGTCCATGGCACCTTCATCGTCCGAGGAATCGGCCTGGGCATCGAAATGGAAAGCCATCGTAAGCGAAAATCGCGTTTCGGTCGGCGTTTTAAGGACAGTCCATTAGGTGTTGTTCGTCATTGCTTTGCCTCGCGATTGGGGGGACGCGTTGGTGTCGAAGTCCGGCAGTTTCGAGCTCGGCGCGTGTGAATTTTTGGGAAGGTTAGCCGATCCGCGTCTTCACCTCGTCGAAAAAATCTGGATGCCAAAATATACGTAGAGCACTCCACAATGCGATGATATTTCCCACGTTGAAACACCCATCAAACGTCTATCGTCTGCTGATCAGTCGTGTCAAGCTTGTATCGCCAACATGTCAGCCCATTTCTACACGGTCTGCCATCAACAAGGGCCTCAGGAGTGGAAGAGATGATTCTGAAATCAAAAGGGGCGGCCGAGACCGTACCCAAAGGCCTTCTCAGTTTGGGGACAGACCGCGCTCCAGCAGCTTTTCGCGGTCCGATGCTCCTGGTAGAGCAAGAGAATCTGGCTTTGCATCCGGTGGACGCGAAAGAGATCGACCTGGCTTTAAGCCACGAGACGATGCGAGAAGCTTTGACAGAGATCGTCCTGGACGTGACTCTAAGTCGTCATATCCCAGGCGTAACGAAGACTCCGATTCTGGTGGACGTGATCGAACCCGGTCTGCGTTCAAGCCGCGTGATGATGCCAGAAGTTCAACCCGGAACCGCCCTGCACGAGACTTTGGCTCCTACCCTTCACGTGGAATGAAAGATGAACCCAAACCAGGAAATCGTTTTGAAAGATCTCGTAAAAGAGAATCTGGCTTTGCAGGTCAGCCTGGATTTTCGTTCGAAAAGAAAGCTGGCAGCGACTTTGCCACTCACGGACGACGCGGCGACAGAGACAGCCTCAGCTCTTCGAGTCGCGGTTCACGGGACGAACATGCGCCTCGAGACCGAAGTGATCGCGATTCCACTTCTAGCCGTGGTTCTCGTTTCCCTGATCGTTCAGATGAAAACAGCTTCGCGTCTCGGAGCCGTGGTGATGGAGGCGCGAGGTACGGAGACAGCTCTTCCTCAGCAGCTCGGCGGCAATCAGATAGCTTCGGTTCGAAAGATCGTGATTATCAGCGTCGTGCTCCTGGAAGCACTGGAGTCAAGCCCAACTTTGCTGAGCGTCGTGAAAGGGATGAGACTCATGCGGCAGGGAAGTATGCGCCTACAGCAGAAAAGGAACCAAACGAGCCGGAATCGGAACAGGGCGACCGGCCTCGAAAAGGACTCCTCCGCGACATCAAGTCTGCGTGCAAGTTGATACAATCTATCCAAAAGGCAGAGGCGTCTGGAGAGGATACCAGCCAGATGATCAACATGACGAATGCCCTGCTCCGCAGCGTTAACGTTCATGTTGCATCTGGTAATTTTCAGGACGACCCCGCCGAGGCGGTGGCCTCCCTCTTCCATAAGAAAGCCGCGGAGGGGACTTTCTACGTCAATTCCGACACAGCTTCTGGAGGTCGAAGCATCCTTTTCCAAAGAGGCGACGGGAAAATTGAGTTTGSCGCAAAGAGTAATGATTTCGAGGATCATGTGGCGGAGGCCCGACCGAGTCGAACTGAACACAGCAGAGATAGATCTGAAAGATTGACGACGGCAAGAGATGGCAACAGATCAGGGCAAAACCCTTCTAGCAGAGAGACAAGAAACTTTGCATCCTCCGAAGCTGGCCCTGAAGATGACGGTATTCCAATCTCAGTCCCTTTCACCACCGCTGCGAGCGAGTTTCTCTATGGGTCCAATGCTGTCTTGGCAGCACTGCGAGGCAAGCGAAGGAAGCTCTATCACCTTTACGTGCACCCCAAGATCTTTGAGCGGGAATCTGGAATGGAGGCAGACAAAAAGTCAAGATACGCAAAGCCTGCACATGAGTTCGTCGCATTGGCCAAGGAAGCAAACGTCCCGTTCCGCAATGAGTTCAGGACACATTTGTTGGACAAAATGTCAGATGGGCGACCACACAACGGCGTTGTTCTGGAAGTCTCGAAGCTGCCCGCGCCGCCTGTCCTTGGTCTCGGCAAGCATGACGCACGGAGAGCAATCATCCCCGTTACTGTTGCTCCACAAAGTGCAGAAGATGTTGCTGTCAACGGAAACTCCGAAACCATTGCCGTCACTGCGAACAGCTGGCGTCACCCCTTCATTGTTATGCTAGATGGTATCATCGACCCCGGCAACGTAGGAAACATTCTCCGAACCTGCCACTTCTATGGAGTAGACGCCGTCGTAGTCGCCACAAATACCTGCGCGAATCTCTCCTCCGCCGTCTTGGCGAAAGCTTCCTCCGGTGCATGCGAAGCTGTTCGCATCCTAGCTCTCCCACAGCCTTCCAACTTTGTCCACGATTCCGCAAAGGCGGGCTGGAAGATCTACGCTGCTGTGGCGCCTGTTACGGGTAGACAGGGCAAGGATGCCAAACCACAGCTCACCACGGCTACCGTAGCTGCTGCGAGTCCATTGGTCGACCATCCCTGCATTCTCATGCTTGGTGCCGAAGGCGAAGGTCTGAGGGAGAATCTGAAGAACCGCGCGAATGCTTTCGTGTCTATCGCAAGAGGACAGCAGTTGAACGATTCGCCCGATGTTGGGGTTGACAGTATGAATGTCAGTGTTGCTGCTGGAGTTTTGCTCGAGTCTTTCTTGAGGAAGCCGGAGGGTGCTCCTGAAAAGAGGGATAGTACTGGGGAGTTGGGATTCTAGACTTTTTGTACATTAAGTTTTCTCTCTGCTGCTCTAGCGTTCGAGCGTTTGCATTGTATAATAGCTGCATTGTGTTGAGTAGATGGACATGGCGGACTTGGCATATCTGTTACGCTTTCTGTATACATAACTTCACCGCTCACTTTACCCCCCGTTCCTCTATCTCCTTCAGCAATCCTTGTCCACACCTCGTCACCTGCTCATAGGCAATCTCGAAACCGTCTCGCCCGCCATAGTATGGATCACCCACTTCTTCCCTCTTATCCTGCCCCCCAAACTCTCCAAAAAGCCTCACCTTGCGCTCCCAACCATCTGCATCCACTTTCTTGCTCCGTCTCCCAAAAGCCTTCAAGTCTGCCAGGTTGCTTGCATCCATGGCAATCACATAGTCAAAGTCCGCAAAGTCTTCCGGCTGTATCTTCCTCGCTTGGTGCTTGTACCCCTTCAGACCATTCTCAGCAAGCACAGACATCGTCCGAGGATCTGGACCATCGCCGCTATGATATGCACCCGTGCCACAGCTGTCGATGCGAGATATGAGGGGATGCTGTTCAGGGGTATTGAAGTTTGTGAGATTGCGGAAGACTCCTTCAGCCATTGGGGACCGGCATATGTTCCCGAGGCAAACGAACAGGACGGAGACTGGTTCTGCCATGGTGGGTGGGGATCTGCTGGTGGCGATGAGTAGAGGTGTTCCAAGCTAATCCACAGCACAGTGTTCACAGCTTATATCCACGTGTACATAGCTAATGTGAAATCTGAGATCTTAGATCCACGTTACTAAGCGCGTACTAGGCGTCGATAACCCTGTATACGCCTGGAACGGGCCCACTTATTAGCCGGAATCCGGCCAAACCTGGATAAGCGCGGTATCTTACATGATACTTGGCGTGCAGCACAAGAAGTGGGCCGTGTGGGTATCACAGTGTACACATGCTCGAATTCTTAATCCACCGTGCAGGTACACCTCTGGCGATGAGGACGAGGTTGTGGCTGAAGACGTTCGTGCTATTTTGRGCTCACTGCGTCGCGTTCACGGGGCCGCGGGTTGCTAGGTAGGTAGATATGCTAGTTCGCGCAGTCATCATCATCACAACCATCACCAGCTCTGAAACACCTCAGCTTTGCCCGCATTTCTCACGTCCAGTCTTCAAGCGCAGGCGCAATCTTGGATCGGTTTGCGCATCTCAAGATCCATTGCCTTATCATTTGCGCATTCCTATCGCGGCAAAAGGAGGGCCCGTCGCAACAGAACACGACCGCAACCTCGACCGCAACCTGTCCCACGATGAGCTACAACCCGCTCGGTAAGTCGTCCGAATGCCTGTCACTGCTTGACTCGCTTTGTTTGAAGAGCGTTTGAAGTTTGCGTTGTCACATTCCAGAAGGCCTTGTGCACGCAGCCTTATAGACCCTCTTTGGATCCGCCGTTTTGAAGACTGACCGCGATTTCACGATTCAGGCTACGGCCGCGACCCACGCGACGAACACGACAACCCGCACAATCCATTCATGGAGCACCGTCAGCCCTCGCCGGGTGGCTACCACAGTCCTTCGCCCAGCCCTGGTCCACACCAGGGGTACCAACTGCAAGATCGTCCGTTTAATCACCATCAGCCGCTAGAAATTCCAGTGGGACCCAATGCATACGCCGCACAATCCAGCGATCGACTCGCTGCGCAGCCCACGTATGAGGTCACAAACATGCCGGGCACCTATGGCCATGGCCAGGCTTACGACGATACGCACTCACACGGCTACACGCCCAACCCATACCAGCAGTCCGCACATCAAGGCAGAACAGAGTACAACCTCAGCCCACACCCGGCCATGAGCCCAGACGACGGCCACGAAGGCTACTTTCACGATCCAAACTACGATGCGCCACAACATCCATACTACCAAGACGAGGCAGATGATCGACCAATGCTGCAGCCCGGAGCATACGGACCAGATCCGCATAACATAGCACCTCAAGGCGTGCATCCTGATCTCGAAGCTGGATACGACGACCCGCCACCACCTCCTGTGAGTGCGCCGATCAGGCGGTGGAAGACGGTGAAGGAAGTGCAGCTGTTCAATGGAAATTTGGTGCTGGATTGCCCGATCCCCCCGAGACTGCTCAATCAGGTTCAGCATGCGCAGCCGCCGGAGAGAGACGAATTCACACACATGCGGTACTCTGCGGCAACATGTGATCCTAGCGAGTTTTCCCGAAAGCGCTTCACTCTGCGACAGAGGCTATTCGCAAAGCCTCGTCAGACGGAGCTATTCATTGTAATCACCATGTACAACGAGGAGGACGAACTGCTTGCACGGACATTGATCGGCGTGATCAAGAATGTCGAATACATGAACTCAAGAACATCTTCAAAGACGTGGGGCAAAGAGGCTTGGAAGAAGATTGTGGTTTGCATTGTCTCCGATGGGCGTGCCAAGATCAACCCGAGGACACGATCTGTGCTCGCTGCCATGGGTATCTACCAGGACGGCATTGCGAAGCAGCAAGTGAATGGAGAAGATGTCACGGCTCACATCTACGAATACACCACGCAGATGACCTTGGAAATCAAGAAGGGCATTGTGCAGGTCAAGAAGGGAAATACTCCAGTTCAGATCTTGTTCTGTCTCAAGGAGAAGAACCAGAAGAAGATCAACTCTCACAGATGGTTCTTCCAGGCGTTCGGTGAAGTTCTACAGCCGAACATCTGCGTGCTCATCGACGCCGGAACTCGCCCTGGACGGAGCAGTGTTTATGATCTGTGGAAGGCTTTTGACAGAGAGCCCATGTGCGGTGGCGCGTGTGGTGAAATCAAGGCCATGTTGGAGCACGGCAAGAACCTCATCAACCCGTTGGTCGCGGCGCAAAATTTCGAATACAAGATGAGCAACATTCTTGATAAGCCTCTAGAGAGCGCTTTCGGTTTCATCACCGTGCTGCCTGGAGCCTTCTCAGCATATCGCTTTGTGGCATTGCAGAACGACAAGACCGGCCAGGGACCTCTGGAGAAGTACTTCGCCGGTGAGAAGATGCATGGTGCCAATGCAGGAATCTTCACCGCAAACATGTACCTCGCCGAAGACAGAATTCTATGCTGGGAGCTCGTCAGCAAGCGCAACTGTTCGTGGATCCTGCAGTATGTCAAGTCTGCAACAGGCGAGACGGATGTCCCGACCGAAATGTCAGATTTCATCCTGCAGAGACGAAGATGGCTGAACGGCTCCTTCTTCGCTGCTGTTTATTCACTCGCACACTTCTATCAGATTTGGAGAAGTCACCACTCATTCCTCCGCAAGACATTCTTCTTCGTCGAATTCTTCTACCAAGCAGTCAACATGGTCTTCGCTTGGTTCGCTATTGTAAGTTGAGTTCAGTTCGATATGCGGACTTCCAGCTAATACAAGTTCAGGGCAACTTCTTCCTCGTTTTCCGAATCCTCACAACAGCTCTGGCCGCCAAAGATCTCTTGGGAACTGCAGGTCTGATCCTCTCCGTGGTGTGCGAATGGTCATACCTCGCCATTCTCGTCACATGCTTCGTTCTTGCTCTCGGCAATCGTCCACAAGGCAACAATCGCTACTACTTGGCGCAAGTGTATTTCTGGGCAATCATCATGGCTTACCTCCTGTTCGCCTCGGTCTTCATCACAGTCAAGAGTGTGCAGAAGCAGATCAGCGAAAACAACGGCACATTCAGTGTTTCGCTACTCTTCAACAACCGGCTCTTCTTCACCCTCATCATCTCCATGGCGAGTACGTGGGCATTGTACCTCGTTGCGAGCATCTTATTCTTGGATCCCTGGCACATGTTTACCTCATTTGTGCAGTACCTCCTTCTAACACCAACATACCTCAACATCCTTAACGTTTATGCCTTCTGCAACACCCACGACATTACATGGGGAACCAAAGGAGACGACAAGCCTGAAAAGCTTCCGGCCGCAAACCTCAAGCCTGGCGGGAAAGTTGACGTTGCCATTCCCACCGATGACGCGGATCTCAACACACAATACGAGACTGAGCTTCGCGTCTTCAGCACCAAATATGCTGTACCTGCAAAGAGTGTCAGTCCCGAGCAAAAACATGAGGACTACTACAAAGGTTTCCGATCCGCGGTCGTCTTGGCTTGGATGTTCTGCAATCTTGCTCTGGCAGCCATCGTGCTCAATGCAGGTGGGACATCAAACCTGGATGGTAAGGCGGCTGATAGCAACGAACAAGCTGAGGAGGATCTCAAAAGAAGTACCATATACATGGCTGTTGTGCTGTACAGTGTTGCTGGGTTGGCGGCGGTCAGGTTCATCGGTTGTGTGTACTTTCTGATCACTCGCATGTTCCGAGGAGTCTAGAGAAGGTGGGCCTGATGCTCATGAGGCGTTTGGTGTGATTTCATGGGAGGTGCTTGAGCGGTGGGCGTTCTTCGGAGCTTTTATGACTTGAATGCCTGATCTTGAGGTTCTGGGATATGTTTCATGGKTCTGCACGATACCCTCGTTGCTTTGCTCTGCTGCTTCTAGTTGAAACGCATGATGATGAAGTCCTTGACATGGCAGTCACGAAATATGGATTCACTTGAGTCTTGGCATAAACTTTCGTTCCTTCCTTCTTTACAAGTGTTTGGTGAATACAGTCTTTATCGAATGTGACTCTTCGCGCAGCACTCCTAGGAGCTTGGTATTAGTCGTTCGCTAGGGTGCGGCATATGGCGTGCATAGACGAGATCTCGTATGGTGCTCTGCTGCTTTTGGTTCGATCAAATGGCGTACAAGTGTTGGAGATAAGACTCCTTCGCTCTGGACGCGTCTGGCCCTCTTGACGCGACTCCTTTACGAGAAGCTGTAGTCAGTTTTGGCAGCGTTATGAGTTCTGCTGCTTAACTATAAGGTACTGCCTGCTAGTCTCCCTTGGGCAGCAGAGTTTATCAAGAGACAATACCACTGCTGGAGGGGCAAAGCTTACAAGCAGCGGCAAGAAGTAAAAAGGAAACGCGTACTTGATATAGCACACACTGGCCCGGTTTTGAATTAMGCGAACTTCCTCTCACAGAACTCCGAAGGCTTGAGCCGCTTGTTGCTCCCCGGGGCCCGGAGTCTAGGGACTTCTTCACAGAGCCCATTGCTTGTGGTTTGATAGTCAGGGGCGGAGCGCAAGCATTGATGGAGTTTCGACGCGTACTTGCTGGTATCTGCATGTGCTTACCTACATTCTTTCGTGCTCCTCTGAACTCAATCCTTGCCGCGTTTCCCACGCGCTAGTCTGCAGACTGCTGAATTGTAGAAGATGGCTCGTGGAGAACAGTGTAGCCAGGACGCGTTGCCATAAAAGGGGAGGTAGACGTGAATAGCTCGGTGAGGTAGAATGTCTGGACCATTGCTGGATTGACCAATTGTGTGAAGAACTTGCCGACAGGAGGTATCTTCCAGATGCAGTTGCTCGCTTCATCGTGAGATCTCGTCTTGTTGCCGCCTTAAGGCGCTTCTGATATACCCCGTGACATTCTTCGCGTCATCTGGTCGAGGCTAGAGGCTACTGCCACGGCCCACCTTAGCTGTGGCTCAGCGCTCACTTCGCGTACCTGATGGCGAGAACGAGCACGCGGCTTTCGAGACCATTAACAGAGCTGTCGATATGAGAAATCATGAACAAGAGCAGCGCCCTGAACTGATCTCTCGATTGAATGACGGCCACTCTGCAACCTCTGCTAGTAGCAGAGATTCTAATAGGCTTCAAATTATCGAGCCTGTAGAGAGCGAGGCCTCAGGACATTGTGGAAATGACTGAGGATACCTTGTCCTGATCCTCATATCGACAGCTCTGACCATTAAAGCGGACGCGTTGAGGAGTCGTGTCGAAAGCTGCTCCTGCCCTCCCCCGCTGCCCTGCTGCTTACCGTATCAATAAAGCGATAGCTGTCGCCCGCTCTCTGCCTCCAGATCACACTGAGGCGAATGGCATCTTCTATAGCCCTGGTATTCTGCTGCTCTATGAGCACCGTCGGCACATCGACGACCGCTTGATGCTCGCCTCAGTGGTGGTCTTCCGCTCGTTCATATGCCAACGGTGGCCCCCCCACAAGCTCAAGCGCGCCCCTCTGCCGAAAACCGCTCTGAGCATTGACACAAACATTGGAACGAACCCCCATATTTAAACTCTCTCCTTCTCCACCATCTTTCTTCCATCAACAACTTCTGACTTCGCATCGTCAATCTCCCATCCCGCATCAAGCTTCCAACAGCTCRAAGCTCACCTTGACGCATGTTCGTATTGCCATCAGCTGCTGCTCTCCACCGTCACTAACTGTGTGCGATAGCTACCGCGTCGTTTTCCACACAGGCAAACAACCACGTGAGCCTCATCAAAACATCACGCGTCCACACCTTCTGACCTTCTCACAGCAACACAAACCTTCGTCATCATGACTGCGTCTACCTGGGACGATGGCGCCGGTCGGTCGCTCCTTCCATCACTCCTTTTGACACCGCTGACCTTCGCAACAGACAACTCGGGCTTCCGCCCCGAGAATGTCAGCAAGCACGATGAGGGTACTGCTGGCTTCGGTGACGACTCCAATGGCGGCCCCGCTGGCGTTGGCGACGATGATGACAGCTGCCGCATCTGCCACGAGACCGGCCACTACGCCCGCGAATGCCCCGACAAGCCTGAGGGCAGTGGTCAGTGCTTCCGCTGCGGCGAAGAGGGCAAGTGGTCCGCGATCTAGTCCACTCCTTCACATAGCTGACCATACGAGCAGGTCACATCAAGGCAGACTGCCCAGTGGCGGCCACCGTCACATGCAAGATTTGCAAGGAGGAGGGACATTCCGTCGAGGAATGTGAGATGAACCGTATTCACAAGATGTTCATCGATGCGGGCGTCAAGATCATGACTGCTGATGACGCTTGGCGCGAGATTGAGGCGGCTGACAAGGACCGTGATATCGAAGACTTCAAGGTGGCTTTCAATGCCTACTCTCTGGCGTGCCCGGACATCACCCTTGAGGAGATGGAAGCCGCTCTCCGCGCGTTCGGCGGCAACACTCACCTCATCGCCAAGCAGCAGGATGTCGCCGACACACAGACCATCGTCAACCTTCAGGGTGTCCCCGGTCAGGAGTTTGTGGTCTCCTTCCAGCTATCCAGCAAGCCACGCCGCRAGCACTTCGCCGAGGGCTGGCCATCAAGCTCCGAGGAGAACGACGAGCGCCTTGCCAAGGCTGGCTTCGTCATGGACGGCTTCGTCCAGAAGTGTCGCAACTGCGACCAGATTGGTGAGTGACCCGCCGCCGCTTAAAGCCACTTTCCGAACTGTACTGACAATTTCCAGGTCACCTCAGCAATGCTTGCGAGGAGGAGAAGAAGGAGAGCCGTGGCAAGGTCGTCGTCAACTGCAGCAACTGCGAGGAGCCTGGTCACATCGCGCGTGACTGCACTGCTCCACGCAAGATCAACCGCAACGGCTGCAAGAACTGTGGCTCCTTTGAGCACTATCCCAAGGACTGCACCGAGGAGCGCTCAGCTGAAGGCGTTGAGTGCAAGAATTGCAATGAGATGGGTCATTTCTCGAAGGATTGCCCGAGCCGTGTGGAGCAAGTCTGCTTCAATTGCCAGCAGCCTGGCCACCGCAAGCCTGACTGCACGAACGAGCGCGTGGTCAAGTGCAAGAACTGCGACGAGATCGGCCACATCAGCCGAGAGTGCAAGAAGAAGACCGACTGGACCCGCGTGGAGTGCACCAATTGCAAGGAGAAGTAAGTTACCCTGCTCCTACCAAGACATTGTTGATCATGCTAACCACGCATCACGCTTAGGGGTCATAGCTACAGACGCTGTCCCAACCCAGCCAAGACTGAGGAGGATGCTGGCGACTTTGGCGATGGCGGTAGCGGCGGATTCGACGATCCCGCYCCTGCTGCTGGTGGCGGCGGTGGTGGAGGCTGGGAGGACAGCGGCGATGCGGCTTCTGCTGCTCCTGTTGGCGATGCCGGTGGTTGGGGTGCTCCTGCCGAGGCCCCAGCTGCTCCCGGCTGGTAGATCACCACTTCGGTATCCCGCGTGAGAGGCTGTTGCATGCTCGCAAGTTACAACCCGGTGGAAGCAGAGTCTTGGCTCTACATCTGATGGCGTTGAAGGCTGTACCGAGTGGCACAAATGAGCCCTAGGTGTTCAGAAAATTCCAAGAATGAGAAAATCATGTTTTCCTGTGCTTCCTGACATGGTATCATTCTGTAACGACATAGACCGAAGTGGTCCATCGTAGACTCCCAACTGCTTGAGGTCCGTTTGGTCTAACGTCCTTATGTCCAGTCAACACGCGGAAGCATGCTCTCAATCACCGTCACAGCAGGCCGACCATATCCTCGGAATAGCAGACAGATCAAATGAATCCAGGACTCCTGTGTTTGTGCTCATCTCGCCAGCAAAAGACCAAAGTCAATGCGTTCCAATTCTTGCTGCCAGTCATGCCTTCATACGCCATGCTGCGGAGCCCGCCGGGAAGCAGGATATTCCAAGATTGATCTTCCGTTGACAAGTCCCGACTGCAAAGAATCATAGCGTCAAGCTCCACTATGTTAATAATCTTGCAAAGACGATGCTAATCATGCGACTGTGCCGAGGGCCTCTGGGATTTGTTCGAGGTCTCGAGCTTATTAAAGACGACTGTACAGAGGATATCCTCGGGAGTATTTAGGAGCATGGCAGCGGCAGAAAGGCGGCATATCCTGAGGAGTGATGTGCTTGTCGAGTCGTCGAGCTCTTCAGCTCGGAAGGGTTTTGTACGGGAGGCTGGGAGTTGGGAGGTTGACTGAAAATAGCGGAGTCGGACCAACCTTTGTCCGAAGCCGAGCTTCTTCCACCAACACTCGAGTTCTTGAAGATCAAACCACAGCACAGCAAGGTTCATCTGCAACACATAGCCCATGTGTATTGCAGGTGGAGCTACAGCGTGGTCGCCACGTTCGATCGGGCGTCCAGCGTAGCATCAACAGATCGGGAGATGCGTGCCTTGGCTCCTTCGAATACCCGCTGGTGTGGTCTGCCGCTGCGACATGACGAAACTCTACGGTTCCCACGGCTTTCCGCTTCTGGTTAACCCGGCGCAACATGAAAAACTTACCCCCCATATGACTTCTCATTTGCTCGGTTACTCCACGCTTCGGCCTTTGATCGCGTGGTCGAACCCGCACAGCACAGCTGGGGCTCCATGGGCATGTTCCTGAGTGGAGTAAAATGGAGCCCTCCGCTTGGCTCGCGTCTCCCATATTGATCAAGAGGATAGCGGCATTTCGTTGGCGCCAAACCTACCCAAACCTTGCTCCCGTTTCGAGAGAGGCTTGTACACTTCAAGAAGCCTTTGAATCCGCTTCTGTTCTTCTGAGTCTTGTTGTTGCACCTTTGACAACATTTCTAACGAGCAGTGACTGCTGCTTGCAAGAGTTAAGATGGTGGGATCCAAGTTCTATGGCCTTCGCGGCTCGAAGCTCAACTTTGCGATCACGTTTATCGCTGGCATGGACTTTCTGCTGTGAGTGAAACCTGGAGAGCTGTCGGCGTTGTTCACAGATACTGACATTACGCAGCTTTGGATATGATCAAGGTACGGTTCACGAGGAAATGGTCGAACGGAGACCGTGCCGTTGGATTCAAGGCCGCTCCAGCGTTCAGAACAATGCATTGGCTAACATCTCGTCTTTGTTYAGGTGTTATGGGAGGCCTCTTGACTTTGCCATCTTTTGTGAGAGTGTTTCCGGAGATCGATACCACCAAAGGAACTGCGGGAGACAGTCCAACTGCTACGAAGCAAGGTATTGCCATTGCCTCTTACAACCTGGGATGTTTCGCTGGAGCAGTGATTTGCATTTGGTTGGGTGAATACCTTGGACGCAAAAAGACGATTTTCCTTGGTTCGGCCATCATGGTAAATCTAATTAGCACGAACACTCATGACCACTACTTATACTCATTGATATAGGTCGTCGGCGCGGCGATTCAAACCTCTGCTTTCAGTCTGGGCCAACTGATTGGTGGTCGTATCATCACCGGTATTGGCAATGGACTAAACACTTCAACTGTTCCAACATGGCAAAGTGAGACAACGAAGTCTCACAAGAGAGGGCAGATGGTCATGATAGAGGGAGCTCTTATCACTGGCGGGTAAGTGACTTCCAAGTGAAGATGCTCTTGGCATGGCTCATTTCGCTTTCACGTCTTCCCCCCTATTATTTATACTTACCATTACTTCAGAATCATGCTTTCATACTGGATCGATTACGGCTGTTCGTTCCTGGAGCCCAGCACGATCTCCTGGCGACTCCCAATCGGTCTGCAGATTGTGTTCGCGTTGATAATTTTGGCTTTCATCCTAGGCTTGCCGGAATCCCCTCGATGGTTGATCCTCAAGGGCCGCGAGGAAGAAGCGCTGACCGTGCTGGCCTCCCTGGGCGATCTCGAAGAAGACGATGAGTACATTCAGAACGAGTTTGCCGCTATCAAGGACACCGTGCTGGAAATGTCTAAAGCTGGATTCGCAGATGTCTTCACCATGGGCAAGGATCGCAACTTCCACAGAGCACTGCTTGGATATGTCAACCAGATGTTCCAACAGATCTCAGGGATCAATCTCATCACTTATTACGCCGCTACCATCTACGAGTCCATTGGGTTGGATGGCAACCTTTCCCGTCTTCTTGCTGCAGCCAATGGAACAGAGTACTTCTTGGCATCCTGGATCGCCGTATTCCTGATTGAAAAGGCCGGAAGAAGAGTTCTGATGTTGTTCGGTGCCGTCGGAATGTCGCTATCCATGGTGGTCCTCGCTATTGTCACTTCCTTCACCGTGGGAGATACGCAAAAGGTCGAAACTGGACCAGGCTACGTGGCAGTCGTCTTCCTGTTCATCTTCAACACGTTCTTTGCGGTTGGGTGGCTGGGTATGACATGGCTCTATCCCTCGGAGATTGTGCCACTGCGCATTCGCGCACCTTCAAGCGCTCTGTCCACCTCCGCAAACTGGATCTTCAACTTCATGGTCGTTATGGTCACACCTGTCGCTTTTGCAACAATTGGCTACCAGACCTATATCATCTTTGCGGTGATCAACGCATTCATCGTCCCTTGTGTGTACTTCTTCTACCCCGAGACGGCATACCGATCCCTCGAAGAGATGGACGAGATCTTCCACAAGTCGACCGGCTATTTGGACGTCGTCCAGGTCGCCAAACCAAGGAACACACCGAATCGTAAGCATCCACCTTTTCCCCTGCCATGTAACATGCTAATCATTCTCTTCTCAGGCTACGACAAATACGGCAACTTGCTTCACTCATACCTGGACACCGAAGTCCACAGACGCCACAGCAGCGTTGCGGCAGCGGCAGGAAGACCTCAACCCAAGGCGCAGTCCTCTCACAACGAGGGCTTGCATGTCGAGAAAGGTTTTGCCAGTGGAAGTGGTAGCGACAACGAGAAGAATGTTTGATTTGCTGCGGGCATGTAGATTTATTTGAGATTTACACCCAAAACCTTGTGATACCCATGAGCAAAGTGATCCATCCCAATTTCCTGCCTCAATCTACCCTCTCCATCCACTTCTTACAAGCGTCGTAGTGCTCCAGAAACCCGTCATCAAACTGCATAATACGTCCATGCAAATCACCATCGTTATCAAGCAGTTCCGTAAAACGCCACCATCCCGCAAGAATAAAGTCCGCAAAGCTAGGCTTGTTGCCCAGCACATACGGACCACCGCTATTCTCATGTAAAATCGTCTTGATTTCCTCAAGAATCGGTTGGGCTCCAGGCCAGGCATTCTCGGCCTTGTCACTCTTTGCGAATTCAGCAAGAGACATGCCAAAGCGCTTGGTTCGCGTCTCCTGGAAGTACTGTGCGCTGCAAGGGTTGAGGAGCATGTCAGGAATACGATGCATAGCGATAGGTGCCAGCTGGCCCCAGAGCTTTAAGATGGCTTCTTGAGTACGGCCGACATATTCGCTGTTGAGGTGCAGAGATGGCTCTGGTTGGAGATCCTCGAGTGTGTGGGCAATGCTTAATGAGTCCATGATGTATTGTCCGTTGATCTGTGCTGCTGGAATGGAATACTCTGCATTGGGGTTGAGCTCTGGGGAGTTCGCAGGGATGCCGTAGCTTTTGAAAGTTGGAGCAACGTCGGGGTACTCGATCCATTGTGTTTTGTATGGGAGATTCTTGTAATTGAGTACAAGGCGAGCTATTGTATATGTTGATCAGCCTGTTGTTGGTTGTATTTGGTGGGGGAAGGGTGAGATACCCTTCCATGGATTCAAACTCCAACAGGCTGATTTGCCCTTGGAAGGCAGATCGAAGAAAGTGATATCATGAGACATCTTTGCCAATGTTGTTCTATAGAGTATCATATGTGAAAAGATACGACGCACGGAGGAAGTTGCAACAAGCAATGAGCTCCACGCCACTTTCATAGTCTTGGCACTGAGCTGTCCAGCTCCCCCTTCTTGACCCACACACCTTGCTCCGCTAGTGAACGATAACCTCGTAGAGTGCCGTCTAGTGGCTTCAAAGCAACGAGAACGTTCGTTATGGTGTTCTGCAAGAGCATACGAATATTTTCCAGGCTCGAATCAGCTCAATCTTGTCACCCCTCGACGCTGCCACCGAGTTTGACGTGCAGGTCAGCTTGTCAATATATACAGGCGCTGGTACTGAACGAGCTCAAAACTTCATAGGTTCTGTGCAATGATGATTGGCGAAATTCTTTATCGTAAAGAGACAGGTAAATGGCGTTCTTCGACGATAAAGACGCGCTTGAGACCTGCAAGGCTGAGAAGCCGGTTGCATAAGCATGTCCTCATTCCGGACCGCAATAGAAGCGGTAGACGTGAAGATCGCAGCGCTGTGGGGTTTCCATGGATGGCAACATGTACTCCGCCCTCGAAACGAGGACTTCGACCCGGCATGGGAGGCTGGTTTGGCAAAGAAGACTGGCCTATGGAAGGGCGAATCTGGTGTCTTGGCAGAGAGATGGAGGCTTTGGGCTGACGAGCTGAGCAGCAATCCCCAGTTTGATGGCCAGGAAGCCGAAACTCGACCGCAGCGCAAGTCATTCGTTAGCATCAAGTCAGGAGAGCTCCTACGGGAGAGACGACCAGACGACATTCCGATTCGAATGAAAGTGTGTCTTCATGACCAAGCCTGAGGTTGTTTCGTCGAGGGACCGACTGTGCTTCGTGAGTGAGTTTCGTTCTCATACTCTTCGCGGACTCGAATCTCCCGGCGCAGGAACGCACGGCGTGAGAGAAAGCAGTCCAGACTCAAGTAGGGTGGCCATCGTGCTTGGAATGAATCTCCAGCAGAGTGAACATGTTCGGATCCGCTTTGAAACAACTCTTCTGTGACTCTCCAAAGTAAGCGACACAGTTTGCCAAAGCGGAAGAGTTCTTGTCCAGCCAGAATATGAAGCCGCCAACGAATGGTGATTGTCGGCTGACCTCTGCGATACCACCCCGGAGCCTGACCATCTGTTGAAGGCCGGACATGTGGACGTGGTATGCTTCGAGATTGCCATATTTGACCTCGTAGATTGCAAACATACCCACAGCAGCAAGCATAGGGTCTGAAGTAGAGCGATGTGGATCATTCAGCGCAGCGTTCACGCAGTTGACAAGGTATCCGCGCATCACTTTCTCCAGGTACAGATCTCTGGAACTTGGGGCTGATCCCTTCATCAATACTAGATGCCTTACTGCGACCAGTATTGCTATCGTTAGAGGGATGGAATCTCGCAGTACGACATCCAGAAAGCTGCTGAAGGCGGCCGCATGCTCGACCTTGAATTGTTCTGCAAAGTCCTTGGATTGGAAGTCGACAATGACGTGATAAAAATGCTAACCAGCTGGCAATCAGCTCTACATAGCTGTGTTAGAACGTTCTTGTTGACGCAACGACTTACCAGTACTGACGACACGTCCAGTTGGAGACGGCTCAAACTCGACCCAATGATGTTGCTGGGGTCGTCAAGACAGAAGGTTCTGAACGCCATTGATCCACGCGAGAAGGACTGCTCAAGAACGCCTGTGGGAGGTTGCAAGGCTGCTCCGGAACTATTCGTTCTCTGCCTCTTTGAGGAAGCCGCCGCATATCCAGGCTTATCCTTACACTCGGCCAGTCCGCGTCCCTGTCCTGCCCTTGATATGCATAACGAACTTGGCCCGCTCCCTTCTCTTTTTCCTTCATCACTGCCTTCATTTTGACGACCAAGCGAGCTTTTCAGCCATCCCGAGATCTTCGCCGCCCTTTGTTGTCGGCCACGCTTGTGCTGCAAAAGTGTCAAGTGACTCTTCATCTGCTTGCGCACTCCAGCGCTCAGTCGCGGCCTCTCGTTGCCATTCTGTGGCTCGACGGTGAGGAATGTGAAGCTAGTATCGGCAGTTGGACTAGGATCCCACTGCTCCGGGCCCAGCTCCATCGCGTCGTCGGCGTTTTGGAATTCGTCTCGCGCGGCAGGGATGTTGCGCGTTGCGCTGACTTCGTACGGGGCCCTGGCCTGGAGCTTGTGGTGCCGCGGCGCACTCTCACCGTCTCACGCACTCAGTTAGTTATGAAAAGTGTGTCGGCGCGATGCGTGCCTTGTGGAAGACAAGTGTGCACCGGAGAAGGCTGCCTTTTACATCCTGCTTTCGTGTTGCGGGGAAGCAGAACTGTCTCAAGGATAGGTAGAGGCTTCTCCACAATTGAACTCTCCACACTCTTGGGACGAGGGGAGCGGTATGCATGGACAAGATCCAAATAGGAATTGCAATATGTTGACAGTAAGGTACCTTAGGTATCATAGAGGTGAGGTTGATTGAAGATTCGTGCCTGCCTCAATTGTAAGGAAGGCACGCTATCTCTTTTGTTTCTTTCTCCCTCTCTCCCTCTCTCCCTTTCTCTCCTTACGGCACTTGCACACACCCGCCTCGCACGCGTGGTGTCTGATTCTTGATCAAGCAAGTGTTCGTCTTGCGGGCACGCCTTCGGGTGTGCACGTAATYTGGCCTATCAGTTAGTCACTTCGGTGCACCTCTTCGTCAGTCACTTCGGTGCGCCTTTTACTTCCCCTTACCGGAGCCTGAGCTACTTCAGCTTTTGCTGTCGTAGTCTCATCGCAAAGGTAAGTAAGGAAGTACTAGGGAACGTTTGGTCCATTAGGGCTGAACATCTTTTTCAAAACCATGTCTTATAAACAGGCAAAATCCCATGATATCCCCACAAGGCGCCGCAGGGACCTCCGGAATGGACACGGTCCTGGTCCTCAGAACATGGCAGAGTCTGATTTCCTCCGCCGCTTTCGAGAGCAACCATCGGCCCAGCAGCTGTCTGCCAGTCGACCAGTGGGAGATTCGGCGAGAGATTCTGGGAGAGGCCGCTTTCGAGAGCAACCATCGGCCCAGCAGCTGTTTGCCAGTCGACCGGTGGGAGATTCGGCGAGAAACTCTGGGAGAGACTCAGCGAGAAACTCTGGGAGAGACTCTGGGAGAGACTCGGCGAGAGACTCTGCGAGAGATCGAGTGGCAGTCTCGACGAGAGATTCTGCGAGAGATTCTGCGAGAGATCCCGGGAGAGACTCCAGGAGAGATCGATACCCGACACGATCACGCAGCGACTCTCGCGATCATCGTCGACGTGAGAGGAGACCGAGCCCACGGAGCGTCTCTCGGGATCACAGACGATCTCGTCCTCGCGGAGATCGATACACAACACGATCACGTAGCGACTCTCGCGATCATCGTCGACGTGAGAGGAGACCAAGCCCACGGAGCGTCTCTCGGGATCACAGACGATCTCGTCCTCGCGGAGATCGATACACAACACGATCACGCAGCGACTCTCGCGATCATCGTCGACGTGAGAGGAGACCAAGCCCACGGAGCGTCTCTCGGGATCGCAGACGATCTCCTTCTCGCGGAGATCGATACACAACACGCGGCGACTTGCGCAGCCGTCGCCAATCGCCCGACAGAAGCGAAGAGCATCGGTATCGGTCTTTGAGATCTCCTCGCCGCAGAAGCCCATCTCCATTGCCTGGAGCCTTGGCAATGGACTCGTACCGTCCCGCCGCCGGTCGTCGTCGATCACCTTCTCGGGAGCGTGTATCGGCCGGTCGTCGTCGATCACCTTCTCGGGAGCGTGTATTCGAGCAATCACGCAAGAGAGATCGCAGCCCTTCTCTTCCGCGCAAGCCTGTTGTACAGGGTCCTCCGGCGCAGGGCATCAAACCCACGATGAAAAAGATCTGTTTGGACCAGAAAGTAGAGGCTGCGCCACCTGCGATGCCCACGCCTGCCCCTAACCCCATTGCTAAGCCGAACGAGAGCATATCGCTGACAATTGACAGTTCTTCTTTGCTGGCTGCTCCGTCGGCCTGTCAAGCCAGCAACCAGTCGGTACCATCGACTGTGTCCGAGGATGCCTTGGGGAAAGAGTTCTTGAAACTCTTCGAATGACACATCTCAACTCCATGTACCGAAGGTCTTTTTCAGTTATACTCGGTGCCTCAGTCTTCGACAGCATCCAGAGCTACGAATTTTCGATAAGGATGTTTCGTTGGACGTTGCATCTACGGCGGCGGATTCGGACGCTTCCAGAGCTGTCGATATGAGAGATCATCAACAAAACAACGCCTAAACTGCCCTCTCCATTGTATGACGGACCACTCTGCTGGTCGTGAAGGTTCTAGCAGCTCCAAAGTTGTCTATGCTGCAGAGAGCAAGGCCTCAAGACGTCGTAAAGACGACTGAAGGTTCTTTGCCCCGATGAAGAATTCTCATTTCGACAGCTCTGGGTGCTTCGACGGACATTCAGACCGTAGCCCAAAAAGGCGGATGACTATTCAATCGCACGCATCCGGCTTTCGAGGAGCGAATGCGGTGTATCCCTGGATGTCACGATGCTTCAAGCTACCAAAGTCGGGCAAGGGGTTAACCGACTGCCAATCCACGTTGACTTTTCAACCGATTCTGCAGAGAACCTACTCGGCCACTGCACCGCCTTTTGAAAGGGCAGACCTATGCGCAGAGGGATCCGCAAGCGCACTGAATCCCAGCYCTCAGGCGGACCATGCGAGCGTAAGTACGGATTGCTGACTTTCATAGACTAAATTAGGCTGTCGTGCCACGGAGGGCATAAAACACTTGGTTGTTGCTCACGGTGCGGCGCGGGGAGGGGCGTCGCACAGAAAAGGTCATCCGACCGGGACCAGCAATGAAACTTGACTCAACGCTACTCATTGCGAGCGACTCCGCCGAGCGGCATCATCAGACACGGCACCCAGGCCGGATTCGACGCAAGAAACGACCCACAAAATACGAGCATTGGCTGAGATAGCACCTTGGAACTGTTCGCACCACGAATGAGTAGTGCCATCTGAAACATGGAGGGCGCCAACTCAAAGAGGACAACAACTTCATCGACGGAGCACACGATGGTACTGACGTTTTCGGCGTTTTCCAAGGAGTCAACCACAAGCATGCCAAAGAGCCGCTCAGTGCCGCATCGACAGTCCCATTCATTGCAAGACAAGCTGGACCAGGCACCAGGCGCTTGACCTTGTCACCACCAGGACTCAGTCACTTCTTCTATTCAGATACACATCTACCACGGCCATGAAATACTGGAAATGCATCATGCGGTCCACCCGAGGCAAATTCCATGGCAAGTTGCAATGGACGGCCAACATGCACGGGATAGCAGAGATTTGGATAATAATCACCCAAGGCCACCCTCTTCCCCTCTCTCCGCGCATAACAACAGCATTGGCACCGATCACCCAAGCCCAACGTGTCCATCGGGATCAGACACGACGCCTTGCAGATCTAGCGAGTCGGTAAAAACGATCGAGCTCCACTGAGCACGCTCCAGTGGCACCGGAAGATGGACCGCTGATCATATTACATCTCGCCACAAGGGTCCTGCGGGCTTTGGCGACGATCGGACGTCGTTTTCTCAATGTATCTGCCACAGCCACTGAGTGGTAGACAACCCGAGTGACTACACGCCTCAATACCAAGCCACGATCTGGTCGAGGGAAGCTGCTGTCGGAGAGCCACGAATCTTGCATAAACTGCAACCCAACACCGTCTGTTCTTGGTTGAAAATTCGACCTCAAGTCGATTCTTGTCTGGTCTGGCTAGACAGTCTCTTGAGCTACTCCTCGAGATTGCGTGTGACATGTTGAAACGGAGCAGCGAGGAAATGGCTGTCAAGACGAAGGAGCATATGGATGGAGGGTTTCATCCGCGAAGGTGATAAGAATGACCTGCAATTCATGGTTCAAGCAGGACGGGGACGGGTGATGGGAGATAATGACTAGGTGCTTGGATACCTTGAGCTCATTACGTGTAAGTCAAACCATGATTCATTTCGCACTACCGGATCACTGACGTTCTCCAGCATTGAGACTCACAACCATCTCCGCTGGTCGGGCAGAGTCGTTGGTCAGGATGGGACCTTGCCAAAAAATGGTCAAGGAAGTGGTTTGGCCGATCACTAATGGCAATTGACAGACGCCGAAGTTTCTGAGAACGACTGGACAAGTGTATGTATAGTTGCGCGAGTGACTTGTGTGATTCACTTGAAGATGAGACTGTATGGACAAGTGCATCTCGTGCTTTGGCCCGGTTAAGAAATGTGGCAGGAAATGAAACTGCTGGTGCCTCACCCCAGTGCACATTTCCAGTCCCCGTCTCGCACTCTGTACGCCTATTGCGCTCGCCATCTTCCATACAATGAGCTTTTGTTGTGTTCTTCCACCACCAGCCGGCCTTCACCTCTCATAACCCACAATATCCACTAGTGATGATAGCCCCACATTATTGACTTTCCCGCGGCTTCACTTGCCTCACCCGGACATCCGGACGCTAAGATTCTAAGAGGCATAAGCTCCCTTATCACAGCACTACGTACTCGACATCATAACCACAACTACACTCAGAGACACCTGTCAAGAGTCTCACACGACAAATTGACAATGTCAGCATTCAGCAAATTCGCAGGTACACAAACCATTATCAATACTCCCACCTTCTTCAAATCTAACTTGACCGCAGATAAGATCCTCACATCGAAATACAACAAGCCTTTCCCAGTCACGTTGCTTCCATCAGCCATTGGGTATTATCTTGGCATGAAACAAGGAGAACGACAAGCTCAGCTGCTCGCTGAGATCCAGGCTTTGGATATACATGATCATGAGAAAGTCAAGCAGATTTCAAATCATCCGAAGTGAATCATCATGATGTGCGGTGCTGGATCTTTGACACACAAAAGGTCGACTGTGTTCTGTCGTGGAAGTAAGTTCTAATGGATGCAATTGGCGTGCAGTATTTTGACACTGCACAGCAGATCTTGAGAGAAAGAGAGTCTGTCACATTCCAACCAAGGCTCATTTGGAAGGCATTGATGTAGATGTACATAACTACACCTATCATAGCCGCTTGCAAACCCGCGAAAGTCTTGGCCGATAGACATGTTGTATTGTGCATGGCCACCAGCGAATCTCCCTCGTAATCCGAGCCCCGAACCATACAGCCCCTCTCAAGACGCCGAGCATCGCGTTCAAGATTTCTTGCTCCACCCGTGCTCAAAAACCTGCCTTCCCTCTCTCACATTCCCCCAACGGCCCTTTCAATCAGCTCCACTCTGCTCTGCACATCATACTTTCCACTCGCAATCACCTCCACTCTGCTCTGCACATCATATTTTCCGCTCGCAACCACCGACTCCGGTGGTGTCCTCTGCGGCCTGCACACACGAGTACCAACCGGCTTCGTTGGAGTTCCCATCGATCCCGCGGCCGAAGCCCGCCGAGCACATAACCTAGCCTCTCTGATCAAAACCCCAGACTTGGAAACTTCCACAGGAATCTCCCGTAAAAAACGCCGTAGCATCTCCGGGGTGACAGGTTCGCTAGCAGTACGCTTGCGTGAATACGGCGTTGTCAGAACTGGCTCCACTGTCTTCTTCCTCGGAGTTTGTTTCTTGGTACACTTCTTGATGTGTTTCTTGCCCACCACCCGTCTGCGTCTCTTCCACACACTCCACGAAGCCAGACAAGATCGTGTGAGGAGTAGCGTTTGTGTCTGAATCGGATGTGACCAGCGACCCAACTGAATCTGATTGTCAATTAAATCGATGGCGAGTAGCGACAACAAGTGTGCAAAGACAGTCATTGCAGCCATGAACCACACGGGGATTGGGAAGTCCAGATTGGGGATAATGTAGATGTCGAGCATGATGGTCTTGGAGGAGAAGAAGTCCCATCCCACAACGAGGCCAGCACCCAAAGTGATGAGTTGGAGAAACTCTGTGGCAAAGGCCTGCGAAATATCAAGTCAGTTCTTGACTTTCTTCAACTCCGATGGGTGCGACTCACGTGGTATTTTGGGAGCGTGCGACGGACGCTCCAAGTGAGTTTGCGGCTGTAGCAGTGCTTGTAAGTTGCACTCAAAGCTGTCGCGACAACGACCATAGCCAGTGGGAAGTACACCATTTTGGTTGGTAATGTGACAGATGGTAACGGCAGGAGCGAGGAGAAAGGTTGATCGTGATATAGTATACACCTGAATTCTTGCCCTTTTCACTGCTGTTTGCCCATGTCTCTGATATCCGCTCATATCCTGAGACATGCCTAAACGCGGCATGCACCATCATCTTCCCGCCGGGAGTCGCTTTCGCCACTCGACATGCTTTGACAGACTTCTGCCACCACGGGAATGAAGTACATATGAAGTAGAGAGGAATGACTGATGCTTTCGAGACACATTTTGGGCAAAGTCAACGTATTCGCAGTTCGCAGAGGTCGGTTCAGATTGCAAGTTTAGCTCCGATCCTAGATGCAGCCACCCGCTCGTGATGTTTCGCAGCAAGACTTGCGCCTCGGGAAAGCATACTTCATCTTCAGCCTCGCCAATTGACTGGCCCAAAGAGACGGATGAGGCTCGTGCCAATCCAAGAGAATTCTCGTTGGTAACGAACCTCGTTCCTCCGCTCTCCAAGTGCATGCAGTCATCGTCGGCGGCATAACCCGAAATAAAATCAAAACGATCTGGAACATCATCATATCATGCCGTCGCCATTGCTATTAGTCTTGAACAGACCATCCTTCTCCTTCTCCTTCTTCTTTCGCAAAGTGGGAATCAACTTGGTTGACTTCTTCTTCTCCTTGTCTTTTTCTTTGGTCCGAGCAGCTTCAACCTGTTTCTGAATCTGGAATCGTGCCTGCTCTCGTCGCTCCCGATGCCGAACCTCCCGCTCGTAGTTCGGCAGCGCTGTGGTTGTATGTTCTGTATCGCTGCTGACGGTACTTGAGACGTTGCTGACGCTCGTGCTGGCAGATTGGCCCGGTGAGCCGTACATGCTTTGAGAGTAGTTGCGGCCTGCGCTTCCATGGAAGCTGTTACCAGGTGTAGCCGATCCTGGACGGCCCCAGTTGTTAGACCTTGGYGTGCTATCGACCAGCGATGGCTCAGTCCGGTTCATCGCCTGGTCGCTATACACACCGTTTATCGGAGCTTCGTCATCTGTTTCCTCGTCTTGGCCGCGCAACTGGCGCAGCGTTGCTTCTATTGCGGGGTTGGATTCCATTCCGTCGACAAGGGTGACTGAATCTCCATCCCCGGCGGACGCGTTCTTGAGTTGTGCCTTCTGTAATTGGTTGATGACATCTTCCCATTGGAAGCTATGTGGACTGTCCGGTCTCTCGGCTCTTTCTGCGCGGTTTAGACACTCCTGCGTCCTAGTGTTTAGTTCCTCGCACAACTGGTGAAAGTCCTTCAACTCTCCTTCGGTTGAAGAGATGGCGTGTAATATGTCGGCGTGCGATTTGCCTGGCAGTGTTGCAGCATCGCCAGGATTGGAGAGAGCGGCAATCGCGTCCAGCCATAGGTGAATCAAGTCTGCAAAAGATCTGGCTTGATCAATCAAGTATGGAAGGCTCGGGAAGCCTTCGCGACTGCTGGGTGGTAGCCGGTGCATAATTGTCATAGGGGTGGTGTAGCTGAGGTGCTGCTCGGCGGTGACGACTCCTGGAGGGTATGTGGGTGAGG
This sequence comes from Ramularia collo-cygni, assembly GCF_900074925.1. Classification (NCBI taxonomy): domain Eukaryota; kingdom Fungi; phylum Ascomycota; class Dothideomycetes; order Mycosphaerellales; family Mycosphaerellaceae; genus Ramularia; species Ramularia collo-cygni. The sequence goes on from NW_019716264.1 coordinate 1,162,929, forward strand.
TTGATGAGTTTTGGTTGGAAGAGTTTGAGATCGGCTCGGGAACGTGACACATGTCATCGATGAACGTCTTGAAGCCTTCCCGGTGCTGAACGAGGAAGTGGTTCATCGGCTCCATCCACGGCTCCTTGGTTCCAAAGGACGCCATGTTGGCCATCGTTTGAAGCGACTTGGCGATGAGCGTAAAGGTGCGTCGAGATCGTGGTTTGATGTCGTCTACAGAATGGTCAGACATCCGAGGCTTCGTTGCGCCCGAGGTATTCTTACCTTGAAGTAGACCGAACAGTTTGGGGTTGAGGACCGCAGGGCAAAAGAATCGCAGGAACAAAAATCCAGAGACACTGCTGTAGCTCACACTGCGGAGGAAATCGCCATATCGATCTTCGGCACAAGCACGAACGTGTCGGAAGATGATTCTCAATTCAATTGGACAACGAGATTTGCTGGCCACGATACCCTGCCAAACTTCTTGTGTGAATTTGGACAATCTTTTCCAGTTGCGATCCACATCGGATGCCGATTGGACGCGGTTTGGATCAACCTCGCAGTCCAGATCCTGATCGTTGATGTCCTGCAAAGTGGCCGCGAGTGATTCTTCCAGGTATTCCTTGCCCACCCGTCGCATGTGCGTATCCAAACTCTTCGTCAGCAAAGTGTTGCCACGGAAGAGCAGATTGGCTTCCAGAGTTGCGTTCTTGTTCAAATCACGCACTATCATTTCCCTGTCGGTGGGACCGCCGCCGCCATTCGCCCCCGCATCGTTATTGTTCTCCATCGACCCGGCACGCCTAGTGTATCTCAGACGAGTGATTGGACTGTCCTTGTGGGAACCGTCGATTTCCTCCTCCACAAGGGCCATGATCCAGTCTCCGGCTGTTCCAGAAACCTGAAATATGTTCAGAAGACTGTCGCTGAGACGTTTGAGCTCGCTCGGTATCATTTGAGCAATGTGCAATGTCAAGGCGTTGGAGAAGCGATGGAGCATGACGCTCAATCGCTCATAGTCACGAGCCATGAGGATGATGCCTTCGTCGGCGCGCACCTTGATCAGTATCTCCCCAACTCGCTGGCCATGCACGTTCAGCACAGGCCACCATTTTTCAACGTCCTTCTCAGRCTCAAGCTCTTCCATCTGTATTTCCACCTTGCCGCAGACGACATCAAAGGCGAGATTGGTGAATCCGCCTTGTTGTTCGCCGAATGCGTCGCGTATGCTCTTCGATTCATGATGGTCCTTGTTTGAGTTCTGCTCTGGTGGTCGGCGCTTTACAACGATGCTCGCATTGTTCAAGACTGGTGGCAAGTCCTGAAATTCGAAGCTTTCGCCCCATAAAGGATTCAGTCCATCGTACTTGGCCACAGTCTTCCCTCGAGTTTCATTGTCCAACAGGATCTCCGCGTAGTAGCCATATTTCTCCGGCGGAGTGTTGGCTTGATGTCGACTGAAGCCACCACTGAATCCCCCGTCGGTATCTTTGGCACTCACAGACTGCATCTTGGCTTCGGAAATCTTGACATTCAGACTACGCTCCATGCGGAACGTGTACGTGGTGCTTGTGGCGATCATGCTCTCCAAGTCTTGATTTGCATTATCCTCGCCCATCTCAGCTTCACTGGGGTCCACTCGAGGACCGTAGATTGAAGGCATCGTAAAGGCCCTGAGCAACACGAACCAGACTTCGTACAGTACGCGGCTTTCCAGACTCAAGAATATCGGGCGGATGAATCCAGRCTGGGTGTTGGTAAAGGTCGAGGTGTATTGCGGGTATATTGCGATGCAAAAGTCACTTTCGAGCACACTTGGATCTAGACGTTGAATGGCACATCGACTGAGCTGGCTGAGCTGCACGACCGATATCAAAGAGTTGTCAGCGTCCGAGTGGAGTTTCAATTCGCCATTCTCCCGCAATTGTCCACTGATACGTCGCCATCGGCGTGAACTCACGCTCTGCATTCTACTAGTGCTAGGTCGGCGTGTTGTTGGCTGGCCGAGGGCTGCGTTGTTGTTGCTGTAGCCGACGTTCGTGTCCCAGTATATCATCTTGCCAATCTTGATCACTGGATTGTCCTTGGTTACACCTGAGATTATTGAAGTCCGGCGACCATTCATCACGCTCTTGTTACTGCCAGCACGCTCTCGAGGGCTGACTGGGTTGTTTATAGAAGCTCTCCGCTGGTGGGATGTATCAGCGGAGGAGGCCCGGGTTGATCCCATCTGGGAGTCGGAGCGTGGTTCATTGCTTGCTTCCGAGTTTGTATCGCGTGGTGTCCAGTGTAGGAGTGCAGCAAACCAGGCGTCAAAGTCGGATTGTGTCTGCAGCTTGATGTGCACCTCGTCGGAACTCTGTGGCAAGCTGAGTTCCAGGTATGGAAGATCCCCGTCCAAGTTGGATCTTACGCTTGATCCTCGCAGGTCTTGTACCAGAACCTTGTGTGCACCTTCACTTCCCCTGGACTCATACATCAAGCTGCCATTCTCTTCGTGAATGTAACAATAGCTCTGCGACCAGGGGTTGCCAAATCCACGGCGGAATATCACGCTACCGCTCATTCTTCCATTGAGCGTCCTCATCAAATGTAGAATACGTCGCGCATTCGCACTAGGAAGGGCAGACGTGATGGAATCCGCCGTGCCGGACGACATGGGCGATATGGAGCGGGGTCCCGGCTGCGGCGACGGTGACCGCACTGGCGAGCCCAACGAGGATATCGAGGGGCGGGACGGGACTTCGGTGGACATTGGTACAGAGGCTAGAAATTCAGCACCCGATGACGGTGTATCCCTGTGTCGACTCCTGCTCTTGCTGCGCACTGCCGAGGGGGACTGCTCTCGCTGGTCATCACTCAGAGTGGCCGTTCGCGGCCGTGACTGTGATTCCCGATCCATCATGCCGTCCGATTCATTGCGCTTCTTCTTATTCTTCCTCGAGGCACTGCGGCCGAAGAAAGGGACGCTGATGCTGCCACTTCTACTGCGCGGAGGATCCTTGACGCGGTCACGGTCTGCGTGCCGCCGACTGCGGTGCGAATTGCTCGGACTGTCCGCTCCGCCACCAGCGGTAGTGGTCGTCGTCGTCGTGTGGGGTGTAAAAGAGCCCGTGCTGCTTTCGGCGTCTGCTCTCGCATCGGAAGCCGTTGTGGAACGCAGGGAGCTTGGCATAGACGGCCTGCGCGAGATGGTTTTGGAGATTGAGCGGGACGGCGTAGCAGCCGAAGCGCGGTGTGACCTCTTCTTCTCCTTTTCACGCCGTTGTTCGTCTTCTTTGTTGCTGTCGTCTGCGGCGCTCTGCTTGTTCGACGATGTCCATCGGTGGGTCTTGACGACCGGTTGATCTGACAGAAAAACCCCGGAACGACGGCGCTCCTGCTTGGAGCTCATCTTGGGCAATGCATGTTATCAAATGTGCTGTCGTAAATGTGGTTGGTCGATTGTGTTGTGTTTGGAGTGGGGTGGGGACCGCAGTGGAGCGAGCGAGCATGGAAGCGAACGGAGACTTGACTCGACGGCCTCAAAAACCGCTACTGAACGAACACTACATCACGCTATCCTGCCGGCTCTTGTCCCAATCAATAACAATACCATCATAAGGCGATCGTCAGGATCCCAAAAAGCCCAGGCGACGCCGAGAACTGTCCGCCCCCATGGCAGGGCAATGGAGATTACCCTCCGWAGGCAGCATTCGCCTAACCAAGACACGGAAAACAATGTCCGCTACCTTGGGTACTACCTAACTGACTATACACCTGAGAAGGAGACATGCCGCTGCGCAGTGCGCACGTTCTGCAATGTGCGAGCGAGGTGCCAAACGGTGGAGGCAGCGGCTCCATCTCCCCACCCTGCATGACGGATACGCATGTATGCCCAACATAGAAAGCCACGCTTGTCTTCTCTCAGCCTCCTATCTTCTCCATTTCACACCCAACTACGTCCATCACCACCACGCTATGGATTGGAAGTGATCAGGAGACACAATCGACGAATCCCTCCTCCTAATAACACCAATCTATAAGTCACGCAGACATATACTTTTGCACCGAAGCGCGTTCCGCTGGCTGGAGCCGAAGCTCTACGTGTGCGGCCCGCCGACGCCGTTTCAGCTGGGAGCTCCCAATGGACTCTGGTAGAGTGAGGTCACCAGGTACTTTGCACCATCTTTTGGTCATCCATTGCTTGCTAGGTCATCATCAACCACGGACCCCCACGAGATTCAATACAACAGCGCAACTCCTGCGATCATCACGAGGCCGTATGATGGCCCGACTGCAATCGAACACAGAAGAAAAAGAAAGCCCTTCAAACTTGGCGATGGAAGCGCATGAATCGCGGCCTCAATAATATCAGGTTTCAGCTTCTAACGGCAAACGTAGATCTTGCGCATGGCCTGGACCAGCATCCGTGCAGTGTTCTGGTCTTTTCGGCACCGCGCGTTATAATAAGAAGCGCGGTCAGCGCTGCTAGCCAAGTAACAAGCGCATGGTCGAGAAAGTTCTCTTGTTCAAATCTCGGGACCACGCGCACAGATGCATCGCGTCAACGAAGCGTGACGCAGTATACCACCGAACAATGGTAGGTACCTTACGCAGACAGCGTCTCCCGACCACTGGGCGACACGTACCCCTGTGCAATTCACTATCCGTGATGGAAAAAGGCAAAAGATGGTATCTTCAATTTCGAAACTTGGCCACTCACATTGAGTGCTTCATAACCCATGGCCATCACGCATGTGATAAAAAAACTCTCCTCTCAGTGATGAATCCTTCCCCTCTATGCCCTGCCCGCGGACGGATGAAACGGACCACAGTCCATCCCACGGCTTCGCTACCTCCGACACGCACAGACTTGCGCATCACCCCTTTTGCTGCCTCACAAGTTGGTCTGTGGGACATCACCCAAGCGACGTAGCATCGCTCGCAGGCGACATCGTAGCAGCGCTTCTCCCACCACTCAGATCCCCGCTGGCGGTTTTCCGCAGCGCTTGTCTCATAGTCTCGATATTCAAATCACCGTGCTGTTGCCCGCTCGGACTCCCCAATTTGATACTCTGAGTCGGTGATGATGATTGCTCGGCGGTGCCGGGAATGGAATTGATATTGACGGCTCCGCTGACAGCGGGAGGTGTGGTCAGCCCGTTGATGCTTCGATCGTAGGTTGTTGTAGGTGAGCGTGGGACTCGGACGGGCGAAGCGGTTCCGTCGTGGTGGAGGTGGAGGCTGTCTCTACTTCCCACATCCCCCAAAGCTGAAGCTGCCATTTGGTGTTGTTCGCTTTGCACAATGTCGCTGAAGGAGATGAAGCTTAATCGTCGCACGTCGTTGGGGTCTAATTGGCCGTAACTGCTTGCGCTCTCGTCCTCGATTCCGGGAAATGTTCCGGAATGCTGTAGGAATGAGTGCGCGGTCTCCTCTGATTTGTTACGATGTGTCAGAAGCGGTGATTCTAATGGTGTCAGATCACTGTGGCTTGTGGAACCCTCGATACCAGAAGCTGCTGGCTGATGGGATGAGGACGTAACAATCTCCACTTCATCCGGATCCAGGCTTGAGGATGTTATGGTCAGCGCTGAAGCTTCCAACGCCGGCGGGATTGAGTCTTCGGTTATGACATGTGCGGGAATGTGTGCTGGGTTCAATTCGCCGTGTAAGTTACTGATCGATATCGGTTCTTGGACGTTGCGCTCAAAGATTTCAGAATTTCCAGGGTTATGTAGTCTAGGTGAGTTGGATCGTAGGCGGGAGGGTGAGCTGGCAACACTCGGCTGGTATGCCAGTCGCGAAGGCGACAAGGGAGCAGGTGGTGGGTGTCTCCTGGAGCCTGACTGCTGTCGCTCCTGTGAGGTTGGTTGTATGGAAATATTCTGAGCTGCAGCTCGTGACAGCTTGCTCGTCTCCGATTGACCGTCCATCGTGTGGTGATCTTCCTTCTTGCCAATGTCGAATAGATGTGGCGCCGCGAGCTTCCGGACTTTCTCGTTGGTGGCTGTCGATGTTTCCGCTTGCTGTAAAATTTGTTGTTGTTGAGCGGAGGCTTTCACGGCAGCTCGAGGATTGTGAGGCGAAGTCGAGGAGTTTGAAGTCAATGGCATATGAGACGGCCCAACAGGTTGAAGTGAGGCATCAAGTCCCGAAGTTTCGCATGTAATAATCAAATGCCGTTCGTGTTTTAGCCAGTAAGCACCGAAAAGTGCAAGGTTGCGAGTCGCACAAATCTGTTCTCAGCAAGCGGGGATTGTTTCCATCTTCGACTTGCACCGTTGAGAAGCAGAACGGCGGCACAAGAACAGATGTGAGAGTCGAATGGACAGAATACGAAGAATTGGCCTCAAAGTACGAATGATGCAGTGAGACCTAATCCCTGCGCGACGCGTGACCGATCGGGTGACGTCGTTTCGCCAGGGGTTATGGGCCTTGTCAGCTTCTCGCTCTAGCTTATCAAGATGCTGTGTCCTGCTGGCTTGCTACCTCCATGCGCAAGTGGGCGGAGCTTGGCCTGGGGTGAAGAGCTCACAAGAGGGCATCAGTGGACTTGGGACGACACCGATCGCCCGCACAAATTTGGTGGGAGATCCAGACTTCTTCATCAATGCTATCGGATGGAGCTCCGATGTGAGAGGCTGAGGTGTTTCAGCTTTGGTTGCTTCAAGGCTCGTACAGGAGGTTGAAGTTGAAGAATGACTGCACTTCCGGATTGGCGTCAAGGAATGCAAACGGGCACACATGATGTGATTGACAAGGAAGTAAACGGAGGAATAGAGGAAATGGGTGACTTGGAAGCAACTTTGAGTGAGAGCGACTTGTGGAAAGATTTCCTGGCATCGAATTTTATATCTTTGGTCCCATCGGGGAATTGGGAAGACACTTGCTCAGCTCTTGACCGTAGCAGCTTTGCTGGCTCAACGGCGACTTCAGCCTCGCCTTGCATCGTACAAGCCCATGTCCGCCAGACCCGAGAACGAGCAGAATGTTGAGGATTGAGATCGCGGAAGGACTGGCGCCAATGCCCTTTTCGGAATCCGAAGTGGTTGCTGCCGCCCCTGGTGCCTGGCCGATCGGCTGATGATGAACTCGTCGTCTATGCGATAAGACGATGCATTACCTGTACCACGACGGAGCCTCTGTCCAGCCGACAAAGACAAACAATCCCCCCGGCATCCAAGCTGTACAATATTGAATGGCGTGTCAAAACTCGTATTCGTTCATACATTGCATGTTTCGTGTTCGCCTTGTGTCATAGTTGATATCAACATATCCATCCATGAAACGCCTCGCTCTAAATACAACGCTGTCCCATATTCGCAATTGCATGTACTATGCTATTTATTTTCCAACACGGCTCACCAGGGGTATCATCAGAAAGGGTGGAGCAGTTGCTTCGCCAACGTCGTCGCATGCTTTTCGCACTGTCATAATCATCGTCCAAAACCTGGGAAGATCTTTCGGATTCCTCTCCTCCAGGCGGGTGTTTGTTGCGACTCTTCCAGGTCGGGGTCCCCAGATTCGTTCCGACCTAGCATATTGAGAGCCCGCTGCCTTGCCCATTCCCGCTGCCCAAGCGCGGCGCGCGTCTGATCTGGAGGACCAGACGAAATGCCGGGGACCAATACAGGAGCAGGAGCAGTGGTCGAGGCGGCGCGCATATCGAGTTCTTCCATGCGCTGACTTTCTGTAATAGGTGGTGCATTGCTAGTTCTGCTGCCCAAGCCAGGAAGCGCGCGCAGTCGTTGAACAAAGCCTGTCGTCGTGTGGCCTCCATCCACTCGCCCCATCTCAGGGGAGGACAAGTCGATGTTGGCTCGGATTCGGCGGACATTGCGTTCTCGCCGCACCATGGCGTTCGTCACAGTCTTGGGACAGTATCCTTTCGGCAGAGCGCTCTTCTTGCACATAGGGCATAGGCTGCTGTTCAGGCGTAGAAAGGAGTCTACACACTCGGGGTGAAAGATGTGGCGACATGGCAGTTCCCGGACGGTACTGCCTTCATGTTCTGCGCTAGCCTCGTCGAAGTCGTCCAAGCAGATCGGGCACGTGGGCTGTGACAGTGGAGATGCGTGAAAGGTGTGAGCCGCAGGCATGTCGCCAGCAAGCWTCTCTTCTGCGAGGGAGCGGCTGCCCGGTCCTGTTCCATACACATACTTAGGCATCTTGTCGAGTAGAGGCTGAGGAAGTGTGAGGCGCTTGATCCCCAGAGCTTCGAGATCGACTTCGCCGCTCGCAATGCGTCTTCTCAAGGACCTCCTCCTTCGCCGCTGTATGAGATGCATCGAGAGTGACGTCAAAGCAATGACAGCGAGCAAAACCGCCAGGACGATTAATAGAAATACCCACAAACTCGGGAGGGAAGTCATGGATCCTATGGCGACGTTTAGACAACGCTCTCAGCATGGGATGGATTCCCACTCACCTGTGTTTATATCCGCAAACAGACGAACGTAGTCTGTAGGCGACACGCCCCCCTCCGTCAATTCATGACCCCTGGGCACTTCGGTGACATTCTYGCTGTAMTTCGCMCTCTGTGCCATGATGTCGAGTCCGTAGCGACCGGGAATAGCGTATACGGGATAGCCATTCTCGCGCTTCCAGCTGCCCTCGATATTCCATTGCGGGTCATTTGAAGCCGGTGGCGTTGCAGACGAGTTGGTGGGAAGAAAGAAGATGAAACCTCGGTTGTTGGGATTGAGTCTTGCGGCGAGCATGTATTTCAGCGCACATTCTTTACTCGTCCATGGCGCAATGGCCATCACTCGATATTCCGAGACCGCGTTCGGTAGATTCGCTATTCGAGTCGCATTTTGGACGTATGGATCGCTATCGGCTATACAAGAGTCCCCAGTTGCAAGATCTGGCGTGTATAGCAGGCCAGTCTGATCACCACCATCGGCATGGTGGGAGGAGAGGGTGCGAATGTCGAAGTTGAGAACGATCTGGTAGCTGAGCTCGGCGGGGATCTGTTGAGGCTGTGCGTCGCTTTTGGTGTAGTCTACGTTGGGCAGGTTCCAGGTGGTGACCTGTAGCGATGTAGCGGCTGTGGGTCAACAGTCAGTATGGTGATGATGATGACGACGAACATTCCATGCGCTCAACGTACTCATGACCGCGGAGGATTATGCTGTCTATCGGCGATTAATATACATGTTATGAGGGGGCGCAAAGGGAAGGTGAAGAACAGATGCGTGTCGTCTGGACTCTGGTGGCGTGACAAGTTACAACAGGCAGGATACTAGTAAAGAGAAGGCGGAGGCGGAGGGGATAGGCTGGGGGAAAGCGGCAACGAATCGAGACTATCCCTGCCATGACGCCACAAAAGATAAAAGCAGGTGTTCCGTTGTAGAGGACTTTCCATGTCAACAAGTGCCGTTTGGATGAAAACGTTTCGACTGGCAAGAAATGCACTTTGCCATGTGCCGCAAGGTCGCAAGGGAGTTGCCATTGTAAAGCCACACATGATTAGCTCTCGTTCATTCCATTGTTCGTCCATGGTAAGACGAATGCACATCTGGAGCGGGCACAAGCACAAGCCTTCGGTTCGCCTTGGCATTCCTTGGTCGCCGTCGATCTCTCCAGACTCGCGATCGCATGTGTCGCTGGCACGTCTGCCGGCATCAAACGTGAGCGTTCTTGCTGTGCTGTCGACATTTCACCGCATAGGAAGCTGCCCTGGAGTTGCAAAAGGTCACGACCATCATACCCACATACAGCACGCTGGTATCTGGTACATTGTGTCAATGCACAGCCCGGCCCCTCCATTCATATAGTCCTCGCAAAACATTCTCCCTCACTTGCTTCGCAATGGCTCCAACGGTATCTAAAAAGGCGACACAGCCGAAAGCAAGATCTGTCTCTCGAACCTCAACTCCCCTCACCGAGAAGTCGCCTACGCCCGGGGTGGCCACGCCCGTATCCATCTCTGCACCCAGCAGTGCCTTGCCCAAGGAGACGCTCTACTTGAAGACACCCACCGCAGCTTTGATATCGACTGAGCCCAGCATTGAGATGCTCATTGAGAAGAGTAGTATTTCTTTGGCGAAACAGGGCGATCCTCCCGCCGGGCGAGATCTCCGCGTGCTGCACGACACCATCCGCGATACCATTAATCGCTTCATGGGCAAGCGCAATGACATTTGCGATCGCAGCATGCGACAGCTCGCACAGCGACGAAAGGAGCGAGCAGAAGCGGAGGAGGAGCAGGAAGCCAGCCRGGCCGAAGATGAGCGCGTGCGAGTGAAGCGTGAGGAGGACGATCGGCGGAAGGAGAAGAAGACACTGAGCAAGAAGCGCAGTCACGATGAGATGGATGTCGATGGCGAGTCGGAGGATAGAAGAGRGCAACGCGAGAGCCTGCCGAGCGTCGGTGCGCATGGCCTGGCGCGACAGGACGGCGTGGGTGTACACCAAGGTGAGTTTGTTGTTGATGGCGATGTGGATGGTCTTGCGTGCCTGCCGCCATTGGTGCCATCGCCATCTCGATCTCCATATCTGCGCTTCACTTCACTTCATCTCCTACCCCACAGTCTCACATCTCATTTCCATTCGCATTGCTCACCTCGACATCAAAACATCGGCGTCACACGAGAGCATCGGACTGACCACGCGCAATCATGCGTATAGGCGCTCCGGCTCCGCCGTCACCACCGGTTCAGCCTGGTACCATCGTGCCAGAAGTCCTGGACGCGGCCGCCTCACCAGCTGACTCGGATGCTTCGCGACATGATCTCCCTCCCACAGCGCCGCTGTACGAGCGCATATTCGGCAAGGATCCAACCGCCGCAGAGGACAATGTGATCTACGACATCCGGCCGCTGACCGACGACCTGACTGATGAGGAGAAAATGGCCATCCTCAGTGTAGTACACTGGCCATCAAGCGATCTCCACGACAAAACTGCGGGTGACCCTCCGGACATGGACTTTAGCAATGCGAAGCCTGCAAACCAGGTCAACTTTTCCACCTTTCAGACCTACATTGAGCCATTCATTCGGCCCTTCACCGAAGAAGACGTGGCATTTCTCAAGGAGCGGGGTGATCGTGCGGTTCCATACATAATACCACCGCGAGGCGCAAAAGGTTACAAGGAAATTTGGGCCGCCGAGGATGGAACGACAGGGATCGAGCCGCCTCAAAAACACATCAACAACCCGAATGAAGCGAGAGGGAGTATGGAAGACTTGGACGATGATCTCGCCGATCAAGACACCGTGAGCATGGGACCAGTATCAAATCGCTTGATCACGATAGTTCGCCCGGCACCAAATGGGGCCAAAAAGGACAAGGAGGAAAATGAAGACGCGAACGGGGATGTCTCGATGGCGAACGGAGATGATGCGCCCGAACAGCTTTCGAATGGCAACACCGAAGACTTCAAACCCACAACATATCTTTCCGCCGACGCACCTCGGCCTACCAATCTCCAACAACTTGACTATGAGAGTTTTGAACAGCGTGCTTTGCAAGAGCTTAGACACATTGGCATCATCGGCCCGAACGAGACTCCCAATTACGATGCGCATAACGATGACGAGGTAGCAGCTCGATTACGAACTCTACAGCACGAACTACGTCGTATTAGCAAGTTGAACAACGTYCGCAAAGCTCGCGTCTTGGAGCTGACAGAAGAGAGGATGGCGATGCAAGAATATTCCAACATTGCAGATGATCTGGACAACCAAGTCAACGCGGCATACCTCAAGCGTAACCGATCTCTGGCGAAACCAAATCAAAAGAAGGGCTCACAGGCGAAGCCGGGACAGAAAGGCGTTGCATCTGGCGTGGCTGGCCGAGGAGTGAGCGACGGTGTGCGGGCATTGATGGTCAAGCGTAAGGACTGGATTGAATACGTGGGACCGGTGGTGCAGCATGGCAGACCTCCCATCCCGGGCGACGATGAGACCATATTTGACGACGCTTCTTTGAAGAGGTTGGAAAAGGCTGAGCGAGAGGCTGAGTTGGGCGAAGTAGATGGCGAATGAGGACGTATGAGACTGAGGACAGTATGGATGAAACAGAGGAAGCACAGCAGCTGTCAAGAACAGTGGGTTGAGGGATTACGTGTGCGGGCATGACGATGGTGCACGCAGTGCACGGAGCGAATAAGAGCAAGCAGTGTCTTAAATGCGACATCCTCGTAACGAAATCGATCTTCAAACGAAGGATTTGATTGGCAATTGGAGGGTCACCCCGCTCAACTTTTGTCGGAAGTCGTTCTGATGATCCCTGATTCATTGACTTGCAAGACGAGCGCCAGGGTGCTGTGGAAGACTCCATGGGTCTGAAATGCCCATGGTGCAAAGAAACGCTGTAAGAGTGCCCTTGCAGTTATCAGTTATGAGTAGCTGTCTTCGTTTGGAAAAGTCCGTCTGTGCTGGGCGATGGAGATATGCTTCTCAACCTAAAGCATGCTCTCGAAGATCATGACGAGGACGATGCTGCCGAAGAAGACCGTATCTCTCCTGTTCCTATTTGCAACAACGAATGAAGCAGAAATGTCGGACCATGGCATTGTGTAGATAGGAGATGGTTCAGGGACGAGTAATCCTGCCATCAGAAAGGAGATGGACGTCAGAGCTGTCGATATGAGAGAATCTAAAAAAAAAAACCCGCGCCCTTAACGGACCACTCTGCTAGTACTAAAGGTTCTAGCAGCTCTAGAATCGTCGTTTCTGCGGAGAGCAAGGCCTAAAGACGTCATAAAGACGACTGGAAGTGTCTGTCTTGTCTCGGTGGAAAATCCTCATATCGACAGCTCTGGCTCAGATCGTCACTCAATAAGTATAGGAAGAACAGCTGCAAGAATCTTGAAATGAACCGTCTTTTAGCTGAGCACATACGTAGACGAAGGTTAAGAATTCGCTCACTTAAGTCGCAAATCATTTCCAAACTCGTTGTTTGTCCATACCCGGCCTGCCTTGGGAACGACTTCGCAGCAAAGACCAAAGAGTTGGTCGACCGGCCCCTGATGCTCCTGTACTGACCGAAGAAGAAGAATCGCTCCGCTGGGACATGGCCAGCTAAGAACAACAAGTCGGTTCCGGCATCTTTGGTACCTCAGGTATCCAGCAATATCGTACTCTATTCCTCGGGGAATCTCTAGCTCATCACAATTGGATTGCTATACAGATAAATCGACGAGGATGCAGGTCAATGTTATTTTAGAATATCTTTCGGCCTCTAGAAGGATATAGCATTGTAGTACGCTATAGAGCTATCGATATGAGGATTCTTTATCGAGGCAAAACACCCTTAGTCGTCTTTATAATATCTTAAGGCGTTGCTCTCTATAGAGTAGATAACTCTGGAGCTACTAGAACCTTTGCTACTAGTAGAGTGGTCCGTTATATAATAGAGAGGGCATTTAAGGGCGCTATTATGTTAATGATTTTCTTATATCGACAGCTCTAGTACGCTAGTGTGGCGACGACAATGCACCCGGCAATAGACGGTCAATGAGAAACTGTGTGATGGCATGATGTGAAAATCGCAGTGGCGACGACTGTGACTGCAGTGATATCGAATACCTTAGATAGCCGGAGCAAGCAGTCTCGCGAATGCTACGATATATTCATCATAACTAACCGGATCTTTCCCTCGGGAATTTCAATAGCATCGATCGTTCTCACAACCGATTAGCACAAGATAAGCAGTGCAGCGAGAAGCAGCTCCGTCTCATCCGATCGGAATCTAACGCCTAGATAGATAGCAGTGCGTCGAGTATCTAAATCACCGATTCGACATAACTCCGGATAGCTTGCTCTCCGAGAGCCGTACGTCGTGTAACAGTGGGTGGTGGAGTCCCTCCCCCCACTCGCTAGCAGACCTGTTGGAAGAGAGGGATTCACAGTGGATCACTCGCCTTTCGAAACTTGATTTTCTTGCAGAACTCCAAAAGCTCGATTCATGATTCTTTGCGGTGCTCGATTTTCCCTCTCCTCCTTCTCCTTCTTGTACACCAACGCGTGCTGCAAACTCGACCGCTCATGTTGTGTCCAGCAGTACTACAGTGTTGACAGCGGCTCACGACTCATTGTGGCATGACATGTAATACATTCATAAATGGTTGAGTCCGTCGTTACACGGCATTCTTTCCTCTTTTCTTTCTTGACAGCTGCAAGTATCCCTGCGCGACAGCTAGGTCGTACATACATCCGAAGTAGGACAGGTAACTCTTTGACTTTGCGGTGAGTCCCGCTTGCCTGCATGACAAAAGTGCCGCGAGAGCTATGCTGGTTGGCTTCGGACCGCGATTCCGCATTCGAGAACGTTCATCATGTTGGTGTATGGATGAATATCCTCAGACAAGGAAAGTCAAGAAAGATGGATAGACCAGCTCGTCTTCGAAAACGCGGCGGACTTGTTCGAGTATGAAGTCTTTGACCACATTTTTCCCGTTGAGCACGGACTTTCCGCTGCTGTTGTMAGTCTCGCCCATCTCGCTTTCGATTTTGATGTCCTCGAGTAGCATGCCTACTTTGCTCGAGACGATCTTGGGATGCGCGTTATCCTCGGTCTTTTCGTCCAAGTCATTCAGGGTAGGTTCGCTGCCAACCAGAGCTTCTGCATCCTCTGGATTCAAGAAGGATAGATGAGCCCGCTTCTTGATGTAGGCCATGATACCAATGCCGTTGAATGTGAAACCGGTGATTCTCAACTTCAGCGGTATTCCCACAAAGCTTGGCATTGGATAGTCTAGGAAGACCTCCGCGGTCAATGATAATTTGACATCGCCGGCGTATGTGGCATGAAACACAACCTGAAGGTCCTCTGGGTTTTTCTCCCGATGTTCTTGACTCAGCGGTTGTAATGGAACATCAAGGTCATCGGCGGCAGCAGATCCTGGAGGTTGGTCGAAGAATGGGTGGTCCAGTGACGATGCTGGCGTTGCCGTCGAATTGGGAGAAACTGAGGCGAATGATTCGGCATGGCGGTGCTGATTTTGTGCTTGTGGAATCCCACTTGAATAGTGCGCTCCAGCGACCGCAGCCAACGGAGTATGTGTTCCAGGAAGACCTGCAGACAATGGAAGATGGAAGTAACCCAGATTCGATGTGGTTCCCAAAACGCCAGGTGTGGTGCCGAGTGTCAATGACGAGGCTCCAGATCTGTCCAGTATGTCGAATTCAGACTGACGACGGGAGCCGCTTACACCTCTTAGCTCCCGTGTCGAAGGATGCCGGATTTCTGGCCGCTGTGCTCTTTTGGCCTCGCCACTGTCGTCGCTATCCACCGTCACGCCATCCTCGTCTACATCGTAAAAGTCCGGCAGTGGATCACCGATATCTTTGAGCACGATTTCGGGGGAGATCTGGCCAAACTCGAAATCGTGCACGGTGATGGACCGTATCAGCTTCGGGAGCGGGAGGGTCTGGAATCGTCGATGAATGAAATCCCTGATGGTTTCAGCCAATGCCTCGCCGTCAGGACCTCCGGTGAGCGTTTCCCAATTAATGTCGACGGACATCCGTACGAATCGCCTTGGAATTCCGGGCTTCGATTGGTCGGTGAAAAGTTTGAGGTTTGTCAAGTTGAGGATGGCAAATGTGAAAGGGCAGAGGTGAAGTCGTTACTTGAGATCGGCCAACGCTAGCTGAAACCTTGCCAGTTCCTTCCTTGTTGGGTACATGTAGAGAAATGAATTGACAGACAAAATTCTCCACGATTCGCATGACTAAGTGATGCCAGTGCTACTACTGGGATAGTGACGCGAAGGAGCTACCTCACCATCCAACGCACATGTTAAGACAAGGTCTGCAGGGCWGGTGTGGTGGAGATCAATCTAAGAATTTCATGCATGCATCGGTGTGGAAGACAACCCAGTCTTGCACCAAGGTTCTCATCTCACATGAATGCGGAGTCTCGGCTGAAGTGTGATGAGATCTGAATATACTCGGGTAGCAGACCGCATCGCAACCCGCATCTTCTGAAGGTTGGCGGCCAGCTCGTCTACCTTGGCACAGCTCAGCTCCCTCGAGACGACACGTCCATGACCCTGCAGGACTTCGGTGGTGGAAAGTCGACACTTGTTGCTGCATCGCTGTTGCCATTGGACCAGCCATAGCTTCAGCATGTTCAGCTTGTCATTATTAAATTCGTTCAGTCGTGATAGAATACAAAGCCGCCAATATCGCTGGAATAATCCGCCGGGTCCGTCCATGTCGTGAGACGCCGCCTTTTCCATCCGTTTCGCCAACCCGCTATAAGACCAAGGTGCAAAGAAGATAAATGTTCCAACAGAAAAAGCGAGGATCGCCACCTCAGCGTGGTCCGAGTACTTGCACACTGCGATGCTGCAAGGCTGCTGTCCGGATATGTTAGCAGTGATGGCGAATGATGTAATGGAGTTGTCATCTTACCTCTCACCCTCCTCCACACTTGAAGCATTTGGAGTGATGTATCACCGTTCTTGGGTTGAGGACGCCGCATGCATTCCGTCTTGATACAGCGCAAGGCACCTTTTCCACAATCTTGTGTTTGCAGGCGGTATATTCGTGTATGACCTGTGTGCACATGTTTGCTGTGGGTTCGACGTGGAGTTGCGTCAACGCTCTGTATGCGTGAATGCATGGTCAGTGGTCTGGAGATGGAGAAGGATGCGGCAGCGATGCAACTCACCAGAATGGTTCTCGCAGTGGCAATGGCAAAGACAGCGTAGTGGTTGCAAAGCACTTTCCGTGAGACTTGGGACAGGGAGGAGAAGCAAGGGCCGGCCGCTGCAGCACGAGGATTTCTTATAAAAGGTTGGAGACGCAAACAAAATTCCATCAGGACAGCATTGTACGACGGGTATTCTGCTGGGTGGACAAGACCAAGCAGCTCATCTCAGATAACCGCCGCTGTCCGCTGGTATGCTGGTGAAGCAAGGAGCAAGGAGCAAGTGTCAAGATGCCACGCGAGTAACAGGCATGCGAAGGCCGCTGGCCGTCAGAAGTGGGCACTGTGCACCACCTGCGCTGCATACGCTGGCGCCAAATTGGCCGTCGGAAGAGACATCCCCGTGCGCTATAGCAGTATCACGATGCAAGCTAATGCCGGCTCCGATGTGCCAGCACAGGGCCCATCCTTGCTGGCGCGGTCGAAACTCGCGACCCCGCGGCCTACCGCTTGCGAATCGTTCGTTATTCCATGCATGGCCAGCGTTGGGGCTTCAGATTGAGGTGTTGAGCTCACGCGGCAGCCTCGGGCGTCTTCCGACACTCTTGACATGCTATAGCTTGACTCGATGCGGGAAGATTGGTCCATTCATCTACAGCGCTGCGATCGCAGGTTGATTGAATGCGTCAGGTGTCAGTTTGTTGATTTTCGGATCGACTCGGCAAGTTGCAGCATCGACCCGCTCTTTCCTCAGGTGTACGGCCAAGACACGGCAAGGTTCAGCAATGAGATGCGTTCGATGCCTTCGTTTATTATCATCATTCTCCTGCGTCCTTCCTGCAACGATTATCCCTTCCACAGTACAAGCCTCTCGTTCCTCAAATACTAATCACCTGCGCGCCTTGTTGGTTGCAAGCAATTTTCAAAACACATGTCGACCATGCCGATCTCTTCCGCCGACCTCCGCCCAGCCAAGGACTTCGCACCGCAGCATTGCACCTGTACTTCGGACGCGTCGCCGGGTCGGCAAGACTCGTTGACAGCTTGGTTTCACCACATCAAGCATAATGTGCCACAGGCTCTGATGACATGCCGCACAAGCTAGCGCATCAATGTGCAATAATACGGCAGAGCCACCGCCGAACGCGCCTATCCGTCGTGCCAGCGCAGGTTCCCGGCCTCTTTTCGCCCATCCGCATCATTTGTTGCTCTGGACAACGCCAGGTCGCAGCTATGCGAATGCTGTGACGCGGCGGTCAATCAAGTGGTGAAAACCACCGCTCGTCGTTTGCTTCCGGAGCTGGATCTGAGAAATCGTCGACCAAGACTCCCCCGCCAGCGACAAAAGGCCATCGAAGGGCACTGAAATTTGCCAGCACTCCCTCAAACCCAATGGCATGTGATATCATGTGGCGTGGTGACACAAGCGTCCATTCTCATGTATCATCACTCCCGATGCGATACATCCCAACGTCTTTGGTAAAGCGACTGGTCTTTGAAAGGAGTCGCACGCAGAGACGCCGAGTATTCCTGTCGATTGGGACTGTTTGCTGTAGTAAGCTTTGCTGACTTTCTCTGACGACTGCATGCTGCATGGAGCTCTCAAATGAAGGTAGCTTTGACTTTTGCGATCGGAGAACTTTGCTACCATACAACAGTTTGCACGACCTGCAAAGGGCAGCGACCGACGAGAGCGAAGTTTGCAGGCGCTCGTGGTTGTCGTACTCTGACGAGATCGCGTCTCTTCGCATGCGAGGAGAAGTCCTACCTATTTGGGCAGTGTCTTCCCCACAAAATGTTGCAACCTTTGACCTCACCTCGGCCTAAGTTGTAACATGTCTTGTTAGACCGAGCACAGCATGCGATGCGATCGCCATGTATCTTATTTCCGGGCCTTGCCATTCCCTCCCGAAGATGCAATAACCTCCGAACCGTTCTCGCAACGTGGTTCGCCTGGACAGAAGGATGGCTTGCACGATACATCACGCGCTCTGTTTGACTGGGTGCAAGGTTCAGCAATTGCTAGGCCATGACATCTCGCCCCGGATACACCCTATTTCTGAGCTGTACGATAGATGGCGTATAAATGCACGTGTCCGAGCCATTTCCTTTCCCCGTCCATTCCAATTCCTTCAAAGCACATTTGTTCCATTCAAAGCAAGACATATTCCAAGGCCATTCACCAACATCTCAATCTATCACACGACATGGAGGCCACACAACAGACTCAACGACGCGAGTCGACATTCCTTACTCTTGTACCACACTCCGAGGCAAAGACCGTTGCCTCTGCATCATCACCCATTGACGATGCCAACCCTCTTTCTTCCCCCTCTGAGGTCGTTCCAACAATCAAGACACAACGGAGCACCAGCGATTCAAGCACGAGCAGCGATTCAACGAACCGCTTTCTCCGCCTAGGCCACGCTGATGAGTAGTTTCTGGCTCCACGGCTTTGGTTCGGCTCAAGGGGATAACATTGCGAGTGGGGGTGGAATTGTCACGGCCGCGGGAAAGGGGAACAAGAATGAATCTGACGATTTTGGCATTGCATTACATTGCGGCATGATATCGGAATGTTTGATGAATTGATGTGGAAGCTACTTCTGTGTACGACTAATGTCAAGAGATGTTGTATTKACGAATTCATGATTTCCAAACTTGGAACATTGGCATCCAAGTGAATGAGCGGTCTGTCATGTTGTGACCCGAGCTGCATCGAAGGAAGGAGCTACCCATGACGCGTGAGCGCGTAGTGGTAAGTGCAGCGCGGGAGAAAATTCGCATTTCCCCTTGGAGTCGAGGTGATGGAGACGGGAGCTTTGTTGTAGATCGACAGTGACCACGCATGACGCCATTTGTACTGTTCGAACTGCCCGGCCCAGCGAATATGCACTTCGTTCGACTCGTGTCATGCGTGTGGGGGGTTCATTATATTGCTCGTTTGAGGCGGTCAACGACAATGCACTTTCGCCATTGGATGATGTTGRGCTTGTGTTGATTGGCTGGTGGTCGGGACATCGAGATCAGTGGGAGACTTTATATTGTAGTTCACTTTCGCACGAGGGATCTTTGGAAGTTGATGGATGATTGTTTCTTTAAGGAAGGCTTCGAGGCTTTGAATTGCAACGACCACGTCGAAAGAGATCGTTGTCTCGAGTTTGATGACGGCTTTGGCTGTGAAGACTACTTGGGCTTGGTCCATACTCGTGGCTCTGATGATAATATGGGGGAAGATCAGATATTGTTGTATGTAACCATGTCTAGCGCGCTCGTGGGCCATTTGTACCTTGTGTCTAGCCCTATTTTACATGTTTTCAGGTGTTCCGATGATCATCCTGCTCATGTGTTGCAAGATTGTTTATGCTATGAGCGGCCTGGTGGTCAGAGAGACTTCCACCTCGCCAGCTCGGTGATGTCTCTTCATAATGCAACTCGCTCTCCTGATGATGTTGATCGTAGCACTATCCACTCATCACAGCTTCACAGGACATTCCCCATCCGCTCCATCGTACGTATTCCACCACTCCACGAACTTTCCAGGCGTCATCTCGCCGAAGAACTTGACTTGCCTCTCATCGTCTAAGAGGTGCTCTGCTCCCGCAATCTTGAGTGTGTCCGATACAAATCTCCACATTAGTAGAACGATTTTAGTCTGTAGCGCCTGGCCATCGGCACGTGCAATCAAGATGTCGGGCCGTGGAGTACCTGTAACTTCTGAGAACACCATGAGTCCGTCTGGTTGCTGCTCTAGTGAGAGCATGTGCAAGATCRCATTGTTGGGTGCCTCGACAATGTGTGTGTCTGAGCCGGTGTATTGGATGCGACGGTCTGGTTTGACAGAGCTGAAGTGGAGTGGAAGACCGATACGTGCTGATAGGTCCAGGAGGATGCAGGGCTGGGGCTCTGAGTAGTCGGAAAGTTCGACCGGGCGGACGAGAGGAACACCGTCGATGGTGTAACAAGAGGCTAAAACAGCGTCTCCTTTGGGAGCCATCGCAAACCCGATGACAGTGTATGTGTGGATGTAGCAAGGGACCGGGCAGTAGGACCTACTTATGTTGACGAAATCGATCGTCTGAAGAAAGAGACACTTGGAGCGTGTTTCAGCTGCTTCTCAGACCTTTACCTGCTTTTAAAGACTTATTGGAGACGTTTGTATGCGTGAATGAACAGGAAGGCCTGCTACCTTGTTTATGGCGTTGGTGGCCTCTTGCCTGCCAAGAAGAGTCACATGTAAAGGTCCTCCTGCAAGGTGTCTCAACCACTTGAAGAGAGAGACATCGCGAGGGAGGAAGCCTCCCACGGGCTCAGAACGAGGGTACCCTCCGGAGAGTGCCCCTTTCTACCTTCCTCGTGTTTCTCTGGCTTAATTCCGAATCTCAGCTGTAGCTTGCGCGACTTGTGGTTTGGTTGCTTCTGGCTTCTCCGTTGCATCTGGAGCAGGTCGAAACCAGGACCCTTACTTGTGTCTCACAGCCTGCCCTTCTCGCTTTCGCTGCCATACCATGCAGGCCTCTCTGGTGGCCTCTCGGGCTTTCGATATTACCTCCGCGTCTGCAGGTACAAGACATCGGCATGCTTTCGTTCACCTCGAGATAATCTCTGGATGGCCATATAACATGCATCTGTTCATATGCTGATATACTCGCCTTTGTGTCGGGTCCGGGGTTCTCAAGACACAACTGACGTATCGAGAGTGTGTCTCTCGGACGGTTCGCATTGCATAGCCTTGCATATCCATGGTCCATTTTGCTCCACGCTCTTCATACAATTGCTTTCGAACCCTCCGGTATCGCGAGAGGCGCCCCATCTGCTCCTATGCCARGCAGACATTGCCGGACGTGGTAGTCGAGTGCGAGCGTGAGATCGTTATAAGATAAGACGCTCCACGTGTCTTTGGCATCTGGTGTGGCTCCATAGCCATGCCGACGAGATGATCTGCGCATTTCTCGCGCATAGGCATCGTCCTACCACTCACGCACCACTGTCCATGTGTATACGCTATGCATGCACGTTGGCATGAGTCTGAAATCCGAGGATCCTCTTGGCCGTCATTCGTGTGTGCTGCTTCTGAGTGTCCGCGACTCCAGAGAGAAGTGTCAGCAGGATCCTAATACCTCTCACGCGTTTGTCTGCGATTGCGGCAGTGTGATTTGTGGCACGATGGGTGGTCTTTGGCCGTCGTTTCAATCAGAATCATGGGACGGGAATATCGGGGATAGGGATGCACAGTGATACAGAAAGTTCGGGACTTTGCCCGGCTAAAAGGGTAATCAACCTTTGCCAAAATTCCAACGTCACGTCACGTTTCGACCGAGAGAGTATGCAGCGAGCCTGGATACGATAACGAACAAGAGGCATGGAAACACAGTCACGAGGAAGGCAATTAAAACACACACAAGACATGTCTGCATTCAGACGTTCGACTCGCGGACTCTCCTCCCTCCATTTCTGGTATACCTCCCCTCGTCGATACCTGTTCGTCTTCCTGGCATACCCCCTCCAATCAACAGTCCGAATAATCGACAGCCCCGCGATCTCATCTACCTCCTCAACATTCGATATACTTGCACTCGCACACCACAAAGTTGCCAAACGGCCCATCCAGCCTCTCCCTCTCATCGACCGAATTCACTTCCACGTTCTTCCCTTGAGCCTCGCGAATTGCGTTTCCTGAAGGTCAAACCCTCCCTTTGGTCTTGCAAATCAGCACTGAAGCTGTGCCGGTAAGTCCTTCGTCACTGTACACTCAGCACTGACGATGCCTTGATGACATGCAGATGATGACTTCTGCAGGCGCCTCACAGTTTGACTCTTGAGTTATGCGCCGTGGAGCCCGGAAGCCTGTCGGGGGTAATGGTGTAGCGCAGTGTTTGAGTCTGAATATTAGTGTGCAGCCAACACGTTGTCGCGGCTGATCACGCATTATGATCGGCGCTGATGATTGTTGTCGTCCGTCATATGTCCATTTAATTGACGTCTCGGCGCGCTACTTCTTTGAGTGGGTCGTGAAGTCCCATTGGAAGACCTTTCGGAGCCTTTGCTMTCTGTCTGCGAAAGAGAAGCTAAAGCTGGCAGTGCACGATGGCTTTTCCTTGGCGACCTTCGGGGTCGCCCAACATGACAGCTTTCGCCATCATGTCTCATGATCTGGTCGCTGATTTGGTTGAATTGAGTTTTCAGTGGTGCTGCCGGAACCGATCAAAGATCCAGTGCTCGAGTCGATGGCTGGCTGCTGGCGACGAGGGTATTGAAGGACTGAAAGCCCTTTGGAGTCCGTGTTCCACAAGACGTTTGATACCTTGGGTGCGGAGCTCAATGACTGCAGTCATTGAAGCGCCAGGAAGTACTGGTATTCGCTGGAGCGCTCGCAGCTGTTGTCGCTCTTGTCACATCCGCTGGAAGCCGAGTCAGTACGAGACCTGCAAACATAACGATCCGGAAATACTCACATCCAGTATGGTCGATTTCGAATCCTTCTCAGGTCGCCCCATCACTCGCAGACCTATCGTGACCACCATCCGTTTGGTGTTGTGGCCTCCGTTTGCCCTCCCCACCCATCCATCCAGCCTCAGCTTAGGATGGCGCCTTATCGTCAAGATGCTGACCTAGAAGGAGAAGAAAAAAGGCAGAAGCCAGTCAATGTTACAACAAGAATGGGCAATGGAAACTCACCGAGCTGATCAAGGTGCTCTAGCCTTGCCCTTGCTCTCCTTGCCCTTGCCCGTGTCCAGAGGCTTGCCACGACCCTGGTGAGTGAGGCCTCGTCGCTGCGTTCCAGAGAGCCCAAATCCGCGGGTCTTCATCTCGGTGTCCTCGTTGAGTGGTGCCGGCTCATTCGACGGCTTGGCCTTCTTGGCAGGTGGCTTTGCAGCGTTGGCAGCCTTCTTCTGTGCTCTCACGCTGTAGCGACCCTTGGTGGTGAGCTTTTAGATCTCGCTGTCGCTGTTCACACTGGCACTGGCGGTAGCAAGTCGGGACTGGAAGCAAGCCGACTCAATGTCCGGCGCGGGACCGATTCCTTCGTGCGGGAAGCACGCACATTTTGCCATGAAGGCGCGAACCGGAGTCTTGTTGCCATCGGCATCCTTGGACATTAAGCCACTCCATTTCGTGACTAGCCATCTCGGGACGGGCACCTGTGCGAATGGGTACTGTGGATCGGAGATCGACATGTAATCCGTCTCGGTTGTGACCTCGCCCTCAAGTCTCGCCGCTTTCTGGTACCACCAGCAGTTACCGAGGTGAGCGTTGGCGTAATGGACGACGCGGAAGTAGTCGATGAACTTGTGAAGGGCTCGGTGACCCTCCTTGGTAGCATGGAGGTAATCTTTTTGCAGTATCGTGAACTCATTCTGCTGAGGCAGCAGCACGATCAAGAGCTACTCGTCATACAGGCCATGGACTGTTGTGCCTGATGGGTCCGTCCGGTTCTTCCAGTTGTTGTACATCTTACATCACTCGTCGATCTTCTCTCGCGAAACACCGATGAAGTGTGGTCGGCCGGAAGCTCCCTGGTTGACGTCCACGCCCGGTGCGTACTGGTCCAGATCGACCCGCATGAGTTGCTTGTTGTCACGGAGATCCTTGATGATTGTCGCGTCTGGAAGTGTCGCCTGGCAGCGCACGGGGTCGTCGTTGGCACAGATGTCGATGCCGATGGTCTTGGCGCTGCGCTGTAGACTGTTTGCGTAGATGCAACAGTCAATCCAGGCGCCGTCAGGCTGCTGCACCTCGATCTGGACGCAAGGAGTCCTGGTATCGCAGAGAGACTTGACTCTGACGGTCCGAGGGTTGAAACCCACGTCCAGCTGGTCGTCCTTGTCGTCCACCTGCATGCTCTCTGATTCGGTACGCTTCGAGTCCTCAGGATCAACATCCATATTAGTGTCAGTGTTTCCGGCGACGATGGCAGCTGCTTTCTTCGCTGCGAGTTCATCTTCCTTGACTTTCTGCGCGGCAGCCCGC
This sequence comes from Ramularia collo-cygni, assembly GCF_900074925.1. Taxonomy (NCBI): domain Eukaryota; kingdom Fungi; phylum Ascomycota; class Dothideomycetes; order Mycosphaerellales; family Mycosphaerellaceae; genus Ramularia; species Ramularia collo-cygni. Next base: position 1,187,472 of record NW_019716264.1, read on the forward strand.
TCCTCCTGCTTCTTGGTCTGGGCCGCCAGATCAGCCTCGTACTTCTGAAACTCAGTAGCCGCCAGTTGAGGATAGCCAAACATCTTTTGCGAGATGTTAAGGCCGGCATCGCGGATCTGGATGGCTGCGAATGATCGCTGGTTGGCCCTGAATTCCTTGGATTTGCTCTTGCCCTGACCTGGTAGATCCACCACGAACCGTGGGCAGTCGACTTTCCGTATGCGGTGGAACCTCCAAAGATGGGCTCGAGCGAGAACAGCTTGTCCTCGTCGATCCAGAGGTGTTTCTCATACAGCTGTGCCAAATTGAGTCCGCTTTCTTCTCCAAGGCGCTCCTCCTGGAAGCGGACTCCACTGGCAAGTCGTCCATCAGCTCCCATTCCTCATCGACTGCCTTCTCAGGCTCGACCTCTTCCACCCTGCGCTTCAACGGGCAGCTCTTCCCCGTGTCCATCATGAACTTCATGGCGAATGCGTGTGGCGAGTCCGCTGGCAGATCAAGTTTCATGCCATGCCGGGCGAGCTCTGTAACCTACAGAGCTGTCGATATGAGGATTCTTCATCGACGCAAAAAACCCGCAGTCGTCTTCATGACGTCTTAAGACCTTGCTCTTTCTCTGCACAATATACAGCTCTGGGGCTGCTAGAACTATTGCTGCTAGCAGAGTAGTCCCGTTATACAACGGAGAGGGCAATTGAGGGCGCTGTTTTGTGAAAGATTCTCTCATATCGACAGCTCTGCCGCCTCGACCTTCTCGGCCATCGTCTTCTCCTCCCGGTCTTGCGTGGCTTGCCGACGCGCAATCTCGGCCTGGCCACTGGTAGATCTCGGCAGCGCCCACGTGGGGGGAAGGGTGTTTGACGCATATTGCGACATTTTTTGTTGAAAAAGTGTTCAGCCCTAATGGACCCAACGAGGTTCCTTCGCACTCCTTGCTCATCTTTGCGATGAGACTACAGCAGCAAAAGCTGAAGTAGCTCAGGCTCGGATGAGGGAGGGAGAAAGAATGCACCGCAGTGACTGACGGCTGACGCATATTGCGACAGTTTTTTTGTTTGAAAAGTGTCCGGTCTCCAGGAGACAAGACGTTCCCTAGCACTTCCTTACTTATCTCCGCGACGAGACTACAACAGCGATTGCTGATGTAGCTCGGGCTCGGATAAGGGCAGGGAATGGAAGGTGCACCGCAGTGACTGACGGCTGACGCATATTGCGACAGTTTTTTTGTTTGAAAAGTGTCCGGTCTCCAGGAGACAAGACGTTCCCTGGTACTTCCTTACTTATCTCCGCGACGAATTGCTGATGTAGCTCGCGCTCGGATAAGGGGAGGGAAGGGAAGGTGCACCGAAGTGACTGACGAAGGCTCAACGCGCGCAGGTGAATGCGCACGGGAGTGCGAGCCAGTTCGGGGAAGAAGGAGGTGTACTCGATCTGTGTGGAAAACTGAAGGGCCTGTGCCATGGGCCAACTCGCAACTGGGGAGAGAAGAAGAGGACGCGAAGCGGCGTCAGAAATTCTGTAGTGGCCCGGCGGAGGCGCTAAGTCGGGATCGCCCGTCACAACAACTTGCAGCTTGCCCCTCTACGATGACGCAGGGCCGTCGACATCGGCCGAAGACGACGGGAGGGACCGGAGTGGTCAGAGCTGTGAATATGAGGATCATTCATTTGGACACATTCATCCCCCTGCCGATATGAGGATTATTCATCGGGACACACTCATCCCCACAATGGCCTCGCTCTCTGTAGAGTTGACGACTCTAGGCCTGCTAGAATCCTTGCCACTAGCAGAGTGGCCCGTTGATCAATCGAGAGAGCAGTTCGTCAGAGCTGTCGAAACAAGGATTATTGGTTGGGACACATTCATCCCCACGATGTCCCAAGACCTCGCTCTCTGTAGAGTCGACGACTCTAGGCCTGCTAGAATCCTTGCCACTAGCAGAGTGGCCCGTTGATCAATCRAGAGAGCAGTTCGTCAGAGCTGTCGAAATAAGGATTACTGGTTGGGACACATTCATCCCCACGATGTCCCAAGGCCTCGCTCTCTGTAGGCTCGACGATCCCAGGTCTGCTAGAATCCTCGTCACCAGTAGAGTGGCCTGTCAATCAATCGAGAGAGCAGTTAGTTAGAGCTGTTGATATGAGGACTATTCGTTAGGACACATTCATCCCCACGATGTCCCAAGGCCTCGCTCTCTGGAGGCTCAACGATTCGAGGCCTGCTAGAATCCTTGTCGTTAGCAGAGTGGCATGTTAATCAGTCGAGAGAGCAGCTCAGGTCGCTACTCTTGTCGATGATTCCTCATATCGACAGCTCTGGAAATGGTCGTCTCGCCAACATGAATGACCATTTCGCCGTCTATTATGCATTTTTATGTGACTCTCGCCATCGTTCCACGGACTCTGTGCTATTGTTGAGCTGACTCTTTCCATAAAAGCTCGTGTTCTTGTTGGAGGAAAAATGGAGAAATGGACGTGGAGAAAGACAGGTGAATCCCAAATTTACAGAGCCGGCGATATGAGGATTATTCATTGGGACAAGACATCCTCATACATCCCCACAAAACGAGTCTTTGATTGCCTTCTCCTTCCTTTACTTAGGCTTACGGTCTAGCAATGTGGGTGGCCGTTTAATGGTTCGTATGTTGTGATGTTTCCCACTGCCGCATCTCAAATGCCTATGCTTCGGCACACTGCATACGGGAATCCAACGACATGGTCGTTTGTGTATACAGCCCACGATGTAAATGGGTTGATTATTCAAGTTGATTCCACTTTATCGCTGTTGTTTTGGTAATCGCGAATGTGGACATGGACGTGAAGTCGGAGATATGCCCAAAACGGCAAACGCCAAACGCCCCATGTGGCATTTTAGCTTCGGATTTTGGATACCCTCTTCCCGGGCTGCATGCTGTTATCTCACGGACGACTCACGACCACTTTCGGGAGCAGATCTTACAGTGCGTGTGAAGTCTTCGCATATTCCCGCGCGCTCGCTCTCGCTAATTTTCTCTGCATAGGTGCACTTCCGCACGAGGCTCTCAAGCCGCTGATTATCAAGTACCAGGACGCCCACAAGGACAAAGAGAAGAACGACCTGACCACCGAGCTCGAGGAAGCCATGAAACATGTCAGCAAAGTCGACCACCTGTCCACACAGGAGCGCACTGCCCCGTCGGCTCGCAACCTTGATTCGCATGGACTTCGTCGCTCGTGTCGTACTCAAGGCAGTCGCGGCGTACGGCACGGTGAAGGGTACTCCCAAGTGTGGTTCTACTCGAATGGCGGCATTTCCTCTGCATCCTCCTCCGCCTCGTTGGAAGGCAGAACTTTCCTCCGGGTGCCACCGTTCTGCGCCTGCTCGTAGAGAGGGACTTGGCCCCAATTGAATCGCAGCTCGGGCTTCTTCTTGTAAGCATCAACAGTCACGGCCGCGAACTCATGAAGCCATCCTTGAATTGTGTAGCCCAAGCCTTGGAGCCACTCGATCGCTGCTTGTTGTCCCAAATGGTAGTGATGTGGGCATTCCCCATGCGCATCATGCTTCGAGCGTTCATACGTGGACCAACGATCTTGGAGAATCCTTCCAGCAAGTGGCGGAATAGCATGTACTTGATCTGCGTTTTGCCTTGACCGTTGATGATGCTGTGCAGGTTGGCGAAAGGTGCGAGAGCGGAGGGCCACTTGTACGCAAGGTCTYTGAACTCTTCGAGCTTCTCGTTCCGTGTCAAGAATTGCCACGGGATCTGCTCCTCCTCCACTTGGCTGATGTCGTCGTAAGTCTCCGCGGCCGCAAATTTGCGTGCCCGCTCGCTTGTTACCCGTGCCCGCAGTTTGGAGAGGTGCGCAATGGCATCCGTCTTGTAGCCTTGAACTAAGGTCAGAGGCACCTCGTCGCGCTCTCCTTTCAACTGGGTTCTGCTGGCAGTGCTGATGTCTTGGATGTTTCCATCGATCAGCTCGATGAATTGGAGTCCATTGTCAAACGCCTATGCTTCGGCACGCTATAGACGGGAATCCGACGACAGGACCGTTCGTGTATATAACCCACAATGCGAACGAGTCGAACATCTTAAGTTAATTCCACTTTATTGCTGCTCCTCTGGTAATGGTAATCGCGAGTATGGACATGGACGTGAAGTCGGAGAGATCCATGGATATGCCCAAAACGACAGGCGCGACTCGGGCTAAAATTACCACGCGCGACGTCAGATTGATACTCGTCGACGTCTTCGAGCTTTACTTCACACTGCTTGTAAGGCAATGGGATGAGCTGCTCCTTAGCTCGATTGCCTCGTGATGCACCGATGATGAAGTCTAAGTCGAAGTCAAGACCGGGCTCGGGAGGAGGACGTGGGGGGTGCTTCGCACTAGCGAAGGAGCCGGCTCCGTCGCCCTCTCATTGGCTTTCCTCATAACTGGCTCATCTTGTCGTTCAAGCCGGACTATCACAGGCCAGTCACTGAAATCGTCTATTGATGGGCAGAACCTGAATCCGATACAAGAGGCTGTCGCGCGTCTCTGTAAGAATTCCTTCGTCACAACACGAACATCACAAATGGGACTCAGAATGGACGACATCCACGCTCCCACGGTCGGCTCCGGTCCAACGACAGCGACCTACTCCACTGGCATACAAGCAAAACAAACACTGCCACAACTCATTGCGGAGAAGGAGACATTGGAGGCCGAACTGTCCGCGCTCAGCTCCGTGCTCGACTCGCATGGGGTGGACATGAAGACGGCACTCACCACGTTCGATGGCTTTCCACGCTCAGACATTGACGTGCCTCAAATACGCACCACAAGAGCACGGATCATACACTTGAAGAATGACCACAAAGCCCTCATGGCGAAGTTGGAAGATGCGGTTCATGCACAATTTGCTGCAGGCAAAGCAGCAGAGGGCATGGCCGAGAGCAGCTCGCGGGCCTCCACCAATGGAGTCACGGCTTTCACACCCAGTGCGCCTGCAGTTGAGCCGCCGTTCGCCAAGGTCAACTCGGTCGTTGCTGGTAGCCCCGCTGAGGAGTCTGGACTCCAAGCTGGAGACAAGATCGTAAGATTCGGCACTGTAAACTGGCAAAATCATGAACGGCTCAGTAAAGTCGCTCAAGCGGTGCAGCAGAATGAGAATGTAAGTTGCCTCAACGATCGACGCTCCAAATATGGCTAAATATCGCACAGCGCGTTATAACAGTGAAAGTCGTGCGTGCATCTGCCACACCTACAACGACAACGCACGAGCTCCGACTGACGCCGCGGCAAAACTGGGGAGGCCGTGGCATGTTGGGCTGCCATCTGTTGCCCATCTGATGCTCATGCTGGCCGCTGACACACATTCTGCCCTGTACTATTAAGTCCTGCGAATGAGACAAAATCTCGTGCGAAGAAAGTGGCATTCTCACAGGAACGGCTTCAGCAGACTCTCAAGGCACCCACAAAAGAAGTGACCCGATTGACAAATCTATCAACCGTGGCAATCCTCTGTCTACCAGCATTTTCACCAATCATATCGTCCTTCCATGACCGGCAAGCGAACCACGCGGCCACAAGAAGGACTAGGGCAGCAGAAATCACCTTATGCTCCACGCTGCGGAAATGCCAATTTGCATCGGGTTTATGCGTCGTTGACGTACAATCAGCTGTCCGTCATGGTCCAGAAACGAATCATTACTTGCCAGCGTATGGATGAAGAGCTCGAAGTCAAACGGGATCGTTTCCGTCTACGCAGCGTATGCGCTCATAGATTAAGTGAAACCATTAATGGCAGTAGTCACTAAACGTGGCCGTCCTTCCGCCCGAAACGCATTGCCAGATTGCCAACGAGCATTTTCTTGCGCGTCTTCTCACGCTGAGATGGAACATGTTTGCTTCAAACGCACCTTCGAAGTCAAAAAGCTCTACCTTCTTGGCGGATATCGGCGTGTCCCGACTTGGGTCAGAATCCATGCGAACGGTGACTAGTATGGGCTGTCGGTCGGTGATATTCTTGTTACTCAGTATACTGCAGACAAATTGACGATCCTAGAGGTCGATTTCGCTACGGTTACGAAGTAGCCTCCCCTTCCGAATCACCGCCGGTCTATGGTCATGCATACATTATGGTCGGTGGTGGGATCGAGACTGGCGCTGTTTGAGGTGAAGGTCTGCACATCCACTTCTGAAATGCCTATTTGATATTACATTGGAGTATCGAGAAGGAGGATATCGCTCAGAATGCCACCTTCCATCAATTGCGAGTTCCTCGTTGTACCGCAGGAGGTACCTATAAATCTCAAGTTCCTCTTGCACGACGACATCTGGCAAGCTCTTTCACTGAGTCAGACCGCTCACTATACGGCTCCGCAACAACCGCCGATGTTTTGTCCGGTCGATCGACAACGATAGTCAGAGTCGAATTCACAAGCTATGGATGGGATAGTCTTTGGCCCGCGCGATGAAGCCAAACTCCGGTATCTGCATTACCTCGTATTTCAACAAACAACAACAAGACGCGCTTCTACACGTCAATAGACGCGATGGCTATTGTTTGCGGGGCTCAAATCTGGCAATTTCATTGGACCAGCTTTTCTCATGCAGCAGCTTGCAGCTCTAGCTCAAAACAACGCATTCCGATTGGACCAACGATGATCTTGAAACCGGCCCTTCATGCGGCCCAGCCTCTCTGCCGACCTTCCTCCACACATCATGTCTACAACGTTCTACTCTCGCGACATGGTCGTGTGTCTTGTCTTTCGACGCTTCCCTAGCCTCTCGCCCTGCAGCATCTTTTGCAGCAACATGCACCACTCAAGCTCGACTTGTGACTCACTCTTGCGGCAATGCACATGTGGGTTCGTCCATTGTTGGTGGGGCGAGCATGTAGGTCCCAAGAGCAGAAGTTTGGTAAAAAGCTCCGGTTCGCGCGATGCCTGAGACCTTCYGTTCAAACACACCCTTCACATGTTCGCGCCTTGCTACTATCGGAATCGCGATCCAAATCGCATCTTCTTACTCGGCATCGGCTGAATATATGATCTTGATACCTTACTATGAACAACAACAAACAAGGCGTTGCCTTGGCTAGCAAACCGTCATCATCGTTCTCCACAACATCTTCCGCCGCCTCCGCCACATCAGCAGCCAGTTCGCGGAGTGGATGCAGCAGACTGCTTTTCGGAGAAATCGATCTGACAAGCGAGCGGTGTACGCAATCCCAAGGCCATTCATCGGCGAGACACGACTGACATCTCAACAGCCTCCGAGAGCTTCGCGTCTGTCTGCAACCTTGTACTATGTGAGAGCAGCACATTGCTCAAATTCTGGCTCGATGACACCTGTCGCGAGGCATTCCTTTCTTTTGTACCCAAAAGTGATTTGGTCAATCTGCGACTGGCCTGTCATGATTTCAGTGTCCGGGCTGCGCCCGCGCTGTTCTCAGATCTCAGCATTACCTTCAGAGCAAACACCTTTACCAGGCCATCGAAGCTGGCCGCACTCGAAAGGCTGGGGTTCTACGTGAAGACTGTGCGCTTCACGTTGCCTCACACAGCCGACATGTTCTTGCCACCACTAGTTGAGCCGGAGACCGGAGCCGAGATGTCATTCACGTACGAGCCTCAGACGCATGAGCATTCGCCCAGACGTCCCAAGTACGGCGATGCTGGCACCACGGCGATACTCACACGCCAATATCCGCCCATCTTTCATGCCGCGACCAACATCCCAGCYTTCGTGCGAGCATTCTCTGCCTTTATGAACCTAAAGCATCTGGTGGTTAGCTGCCCCGGTTACGACGCCACCCAGAGACACCGGCGTAGTGTCGTGGACTACGCGCTCATATCTCTTCGCATTGCGGTGGAGAAGAACTGTCTGAATGCGYTCGACACTTTGACTCTTTCACCAATCCACCCAGGTGGACTGATCTGTATGTCTCCATTTGGCCTCGGTGCATCGCCTAGGTCGGCAAGCCGGTGGTCACGCATCAAGCATTTGACGGCACACGTGGTCCATCTACCTTGTGGAGGAAGGGGAACTGAGCCGGAGCAATGCAAGCTCCTGCGAAGCTACCTGCGAGGCTTCCAGAATCTTGCAACATTCAGATTTAGATGGATGGGCGAGCGAGGTCCGTTACCATTGCGTTATCATTCCTCGCTTGRAACATCCTCTGAACCTCCCTCTACCCGACGGCCGGACTTTCCCAGGATCAAGTGCATCGAGATTGAGAACGCAACGGCGTCGGCCAGGGAAGTCGAGCTGCTCGTTGCCTCACATAGGAAGACAATCGAAGAGCTGGACTTGCATGACATTGAGCTTGTGGATGGGACCTGGGACGATGCTTTGGCGCCTCTACTCAAACGTTCTYGCCATCGCGCTGCCAAAGAGGAGACAGCGGACATTCCAATCATGCTGTCCCTAGATCCTTGCGCGATGCCATTTCATGCGCCCGTGGCGCGCAAAGTAGTCCCTCATTACGAGACAGTCGGTGGTAGGAAGAGCTTGCGCATGTCGAATTGGTTGTCGTCGAAGAAGCCCAGCACAGCGCAAAAGGTCAAAGACGGTCTGCTGGGTTGTGAAGAGCAGCTGAGAAAGGTACTTCGAGGGAACGTCTTCCCCTGGAAATGAGCACGTGTCGTACTGGATATGGTCGGGCTCGCAACGAAGCAACGAATGACGGACTAACGATAGGTATGATGTATGTCACTACGGCCAAGATTACAATCGCTTGTAGTGTAGAGAGAACAAACAACGATTGCAACACCGCCTTTCTGTTCATTTCCAGACGAGATGAAGTCCCACAATCGTGTTGTGCTAACGAGCATGGATGCTTGCCAATCCGGAGTCGACGCTGGTACTTCGGCACAACCGAAAGCTCGACGGGGGTCCTGGTCACAGGCACTTCGCACGGTGCACACTCCGCACGCGGCACGAGCAGCCCTCCGGAAAGCACTATTGAGAACGACGATCCTGATTGAGGCCAAATGCCTCAAAGAATGACGACGACCGATTTTCTCCGATTGCCACACCGAAACGACCTGGATATGGCCGAAGACCCGTCTATGCAGCACCTGCATTCACTGCTCGACGTTGTGTCTRGAGATGGCTGCTGCTGTCTGTGTGTCTACTGTACTCTGGTCTAAGAGAGCCCGAAATTATGCTTATTATACTATTGGCAACACACGTCGTGGAGCGCAGACGATTTGAACAAGGCGTGTGCTTCGGTCGAGCTTCCTCGTCACGATGCCCGATCGCTACTGACATCATCCACGGCTCGATCAGCCGGCCGAAATTAACACTGAGCCTCAAGCAGTCAATGCGATTCAGGTTGAGTTATCGAACTCATGTCGTTGGTCTGCTCCAGGCAGGTCAACTCGTTCTCGAAATCTTACGAATGATTTCGAGATGTCTGGATCTCTTACAGAAGCAAGGGATTCCCCAATAGCCACATGGCTCATGACAAGCAAATCAGCCCCCAGATGGCACGGAGACGGAGCACCTGCCGTGCTGTTACCTGTATCGTCGTTTTCGTCACTGCGTGTCCGAACTTTTGCCATGCTAGTCCAGGTCCTAGCTCATTCACTTCACAGCGCTACTCCGGCACGAGACTCTTGGCTGACACTAGCAACCTATCATAGCCTTCCAAATCAAAAACAAGATCTTCGGCTCTCTTTGCCAGACCTACTCAGTGGCAGATCATGAGCCCTGTCAACACTCACAAGGAGTCGCCATCCTCGGAGGCAAGATCGCCATTTCTACAGATCATCGTCACTTGCGAGTCTCGTGGTGAAACTGGACCCCACACTGCCCAGAGATATCAGGGGTTGCAGCCAATCCAGCTGCGTAGCAGCCGCGATACCAGCGGGCCGCCTAGGGATAATTTGACTACACACTGGCGAGTGTTGCGTCCGGCAGAGCCATTCCGGCTTAATACTGAGAAAATGGACGTGATTCCGGGAGGTTTAGGCGCACAGCCAACCAGAGACTGTGATACCGCACGATTCACCAGTAGTAGGCTCAACCACTACCAACTCCCCCCTGGTCAGGTTCATTCCGATGTCGAAGAGGAAAGGAGGAGGAGGGATTTCCATACATATAAGCCATCCCACACCATCTCTTCTGCGCCTCTCTTCTCTCACCAACGCACTCACACTCTTTCATCTTTGCAGTTTCACTCTTTACAGGCATCACTATTGCCCTCACGTTCTTTAACACAAACCCAAACCACCCACCAGCAAGATGAAGTTCTCCTCCGCTTTGGCTCTGCCAGCCCTTTTCCTCGGTGCCTTGGCCGCCCCAGTTGCGAAGCGCCAGCAGACCGTCGATGTCACCCAGGTCACCGAGATCGTCACTAGCTTGTTGACCAACGTCACTACCATCACCGGCGCTATCAGTATGTCTCATCACATACATCCCTTGAGAGCTGGTGAATTAGTTTGCTGACTTGTCCCACCAATTCAGACGCCACCTCATTGACTGCTCCCAACGCCACTGCCATCATTGGCTTCCAGGTCGCCAGCCTCACCAAGGTTGTTTCCGAGATTGTTGTCGAGGTCACCGATGTTCTCGGRGACGCCCTTGAGATCACCACCAGCACCGCTGGCGTCGCCACCGACATCACCGGCACCGTCACTGGCACCGTCACTTCTACCGTCTCTGGCACCGTCGGCTCCGTGCTCAAGTCCCGCCAGATCATCGACGTCGGCAACCTTGTCGACCTCAACGAGGCCCTCTCCCTTGTCTTCACTGAGATCAGCGCTACCCTTGAGTCTGTCGAGACCGTCATCACCATCCGTAAGAATAGCCAAAACTTCCCGCATCAAGTTCTTCTTATATACTAACAATACATCCAGCTACCACCGTCCTTGTCACCCTTGGCGCCACCATCAACTCTTTGACCTCTATCCTCAGCATCGTCACCGATGTCACCAGCATCGTGAACAACGTCGTTCCCACCAACGTTCTTGGACTCCTTGGACTGGCTTTGTAGATGATTTCGCGCAACATGCAGGAAACGAATGAACGTGGTTCAGTCAGGACAAGCGTTGTAATGCAGTAGTAGTAACGGGAATCTACTCGCCGACGACAGGCATCTTTAATTCAGCAATACCAACCACATCTACAAACAACACACATCCCCAATCATGCGAGGTCTGCTATACATGATCGATGCACTTWGCACAGTGACTGCGGGGCTTGGATTGGTAGATCGTCAAAGTCAGCCTCAGTTGGCTTTGTGCATTTGCTTATTCTCGTATTCCACTTCTATCAACCCTGCCCAACACTCCGTTGCAGGAAGAAGGCTATCAGCGTTTCACAACCTCATGTCTCCCCTTAAGGACTCATTTGACCATCGGCTCCTCGGCGACGTAGTGCAAGTACGCGCCCAGAAGTTTGATACCCTCAATGTAGTTGCGGCGGTCAAGTTTCTCATTGATGGAGTGAGCGGCATCAGTTGAGCTACCCATAGGTAGGRGTAGCACGTTCTTGCCAGTTGCCTGTTCAAAGGTCAATGTGACGGGAATGCTGCCGCCCTCGCGAGTAAGATCGGGCTTGACCTTCCAAACACTCTCAACAGCCTTCGCGGCGGCAGTGAAGTTCCAGTGGTTTGGTGAAGCGACCCACCACTTTCCGGCGTGCTGCAGGGTGGTCTTCATGGTGTTCTTTGAGCCGAGCTTCTTGAATGCCTCATCGCAGTGGGCGTATACCAGCTTGTCGACATCGGCTGGCTCCATATCGGGGACTGTGCGAATGCTGAACTTGCCAATGACCTTGGCGGGGATGACGGTCTTTGCACCTGGGGCAGAGAAGGCACCCTCAACGCCGTGGAGCGACAGGGAAGGGTATCGCCACCGGCCCATGAGCGTCCGCTCCTTATCAGGGAAGATGGTAGTCTTGCTACCAAGCGACTCGTGAATGTTGTCCATTGTGAACGCAATGTCCTTGTACAGGCTCTCCTCCTCCTTGGTCAGCGGGGCAACCAACTCTTTGATTCCCTTGATCTGAATGGTGCCATCGGTGTCGACCAAGCTGCCCATGACGCGAACAAGGTCGGTCATTGGCTCCTGAGCGGTGCCACCAAAGACACCCGAGTGCAAGTCCTGGCCAGGACCGCTGATCTCAATAGAATAGTAGCTGCAGCCACGGAGACCGTATGTGAGGCATGGCTTCTCAGTACCCAGCCAGTAGTTGTCGCTGATGCAAACCGCATCGGCATCCTCGAAGAACTTGCCCTTCTTGCACTCTGCGATGATAAAGTCGTCCAAACCCTCGCTACCGTACTCCTCCATTCCCTCKAAGCACATGAGCAGGTTGACTGGGAAGTCGACGCCAGCCTTCTGGTGCGCCTCGATGACATTCAACCATCCGAGCACAGGACCCTTGTCGTCGGTGCTGCCTCTACCATACATACGGCCCTTGTCATCTTCGGTCAGCTTGAAGGGCTCAGTGGCCCAACCATCAGACAAGTTGGCTGGCTGCACATCGTAGTGTCCGTAGACGAGAATCGTGCGCTTGCTTGTGTCCTTTTGCGCTGGGTAGCGGCCAATGACAGCGGGTGGTAGTGTCAGGTACTCTTTGCCGGGCTGTGGTCCAAGCTCGCGTGCCTCCATGTGTGCTCCCAGACCCTCCAACTGTGCCTTGAGCCAGTGGCCCATCTTGATCACATCTTCGCGGCGCTCATCCTCTGCTGAGATGGATGGAATGGCGACTGCCTCACGCAGACGCTCGACGAATGGGCCGGCAAGCGAATCTACCTGCTTGTAGAAGGAATCGAGCTGTGGCGCCATGGTGGTGGACTGTTCCTGGCGGTAGATGTATGGCCAGGCGGGCGAAGAGGTGGACGAAGAGGTGTTTCGTGCGCGTGAATATCCTTTTGAAAGAGGCTGTACTCTTCTCTGGACAGTGCGTAGGGGAGCGGCTGATGTGAGTGGAAGAAAACGCTGCAAGAAACAGCGCGATGTCATATGTGGACGAGAAATGTTTCCGAGCAGTAAGTTAGCAGCAGCCAGCAAAGAAAGTGCCCCACTAAGGTGTACCGACCGGTATAGCCACCAGTCCAAATCGGGAAGGTGGGACGACGCCACGGAAGAGCCGGCGCCAACCGAAACACGTGCCCGACTTCACCCTTTCGCCTCCTTGCACCCTAGCTCCATGCCGTTCTCACAATGCACATTACGTCGGTCAACATGATGGCACTGAGTGTGCGCTGATGGCCCTCTTCTCGCCGTTCTTCCGCCTACCCGGACGCTGGACACGGCGCAGAGCGCGGCGGACACGAATGGCTGTTCAAACCACAGCCTTGGCTATCATTCTTCTGGTTGTGATTCCGGTCTACCTGGTGTACAAGCCACCCAAATTTACTATTGGATACTTCCAGAGCCGCTTCCCGGACGTTCTTTTCCAGGTAGATACGCAGCGCAAGATTGTCGCGCTCACCATTGACGACGCGCCGAGTCCATATACAGGACAGATTCTTGATATCCTGAGGAAGAATGATGCCACTGCAACGTTCTTTGTTATAGGGAACCAGGTTCCGCATCGTGAAGAGCTTCTGGTTGATATAGTAGCCGCCGGCAATGAGCTTGGCAATCATGCAATGCACGATGAGCCAAGTATTTCGTTGACAAGCGAAGTCCTGGCGGAGCAGATCAACAAAGTTGATGTCTATATCGACCGTGCCTATAAGGATGCCCACAAGGAGCGCCATTCTCATCTATTCAGGCCTGGATCTGGTATATTCAGTCAGCGAATTCTGGATGTCACAACCAAGGCTGGCTACAAGACGATTCTGGGAAGCATCTATCCTCATGATCCATTCATCAGCGTCTGGAGGCTGAATGCATGGCATGTCTTGAGTATGTTGAGGCCTGGTGCTGTCATCATCTGCCATGATCGACGGTCATGGACGGTACCCATGCTGGAGAAGACCGTTCCCGAGATGAAGAGAAGAGGTTACGAGGTCGTGTCTGTCTCGGAATTCCTGCAAATGACAAGCCCTTGAAGCTCTCAACGAGACTTCTTCTTTTCTACGCAACAGGCCATACTTGCTTGGCGAGTTACGACAGCTCAATCCACCCAAATACGCAAGAAGCCGAAGCGGGAGTGTTCGCGTCGAGGGCAAAGATAGCAGAAACTTGAGGGCCCAATAAATACTTCAACCGGGGATGCTGGCAGTATACCTGGACCAGCACCCGGACTACCCACCTCGGATGTGAGCTGGAAAGCCCGCAGGTACTCAAATTGAACCTAGCCACATGCCCACCTTCGTGGATGGCCGGGCGACAAACACCAGCGTCGCTGGAGAGGGGATGTGAATGTGTTGCACCTGTCCAACGCTGGTCGAGAGGGCTTGTGTTCTGATGAATGCAGCTTCTGCAGGAGCTTTACCTCGGCCCATGTACAACAGACTCATATGTACAACATAATGAAAGCATGGAGATGCACAGCAGCAGAAATTGAAAGGAGGGGGGCCGGCAAATGGGCGAGGCTTACACCCATTTTCGCCTTCTCCTGGCGTTTGCGGAATGCAGCTCTCGTAATAGCAACTTCGATTTTGAAATGCAGCTAGGGCGGTAGAGGTCAGCACTCAGCAGAGCCCCGTTACATGTAGTTAGAAATATCTCAATCTATCAACGTAAATCGATAGCACCTAACGCCAGCGTGAGGCGCCGATCGCGGTCGGGTAGAGCGGTAAATATCCCCGCCATTGCAGCATTCACCATCGATCGCACAAAGTAACGACTTCATCCCACCACTTTGAATCACCTCCACGAAAAGGAACAACTCAAATATCATAATATCTGCAATGGCAATCTTCGATTACACGAACAAAGTTGTTCTTCTAACCGGCATCGGAGCCGTGGGAGAAGGCTACGGAAATGGATCTGCCATGGCAGCAGCCATGGCTCGTCAAGGAGCTACGGTCTATGGCTGTGACATCAATCTAGCAGCAGCGAATACGGCGGCCGAACAGATCATGAAAGAAGAAGAAGTCAAATCGAGAGGGAACCAGGTGGAGGTTTTTCAACAACCGACTGTAAGTTGAAATTGATCATGATAAGCCTACCTTTTACTCTGCTTTCGTCAAAACCCAGGAAGAATGATTAATTGTTGTATAGGACGTCACAAAGAAAGATGCCTGCAAAGCTTTCGTCGAGGCATGCCTGGCGAAACATGGCAGGATTGACGTTCTTGTCAACAATGTTGGGAAAAGTGAGCCAGGTGGTCCTGCTGAGATGACAGAGGAAGTGTGGGATGCACAAATGGACGTGAACTTGAAGAGTGTCTATTTGATGTGCAACCTAGTTCTTCCCATCATGGAGAAACAGAGCACCGGCGGCTGTGTTCTCAATGTTGCCTCAATCGCCGGGTTGAGATATATTGGCAAACCTCAGGTGGCCTATGCAGCCACCAAGGCTGCAGTCATCCATTTCACCAAGACGACTGCAGTCATCTACGCACAACGGACAGGAGGCAAGGTCCGGTTGAACACCATCGTCCCTGGGTTGATCAACTCGCCGCTTGTTTCTGTTTTGGCAAACAAGTACGCTGGCGGCGATCAGGAGGGATATCGAAAGGTCCGCGACAAGCAATCGCCAACGGGAAAGATGGGCTCCGTATGGGACGTGGCTCACGGCGCGTTGTATTTATGCTCATCGGAGGCTTCCTATGTGACCGGCCAGGAGCTAGTTATCGACGGCGGGGTAGTAGACAGCACTGGTCATCCATAAGACCTGTTCTCATGGGCGAGCTGCAGCCATACCAGCCTTGCGCACATTGTCAAGCGACAAGGAGATTAAGGACTCTCAACACTCTCAACCAGATTCGAGAAGTTCAAGCGCTCCAAGTGTGCGGTGCGCCTGATCAGCCCATTCAGAAGCTCTCGAGACACGGTGGTGAATGCTCGCAAATAGTCGAGCAACGTCCTTTCCATCCCCGTCGTCGTTTTGCCAGTCACTCATTCGATGGCTGTAGAGTTCAAGTAGGACCGATACGACATCGAATAGTATCGCAATGTGCTGCGGATGTGTAATGTACTTGTTCACCACATTTAGCGTGGGCAGAAGCCGGTACTCTGTACGTCCTGCCAAAGCCGTGCGTAATGCGCTTCGATGGCGCAGCGCGGTCAGTAGCGTGAGAAAGTCATCTCTGCTGAATTGGAACCAATTCTCCGGTGGGAGCACTTCATCAAGGGCTTCACCATACTCGCCCTTTCTGAGTCGGCTCTGCCAAGGTCGCAGTCTTGTGTGTCTTTGACGTTCATTGCCGGTGATGACAATATCAGCTCCTTCTCCACGGAAGTCTTTTCCTCTATCTTTGGCCTTTATCCCTTGCCGCATATCCTTCTTCTTCTGCTTCCTCTCGTACTCATCGGCCTCGCCTGCAACCAAGGCCTGCATCTTCTTTTCTCTTTCGCGAGCTTTGACTTTTTCGGCACCTGCCAGGCGGGTTCGAATGGAGAGCAGACCACTTTGTAGACCAACTGCTAAATGGCGATCGTCCTTGTCAGCCTCGTTGCCAGCCGGTGATGGTACAACCGCGAGACTGAGGATGGGGGAAGTGTATTTGAAGCCGGCTACGACCTCCCAACTGGCTGTGTTGTGCACCTTGACATGGGCGTCCAGACCGCCGGTAAGAATCCTCGTTCCATGCTGGGCACTTGCCAGAGCAGTGACCGTCTTTTGGTGCGAGCGAATGACATGCTCTGGCTTTCCAGCGATCAGATTGAGGATCGACACTTCATTCCCGGCTGCAGCTGCCAAGCTTGAACTGTTGAGGGTCAAGATGTCCTCGATCGGAGCGGAGAATTTGAATGTCAACGCAGCTCTGTTGTTCTGCTGTCGAGTATCCCATAGGCGAACCGTCTGGTCGTAGCTTCCACTAAACACCATGTTTCCGCCCTGGCCGGGAAGATATCCACCACTTCGCACGTAATCCTCATGTCCGATACCCGTCCACTTGGCCGCATCCGCTGTGAGATCCCAAACTCGTACAGTGCGGTCGTCGCTACAACTCATGAGATCCGTGAGCACACTGGGGCTCCACCGAACGACTCGCACGGGCTGTTTATGCGCGCTTTCGCCTCTCCATTGCTTTAAAATTGCTCTTGAGCCCGTGTCGAAAGCTTGCACAATCCCACTGTCGCCTCCGGCAAGCAAGATTCGGCCATCTCGCCTCAGTGTGCCCGAGTGTGCCGTGTCGTCCAGTCCAAATCGAGCAATCGTCTTGACCAGTTTGCGAGTCTTGGTGTTGTATATTTGGACTCTGCTACCGCTTGTGACGGCAAAAGTATCGGCTTGAGGACCGGTGGGGTTGAAGTCGGGGATGGTGATGGAGGTAACGGCAACATTGTGAGGCAGCGGCAGCAAGAGCTGATCCTTGAAGGTTTTCCAGTACGTCTGATCGGCGGTTTGGGGAGCTGGTCCAGGCGGCGCGCGCACTCGCGTCACGGGCGCAACTTCAGCAGCCATTTCTGCTCGAGGTGAACTGCTCGCAAGAGAGATCAATCATTGCCGCGTGCTGGAGAAAATAATTCAATGGTCCAAGCTCTCGGAAGCGGGCCGAGAGACGCTAAAACGCGAGTCCTGAATTCGACATCACCTCAACTTCCATCCCTTGCTCCACGCTGCACCAGCATAGAATGCTCCATTCAACACCTCGATTTCATGGGCTTCACATCACAGCAACACATGCATGAGGCCTACACTACAAGTACGGCATCTCTATGCCGTGAGTGCGAGAGTGTGAACAACAGCCGGGTTGATCTAGTCCGCAAGTTCCTCCAAGCTGGATTGGCTGAATGCCTTACTGGAGCCTCAGGGCCTCGCATTCCACTTCGATGCATCGAGACGATCTACAAATGCCATTTTGGGAACCCTGCAACTTTGACAAATGCTTGTGAAAATATCACCAGCATCAATGAATACTGTAGTTGCCTATTACAGCCATCTCTCGGCTTGAACGTGCCGAGTGCTTCTGGAATGCCGTCCGCCGTGGAATGCCAGACCGCACAGCCACATGCATACGAGTAGGACTTGGCAACACTTACAACCATCAGCTTTTCCATACGGATCTTCGCTCTCAACAGCCGTTGGTAAGGGCTGTGAGTAGCAATCACATTTCTCTGCCAGACTTTGCCACAACCAGGCTCGCTTCCAGAATCATCGCTGAAAGTGTTATGATTGATGTTGCACGATCGAATCGAGCTTTCGTTGCATTCCGAATCCTCAGGTCCGCCACTTCTTACCATGGCAACGAGACTGTTTGCGTAAGTCCGATCGATCGGCCTCTGTTTTACGGCCCGAAAACGGTTCATCATGGTCAGTAAAACACCACATCCTCACAACAGCGACATTTCTTTCCCTCTTTCCTCGTTTCTCATCATTAGCTACCATAATCGTGATGATGCTAATCCAGGAGCTGGCGTCCCTTCCAGCCGCACTTCGAACAGCGCTCATAGGGCTGGTGCTCTTCTGTCCAATATTGTCTACGGCCCAAGATGCTTGCCAGCTCACACAGCGATATTTAACTCCACAAATCGTACATGAACAACCCATTTCCATCAATACCGACGTATTGACCAATACTACATTCTACGCCATACCACAAGTCGCCATTACTGTCACCAATGCACCCACCAGCTTCGATGCAATGACCACCATACGATGGACCGAACCGCGAATACCGATATCTAGCACAGCCTCACATCAGCTGGCCACATCAGCGTCGCTAGCTTACACTTCAGCTACACCCACAGGAGGATTCGAAGATTCAACATTTGTTCTGGTGGTCTCCTCTTATGCAAAAGACATTGAGAAACGCCAGCTGGGCTCTGTCTACATTTCTGGCAACGGAACTATTTCCAACGATTGCACGACGTCGCCCATCTACGCAATCACCGCTGGCGTTCTGACGGCGATTGTGAACAGCGTCTCATACACTTACTCAACCACACCTGGTGTAGCATTCGCACCATTCAATCCTTCCACGATTCCCGGACCGATAACGACCACCTTCACATTGGCCGCAGGCGGTGCTCTGACTTGGTTCAACCCTCTCTTCTTCAACGGACAGGCACAGTTTTGTGCGCTTCCAAATGGTACTGTATATGCCGTGTTTCAACAGAATGCACAACCCGAAGGATGTCTATACATTAGCTTGAGTCTATTCTCAGCTTCGAGCTGTCAGGGTCTTTCGCTGTCATCGATCAGAGGACCAACTGGAGTATGTGTTCAAATGCCACTTATTGATGTTCTTGAATGCTAACTCGAATGAAGCCGACGGGACCCACTGGTATTGCAGGAGCCACTGGACCGCAGGGCATACAAGSAATTCAAGGTGTTCAAGGGGCGACGGGTCCTACGGGAATAACAGGAGCAACAGGACCGCAGGGTGTTCAAGGCATTCAAGGCGTTGAAGGACCGACGGGTCCTACGGGTGTCGCAGGAGCTACAGGACCGCAAGGCATTCAAGGCATTCAAGGTGTGCAAGGAATTMAAGGAATCCAAGGCATTCAAGGACCAACGGGTCCTACAGGATCGCAAGGTATTCAAGGTTCGACGGGTCCTACAGGCGTTGCAGGAGCTACAGGATCACAGGGCATTCAAGGCATTCAAGGAATTCAAGGTGTCCAAGGTGTCCAAGGAATTCAAGGTTCGACGGGTGCAACCGGTGTGGCAGGACCGACAGGGACGCAAGGTATTCAAGGCATTCAAGGTGTACAAGGAAGCGTTGGTGCGAGCGGTGCACCAGGTATTCAGGGTAGTCAAGGCGCCACGGGATCACCAGGTATTCAAGGCATTCAAGGTGTGCAAGGAAGTGTTGGAGCTACCGGTCCACCAGGTATTGCTGGACCTTCTGGACCGACAGGTATTCCCGTGAGTTGAAGGTTGTCATTTGGCGAAAATCTGGGCTAATTTTGATTAAGGGTGCCACTGTACGTCAGATTGATGTATTTCTGGGCGAGCTTTTCCGATATTGACCATTTACACAGGGCCCCACTGGGATAGCTGGCGGAACAGGCACAATTGGACCAACAGGGTAATGATATCGACTGTGTAGCTTTTTCGGAGGAAAGAGGCTGACATGTTAATAGTCCATCAGGACCTCCCGGTTCAATCGGTCCTGTTGGGCCTCAAGGATCGACCGGTGCTACCGGTACACAGGGCCCGAGCGGACCAACAGGGTGAGTAAAGCCACAATCATCGGCCGTCTTACGATATCTAACTCCAGCAGACCATCSGGTCCAACGGGAACGCCGGGCATCACATTCGGTTTCCACGGTTGCTACGTTCACACGGGAAATCGAGGGTCGACGACTGGACTGGCATTGTCGTCATTCCAAGCAACATATACAACCACCGTCGCCGAGTTGTGTAGAGCTAGATGCGCTCAAGGAGGATTCAATTTCATGGGAGTAGTGAACGTTGCAGCAACGGCAGATTGTTGGTGTGGTAATGCCATTGCAATCGTCACGAGGTAATCGCATCACCATGTGTGTGCTTCTGTACTGTCACTGACCATAATATAGTTCAGCCGGAGTTCTGGGTTTGGGGGCCGTTTCTGGTGCTGGAGCAGGCGATAATAACTGCTATCCTTGTGTTGGTGGTGCGCTCGCAGGTGCTACGAGTGGGCAGTGTGGAAACCAGACATTGACAACAATGGCGATCTATGCCAGAGGGTTCTGATCACTTGGAATGTCGCAAGTGGGCGACGCGGCCGGAATATCGATGTGGTATCTCCGATTATATTGTAGATGTTTGCAGCACATAATTTCACATCATCACGAAGGTGTTGGACCAAAATTGATGCCTCTTCTTGGCAATGTTTCCCAATGATGTTACTCTAGAATGAAATGCAATAGCTTTCGCGGACACCAACATGCTGCCACTCAAGCGATGCAGAACGTTGACTCAGTGCACAGGAAACAGTGTACACATCGAAGAAGCCATCCCATCGCCCTGGAGAGCCGTGTCATCGTYGTAGCACTTGATGCCACTACCCCAACCCTAACCCTAATACACTCTTTTGTAAAGTGGATAGTCCTACTATGGAGTCCGCGGGGATCTACACCTTTTTTAAAACGGCGTCGTATAATAATTCATGTATAACTAGTTCATGAACTTACTACCTCTTTAGAGACAAAAGCAAGATGGAATGTCACATTTCAGAGATGAAGCCTGAAAAGTGGTATCTAGTCGTTGTTCTGACAACTATACTAGAAACAATCACGTCTCTCGTCGCTCTATTTTTTTCGACCTTGGTAAGGCGATGTTCTATTACTACATAATTCGTGCTATCCAAGTCACTCTGCCCCTAATTGAGCTACGAGGCCGCCCGCTGCGAAAGCTCCCATGGCTGCTGCGTTAGCAACCGCAGCCATGTGAGTAGCGCAGTCGCCCACTGCAAACACACCAGGAGCGGTAGTTTCGTATACCATATTAACGGTCTTGATTGAACCCATCTCGTTCAATTCCAGTCCGAGTTGCTCGACGAACGTTCCGTTGACCCGTGTCTTTGGCTGGTTAACCTGTGTAGAGGTTAGAATTTCTGCCGGAGGAATGTGTTGTTTACCATGAGTCCGGGGACGTTCCACTCACTATGAACCCGTGTGAAACTCGACTTCCATCATCAAGGTGAACAATGACTTCCGAAGAGTCCTCGGCAACCTTCTCTAGTCGCGTGACAACACGATGGTCCACCTGGAAGACAGCATCCTTGCTCAACGCAGTCTGGATCTGGTTTCCGAGCTCAGAAGAACCATTGGTGTAGATGACCACATTACTGGTAAGTCGCTTTGCCATGCGAGAAACGTGAAGGGCAGGCGGAACGTTTGCAGTGTTGCCAATGGCCAACACAGCAGCTGAAGACACGCCACGATCTTCGTATCCGTGACAGAACAGGCAAGCATATCTGCGGGTGGGTCAGCAGTGGGTGTAGATTTCAAGGTAAACCAGGTAAGACGTACACTCCTCTTCCCCAAACGTCGTCGTACCCCGGAATATCAGGGTAGATGACCTTGGCACCAACCGCCAGCACGACCTTTCTGCCTGTCCAAGTCATGCCCTTGCTATCTACGGCTTCGAAGCGACCGGAATCATTGCGTCGAATGGACTCGATTTGCACGTCTTGGAACTGTATCGTCTCATAGCGGGCCAGGAGGTCAGCTCTGGCTTTGGCTCGAAATTCGACCGGGCTCCGGTGGTCCCAGGTTAGAACATTATGCATGTGATTCGTTCGGGCGTTGCTGTAAACACCAGAATCGAACACTACAGCCGTATACAATTGTCGAGCCAAGCCAGTAGCGACAGAAAGACCGCCTGGGCCTCCGCCGATAATGAGCACGTCTACTGATCCCATTGTGTTTGGTTGGAGGGAAAAGGAAAGTAATTTTGGAGGGTTTCGATCCTAAGTTCGATGTAAAGTCATCAAAAGTGAGGTATTTAGACGGGTCAAAATTAATCCGGCCCGCTTAGCATTTCTACGGAACCCCGGCCCGCACGATATGTCTCCGAGAACACGGACCCCGTACAGAATGTGTCCGGGACAGGGGTAGGGGGTGGGCATGGGGGAGGCTTTCAGGGGATTCGGATTGAATCAACGACCTATCAATTCCGTGTTGGCAGGTGACATGCAATAGACTCGTAAACATCCATCCACTGCCATAAACACTATACGCCACCCCAGCCGTACCGTCTGGCCATCTTTCACTTGAACCGCTCACTACGAACGACTCAAATGAGCTGAAGTTACGTGAGACTTCGTCACAGGACAGCACTTCAACCCACTCTTCCTACACGAGCAGCGATCTGAGCCTGGCTGCGCATGAAGTCAGGGCTGCCGACAATGACGATGCCTCCAAGACCTCTCCTACCCCACAAGCGTTCGTCATGGATACTTTCGAGTTTCCTGGTCCGCGGGTCTTGTTTGTCACCATGGTGAGCTTGATGCTCCAGGATAGTTTGCTGCCAATTTAGACTCGACGATCCTTGCAACGGCCGTCCCGTACATCACGGCCGAATTTTCAAGACAATTCGTGACGTGGGTTGGTACTCGGCATCCCTGTTGCTTGTCGCCGCTGCATTTCAGTCTACCTGGGGCAAGATTTACAAATACCTCAACATCAAATGGACCTTTATCGTATCGCTCACCATTTTCGAGCTGGGGAGTCTAGTATGTGCTCTGGCTTTCAATAGCACGACGTTGATTGTTGGCCGCGCCATCGAGGGACTAGGCACAGGCGGCGTAACAGCAGGTGCATTCACCATCGTTGCCTTTTCCGTTCCACCGAAGCAGGTTCCCATTTAAATGGGCTTGGGGGGCAGCTACCTACGCAGTAGCCTCACTCGCTGGGCCTCTCATAGGAGGTGTAGTTACACAGTCGGTGACCTGGAGGCGTGCTTACACAGTCGGTAACCTGGAGGTGGTGCTTCTGGATCAATGTAGGATTCATCCAGGTGCTGCTACTGCAAACCCAGGCGATGCTGATTGAGATGATAGCTTCCCATTGGCGGAATCACAACAATCATCATGTGCGTGCTCTACCGGACACCCAGAGCGGCCAAGCCCCAAGCAGTGTCCATGAGAGAGAAGATGCTACAAATGGACCTTGTCGGATGATCATGGCAGCCGTGGTCTGCTTTATCCTTGCCTTCCAGTGGGGAGGAATTACCAAGCCGTGGTCCGACGGCTCCGTGGTGGGAACCATTGTTGGATTTGTTGTGATTGCAACGGCTTTCGTTGGAAACGAGATTTACATGAAGGAGCGGGCGGTCATTGATCCCCATTTCATGAAAGTCCGACGCCTTTGGGCCAACTGTGCGTATGTATTCTTCATATCGGGAGGCTTCATTGTGCTCATCTACTACATATCGATCTACTTCCAGTCGGTCAAGGGACTATCTCCGATCCAGTCTGGAGTCCGAAGTCTACCACTCAGCATCGGATGCTTCCTTACGATCGTGGCTGGATTCCTTGTCACCACCCATGGCCGCATCTGGGCACCTTTGATGGCTTTTGGATCCGCCGTTGCAACTGTCGGCGGTGGCCTCATCTACACCCTGGACGTTGACACTTCGGGAGCCAAGTATATTGGCTATCAAGTGATTGTTAGCGCTGGATTTGGCCTCGCAATCCAAATCCCCCTCATGRCCAATCAGGCCTTTGTGGCGCCAAGAGATGTCTCCACTGTCTCTGCCATTACCATGTTCTTCCAGATCATCGGAGGTTCCTTCTCCGTGGCCTGCGCTCAAGCAGCAGCTTTTGTCACGACTTTGGTGCGTAGGATAGCTGTTCTCGCCCCTGAAGTGGATCCCGAGATGCTCTTGAATCTAGGCGCTGCGCAGTTGCATGACAAGTTTACGGGATCCGACTACGACGCTGTGCTTCGGGCATATATGGACGGTCTCCAGATCGCGTTTGCTGTTGCCAGCGCTCTGTTGGAAATCGGATTCCTCCTGGCACTCATTCCCAAGTGGGACTCTTTGCGGCCCAGGGAGGGAACGAGTGCTCTCAATCACGAAGGGAAGAGTGCCACTGATTAGGTACATCCACTGAGATCTCTCTACGGCCTGTGATAGAAGGAGAGTGCGATAGTGCGATATCGTTCACTCGTCGACGCCAGAGCAAGCTGTCAAGGATTCTCGAGTCTACATATTCTCGGACCAACGTCCCCACAACTTTCAAGCCAGACGCTTCCCCTGAGCGCAGAAAACCTGATGTTCTCCTTCGCCTGGAACATGGAATTTTCTCGGACGCAGTTCCCAAGTAGAATTCCGACAAGCCAGCGGCCGTGAACATATCTCGCAGCTCCTCCTTGCCGAATCCGTGACGGGCAATGGTGTGGGAGGCATGGTGAGCAGACTGTTCAGGGGGAGGACTATGGGTCGTACTGTCAATGACCAGCAACGACCCGCCAGACTTGAGCCGGTCAGCTAGCTTGTGAATCAGGTTTCCTGGATGCTCGACGTACGTGATGCAGCGCCACCGAAACGACGACGATATCGAACTCGAAAAGATCGGGGTACTGCAACGCCTCGCTTTCCCCGAGCAGATCACCTCGAACAGCTCGCATCTGCGACGATGACAAGCCTATTCGCTTGGCCGCCAAGTTGTACTGATCCACCATGCTTTCCGAGATATCGATGCCGCGAATGATTGATGCGAAAGGCGCAAGGGTCTTGGATTGTCGTCAACACACACAAACAACACATACGCCTGAGTGGTATGCCATTCTACTTAGGTGCCGTGGAGATGATTCCATTTCCGCAAGCATAATCGAGCATCTTCAACCCCTCTTGCGGCGATGCGATCTTGTTGATATTCTGCTTTAGAAAGTCTCTTATCTGCTCATGGAGATCGCGAATCCAACCCTCGTTGGATACAAATCCCGCGTACTTGCTGGAGGGCTTTTAATTGAAGTCACTTTGATCGGAATGCGGCCTATGGTGAGCACACTTACTCAAAGAATTCGCGGTTGATTGTGCCGATGGTCTTGAGGTCAGTGCTGGAGGTCGCCATTTCTTGACGATGGTCTGGTAGCATGAGATAAAGTATACAAAGGATAGGTAAGTCCCAGCAGATCGGGTAGCACGTCACCAAGAGTAGATACAACATGCACGGAAGGAATATACAAGAGCATCTGAGGAGGCAGTTCCAATCTACTTGGTATCAACTGGTACTCAGTTTTCTCATTCCGCTCGTTCCTTCGCTCCATCGGTCCGCTAGTTCGTTGAAGAAGTGTGAAGTAGGTCCACGTCGGTAGCACGCTACGCGTATTCAAACGCCAAGTGCAAGGTAGGTGCGGGAGATCAAAGCTGCTCCAAGACAGGGGCTTGAGGAGACGCTACGCCAACTCCCATGTTGGCATCCCACTTTGCTAGCGAGCCGAAAGAACGAGGTGATGGGGCAGAGAGGATGGGAGTGAGAAATGTACACAAGTTAGTAGTAGGCGGCCCGCCAATGGAGGGAGGGCAACAGAAGATTACTCGCCGGGGAACCGACTGCCGTTCCGAAACAAGACCCCGGACAGGCCTATACTATTCCTACCGAATCACAAGACCGGAACCCTCCCTAGTATATATTTCTAGGTAAGCTCGGCCGGTACGATAATTATTACCCTTTTTGGTGATTTCTCGGTCGCCGTAAAAAGCTGCCATTACATCCTACTATAGACACATTCGAAGTTGGATAACATCACCAACGCGCAAAGACTCACCACCCATTCAAAGCACCTCTCGTCATACCGACAATAATGGCACTCGAGACTAACATTCAAAAGTTGTTCAATGTCCAGGGACTGGTTGCTGTCATTACCGGGGGCGGGACTGGGCTTGGGCTATATGCGGCCAAGATTCTAGACGCCAATGGTGCAAAGGCTGTATACATAGTCGGGCGTCGAGAAGAAGTTTTGCGGAAAGCAGCAGACAGTGCCGAGAATGGAACGATAATTCCACTGGTTGGAGACGTTACCAACATCGATTCCCTCCGTGGCATCGTCGCGACCATCGAGAAGGAACAAGGCTATGTCAACGTGGTATTTGCCAATGCTGGTACGACGGGCGTTTGCCACGACCCGAGCGACGACGTTCGTATGGGCAAGATTCCCACGCTGGCGGAATTCCAACAGAAGATGCTGCGGCCGGAGCTCCTCGACGAATTCACGCAGGTGTTGCACATCAACACAACCGCTGTCCACTACACGGCCATGGCTTTCCTGGATCTACTCGACAAGGGCAATCAGAAGAAGAATGTTGCACAAGAGTCGCAAATCATCGTGACCACATCGGCTGCCGCATACGAGCGTAGCTTGCTCCCATCGCTCGCGGCATACTGTTCGGCCAAAGCGGCCACCTCCACTCTTGCTGGAGTCCTGGCCACCAAGTTCGCGGAGCGTCGTCTGCATATTCGCGTCAATAGTATTGCACCGGGCCACTTTCCCTCCGACTTGACCAGTGGATACCTTTCCATGTTTCCCGCATACACCCAAGATGGTCAAAATGGACAAGATGCGGCTTTTGCTGGCGCACGATGCCTACCACGAGAAATGTGCCCAGCTGAGAGGAGTGGGAGCCCCGAAGAGTTTGCTGGCGTGTTTCTTTTCTTGGCAAGTCGAGCTGCGGCTTACTGCAATGGAGCAACGCTTTTGATCGTACGTATTTTTTTCATCGCTCCCCCCATCACTGGGCAAGGAGACCTTTTTAGCTGACTCTGGGCCGGCATGCAGGATGGCGGCTTGCTCTGTAAATGAGTCGGAAGAGTAATCCCACCACGTATGGAGAGTCAAGACAGCGGTAGCAATATCTCTTTGGGACTTTCAATCGAACTTGCGAGGCTTGAGTTTGGGGGTATGTGTCTGCTGATGTAGGTAGGTACGACGGTAAAGAAAGAAAGAAAGCGGATGTCTTTCCATCGACATGCAATGTGTTCTCAAGGTCATTCGAGACGATCTCAGTCAACGTGAGGAGTATAGATTTGAGGTAGGCAAGCACGGAGAAGGAGAAGATTCGTCACTGGTACGATCTACGCAGGCCTGAGCAGACAGACAGAAAACGGTTGTGTCCACTACAGCCGTGCGGGAATCCTGCGCGTCACAAAGGTGCCATGTACTGAGAATTCTCTAATAGTAATCCACCATCCAAATGTACTATACTAACAGATATTCTCTAGTCTTGTGTTCGCAATCAAACTTGGTCCCTATGCCGAGCGTTGTAGCCATCCCACCAGACTCCACGGAACAATATAAAATGGAAGTGACTTCGCAGGATCCCTATTCATGCCCGGATAGTTGTAGATCGGCGTCACGATGGTCAGCCACAGAAATACCCAAAGGTAACCCACGCTTTTTTCCAACCAGGCGCGCGTAGTAGGGGCAAGTCCTCTCGAGATGGCGGTGCGTTTCCAAGTCCACTGGAACAAGTCCTCGAGCACGATTCCGAGCCCGACCGCAAGGAAGCATGTGAGCCCACCAGATTTGTGCCAGGGGATTCCCGTGTGCACGTCCATCATAGTGTGGTATAAGCCGGATATGGCAAATACCACAAAGATGGTGGCATATCTTTGCAATATACCTGACGGGAGGCCAAACACATCTCGCGCAAAAAACACTCCCAAGCCTTGTAGGTGCATGCGGTTGCACTGGTGCCAGAACTTGCTGTGCCAAATGTTCAGCTTGACGAGCTTTTCATAACCTGTCTGCATTCGATCGTCGCCAAGGACATGAACTTACTTGAAATATCGCCGTATTGTGAAACATTCCGAATAAGCGCCCCAGACGGGCGGCCACTGTCTGACCTCGGAGATACCCAAACCAACGAAAACCACGGAGAAGACGCGATACCAGATTTCCATCAACACTCGACCGAACAGGAACCAATTCATGAATGTGCCCTGCACACGCCCAAGCAGATCGGCCTTTGTCACTGGATAGGGGTTCCAAGGTAACCACAGCCATTGCTTGCCATCAGCCCATGTAGCAGCGGTCTCTGGAGATGGTTTCTGTGAGGTCAATACGTCGAGGAAGCAGTATGCAAGGAGAATGATGGTCATCTGCCGCGTTATGAAAGCTGTACGGCTTGGAATTTGACCTTTTGGAAACGTTGGGAGAGATCGAAGCTCCCATGCAGTTCCGATTCCACGGAGACTCCAAAGGGCTGCGGTGGTGAAATAGATCTTGTACGCGTACGACTCGCTGTCCCGGTCCTGCTGGCTTGGCTTTTTGTCTGTTGGATCGGGAAGCGGGTCCGAGGTGGAGCTTTCGTTTCTCCATTTCGCCATCTCTTTGCGAATATCGTCACCGTCCAGGGGCGATAAGCAGAGGAGATTGAAACAGTGCAGACCATACATGTAACCACCGATTGTGAAATTCATCCACAGGCCAACCTGCAGGGTGAATTTCGACCCGGTGTTCACGCAGGTCTCGGCAAGATACAATAGCAACGGGAGAGCTGCCCATCTTATGACGGATCTTTTCGGCGTAGACCAGATCAGTACGGCTGTCAAAAGTGACTGGAGGGCAACGCATAGTGGAGCCCGTATGTCGGAGGTGAAGAGTGCTCGCGGGGGGTCCATTATTCGGAGGGAATGTGTTGGTCGAGGAGGAGTGAGCGAAGGAGGCTTGACAAAAAACCGGCAGTTATCAACATTGTGTGTTGGAGATTAGACGTGCCCCGGGTTATCGGAATGCGCTACCTGTGCTTGATTTTCGGGATCCGAATCGTAGACGAGACTGCCAATACGGTACTTGAGGTACCGAAGGATATCGTTATAGACTCTCATCTAGCGGACCGCTATAGTCTGCTGCCATATAAAGTCGACCGAAGACAAGGCGTTCTAGCACGGTCCGCTTATATAGTTAGTTCTAACTGCCGGTTGTGTTTGCCTTCGGCCCGGACTGACTAACTGACTACGTTTCCATTTATGCTAGACCTAGTACAGCCACTACAAGGCGGACGAAGGGGGCATTGAGCAGTCGAGCTCATTCTTACGAACAGGACGGACCTGTGTCCCCCTTTCCTACAGCTGCTCGACATTGGCGTTTCGGAGCACAGTCGCAACAATGAGCGATGGCAGGATCGCGATTGTAGGCATGGCCTGCCGCTTCGCCGGTGATGCTACGAGCCCAACGAAACTATGGGAGATGCTGCAGAGTTCACAGACAGCATGGAGCGGCGTGCCAACATCGCGTTTCAATGCAGCAGCGTTTCAGCACCCGAACCGGGAGAGGGGCGATTCCGTGTGTATGCTCCTTTCTCCATTGACGATGTGTATGATTGCTGACTCGATTGAAAAGACCAATGTGAGCAGCGGGCATTTCCTGAAGCAGGACGTTGCGCACTTTGACAAGAACTTCTTCGGCTTGTCCACCGAAGTTGCCAAGGTGAGTGAGCAGGAGACATGAAAGCGTTCCAGCTGACCTGATCACCCCATGTGACAGAGTATGGACCCTCAACAGCGCATGACTCTCGAGGTCGTATACGAGGCCGCGGAGAGTGGTATGTCTCATTCATTTTAGGGCCAAGTCATGGTGCTCGGATCGATGCTGATACAATCCGCAGCGGGAATCACACTAGATCAGCTTGCTGGGTCCAATACTTCTGTCTTCGCCGGACTCATGCAACGAGATTACCACGATGGCCTCCTGCGCGACCCCGATCGCCTGCYTTCAACATTCAACGCCACCAATGCGGCTGCAATGGCGTCAAATCGCGTGTCACATTTCTATGACCTCCGTGGACCTAGCATGACTGTTGATACAGCTTGCTCAACGACCTTGACAGCCGTGCATCTGGCCTGCGCAAGCCTACGGAGTGGCGAGTCTGATGCTTCGATTGTGACCGGGACCAACTTGATGCTCAATCCGGAGTTTTTTGTCACCATGTCGAATGTCGGGTACGATTATTGATTCTTGGCAGCGTCCGTCCCGAAGAATTCAAGTACATCACTGATTGCCCGCTCCCTTCTAGCTTCCTCTCCCCGGATGGCAAGTCTTATGCCTTTGATGAGCGTGCCAATGGCTATGGTCGCGGGGAAGGCATCGCGGCCATTATGTTGAAGCCTCTAGCAGATGCCATCGCTGCTAATGATCCCATCCAAGCCGTCATCTGCGCAACCGCCCTCAATCAAGACGGGAAAACAGCAACAATCACCCGTCCGAGCTCTGAAGCACAGCAAGCGCTGATCGAAACCTGCTATCGGCGGGCCAATCTGGACATGAAAGACACGGGATACGTGGAAGCTCACGGTACCGGAACTCCCACAGGGGACCCCCTCGAACTCAAGGCCATTGCCAACACAATTGGCGCGGCAAGAAGCTCCGCCTCCTTGCCGCTCTGGCTGGGATCCATCAAGTCGCATATTGGACACTGCGAGGCTGCCAGTGGACTTGCGAGCATAATAAAAGTCGCACTGTCCTTGAAAGCGGGCATCATTCCCCGAACGGCCGAGTTTGCTGACATGAGCAGAGCGTGTAGTAATGTCGCAGGACATGCCTTGGTATGTTCTGGCATGATTTCCCCATTCATCCCGTGAAGGCCTTTCAATCAAGCCATTCAGTTCCAATACTGACTGCGACAGGTTCCCCGGGAAAGCGTCAAGTGGCCCGAACAAGATTGCATACGTCGAGCATCGATTAATAATTTCGGATTTGGGGGCGCCAATGCTCATGTGATTATGGAGGAACCACCTGATTTGGGTGATGATCAGACGACGTTAAGCTCGCCGCCGCGACGGCAGGTGTTTGTGCTGAGCGGCTTTGACGATGACGCTCTACGCCGCACAGCAGTCCAACTGAGTCGGTATCTCGCCCAGCATCAGAGCAAGCATGGCCGGCACTTGGACCTTCTTCTCCACGATCTCGCGTACACCCTCCACCAACGCCGCTCGAGGTTTTCGTGCATTGATGCCGTCAGTGCAGTCACTGTAACGGAGTTGATTCAGTCCCTAGAGCAAGTCGGAGGCTCGCCCTCCACAACAAGCAAGACAGCCTTGCGGATTGGGTTTGTTTTCAATGGACAAGGGGCATCATGGYAGGGCATGGGCAAGGAGCTTTTCGCTACATATCCAGTTTTTCGCGCCAGCATCCAAAACATGGCTGGATACATGAGGGAAATGGGGACGC
Organism: Ramularia collo-cygni; assembly: GCF_900074925.1. Taxonomy (NCBI): domain Eukaryota; kingdom Fungi; phylum Ascomycota; class Dothideomycetes; order Mycosphaerellales; family Mycosphaerellaceae; genus Ramularia; species Ramularia collo-cygni. The sequence continues at coordinate 1,219,065 of NW_019716264.1, forward strand.
ATTGGTGTCTTGAAGGCGAGTCGCATGGGCAGTGACAGCGTTGGTATGATGTGTCTGTTGCTAACATCGCACCAGAGGAACTCATGCGAGACTCAAAATCGAGCCTTTTGGACGAGACGGAATATAGTCTTCCGCTCTCCATTGCCGTCCAGGTGGCATTGACCGACTTGTTACGTTCATGGAATGTGAATCCGGCCGTTGTGACGGGACATTCAAGTGGAGAAGTCGCTGCTGCTTATGCTGCGCGAGCCATTGATGCCCGTTCCGCCATCGCTCTAGGCTTCATACGTGGAGCGCTGTCCCCCAGGAACGAGACCAACGTGAGGCGAGGGGCCATGCTTGCTGTGGGACTCTCCGAAGAGGAGACACTCTTTTATATCACTGCGGTGGATCGAGAGAACGTCGGTCAAGTGTGGGTCGCATGCGTCAACAGTCACCGAAGTGTGACGGCATCAGGGGACGCGGATGCCATTGCCCTATTACAGAGCCTTCTTGACAACGATGGGGTCTTCTGCCGTCGACTTCGGGTGCAAACGGCCTTTCATACAGAGCACATGGCCCCTATCTCCTCCGAATTCGTGGCTCAAGTACGACCGTGGCTTGTAGCATTACCCACGGTCATGGATGGTGCAGAGACAGACGCGCCACCCATCGCCTTTTATTCTTCCGTCACCGGCCAGAAATTCCCAGAACCCAAGGAGCTAGCTACTCCGGAATATTGGGACCTAAACATGCTCTCCCAGGTAAAGTTCGACCAGGCTCTCCGCAGCATGTGCTTCGACCGCGAGCAACATTCGAATCTCGATTTTCTCGTGGAAATTGGTCCACACAGCGCTTTAAAAGGCCCTGTTATGGACGGGTTGAAACAAGCGAAGCTGCAGGGAGCTGAAGGTGATATTGGCTATGGTAGTTGTTTAATACGCAACGAGGATTCCGTACAGAGCATCCAAGGACTGATCTGTGAGCTCATTCGAAGAGGGCACGAGGGGATCGATCTCGACGCTGTCAATACTCCCTTCCCTTCTCGATCACCGCGACCTCTAACAGACCTTCCATCTTACCCTTGGTCTCACGAAACGCCCTTCTGGATCGAAGAAAGTCGCAATAAATCGTACCGCCATCGCAGGGAAGCACCTCGGGATCTTCTGGGAGTGCGTGATGACTCTGCCGAGCCGGCAACGAAGATTTGGCGGAACTTCCTGAAGCTCTCGGACGTGCCATGGCTACGAGACCACGTGGTCGACGGCAAGGTTGTATTTCCCGCCGCTGGCTATGTCTGTATGGCCATCGACGCCATCAGTCAGGCAACAATGCAAAGAGGTGACGATGGCGAGTTCCACATCCGAGACGTTTCATTCTCCCGGGGCCTCATCGTACCTGACGACGACGGAGATTGTCAAATACAGCTTCATTTGCAAGCCTGCCCAACGAAGGACTTGAAATCAAGCGGATGGTTTGAATTCCAGATCCAATCTTGCGAGTCCAAACCGGATGGTATTGATGTCTGGCGAGTCCATTGCAGTGGGCAGATACGAACGAATGACCGAGATGACGGACAACCAGTCATCCGTCGCCGGGGAAGCATTCCTTCTGGTGAAAATCTCATGGAACCCGAGGATCTCTGGCTGATGCTACAGCGTGTCGGAATTCAGTACGGTCCCTCGTTCCGCGGTATACATGGTATCGCCCAACAAGACTGCACTTCCGCTGGTGAAACAAATGTAGCCCTCCGGATCAACGACACGGCAGCGACGATGCCGGCTGGACACGAGTCAGAGTACGTGATGCATCCGACTACGCTCGATGCCACATTGCAGGCTGCCTATGCCGCTCTATCCACAATCTGCCCGGCCAACATCAAGCAGGCATATCTTCCTTATTCCATTRCCTCTATGCGGCTGTGGTCGGGAACCCCTAGGGATGTGGGACATCAACTGTCGGCCGTTGTTTCCTCTGGACGACTGGAACGGAATGCCTTCTGCGTAGACGTAGCGGTATACGACGATCCGTGCAGTCCCGATACGCGGCCAGTGTTGGAATTGAGTGGACTCGAATTCCATAGCCTAGCTACTACGCTCGATTCAAATGATGCGGATGCGACGGATAAGAAAAATGGCACCCAGCTATTGACACAAGTCTCCTGGAAGCCCGATGTTCAATTCGGCATACCAGAGAGTATACTTTCAGGCCTAAAACACCTTACTGATCCAGGTGAAAAGCAGACGGCGAAAGCGCTGCGCTCCGTCGCATTGCACTACATGTCAAAAGCATTGGAAGTGGTCCCTCCCCATGGCGTTTGCGGCCAGTTGCCGCACCTCACGAAATATCGTCAGTGGATGGCCGACGAGCTCCAACTTACTCCTCCACCAACCCTCATTCCTGGCGAGTTTGAGGGCATGCTGCGTCAGGTCGCCTCGTCTGGTGTAGAGGGGGAGATGACGGTACGTTTGGGACCGAATATTCCTGCGATCCTACAAGGCCACATATCCGCTCTGGATCTCATGATGCAAGACCGGCTGCTATACCGATACTACGAGAATGGGCCGCGCTGGCAGCGTTCCACAGCGCAGCTGGCATCACTCCTACGCATGATGGCCGAAGTGAATCCAGACTGTCGCATACTTGAAGTTGGTGCGGGTACAGGAACCGCTACCAAAGCTGCCCTCGATGCCTTGTCCTTGGGTAGCAGCGACTCACCACAGGAGGCCGGAAGTCCCGATGAGACCTTGCTGTTTGGCACATATTACTTCACCGACATCTCCCCCGGATTCTTCGCCTCTGCCAAGCAACACTTTGGGTCAAGAGCAGAACGCATGACCTTCAAGACACTAGACATCGGGCGAGACCCGTCTGATCAGGGGTTCGAAGCTGGAACCTACGACGTGGTCATTGCCTGCCAGGTTCTCCACGCCACCGCGGACATGAACCAGACAATGACCAACGTGCGTCGTTTGCTGAAGCCTGGAGGTAAACTACTGCTGATGGAGACGACCCGAGACCCCTTGGATCTGTTCCTCGCCTTTGGCCTGCTTCCAGGCTGGTGGTTAAGTAAGTCACCCCCGCATTCATCTCATTTGGTTTTCACTGACGACCTACAGGCACGGAGCCCCAGCGGACAGCGTCGCCTTCGCTCAGCGTCGAGTTGTGGGACTTGGTGCTCCGTGATAGCGGCTTCTCTGGCATTGACCACCATCTACGCGATTGCGAGGAACAGGACAACTACCATTTCAGTGTCATCATGTCCACGGTTCGATGCGAGTCAAGTGCTCCACTTAACGGCACGCACATCAATCCGTTGCGGGTCGTTGTGCGAGATCTAGCCTCTGTTCCGCAAGCCTGGATAGGAGACCTGGAGCACGCCTTGACCTCCGCTATTGGTGAGCCTCCAACCTTTTGTGACCTGGATTCATCACTCGAATGGAAGGAGGCGCCATCCGTCATCTACATCGAAGCGCCAGGGACGACGCTTCTTCATTGTCCTACGAATGCTTACTACGGCAAGCTACAAGAGCTACTGACGACAAGCCAGCATGTTTTATGGATCACACACGGCGCCGCCATGGACGTCGTAGATCCCCACGCCTCCCTCATCCAGGGCATATTTCGAAGTCTACGGTGCGAGTACTCCGCCAACACGTACATCACTTGTGATCTAGACCCTCACCGACCCATGTGGACATCAGATTCTGCTCATACCATCGCGCAGGTCTACTCATCCACATGTGCAAGCCTGGGAGAAGGCCGCGAGGGTGTGGTGCGAGACTTTGAATTCTGTGAGCGACAAGGCGTCATCCACGTTCCGCGGTTTGATCCTTTGGTGTACAGCATACCTGGCCCACAAGCGACTGCACCGGCAACGACACAAGCATTCACAGACGCTGAACATCCGTGCCGATTCGATGTAAGGGTACCAGGTCTACTTGACACACTCGAGTTTACACCAGACGAGAGCCGCGAGCGCATCTCCCTTCCTCCCGAAATGGTGGAGATTGTGCCCCGAGCATTTGGCTTGAATTCCCGGCACTTGTCGTTCGCGATGGGCGACCTGCCGTGCGAGCACCTCCCTGCCCTCGAATGCTCAGGGATTGTGGTTCGTCTCGGTGCTACTGCAGCGCTCCAAGGCCTGCATATCGGAGATCGCGTGTGCGCCATCACTGCCGATGGTTGGCGCTCAAAGATCTGGACGCCCTGGACCAATGTCGCCAAAATCCCTGATTTCATGAGCTGGGAAGCGGCTGCAAGCATCCCAGTAGCATTCACGACGGCATACATCGCTTTGATCAAGATGRCGCGCGTGAAGAGTGGACAAACAGTGTTGATACATGCAGCAGCAGGAGGTCTTGGCCAAGCCGCCATATCGACTTGCCAATACCTCGGAGCAGTCGTATATGTCACTGTCGGAAGTAAGTCGAAAATGCTCAACCCCGTTCCCAACTCAGACTATTCTAACACACGCGCTTTGAAGCCGAGCAAAAGCGGCAAGCCATCACCGAACGATTCGGAATCCCGCCCGAACACATCTTCAACAGTCGCAAGCCGGATTTTGCCCATGGGGTCTTGCAAGCCACGAATGGGAGAGGAGTCGATGTGGTACTCAATTCTTTGACTGGTCCGCTCCTCCAGAGTGGCCTTGACTGCCTTGCCAGATTTGGGACGTTCGTCGAACTCGGACGCCGCGACATCGAAAATCACCATCGTATCGACTTGACCCCTTTCAGCAGGGGCATTTCAGTCTCTGCACTAGACCTGGCCCTCATGGCCGAGCATCGACCCCATGAAATCAAGGAGGGACTTGATTTCTGTGTGCGACTGGTGAGCGAGAAAATCTTACCTGGCATCCTGCCAGTCCTTGTCTTCCCGATGGCAAGTGCCGAGCAAGGATTCCGTCAACTCCAGACGGGTCAGCATATTGGCAAGATTGTCCTGAGCGTTGAGGAAGCGAATGGTATGATTCCGGTAAGTAATGGCTCAAGTATTGGCTATTCTCGGCTTCACATTCTCACAAACGGTGCTAGATCCGGCGACCACTACTACCCGTGAGACTATCTCCGGATGCCTCGTACCTTGTTGTTGGTGGTACAGGGGGTATCGGCAAAAAAGTCTGCGAATGGCTCCTTCAGCGGGGCGCCGTGTCACTGATTGTGCTGTCTCGCAATCCCGTGAAAGATGCTCAATTCTGGGCACCATTCTTACAAGAGAAGTGCAATATCCGAACGATCGCCTGTGACGTCTCCAACAAGCGTGAGTTGAAGGCTGCCATCGCAACTTGTACAGACTTGCCACCCATTCGAGGCGTCGTCCACTCTGGCATGGTTCTCCGCGTAAGTCCCAGTCCTCAAAGGAGAAGAGAATGACATCCACCCTCCCTTTACTGACAATCTATACAAAGGATTCCGCGTTTGAGAATATGAGCAAGGAAGACTACATGGCTGCAATCCTTCCCAAAGTTGCCGGAACCTGGAACTTGCACGAATTATTCCCCGTCGTCGACTTCTTCATCATGCTTTCATCGGTGTTGGGAGTCCTGGGATCACCAGGTCAAGTCAGCTATACAGCCGGCTGCGCCTTTCAAGACTCCATCGCTCGATCGCGAAGGTCTCGCGGGATGAATGGAGTATCCATCGACCTCGCTTCGGTCGAGTCGGTTGGGTATGTGGCGGAGCACAACGCTTCTGACCGATTGAAGAAGCGTGGAGTCTTACCACAGACCGTCGACACCGTTCTCCATCTGTTGGAAATCGCCATATTGCAGGAACCCAAGGCTTTCCACCAGATCACTTCCGGCATCGATGCCTCTCCTGGTGCGCATTGGGAAGGAGATGTACTAAGCTTTGACAAGCGTTTCTCGATCATTCAGAGACATGGATTGTCCTTGTCGACACAGTCAGATCCGGAAGGGCTGCGGCGCTCTATGCTGACTACTGCACAAAAGACGAGCAGCACGCTGTCCACAAGAATCGATGCAAGTATGACTAGAGACCACGCGACCCAGGTGGTTCTGGAGGAGATTAGTGTCAAACTGGAGGAGATGTTTGGCAAATCTCGCATCGATCACTCGCGGGACTTCTCCGCCAGTGGAGTCGACTCACTTGTAGCGATTGAACTCCGGAACTGGCTGGGAAGACAGACGGGTCTTGCTGTGACGGTTATGGACTTGATGCAGGCATCTTCCATCCATGACTTTGCCTCGGAGATGGCTGTTCGGCTGGGTTGCGCTTTTTCTTCTCCTGACTCCGCATGATGCCTGCATGAAGAATACGAAGGTGGGGATTTGAAGAGTAGTTCTTTGTATCATTGAATGTCGCTGTTACCAAGTACTATTATATCTGCCGCCWCTCTTAGGGTGGTAGTGAGTGCCGATGTAGGTCCCCGTGAGCATCCGACAGGCTTTTGGTATGTGTATGTCAAGCTCCGCGTGTTCTGTATCTATCTGCATAGCTCGTACTAGTTGTCAGATATACTTTCCTACAGTCCATTTCCCGACAGATTAGATCTTCAGCATTGAACATCTTGCCAATCACTCCATACTATATATCAGAAAGAGGAGAGAAAAGCGGTAACAACTCGATTTAAGGATGAAGTTTACCGAGGCCTAAAGACTACACTCAATACTATGATACTCGTACCGCATCTATAGTCTACTCCCATCGAATATTGATCTCGGGCGTCCGCTGTCGAAACTCAATCGATCTCTCTCCATCAGGCAGCGTTGCCAGTCCGTAATGAACCTGCCCAGGTTTCTGTTCGCCCGGCACGACTCGAAGGTCGTAATTCATCAAACAGTACGCCATGACGACACGAATCTCCGCCGCAGCAAAGAAGCGACCCGGACAGGCCCAGATTCCATGCCCAAAGTTGATATTGTCCACCCCTGTGGAACTGTGCTGGTATTTTTGCGCATTTTCCGGTAGCTGACGAAGCTTCTCGAAGCGTAAGCCGTCGAATTTGGAGGGATCTTTCCAGAGTTTGGGGTCTTGGTTGATGGGATGGGCTCGGATGGTTGTCGTGTTACCTTTGGGGATGATGTGACCGGAGGCGGTGCGAAGACCCTTTGGATTTGTGACGACCCTGGGAATGTTCACTTTGAAATTGTCAGTCAAGGTACCTAGGTCWTGGATGTCCTCAAACCCTCGAGGGAAGGGACTCACCGAGCGAAGGAGGATTCATGCGCTGAGACTCTCGCGCGAAAGAGTCCAGCTTGCGAAGCTTGGGCAATGTCGCCTTGTCGATCCTACCACCCTCACCCACCACATCGATGACCTCCTGTCGGAGCTCTGCGATGAAGTCAGGATATCCGGCCAGATCGTAGATGATGTACGAGAGAGCGTTGGATAGGTTGTAAATCGAGGCAAACGTCGCTAGGAGTTGATCGCGGCCAAGCTCTTGTGGCGTTGGATGATTGTTCTCATATTCTTGCATAAACCATTCAATCATATCGCCACCTGGAACGGTCTTGTCTTTGCCAAGTCCAGCTCGCTTTTGCTCAATTAGAGGCGCAAGACGCTCCTCATTCACCGCTCGCTGACGCAGGAGATTGCGTACTTCCTTGAGGAACGGAGCGATGATGGGCCGGAGTGGCCACGGGAGCATTATGAGTTTCATCCAAGCCCTCGAGACATCTTGTGTATAGTTGACGGTGGCTTCCACCCAGATGGGGTCACGAGAGAGTGGGAGGCCGACGAATGCACGACCTGACATCAGAGAAGCGACCCGCGACATTGCGCCACGGACCTTGACTGGCTTCCACGAGTCGGGACTCACTTCTCCAATGCATTGCTTCATGGCATACTCAACCTCTGCTGTGAAGGAAGCCAGAACGACGGGGGTATTCCGAGTCAAAGTGTGCCGCATCGTGGCGTCGAACTCGTCGGCTTTGGTGCCCATGTAGCTGTATTCCCCGAGGAATACATTGTAGTGATGATGCCTTGCTTGCTGTCAGCCAGGGGTCGATGAATCGGCTTGGGACAAGTCACGCACTTGATRGAGACGTCTGTTTCTGGCAGCGTTCGAATGGTCTCTATATCGGCCACGGGGAGTACGACGACGGACATTCCGGCCATGGAGAATAGAAATGGTTCATCGGGACACTAGAATACATAGGATTGGTCAGCGATGGTGGGAAGCTTGGGGAATAGATCCCTCAACCTCTCTGTACGCTTCTTCGAGCTTTCCGACGACATTACCATCTGTCACTTCAAAGACCCGGAGATTGGGCTTTTCAACGCGCTTGGTCAAGAGATATATCCATATCGCTGTCGCGAGCAGTAGTGCGGTCCCTGTGGCGACGATCACCGGCAAGGAGAATGGTAGATCCATGGCCATTACACCCAAACTGAAAGCAAAAATCCGTCTTCAATCCAAGGTAGGTATCTAGAATCATGCTGAATCGTAATAATTCCCCCAAACCGTTGGTTGACAATGTCCAACATCCCAGCAGGTCGCCCAATCTCGGCATCTTTACATTTCGGGCGCCGTAACAAACAACTGGTCTTGACGCCGAAGCAACAGCACAATTTCCTGTGACATGCCTGTGAATAGATCGACCCAGAGTGAGTACTGCTTGGTAAGAGACTTCTTTGAACGCATACTTTGTGCCGGATACCCATCCCATCTCCCCCAATACATGTCCCTGTCAACATGAGCTCCGCAATCTGGTACTTCGGGTACGGCTCCAACATGAAGTCATCAGTCATGACCAGTCGTGGGATTCACCCGCTGGACACCAGAATTGCAAGAATCTCCCATTTTGTTCTCACCTTTGATGTTTTCGGCTTGCCATACAGCGAGCCGTCCATGGCGAGCATCGCGCCCTATGTCAAAACAGATGCGAACTCACAGATACCAGAGGTCTGCGGAGTGGCTTATCTCCTCTCAACTGCAGATTTCAAGCGTTTGGTTGCTTYTGAGGGAGGTGGCGTTGCCTACGACGAGATCGAAATTGAAGCCGAATGCTGGCATGCGGGATCCAGGGAGCAAATTGAGCACATTCGATTACGCACGCTTGTGGCCAAATTTCCTCGGAGACCCAATCCCTGCCCAAGCAAAAGATACCTAGTAAGTCTCTCGACTGGGTTTTGAAAAGTGCCATGGCTTTGCTAATCAATCGACGTGCACAAAGACGTTGTTGAGAGAAGGCGCACAAGAAAATGGGCTTCCGGAGACATATGTCTTTTATCTGAATCAGCTCAGTTTCTTTGAGCCAGCCAAGGGAGCCTGGTATAGATTGGGATCTTCCATCTTCTTGTGGTTCGGGCGAAAGACTGTCCGTCAGCTCGCGAAGAGCGTCAAGGGCTCTTTGAACGATAAAGGCCAATGCTCGCCGTATTGGTCAAAGGTGATTGTGGTTGTATATACCACAATGTGGTCGTGGCATCGATGGATACACGCACCACTTTTTGGCCGTGGTGATGGAGGTGGGATTGAATATCGTGGGATCAGACTCCTTTGAGAACTGTGCTGTGGATTGTGTGCCATGTGGTGATGGATGTCGGTTGTTGAGATACAATCTTCGTATCTTCAGATGTCACGCCGGTACGGCTGCCGAAAGCTGAGATACGGCAGTGATAAAACAGGCATGATTTTTTCCATGAAGCTCGTTCATCGACTCCACCGCATACGCATACAGCTAGGAAGATACCATCATGGAGGCCGCATCTGAGCCCAGGCGAAATTTCGCAGAAGAATCATATGCACTGTTGAAGAGCTGCCCATTGATAGGTACGAACCCATGGGACCGTCGAGGAGGAAAGCCTGCTGACTGAAAAAAGTAGACGGTCACAACGACTTCCCGTACATTATTAGAGGATGGCTCCAAAACAATATAAAAGCCGGAGTTGACAAGCTACCCATCGGTCAGACAGATCTGCATCGCCTAAGAAGTTCAGGTCTCGGGGCCCAGTTCTGGAGCGCTTTCGTACCTTGGCATGCTTCCTCACTTCCTGCGACACAAGAGGAAGACCGCTGACAAAAGCTCCTCAGTGCGAAAGAAACGTCCGAAGTGGCCAGATTGACTGTTCTAGAGCATACTCTACAGCAAATCGATACCGTACACCAGATGGTAGCTGCTTTCCCGGAACAGCTTGGCTCGGCTCGAAGTTCAGCAGATGTCTGGGCCCTGTTCAATGCCGGAAAGCTGGCGTCCTTGATTGGAGTTGAGGGTCTCCACCAAATCGCTGGCAGCGCAAGCTGTTTGCGACTCTTCCATCGTCTAGACGTGAGGTATATCACGCTTTGTCATGATCAAAATAATGAGTACGTGGACTCGGCGGTATGTAGCGACATGAAAGTTCCCGTCTGTGCTCGCAGCTGATTTATGTAGACTGCCCCTGGCCCGGTTCATGGAGGAGTCTCCAACGCCGGAGAAGCGATTCTGCGTGAAATGAATCGCGTTGGGATGTAAGCTCCAAATCTTCGTTTCTCTTGAATGACTATTTGAGTTGACCATGACAGGATAATTGATCTATCACATACAAGCCACGATGCTCAGCGACGAGTATTACAGCTCTCCCGCGCTCCCGTGATCTTCTCTCACTCGTGTGCCTTCACCCTGAGMCACAATCCAAGGAACGTACCCGACGATGTTCTCGATGCGCTTCAAACCAACGGTGGAGTGTGTATGATATGCTTCTTGCCTAATCTCTGCTCCTCGGAGAGACGCAGCGAAGAAGGTCCATCGATTGCGAGCATCGTTGACCACATCATCTACGTCGGCACTCGAATTGGTTTCGAGCATGTAGGCATCGGGTCAGACTTTGATGGCATGTTAGAAGGGCCACCTGGTTTAGACGACGTACGTGGATACCCGGGCCTGGTAGAGGAGATGCTTCGTAGAGGAATTCCTCCCGAGAACGTCAAACTTGTAATGGGACTGAACATCCTCAGAATACTTGATGATGTGGAGAAAGTGGCATTACAAATCCAGAGCGATGGTATCACAGAAGTGTTGGTCGACTCAATCGCTGCTCCATGGAGCAATGAGCAAAAGGAAATGTTACGGCAACAGGGACGCAAGCGGGGACTGGCCTGACAAAAGGACTGCTTGTGCACTATTTCTAGTAGCATCATCATCTACGTGCCATCATGTGTGAGAGCTGTGCGATACAGTACCAACACTCCAAGTCGCTTCGTCTAGTAAAGTCGGCATGTCCCATTCTAGACAGGCCTCATATCGATCGCAGCAACCCAGGCGTTTCTCAAAGGATGAATGCCTACAATCTTGAAACCCGTCAGCTCTGCGAGCTCGTACCATTCTGCTTCTGTCCTCTCGCGACCTTTGGCGGTTATCATCATGTTGATGTCACCGTATCGCGAAAGTCTCCCAGAGCTGGTGTCCGAGAGGATGCTCTCAAGAACCACCAGTCGACTTTCGGGACCTTTTTGAATCGCTCGTCGGATGTTCTTCAAGATCTTGATCGCATCCTCGTCTAGCCAGTCGTGGAGGACCCATTTCATGACATAGACATTGTTGGGGGGGATCTCTTTGAAGAAGTCGCCAGCCTGGAGGCAACTCGGATCGACACGACTTCCTATGTCGCCATATTCGCCGTTTGGGGCGAAGAACGGGCGGATATGGTCAATTACACTTGGCAAGTCGTAGACACCGCCTTTCATCGATGGATTGCCGCGAAGGAGGGAAGCAATTAGAGCGCCACCTCCACCGCCGATATCAATGACCGTTTCATTTCCCACTTCCGCCCAGGGATAGTCAGTCAAGATCCCTGGAGATTGTGCCAATGCACCGGCGCCCAGAGTTTTGTGTAGTTGTGGAAGCCAGCCCTGGAAAAATAGTTAGCCGGAGGATAGACGCATTGATATATATATCCATGTGTCAGTCAACACACCTGCTTCTCAAAATATGTGAACATGTCCAGCTCGGTGTCAAAGGCATATTGTGCAGCCCCACGGGTAGCATCCTTCTTGATCGAATCTGGAATGCCTTTGGCCATTTCATAGAACTGCGAAGTGTAGAGTTCCACCCAATTGCTCCAGCCAGTCCAGTGGTCCGATCGCAGCAGTTCGGATCGATGATTGTTGGAATACTCATCCGAAGCTCGGTCGTAGGAGAAGATGCCTTTGCAATGCACGACCCGCATGATCTGCCTGAAACGATCTTCCCTGGCATCAGCTGCCAAGGCGAGATCATGCACCTTCATTGGGCCAGAAGACAGAATGTCGGGGACTTTCTGGCGGACAGTGGCAAGGAGGCATTGTGAATCAGCGTACCCTACATGTCACATCCGTTAGATAATTGCATGTGAATACAACACTCTGCTTACCAAGGAAATGATCGGCTAGAACTAGATTCCCCGGCTGTAACAAACGATCCGTTGCATAAAGGACGTCGACAATCTTTGAACTTATGGCAAAGACTTCCTTATGCGGGAGTGCTTCCGTGTCGTGAAGGCTTGCTTCGAGTTGCCTCTTGACGTGCGAAAGCGTTAGACGGGCATGGATCTTTTGCAGGTCGTGTAAGCTGTCGGTGAGTGTCTCAAGTAGACTTGTATATTCTGGGCTGTTTCCGTCGTTGCTTGCCATCCTGAGCAAAGAATCGGGAAGATGAAGCACGTTGGTTTCCTGTACGTGGATCGGCAAAAAAGGGTCGAGCCGCGGACTGTTTTGCGTAGCAAGCAAGTTTCTTGCTCATGCCCTGCCTACGCATATTCTACCATGTCTCGGTCTGTAAACCAAAATCGCCGTTTGAGCGGGCCGTAAGTTTGACGCTTCCCGAGAGTGAAGCGCTCGGCTTCCGATGGATGCGATTGGCGCTTCGCATTTCCTAAAGCGGTAAATAGGGCGAGGGTGTAAAACAGAAAGGTTATTGGAACAGACGTCGCTTGTCTCTGCTCTTCGTACTCATCATGACTTCAGCACGACACATAGAGGACGTCCGCAGATGGGCCAGCACAGAGCAACCCGTTGTACCTACTGATCCACAAGCAGCGCCGGATCAACTCCTAGCGACCTCCGTGGAGCCTGGAAATGGCACCGTACACATTGGAGATGTTGTGCCTAACGATGATGGCCGGATAGTGCTCTATGTGTTGGTCGCTGACCAGACAAACTACATCAACTTCATCAAGCCCTTGATTCTCGTGGAGGAATTGAAGATTCCTCACCTGCTCTCTGTCATTGACACGAAGACTCAATGGGCAAGGACAATTCACCCCGAGCGCATGGTTCCGGCTCTTTGCGACCGCGATCCAGAGACTGGCCAACTTGTTCGTGTGTTCGAGGGGACTGCTTGTCTCCAGTATCTCGCCGATCGATTCGACACCGTCGGACTGTGGACAGGCAGGACAGCAAAGGAGAGGGGTGATGTTCTCAGCTGGACCGCGTATCAAACTGCAGGTCTGGGGTATGAAGATCATTTGGTCAGATGTTGTTTTTGTTTGTCCCTCGACTAATCAAGTTACAACAGAGCCACGGCCAAATACTGGCTCTATTTCTCGCGCGGGTACCCAACTCGAGCAAATCCCATTCAGCTTCCACGCACCATTKAAAAGCTTCACGCAAACACAGTTGTGCAATGGGACATTTTAGAGAAGCGTCTTTCGCTTCCGGAGCAGCAATACATCGCCCTGCCGGATCGGCCTACTCTGGCTGACCTCTCATACTTTCCCTTCGCCATGCCTTGGATGTTCAGGCTGTTTCAGGTAGATATCGAGGGCTACCCGCAGATTCAGAAATGGGGCCAAAAGATGATGGAGCGGCCCGCGGTGAAGAAGGTCATGGAATATGCGCCAAGGATTGGCGGATCATGAGAGTACTCGGCGATGTCTTGGTGCCCATCTCACTCGTTTTGAGATCATCTCTTTTCCAGACGGTAGAGATTTCCAGGCCGACATCGAAAGACATTGCTGTATCATAGCTCGAGATGACAAAGACATCACTCTGTATCTACTGTTTTGCCAAATCTATCAAGCAGATCGTAGGTGGTGCTTATAAACTACCGGAAGTCACGGGAAGAGCTTCAATACTTTGCTTAGTATTCTCCTTATCTTTTACTCGCGTCGTGATGGATCTGCCTAGTATTCGTTGAGCGTGTAAAACTGATTACGCAAAAGTCAAAGTTAACCTAGCTGTAAAGTGCTGCCTCCTTTTTATGCCCTCCTCGGTGGTCTAGGGTTAGGGTTTGGGTAGTACCCTCTTTTTACGTCTGTCGTAATATAGAATTCAGAAAGTTACGTCTTATTTATGTATGTATAAAGAAAATTCTAGCTTAGTTATAGAGAGGTATATGCAGTTTTAGGGTTATATCCAAATGTTTAGGAATTCTGATCGCTAACATAGGGAACAACGTGGACAAAATTCAAAGGGGTCAAGTATAACTGACTTTAGCGGTCGAGAAGGAGACAGGTAAAGTGGGCTGCATCCCATAGCGATGAAGGTGGGCCTCTAGTACATCCTGATGTTGGAAGTCTTCATGGAAGATTCACGGTCCTTCGTAAACTCGCCCGGCCTCACGCTCAACACGGAACTTCTCTAGTCTACCCTGACGCTTCCACTCTCTGATCGTTTCTATCCCATCTCGACAGGCTTTCAACGCAAGCGCGCTGTAGTCGCGGGTGATTTGGTTGGCCTGATCACTACCAGGCGTAACATCCGACATCTTCAGTTCATAAACCGCATTGAGGACGATGTCGGTGTCTTCATTCGAGCCAGGGGAGCCATCTCGGGAAACGAACCACGTCGTTTTAGCTCCAGATGCGGTAGTGATTGCTTCCACCTAGATCTTGTTGTTAATATATCGTCGCATGGTTCACCTGGTCACGACCACTTACATGCAAACCCTCTGCAATCACCACATCCTGATCAAGAAAGGAACCGCTAGCGGTATGTACCGCACCATCGGCCAGTGTCAGTCTTCGGCTGAATCGATTTCCAGAGCCCGAAAGTATCTGGCAGTCCGAGACGTATGGGGCGAATTCATGGGGATGGGAAGAGCCACGTCTGATTCCCTCCCACATTTCCGCAAACGACAGGACATCGGAGTGATCAATAGAGAGCCCTTTGTTAACGAGGACGCTGTAAGCGACGTTGCACTCGAAAGTGGATGTAGACATGGCTGTGAAAATAGCTGCGAATGAATGTAGTGAGGAATTGGAGAAATATGACCTTGAGCTGGTCTATTCTTCGCACACATTTTGAACAGTGTTGGCTACTCCACTTTGAAGACTACGCCAAGTAGAGAATGGATTGATATTCGGAGCAATGTTTAGGTGCCATGAATTGTGGTGTTGGAAGCCAGCCGAGTTTTTTGGCGGCCCGCTTAACTATCGGCGTCCTTGTGCCCTCCTTACCAAACCACCCCATGACTTGGAAGCTGAATCTCCATGCTAACATAGCCTTTGGGCTGTAGCGATAGGCCTCAATCGGGTCGAATCACCAAAACATTGGACTCGATCATGGAGGATGCTACTTGCGTCGCTCACAGGTAATCTGAAAATCTGGATGAGTGATCCATGATTCCTTATCCTGTACCCACTCGTCCTGTGATCCGATCATAGAAAGCGTGTAGTTTTGCATCAGATGAGCCAAAGTGGCCCGAATAATTAGGTCGGCGGCATGCTTGCCCATACATCTACCGAGTGTTGTTGTTGTCAGCGGCGCTTTGATCTTGCTTTGACCCATGCAACTCACTGTCGCGGACCAAATCCGAACCTCCAAAACAGGTATCTCAACTCTGTGTTATTTCTCTGAAGAAATCGCTCCGGCCGATACGTATGATTGTCTGGTCCCCAGTAATCATTATTCATGTTGAGCGAATAGGAATCCACGACGAAGTTTGTGTGGGCAGGAATCACATAGCCCTCCACCACTCGGTCAGTTGGAGCAGACTGAGGGACCGAAAATGCCGCCAGTGGCTYCAAGCGACTTGATTCCAGGATGCAAGCTTGTAGCAATGTTGTTGAATTTTGCAGGTACTCTGTCAGTTTGTTCGATGAAACGGCATCCTCAACCTCAGCTCGAAGCTTCATCTGCACCTCTGGATAAGCGGCCAGATAGACCAGATTCCAAGACAAACCTCCTGTTGTTACGTCCAGATTGGCGAACAAAGCCTCATCCAGAGTCTGTAGCAATTGGTCTTCCGTCATAACCCCTTGACGCACGCTCTCCCACATCGCGAGGATAGGCGAGTCCTGGCTATGTGTCTCGCAAAAGGAGGCAATGTCCAGGTTGAGTTGCTTCCACTTGACTTTGAAGTCATTCAACTCCCGATTGGCTTTTGTCGGCAGCCATTGCGAAAAGGAGAACCTGGAAAAGCCGCCACGGATGACATACTTCATCAGCTGCTCTCGAGGTGAGGCGAGATCACCAATTCTTGTCTTCATCTCCTCTGGGAGAGAGCCATAGAACATATCACAGACCACCCAGAAAGGCAGCATCTTCAGGTCTTGTGCGGGATGGATCAAGCCACGACTGAGGTCCGACTTCTCATAGAGCATTGCAAAGTGATCTTCGACGAGATGCTGTATGGAATGAACGCGAGACATGACGGAGCCGTGAGAGAAAGGCGTCTCGGTGGCCGCCCTAACCCTGTTCCAAGAAGGTGGACTGATCAGACCAACACACTTGCCCAACAGCTGGCTCATCAAGTATCCAGAGTCGTTGTTGAGAGCCTTGGAGTGTTTGTCCGAGTCAGCAAACACCGCCCTCAGCTGTTCAGGCCGTGTCAAAACGCTGCAAGACGTCAGAGAGGTCACTCAACAGTGCTTGGAAAGTCAACTAACACCTCGGGAGACATTCCTGCCCAGATTCGATATACAGGGCCATGTGATTTCTCCCATATTGCAGAATTCTCAGCTCCTTCGAGGAATTTTGYGACGTCCCCTTGTCCATTCGGYCATACATAGGCGCACGTTGGTATTTCGGCACCGTGTTCATTCCTGGTGGGATATCGACGGCAGAGGTAGAGCTATTGTACTGAGAATTAGTTCTACGGGTGCGATGACCAGGCATGCAAGAATCCTTACATCGATGACATGGGAGAGAATATCTTGGAAGTATCTTGGCAGCAATCCTGGGCAAAAGATCTCCGCACATGCAGCACATAGCAGCGTGAAAGCTACCACAGACGCAACGATCAAGAGAGCGCCAGACGAGGTCAATATGTCAGCAAGCATGTTGTTAAATCAGTTCATTGGACTTCTATGCTCTCCAATGAATGACCATTAGATCTACACTTCGGACGGATATCCTAATGACATGACGATCAAAAGCTTCGGGGCCGGTATACCCCTTTTCGGTGTTTGCAACCTTCGGGCCAAGACTGACTCTAGCTAGTCGGCTCTCTCCCCGCAATCCAAAATGTCTGTATTGGGGTGCATATTTTTCTGTGCACCTGATTTGAGAATGTGCCCTGCCGAAAGGCGCCCTGGAAACTGGTTTGTCGTGCCAGTTGTACTCTTCTTCGCGGCGACGGACCATCATAAGGCCGTTGAGATCACATGCCTTGTCTCATGGGCGACCATTTCGCATTTCATCACTACAGCAAATTTACATATCTCATCGTCTCTTGGCCGTACCAGAATGGAAACCTGTATGAGTTGGACTACAACTAGATGCTATCGACCACTGCCACAGTGAATCAGTTTCTCCATATCCTCTTCAGCGGGATTTATTCGACGCAACGTTGGCTTGATCTGATAGCCATCTTGACCACTACAGGTCCGAAATCGACTAGATCGGCTCTCTAGGCCCATATTCGGGATGGCCATGTCAACATGTGGTTGTGGTTTGGCTTCATGGGTAGCTATTGTGACAGAGTTTCGAAGCTTGTTTCTTGTCAGCTCATGTCTAGTATATGGTAGCAATCGATACATCAAAGTGCCTCGAGACGCCTAGGACTCTTGGTTTAACAGAGATGGAGAGCGAAGCCATCGTCTCGTCACGATCTACCGGAGATTGCAGGCTCGATTCATTCGGGCAGTAAATTCCTAGCCGCCGTCTTTCACGATGTAGCACTTTCAATACGAGATAACGCTCTGCATAACTTCCGATTTATTTTCTCTGCAGATACGCATGTTCAACTTCTCTCTTCGCTTCGTTGGGGCTCAGGCTACTTCCCATATCTTTTAGGAACTTGGCAGAATCCACTTTTGTTCTTCCTTCGATGTCTGTCAATGTTTGGAACGATGTGGCTCACGCCCTCTCTAGATCGCCGGCAGAGATCGACCCCAGGAAAAGCTTCGTTGAAAATGGGGGGCACTCACTTGCTGCGATATCCTTATCGCAATCACTAAAGAAGAGGGGGATGGTCATCACTGTCGAAACTCTGCTGATATGTGATCGCCTCTTAGATCTCCTTGGAGAGATTCCCTCACTACCTTCCGAACAATGTCAAATTGGGGAACTGTCTCCTCCATCGACGGATACTCAAAGCCAGGAGTCCGATAGGGGGGATCGTACTGGACTCAGCAGATCTACGACCGATCATTCGCTCCTCAGACCTCGGGGCCGCTTGCTTCGAACACGCTCTTTCACACCGTCCCGGAGCTCATCTCTTAGCAGTCGCAGTGGTGGACGGCGTCCACTTCTGGCTTCCCCCAACCGACTTGCTTCTTCTCGCAGAGGATCTAGAGGACGACAAAATCATGCATCTTGGAACAGCTCCCCTCCGTCGATCAATTTCAGTGATATCCGCAGCGTCTCCCAAGCAAAAAGCGCGGAGCAGTCCGAAGGGATAAAACATGGTGTTGATTTTCCCATGTTCACAGAGATGCAATTATCTCTCCTACATGGCAGCCTCAAAGCTCCTGGGTCAGATATCATCCACTACTCTGAGACATATGTCTCGGATGCTGTACCCCTAATTCGACTGGCATGGAGACAGATCATGGCAGTCGAACCGATCTTCAAGACGCAATTCCCCGAGGAGCTTATTGGTAAAGACCAAGTCACATTCGAGTGGATCGAAAAAGTCACTCGATCACCCGAACATTATGAGGCATTGGTCCGGGAGGCGTTCGACGATACGCGGATAGGGTCTCACTTTTGCGTAGTGACTCTGGCGGAACCTGGCCAACAAAGCATTTCCAACATCATCTGGATCGTACATCACGCACTCATAGATGGGTACTCTGCATCGCTGCTGTTTGAGAAGATCCGGAAGTACACCACTGGTGTGGCCATCACAGCGGGACCTTCGTTCGCCAAGCTTGCCGCGGAGTTGCACCAATACCAGGCAGATCACGGCGAGGAGGGCAAACGGTTTTGGATGTCACAGAATGATCAATTGGCCCTCGCGAGAGGCGACTTGATGCTTCCGACGGCTATTCAAGACACAGATGGAAATACGAGTAGCGTTGAAAGCGAGGCCATCGAAATCGTCCTGGACCAGAACGAACTAGAAGATGTTTTAGCCGGATCCCAATCCAAGAACGTTACAATGGCMACGATTCTACAAGCAGCTTGGGCCTTGGTACTCTCTCACTACACATCATCTGATCTTGTGGTGTTCGGAACCGTCTTGGCAAGTCGTAACCTGCCTCTTCCGGGTATTCTCGACACAATTGGGCCAATGGTCAACACTCTGCCTCTTTGTGTTGCCGTCGACGCCAAGCTGTCTATTCAAGAATATCTCCGTGCAGTCTTCAAACAGATGGTAAGGCTCAGCGAGTTTTCCTGGACCACTCCCAACGAGCATGACTACTCTCGTCAATTTGAGTCTGCCGTCGCTATGCAGTTTGACACAACCGCAGATGCCCATACCTATCAGCCGTTCCTCCCAATCGAGAATCCGAAAAGCAAACAGACGACAAGCATTCCCTTTAGTGTCGCGATGAATCCGGACGGGACGATACATCTCCAAGCTCACAAGCGTCGAGTCACCCGCACGCAAGCTCAGGACATTGCACAGATGTTGCGTGATGCCATTATTGTACTAGTTCGATCAAACGGAACCATTGGCGATTGCAAGAAATCGCTGCTATCCGTGGACATGCTTGCTACCTTGCGGGAAAGAGGAAACGCCAATTCGGGCCTTACTACAATACCATCAGTCACCGAGGACCTGGTCACTTTGTTCGAACAGTCGGCTCGGAATGTTCCAAATGATGTGGCTGTTGAGCGTGGGTCCGAGAGAGTGTCGTATGCTTCGCTCGATGAGCAGTCCAGCGTCCTTGCATCATATCTGCTCAAGTTTATTCGATCCGGCGAGGTCGTCTGTGCTCATGCCGATCGATCAACCTCCTGGATCGTCGCGATATGGGGCATACTCAAAGCTGGTGCTGTATACTGTGCGTTGGATCCGTCTCTGCCGGCAGAACTGAAGGACTCAATGTACAAAGCAGCCAATGCAAAAGCATTCGTGGCTCCTTCCGCTGCCGTTCGGGAGGCCTGTCCCCTATCTTGCGGTGAATTCGTTGATATCGAGACTGTCCTCCGTTTCCCAGATACAGAAGATGCACAACACAACATGCTCAGTGGCCGAGATCTCGCTCGGCCTGCCGACGCTGCATATCTTTGCTTCACTTCCGGCTCGACCGGGGTACCCAAGGGAGTAATTTGCACGCACCGAGGTCTCGTCGCTTTCCAGAGTGATCTGGAGGTGAGGCTATTTGCCAGGCCTGGAGAGCGCATCGCACAGATCATGTCCCCAGGATTCGACGGCGCCATTCATGAAATWTTTTCCGCACTTTGCTACGGAGCGACGCTGGTCTTACCACAAGAAGGATCCCAGATGTTTGACCACCTGCACAAGGCAACTTCCTGCATCTTGACGCCTTCCATCGCACGGATTCTGAACCCAGAAGACTATCCAGGCCTGCAGACCGTCTATTTTGTTGGTGAACCGGTCCCGCCTGCTGTTTCGGACATTTGGTCCTCACACGTGGCGTTATACAATATGTAAGCTCCACCAGAAAGTCCCAATCGCTCCACCTGAGGTCTCGGGGCGAGGCATCAGCCATACCCCAGACAACTGAGCCTCACTCGATCATTGCGGACGAAGCTCTCGTGAAAAACTTGCAACGACCCTCCCTATGTTCACTCTACGCTTTGAGGTGATTGCTGACACTTGATGTTCGTCTTGTTAGGTACGGACCGACAGAGGGTACGTGTGGTGCTACGATCAAGAGACTTCTCCCCGGACAGCAGATCACCATTGGAAAGCCCAATCCGGCGACGCGCATATACATAATGAGAGACAATCACACGCTCGTGCCTCCTGGAGTCATTGGCGAAATCTTCCTCGCGGGAGTGCAGGTCGCCAAAGGGTACATTGGGCTTCCAGAAGTCACAGCGGACCGCTTCAGGCCTGATCCCATTTGTCCGATCGGAGAGTACATGTACAAGACTGGAGACCGCGGATACTGGAATGACGAAGGCGATCTAGTATGTCTCGGCCGCAACGACCGAGAGATCAAGCTGAGGGGCTTCCGCCTGGACATGAATGACCTTGAGATTCGTATCGCCCGAGCAGATTCATCCCTTCAGGCTGTGGCAGTCGTGGTACACAACGAGCAACTGGTATCGATCGTCCAGCCGGCAGATGTAGACGTTGCAATGCTTCATGCCACCATTTCTCGATCAATGGCYCGACATCAGAGACCGGCACGCATATTAGCCATTGACACCATGCCTACAACACGAGCAGGAAAGACGGATTATCTGGCGTTGATGAAGCTTTTGTCGAAGCCAGAGGCCATTCCTCGGGAGCATAAGCAGGGTCCGGCAAGTCCAACTCTTCGGAAGGTCATCGCTGTAGTCCGCTCCATCCTTCAACTCGAACAGGGCTTGCTCATTCGGAATGACGCCAGCTTCGACGAGTTGGGCGGAACTTCTCTCAAGCAGGTGGCGCTCTGTTCCCGTCTCAGCAAAGAGTTCGGGATTCAGGTCCCATTACGTTTGATCATTGAGCGTCCTCGCCTGTCGGCCGTCGCTGATGCCGTCGATGTCATGCTGTCTTCATCTCAGCATCTTCGCATCTCACCCTGCCAGACAATCGATCGGCAGAGAGCATCGCCTGGAGAGCTTGAATGGTTTGAGAAGTACCTGCTGGACGTTGGGCTCTCGGCGTTCAATGTCTTCTACGCCGCCACCTTTTCACCCGCCAGGATAAGTCGAAAACGCCTGACGGAAGCGTGGAACATCGTCTTATTGCGTCACGCCATCCTACGAAGTCGCTATGCCAAACAACGAGGGAACCGAGGCGTCCGTCTTCTCTCAGACTGTGCACCACGAGTGCAAGCTGTCTCTGAAATATCCTTCTGGACTGAAGTGAATCGTCCCTTTTACGTCGGGACCAATGATCCGATCCGCGTCCTCATCGGGGAAGACAAAATGATGGTAGTCATCAGTCACATCATTGCTGACTTCACGGCGCTGGCAGTCCTACTGGAAGAAGTCAATTTGATTTATCATGGCCGACAACTACCACCATTGGTCAAGACATACGACGAGGCGGATGTGTGGTTCAAAGATACACCGGTATGCTACAAGAAGTGGTGGTTGGAGTATCTGAGTTCACTGCCAAAGGAGCCCATCATACTCAAGCCCGAGAAAGAGCGAAAATCCTACTACGGCACATCCATTGTCAGCAAGATGCCAAAGTCACTCTGTCATAACATGCGGGAGACAGTGAGTAAGGTGGGCGTCTCGATGCAGCAGCTTCTACTGGGAGCCATTGCACTGGTTCTTTCTTGCGAGGATGACCCCAACGACACTGAAGTAGTGGATGTTCTTCTTGGAAGTCCATACATGAATAGACCAACGGATGACGACCTTTCAGTAGTTGGACTCTACCTCGAGCCGCTACCTGTCCGCATAACATATCCATTCGACGATACCAGACTTGGCAAGGGATGTGATGCGGAGGAGGCCGGGGATCAAGATTCGGGTACGAGCGGGATTGATACTCCCAGCACCATCATCCAGGACGACAGTGTCAGGTCATACTTGGAAATTGTGCGACGATCGTGTCAAATGGCGCTGGCTCATGCCATGCCCTGGCATCAGCTCTTGGAGCTTATGGGATGTGATGTCGCGTATCCGGCTCACCCCCTTTTCGACATCATGGTCTCGTTCCATGAGGTATCCCAAACACAAAAGATTGGAAACGTCATTCCAGGTGTCGAGCCGTGCTTCGCCTGGTCAGAAGGAAGCAAGTTCAAGCTGATGGTGGAGTGCGCCGCCTACAGCAATGATGTACTGATGTTGAGGCTGGAGCATGACACGGAAGTATTCACGAAAAGGGAGATCTATCGAATTGAGACCATGGTTCCGCAAGTCTTGGATATGTTGACCAGAGACAGTCAAGGCATGACAATCAGTGCAATTCGGGAAGCTTTGAAGGCCGTTGAGGGAGAAGTCAGGCCCACCACGGCGTTGGAGCCCGGCAAGGTGTTTGGGAAAGCGATCTCTGAGCTTTGAATTGATCAATCAGTACAGAGCAGTTTTKGTTGTTACATAGATCTAGGGCGGCTCGGAAATAATGTGGATTCCCAAATGCGGCTATATCAAAACGAACCGAAGTGTTGACATGGAGCTGCACATTCATTGCTGATCGAGCTTTTTACTTTGAGTCCTGTACTCCTCGGGGTAAAACTTCACTACGAGATTGGGATGTGTCACTATGCTGCTTGAGGAGGCCACATTGATATGTTAGGGTGAATAGGCGGACCGAGACCACGCATACGGCGCCCGAAATTGATACACAGATATGGATCGTTTTTGGAGTCACAATGGGTCCGAACGATGATATCTTGTTTCCCCGTTGACCGGAGTGAGGATACACTCAATGGGCAGAAAACAGTCACACGAATCAATAGATTCGAATTCACAAATACACTGATGATCTCGGGACTGATGACAGTTATACTCAGAGTGCTGTGCTCAACCTTCTAGCACAGACCGCGTACTATGACCGTCCAATCACTCCAAGGCTCTTGCGCGCTACGCTTGGAACGATTGTATCAATTACCGCGCAGCGAGAAATCTTCAAATCTCATTGCTTTTGAGAGGGGTTTTGGGCATACATGGGTTTGATTGTGGTTGGTAATGCTAGTATCTTCCTTCCATTATCCAGTCATGCGGCCGCCTCCTTTTCATGCCCTCCTCCGTGGTCTAGGGTTAGGGTTTGGGTAGCACCGCCTTTTCACATTTGTCGCAATATGGAGTTTAGAAGTTCAGGGCTTATTCATGTATATACAAAGAACATTAGGGTCTAGTTTTAGAGAGAAATATGCAGTTTTAGGGTTGTGTCCAGATGTTCCAGACTCTTAATACTCCGGAGGCGGGAACAGTGTAGAAAGCTATCGAAAAGTCACCGAAATGATCGTAGTTGGGACAGAAATTATTGCATATCTCCTGAAATCATGCCTTCTAGACCAATAACCATTCTCTTCAGACCTTCTTCAAGCTGTGAGATAGCAAATGTGATGCGAATCCATCCAAACTGGCAGTTACCCCAGCCATAGTTCGTCCCAGGGCTGACCGTTACACCGGCTGAGGCAAATATCTGTACCGCTCGCTGCTCATCCAACAAGGTCTCCGTTGCTCCCGGAAGTTTGGCGAATACGAATGGACCGGCAGTAGCGGGTACGTAGAGAAAGCCATTGGCTTCTAGAAATGCAGTGACTTTCTCATATGCTGCCTTTAGCCTTTGTCTGTTCAGTACTATCAACCGGTCGAGCTCCGGAGACGTCAAAAGTCCAGTTGTCGCGACTGCAGCCAACGAAGACACTTGAATGTTGGAAGCCAGAGCGAGACTCGCACGAAGTCTTTCATTCGCTTGTGATATGATAGCGCCCACCCGTACGCCACTCGAACCGAAATCTTTGCTGGTGCTCCATATTATGTGAACACGATCTGGATCTACGCTGAGGGCTTGCAGGTCAAGCTGGAGAGCAGATGGAAAAGACGATGGCTGGGCATCTAATTCGTCGCCTCCAAAGACACTAAGGGCATATACCTCGTCTGAAATGAAGTGCAAATTGTGCTTTTGACACAATTGCGCACACAAGGCCACCATCTCGTGCGCATAGCAGCGACCAAAAGGATTGTGAGGATTTGTGAGAACCAGCGCGCGAACTGGAGCTTTCGATGCAGCGATAGCGGCCTCAAAAGAAGTAACAAAACGGCTGGGAGAGGAAAGAGTGTCTTCGACACTCCCACCGCCACCAAATGGTCTAGACGGGAAGCATGGAAATCAGCATGCGGCTCATCTCAGCGCCTCGAGACCTGCGGAATGAATCTGACATACATTATCCGTACCTGTGGACGTATTGAAAAGGTCACATTGAACCCATCTAAAATTGTATGATCAGTTCAAAAATCGATGTGGAAAGTGGTGGGCGGGAATTGATACTCCAATATGGTGCGGGGACCAAGACTCCATCTCCAGGATCACAAATACAATGCAACAGAGCCTCCAGGCAAGTCGTAGCTCCTGGTGCCACCACAATTTGAGATGAGGAAACTTCATTGCGTGGCTGGAAGTATCGGTTGAAGAACTTTGCCAGGGACTCGACGAGATCTGGAGCACCGCCAAAGCCGTCCGGGTATGGCAAGTACTTGTGATCTCTTAGGCCTTCTTCCAGGGATTGTAGATAGATCGCAGTGATTTCAGAATGTAGCAAAGCGTTCTCGGCCGTTCCCATGTCAATTTTCTTCAGTTCATCTGGCTGTGAKGACGCGGTTATGCGATCCTCAATCATAGATCGAATCTTTGGTAGAATAGAGTCTACAGCTCCGCTCATTCGCTTGGATAGCCTTGCTGTACTTCCTTCATCCGGGCCAGCCATGGCAACGAACGACCTTTGGTAGGCAACGAACGACCTTTGGTAGGCAACGAACGACCTTTGGTAGGCAACAGGGGTTCGATCGAAGAAAGAAATGGTCAATTGAGTTGACTACTCCGATCGATTTCGGACTGATCTGACCCTCTTTGGATGGAGCAGAGCTACCTGACTTGCCTGACTGTTCGGACCGATGATGCAAATTATGCATTCTCTTCATTGCATTGCATTTACGACGATATTGGTTTAGCTGCGTCCATACTGACCACATTCGGCATGCTTGGGAGCTCTCCAGCCAATCAAGATCAGTCCGTGACGCAACCCGATCAAGGCTCCGACCGCGAAGTCTCCTATGTCTCCGAGCGGATAACATGGCACATGTGTAAGTCGATCGGCCCGTATATTGACATGTTCGACATGTTCCACGGCCAGATTTTTGGAAATGCTACAATACTAATGGCTAGTTTGCTGTTTCTGCGGTCCAGAGCAAGCTACGCAACAATCACCGCTCCATTCTCGCAGGCAGTCTCCTCAATCATGTCGGGAAATCAATCGGCTGGGGTTTCCGACGTTTTGGTCATTGGCGGTGGACCCGGTGGCCTTTCCGTTGCGACCGGCCTTGCTCGCCAGCTGTACACTACAATCGTCTTCGACAATGGAGTCTATCGCAATGCACGCTCCCAACACATGCACAACGTCGCGGGCTGGGACCACCAATCTCCCGCCGCATTTCGGGAAAAGTCTCGACAGGATCTGCTCGATCGCTACGACACCATCCGATTTGAAGATGTTGCCATTGAGGCTGTCCGCAAGAACGCTGCGGGCTTGTTTGAGGCCGACGATGCAACGGGACGCACATGGACTGGCCGTAAGCTAATGCTTGCTACCGGAGTTCGCGATGTCTACCCTGATATTCCAGGATACGATGAGGTCTGGGGATATCGTGTCTATCACTGCCTCTTCTGTCATGGTTTCGAACAGCGCAACGCTAAGTCTGTCGGAGTGCTGGCCATCGGAGACTTGTCAAACCCCAAGGTCGCCCTGCACATGGCATATCAGGCGCAACGCTTGGCACAGAACGTTGTCGTATACACCGATGGCGCGAGCGACGTTGCTGAGCAAGTTGAGCTGGGAGTTCAACCCGGGTTCAAGATCACGGTTGAACAAAGGAGCATCGAGCGTCTTTCCATGGGACCTAACAACTCAGAAGTAGTTGTCCAGCTCAGCGGAGGAGAGGAGCAAGTGCAGGGATTCCTCGTCCATAGGCCAAAGGCAGAGGTCAATGGACCATTCGCGAGACAGCTGGCATTGGAGCTGACCGAAGCGGGCGATATCAAAACCTCACAGCCATTCCACGAGACCAGTGTATCTGGATGTTTCGCCGTGGGCGATTGTGCCACATATATGAAGGCTGTGACCTCGGCCATTTCAATGGGTGCTTTGGGCGCGGGAGGACTGGCATCTCAGCTGCAAATGCTACCACCTGTCGCTCCCGGAAAGATCTAGACTGGTGAAGGTGAAGACAGCGAGTTTGCTTGATAGGGAATCGGATCATAGAAAGCAGTGCACATTATTACAATGCTATTCACACAAGTCTGCAGAGATCGAACGAGCCAGTGGTTGTTCAAATAGACAAAAGTCATCTTTCTGATCCCCCTCCCATATGAGAGCGTCTCTTGAGTGAATGTTAATTCATCGCTAGGTTCGGGCTGTCGTCTCTACGAGAGTTTTATGCGGTTCCCGAATGGCCTTGATCCGAGTTTTACGGACTTCTGTAAGGAGAACCGATGCTCTCAAGGTGGATAGCAATAATGTTAAGCGGACCGAGCGAAGTATAGTCGCCGGCCGAAAGCATTTGAACCTTTACTAACCCTCACTCACAGCGGAGTAATCTTCTACATCGAAAACGTCGAAAAACAACGCATTTGAGATCAACCCCTATACAAGACACCAAAAAATTGCTGAAAAAGACGACTGCAGACAGTACACTCACCATGACATTATTTCTCCCCGCAATCGAGGGAGGATAGTCTCTCTTATCTCTCTCAGATGAATCTCAAAGGACACTGCCGACCAACGAGTACCGACAGGGATCTGCCACTCGTTAGCATATCGCTGGACCGTTCCAACTCCGGTCCGACAAATATACGGCACCAAGCTTTGGAACCTTCCCACCAAAGCTTGCAGACAACATCGAACATGAAATTTCAAATCTATCTTGTGCGGCCGTTTGGATGTAAGAGGCGGCGGATTGAAGAAAAGCTTCTAGCGACAGAGGCTCCAACAGGTCGTGATGGATATCATGGGCCAAGAAAATGCTCGTCATTCCTTCTTGTCAGATGACCGTACAGCAAGGWGAATCAAAAGACTGGGTTCCCCGCAACCGCTTCGATGGTGCTGGTCGAATCTCAGGAATTACGAGGCTGGATGGATGGTGTCCTCACAAGGACCAAGTCCAACGGACATTTGCTGCCGCGGTCACTCGGTGTCCGAACAACGTCTTTGCGAACATCAATAAGTTCTATGCCGTAAGTCACCGAATCGGCTTTATCTGGCACAAGGACTCAGAGTGGTATCTCAAGCACCGACTACACTGCATTTCATTTTGAGTGTGTCTTGAACGAAGAGGATGATTCACGCGGAGGTATTCGGACGGCACACTGCATATATACAGATTGGACCCACAGGAGGAGCCGGTAGAATGGTATCACAGATAGCCGCAATTGTGACATCCGTCCAACCCTCGCGACGGCGCTTGCTGATCTACGGAGAGCGACCCACTGATACACGATGAATTCAACCTTCGGACCTATCCAAGGCACATCAAGCCTTTCAGTTTCTGGATCCAACAGGCCGTTGCGAAAGCGCGCCGCCTGTAATAGTTGTCATGCCAGTAAGGTTAGTGCAGCCCGTATTTCATTGGCAAGTGCTTGTAATGCTTTGCCCGCAGTGGTACCTGGCATATTCCCGATCAAATTCTGGTACATCATCGTCTTCGTTGTCGTCCTTGCTGATTTCTCGACGTAGGTGAAATGTAGCGGCGAGCGTCATGGCTGTACGCGCTGCCAAGAGCACGGCCTTCAGTGTGAATATGAGGTCTCTATGGTTGGTCGCACGTCGACCAAGCGAGGCAAGCGAAAGAGGCAAGACAGCTCAACATCAAAAGCCCAATTTCAACGACAGCAAGGTTCGGAGCCCACGATTCAAAGACGTGTGCAGGTACAGCCGACGACATTGGAAGCGCCGACACGTCAAAATCAATCGCATCCCGAGCATCTTCAAACCACACATGGTGGTTCTGCCCAGCAAACCACGATCAATCCTGGCACCGATGACGAAGTTTTCGGACACGAAAACATGAGCTCTCATCCTTCACTTTCCGACGAGAACGTGTCTCTTATGGGTGCGAGTGAGGGTCTCATGGAAGAGTTCCTCATGTTCGATTATCCGAATGACCCACTGGCACTGGATGAGAGCTTTCAATACGAAGCGAGCAGCACAACTCATTCGGCGATGGACTTGATTCAAACCCAGCCGCTTTCTATCTCGAAAGATCTTCACCGATACGAACGTAGCGCACGGCAGCCAACCCCGACCCCAAGTGTGTCGACGCATCAAGGGACAATTGCTGCTGATCGTCAAATCTCCACAAGCCTGGACGCAACTTATGCCAGCCATGTTGAGATCAAGCACCCTCAGCAGACTGCCCTCTCCTCCCTGATGGAGATCATCAGCGATCTCGAGGGTTGTGTCAGGGGGGATAGACTGCTCCGTATCGATAACCGCTTGAGTACAAGTAGAGCAGCAATATGTGGGCTTCGGATGGTCATTGCGAAGAACTMCTTCCAATCTTCTGGAATTTGTTTAGTGTTGATTGCTTCTGCGCTTGATCTAATCTTGGAGAACTATAGCTGTGTTGTGGGTGCAATCAACGGCGATTATGAAGATGTGGATCATGATGTACATGCATCGGAGGCGCGACGCATGGACGGTGTCGTAGAGATGGACTCGCCATCTCTTATGACTCCCAGCACAATGACACCATCTTCGGAGCAGAGCAGGCAACCTACGCGTACTTCCTCGCTAGGTGCATGCTCGAGTGGATCCTCCATACCACTTCGCATGGGCTGTTACGAGCTGGACGAGGAAGACCAGGTTCTGCTACGCAACCACATTATTCGCAAAGAGCTTCGGCGTTGCATTGAAGTCGCACGAAGCTGCGTGAAGTTGTCGCAGCCAAGCGGTGGGGGTTTTTCGTCGAACTACAATCGAGTGCGATGTTCACTACAAGCGGATACGGAAGCTTCAGTGTATCGTCTATTAGCAGCGCTGGATATCCGGGCGAGAGAAGAATGTTGAGAAGAATTTCCTCGGCAGAATCACTTCCTGCAAAGAGTCAGTCATGAAGGGGAAAGTGAAATCTTGGCTTGACTTCCGACACCATAGGACGTCTTCAAACTTTCAAAGAAAGCATTTGAATGGAATTTATCTCTCAATTGAACCTCTCTCTTTCTAACAATCTTGGTGATCATATTCTCGCAGTGATTTGGATCGAGGCTTGGTGAAATWGAAGGTTGCCACCCTACCTCAACAACAACAAGATTCATAAGGAAATGTCCGACGCAGCATGTGACTCTCCGTAATCCCGCTTTTGAGGTGTTTATAGCTACCTGTTCGCGAGCATTGTCATCGATTTGCACCATGCCACCGGGCCTGGACCGCTTTTCAAACTGCTCTTCTCACAGCAAAGTCTCCGAGATTTCTGGAAATGTCTCCGGCGGGTGGACGCAAGCCAAAGTCTCCGCGGAGAGGCGGCAGACTGATATATAAAGTGTACGTCTGTACTCTGATAAAGTCCTTGTCATTTCCCCTCGCTCAAAGGACTTTGATCTGTATCTTGTTGACGCAACTCCCGAAACAACACACTACCTCCACTATCCCAACATCATGTCGACAAGGTCCAACGGAACCGAAACGTTGGCTCAAACCAACCGCAAATACTGGGAGTAAGTCGATGATGCATACAACTCGTGTTGATCCCACAACTGACAGACTACCAAGTGCTGCGTCTGAAGACACGCAACAAGCCGCGTGGGTCAATGATCTCTATGCCCAGATTGGCACTTTCCTGATGGATCCGGAATCGTCTTCATGGCTCGGACTTCCACCCCCGGGGGAACCTCAACAAAAGATGCTTGACTACGCCTGCGGTATTGGACTTCCATCCCGTTGCCTCAAACCTCACTTCAAGTTATGCGTCGGCATGGACGTATCTGCTGGCATGCTTGCCAAGTACAAGAACACTGCATCTAGTCTTGGTCTAGGCACAGATGAAATGCTTGCAGTGCGAGGTGATCTCACAGCAGAGCCTGTGGAAACAACAGACCCTCCACTTCCGGAGGAGAAGTTGCGGAACTTCGATCTGATTGCTATATGTAAGCAGTCCCAACTTCCATCCACCATTAATCGGCGARGATGCCGGTGCCGTTCTGTACTGACTGTGTGTAGGCATGGCACTCCACCACATGGAAGACATTCAGCGAACCATCACAAAGCTGGTAGAGAGACTACGTCCAGGCGGAACGATGCTCGTGATCGATTGGGCTCAGATCAACGGGGCCACTCCCGCCCAGAAGAAGCTCATCAAAGATGTCGAAAGCGGGAGAGTTTCTATCCAGGATACTAAACACAACGGACATGGACATCAGCACCAGCATCATTCCAAACAAGGCGATCATCAATTCATGGACCCAAATGACCCGTCGAAGCCACATCCTGCAAGCCACAC
The DNA here is from genome assembly GCF_900074925.1 of Ramularia collo-cygni. Taxonomy (NCBI): domain Eukaryota; kingdom Fungi; phylum Ascomycota; class Dothideomycetes; order Mycosphaerellales; family Mycosphaerellaceae; genus Ramularia; species Ramularia collo-cygni. Next base: position 1,250,589 of record NW_019716264.1, read on the forward strand.
GATCAGCCATGAAAACTTCTCCGAGGAACAGATTCTGGAATTATTCGAGAAGGCTGGCTGCACGGAAGGTCGTTTCAAACTGGCGGAAGAGCTGTTGGAAATTCCTGGTTCAAGAGTCGGCAAGATGCAACTTTTCTGGGCGCGAGCAACAAAGATATAGAGGTTGGAGGGATGATGCCATTGCTTGGTGAATGTGAATGTAGAAATGATCACTGCCGACGACAGTGTCGATTTCAATAAATGCAATAAAATGACTTTTGATTTTTTCTTCACAGTGTTCGCAGATGTATTGGAAAGCAAACCCGGTAAACCGTGGCCATGAAGCATATGGCACACCGAAGACATGTGGCAAATGGGCACTACCTACCGGAGACTTTCGAGTTGGTGACGACATTCCATAATCGACATGGACTTCATCTCCGCTCTGCCTCTAGATTACAAGATACTGCGAAAATCCTAAATATCTTCAAAAGATCCGTCTCTCAGCTCGTAATAAGTTTCCAGGATGTCGGAGAGTTGTCGATGTAGAGATCAGCCGAGGAATTCCAGAAAAGAGGAGGGAAATTCATGACCTCGGATGACGAAGTCCTTCACCACCTGGGCACCATATCTCCTCCATCATCATCATGATTAAAGGATCAAAGCACTCCGACACACCATACCCAAAGAATCACAATGCCGGAAAGTGAACCTCAATCTCCCTCTCAGAAAGCCCAAGCACGTCTCGCAGCCATCCAAGAATCCCTCTCGCACAAGCCCCAGCAAATCTCCTTTCCTCTCTTCGATGATCTCCCTCCAGTTCCCGGCCAACCCCAAGGTTCTCTCTGGAATTTCTTCTCCCACGCTTCGGGCGTAAAAGATGAGCTCGGGACTCTCAATCTTCTGACGCACCAAGTCGTCCTGCAAGCCTCCCAAGAGATCCRCACAGGACAACATGTCCAACTAGACTGGTCTCTGTCGGAGAACATACAATTCCCTGGATTCGGAAGGAAACCTTTTCAGCAGAAAATTCTGGATTCGAAAGCTGCGACGAAAGGTGCTCATATTGGGCTAGATGATCAGTTGAATTTCAACACGCAAGGTGGAAGTCAATGGGACTCGCTTAAGCATTTTGCTCATCAGAAATCGGGGCTGTGAGTCCATCAGTCTATCGCGGGTTTCGAGGAAGTCATTGCTGATGGATATAGGTACTACAACGGCGCCACACATGAGGAAGCCCTGAAAACTCCAGTCAACGGCATTCACAACTGGTGCGAGCGAGGCGGTATCGTAGGGCGCGGAGTACTGGTAGACTGGTTGACTTGGTATGAGAATAAGCACGGGAAAGCTTCCTCTCCCATCAGTCGACATGAGATTCCCGTCTCGGAGCTGGATGAATGTCTCAAGTCACAAGGCACAATCACACATCCTGGAGACATTCTCATTATCCGCAGCGGCTTCACCAGATGGCATAACAACGCCAACGCCGAGGAGAGAAAGCGAGGCACTCGAGAAAACTCAACCACAATCGGATTGCAGAGCAATGAGACGACAGTACGGTGGCTTTACGATCATCACTTCGCAGCGGTGGCGGGTGATACAGTCGGATTCGAGGCGTGGCCGCCACCAATGGAGACGGGATGGTGTTTGCATGAGTGGCTACTGGTGCAATGGGGCACGCCTATCGGAGAGCTCTGGGATCTGGAACAACTGAGCAAGATCTGCGAGAAGGAACAGAGGTACTCATTCTTCTTGACATCTGCGCCACTCCATGTCAAAGGTGGCGTCGGCAGTCCGCCCGGTGCCATTGCCATATTCTAGCACTCTACAGACCATGTCAGTACTACCCRGACGGCGGAAAGTCGGGCTTGACAGGCTTACCATGTGCTTATCACTTCTTCCTCTCCGCTGGGTTCGATCCATTTCCAGCTCATTCTTGAACATTTGCAGGACCGCAGTGATCACTACGTTGTAGAATCCCCTCACGCATACACATTGCACAGCATACACCGAAGAAATACCAACCTACTGGGTGAAGCCAACATCGGAGCACTCCATCATGTCCGCGTYGTTGCCCAGGTCAACACCGCCCTCATGGTCATCCTGCGCGGCCACCAAGTCTTCCTCATCSAATGGAGCGAAAACGCCTTCCAACTCCTTGCTCTGGCCAGTTGTGTTCATGTGCTCGGTCGCCATCTTCCAGTACGCCTGCCACATTCCCGGAGTGATGGTTTCGGCGATTGCTTGAGCGGTGATGCCGTGGCCATGGGCGTGATCTTGGCTCTGCTCCGTGAGGCTTTCGTACACGGCGGTGATGAAGCTCTTGAGTATCTCAATGTGCATCGGGTGGAGTGGAGCCATGTCCTGGCGCGCGATGAGCACACTGCCGACCTTGTCCATCCACTTGGCCGGTGGACAGAGGAGGGGCGCACTGGTGCTGGGAGAGCAAACAAGCATCAGCCGAGCTGCGGTGTAATTGGGGAAGTAGTTGGCATTGTCCTTGGAGCCGTAATTGGCGTAGGCGGTCCAATCCTTATCGTCCTCTGGCAACAGCAAGTCATGACGAGGTGGTAGGCGGCCTCGACGATCGCTGCTGTTGACATTGCGGGGCTTGCCAGTGCGAGGGCGGTAGACGGTGAGCAGCGACGGACGCAGCGGCATCATCACCAACGGCATGCCAATCAGACGTGACACCTCGCTCACCTCGCCGCGCTCGAAGATCTCGTGACCAGGCTGCAAGTTGTAGACCTTGAACACCGGAATCTCGAATTCCCTCTTTGCCTCGCCGTCGCACGCATATTTGACCGCTGCAATGGTTCGAGTCATGATGGTGTATAGTGCAAGCAAGCGGGGATGTGATGGATGAATGCGTGCAGTGTGTTGAGATGAAGGTTGTGGGGAGCGCGCTTCTTCCACCGCGCCCTGTTGTTTGTTGTCACCGCYACCTCGCCCTCTCCCGCCATCCCGCCGCCGATCCGTGCCTGACCACCGTGAGGCAGGTGCGATGTCCCTTCTGAAATGTTCTCACATCGCCAAGATATTCACTTCTCACTCACCTTCAACACCAACACCAACACCAACACATATGGCGACCATGCAGCTGGCTAATGATGCAGTATCGCCACGTCCTGCACTGCCACCATCCCCATGCCTGAACATCAATCACCTTGCAATGACGAGCCTCCAGCTTCGCGCRCATCTCGAGGACCTCCCGCAAGAACTCTACAATGAAATCTACGACCTCACCTTCACTTCGCCGGTCAATACCATCATCTGTGTCGAGGAACTCCAAGGAGGCGCAGCAAGTCAAGCTCCATGCCCATGGAATCTCATGCAAGTCTCCAGCGGTACTAGAACTATGGTCGCCGCTTCATACTATTCGGAAAACGTCTTCATCGTGCGCAATGTCGACCTGCTTTTCACGTGGCTCGATGGTATGCCTTCGGTCATGAGACATCTACTCAAGGATGTTCGATGTCGGAAACAAATCAACGACTCCATACTGGGACCAGGGGGACCATGGACACTTCTTTTCTCCCATCGATATATCAGGGACTGGGTGGAGCGAAAGTGGCCCGATATGATGGACAACAGTCTCACTCTTGGCTATGTCGTAAGTCAATGAGCCAATCTGGGAAGCGCGTCGTTTGCGCTCCATGCTAATATGCGATAGGAGCCAATCAAGGACAAGACTCTCCCCTCAACGGAGCAAGCCAGAGTCGAGAAGTGATTCGTGTTGCAACCACAACTCWCAATGCTTGCAATCGGCTGATGGTGCAGGCGACGTTCTGTGCTTTGGTGCTAAGCGGAGGACTCACTGTCCGAATGGGAGGAGGGGCAAGTTATGCGTGCTGAAGTGAATCGGGGTGATGGAGTGTTCCATATCGTCCAATGGCGAAAAGAGGCTCACTCAATCGAGATCAACAAGCTCTGTCGGGTCCTCAAATGTCTGATGGAGTCAGAGGACCAATCGGTGCATGTCAGTTGGTGGAAACAATCAAGTATTACTCTCGAGCCTTGATTGGTATAATACCCAACTATCGAACAATTCTGCAGTATACCAGCGAACAGTTACTGCACATAAGCCTTCTCATCGAGCCTGTCACCAGCATCGAAGACTCCGTGTCACTCCATCAGAGTACACATCTGGTGGCCTCCCCAGTGATATACATATTCGCTATCATGTCGTGTCGTGTATTCGATGCATCAGATAGGCTTCATCTTGACCACGAGCAGCCAGATGTAAACGAACGCTTCGGAGTGCATCCAGCCGTAGATAAGAGATTGTTCTCGCCTGTAGAGCCGGCAGTGCAGAAGCGCTAGACCATCTCGACTGGTCCCGCTATCTTGGATAATGGGCACAGCCGTTTACATTTTTGCTGGCTTTGGGGAGGGCACTTCGAAACCGGCCTTGATCTTAACTGCGGCCTTGTCGTGCTCGCAGGTACTGATGAGCTTGCCATCATCTTGACGCTTCATTGATCCTCTCAAAAAGGCAAGAGACTTTCCGGAATGCACGACCTCAACATCGCATTCGACCATGATTCCTTCCGGCGCCGGCCTCAGATATCTACGTCCAGAGTCGATTAGCATACCATGAAGAAGCGCAGTCAAACAAAGAGAGTGAAATGACACTCAGACTTGACTTACGTGACACTCAGACTTCTGGAAACCCCAGCGTTGCCCCAAGAGCCAGGAGCATCAATAGCCTGCAGAAGGATACTCGTCAAAACGTCGTAGAAGGTGGCGGCAGCCCCTCCATGCAAGTTTCCGCTGAAGTTGCAGTAGAATCTCTCGACTCGAAAAGCAAAAACAGCAGACGATGTTGTCGGGGAGAGCTGCTTGTACGACACCAGCTTGACATCTTCCGTCAGGAATTGCGATAAGAGGCGAACATCGTCCGGACTTGACATGCCGAGGAGAGCATTGATCTTGTCTTCCGGAGAGCCGTTGATAAACTTGGGGTCATTTGTGAGTCTYGCGAATAGCGTTTGCTGGCTGTTGGTAGATGACATTATGGTGATTGGATGGGCCCGTGGCCGTGGTCGGGGAAGCGTAATCGGATGGGCGTATGATCAGTATTGTTTGTTGTTTGTTGAAGTGATGAAGTCGAGTCTGGCAGCTTCTTCTCCTCTGGATAGTGAGGTACAAGCAGCCCGTTCGTGACTGGCAAGATTACCTTAGGTTGTTCCCAACTTGTTGATTCCCGGCTATCGTTGCTTCCTCCCTTCCACGAGGCAACATCGCCGAGGTAAAAGTCTAATCTCCATKCCAAGACCCAGAAACCCCGTGGGGTAGAACAAAGTTGGTAGAAGATTGGAAGACTTCTCAACGACATCGTCTCGAAGCCATCGCGTCGTGTTGTGCCTCCGGAGTCCGCCAGTCGTGGTGATGATCGGTGAGCAAGATGCGGGAGAAAACTCATCAAAGCGGGTCAGATCGTGGCGATGCTCGCTCGTGCGCCCAGCTCATGTGCCACACGCCACAGTACAGCACAGATTAAGGTAAAGGTAAGGTAAGGTAACCATGATGTGCCGTCCGATGGCGGGGATGTGTGTGGGTCACTCGTGCTGAAGCGAAGACGGCGATGGATCATGGAGCTCTGCGGGAGTAAAATATTCTCTCGTCTGTAATAATTGTCTCAGTAGGTACTTTCGTCATCATTTCGATCTTGACCTTCTCACGAAGAAGTGCCTGCAGATTTCCTGCAGTCGGAGCCTGCTGTACAACTTACCACCTAGCATCCTCAAGATCTGATACCACTTCCATTTTCATGGACAGGGCGGCGATAGATGGATAAATAGCTCGACATGACCACCCCTCCAAAAGCCGAAGATGGGAAAGCCACCACACAGGAAAGACCAACGTCTAGTATCATCGCCTCCCCCAAGATGGAAGGGCAGTACAAGTCGCCTCCCGCGAATTGTGGATTCCTCTCTGCACAGCTCGCAGGGCCGCGTAGACCACTTTCCCCAGATACCCTCTCGATCATTTCGACAGAGGGCTACGACCAGATACATCATGTACAACAACCACCCTGTCATATCAATCATTCGTCTCCTTCCGACGACGAGTCACAACCCGGATGGCGATACAAACTCCGCCGCTCTTGGACCAGGAACTACGGACTTTTTCTCATGCTCTTGGCACAATTCTTTGGAACATGCATGAATGTGACGTAAGTGCATGCATCTAGGGAAATCATTCTTCAGATTGTGACACTTCGAGGCGAAACGTCCCACAAATATTCGCCCATGTCATCCATCCCAGACAATGCTGACCTTGGCCATCTACTCCTAGTGTCAGACTTCTCGAAGTTGAAGGGAACGAGGGCAAAGGCATGCATCCCTTCCAAATTCTCTTCGCACGCATGGCAATCACTGTTATCCTCGCAAGTCTGTACATGTATTACAGAAAGACGCCCCACTTTCCTTTTGGACACCCCGATGTGAGGACTCTTTTAGTAGCGAGAGGAACCACTGGATTTTTTGGAGTGTTCGGAATGTACTATTCCCTCCTCTATCTACCACTTTCCGACGCAACCGTCATTACTTTCCTTGCTCCCGGACTTGCATGCTGGGCCTGTTCGTACCTCATCAAGGAGCCTTTCACCAGAGTGGAGAAAATTGGRACCTTGATATCACTGGTAGGAGTACTGTTCATTGCTCGTCCGACGACGTTTTTCCATGCCTTTGGAGGTACATCACCCGCAGCGGGAGTGGGCGATATGGCGCCTTTCGGGCAGGACCCAGGTGACTACGACAACGTGACCCCTATTCAGCGCTTGATTGGCGTAGGCGTCGCACTTGTCGGAGTTGCCGGTACCGCCGGCGCAATTACCACCATCAGATGGATTGGGAAGAGAGCCCACCCGCTAATCAGCGTCAACTACTTCGCCATATGGTGTACTTTGGTCAGCTTCGTCATGCAACTCGCTATCCCTAGTGTGGGCTTCTTGCTACCGGCGAACTTGAAGGAATGGGGATATCTCATATTCTTGGGAATCTGCGGCTTTGTTATGGTATGTTGACCTTGGCTTTGGAAGTTCAGTGATTGCTAATACAACGCAGCAATTCCTTCTAGCAGCCAGTCTATCCTACGAAAAGTCCTCCCGAGCGACCAACATTGTCTACTGTCAGATGATCTTCGCTCTTGGGTTCGACGAGCTGATCTTTGGGCATCTGCCGAATGTTTTGAGCATTATAGGATCGAGCCTCATTCTGGGTGCTGCAATCTTTGTGGCTCTGCAGAAAAAGGATCCCGCGACTAGTACAGCTACAACAGAACGCGAGCCATTGCTCAGAGACGAAGAGGCTGGACTAGAGGCGGGTCGTCTTCGAGCGAACGAACACGGTAGACCTCCCGTGTAGGCCTTACAGATGAGAACCTTAGAAGAGCGAAACCCATAGATAGAGGAGCAGACAGCACATGCGCATTACGACTGACGATTGGCAGCAAATGATAAACAGAATGAGCAAGATCCTAAGGCTGACCGCCCGATGTTGAGTAAAGGCATCGCATGATTATTCAAGTGGCGTGATATGGCCGCCCGACGGCGCCCGACGGATACACATAGCAACAAATCGGGTGGGTTGCATCCTTGGGATATAATGCTAGGCGTTCGGCACTTTGATCGTTTGCCAAAGCTGCCGATGTGAAAAAGAAATCAACAAAGCAGCGTCTTCCACTGCCCTCTCCGTTGGGATACGGGCCACGCTACTAKTATTACCGTCAATCCTGCAGAGAGCACGGCCTGGAGACAGTACGAACACGACCAAGGTGTCTTCTCTCGACGAGAAACCCTCATATCGATAGCCCTGACCGTTGGCAGATGTTCGAGAAACGAGACTCAAGATATGGAAGAAGCCATTCGTTGCAGTGAACACGGAGCTGTGAGTAAAGATGCACGCTACAACGGACTAATTGTAAGTCGAGAGTCACTGTAAGCCTCYCTTACACAGAGAAAATTCGAGATCATCGACACGGAGGGCAAAATTCATTTCCCCAGACTTCGTCAACATACACGTTCACGGATGGCAAGTAGCATATCGCAGCATCATTTCATGTGCCACTCTGGTTCAATACTTTGTCTGGATCAGTCCGGTATCTCATCCTCCGGAAAAGGCCTCCGCTCCAGACGACAGTTACGTCTCTTCGCTAGAATGATCTTGGAGGGCTTGTTACCTACCGGTAGTCCGGAGGTGGTGACATCTATCAGCAAGTGAACGACTTTCAGGCTATTTCTTATTCAAGGTCAAGGTCAGAAAGTCATATCATAGAGGTCTTGGACGGCAGTACTGAGAGACATTGATAAGATGGAAGCGAGTCATATTGAAGTAACTCATGTTGCAGCAATGCCACCATCCTGATTCCCCTCAGCATTCACACCGGCGCAGAAATCTATCATCATCATCAACCCGCAGCTTGGACATCCGAACGACCAAGCACCATCAAGCATTTGGATCAGGACATCCCTCTGGAACGGGATCAACATATTGACCCGAGATGGTGCACACAGTGTAATCCTGAATCACAGCATCAGCCTCGATCCTCTTGAAGAATCCCCCAAATCGAACGAAATTCACACTCAAGCTCACCTCAGTCTCACAAAAGGTTTCGCAACCCTTGGTACATGTATTCTCCACATCCCCTCCCAAATCCGTGCAGCTGCCATAGAATCCAGTCCCGCCATTACATACGGCGATGCAATCCGGAGCACAGTCGATACAGCCCTCAGCGGTACCACAGCAGGCCAAGAGGGCTCCGCCCGCTGGGTTTCGAATCGAGACACATTCGTCTGGACAGGTTCCCAGACCGGGGAGTTTGATGGGACCGGGTTTTTGGGCGAGAGCTGGGATGCTGCAGAATGCCGTTGCTAGAGCGAGGGTGGAGAGGAGAGTTTGCTTCATTTTGGGAGGAGTTCTGATGGGCGTTGTGGGCTGAGGTGGAATGTTGGCGTGTGCTATGAGGGAAAAGAATTGACTTTTGACAGTCGCACTGCACTTTATATGTCTTGCCATCGAGTACTTCAACGCATAATGTGATCCGTAGATGGCATGTCTTGGCAAAATTCCATCGGTTCGTCATCTCGCATCCTTCATAGCGTAGGCGAGGTGGAGGAATTCGACGAAGGAGCTAGTGTGAATAGAATCCTAGAGAGCCCGTTTAGTTACAACATATACGAGTCGGCACAGCCGCATTAGTGGAGAGGTGGACTGAGGTACTCATCAAGATCCTACGAAGCTCCCGTTCCTCGATTGTGACGAGATTGTTCGACAGACTCGGTGCTGCAGGCTAGATCGACACATAAGACGTGCGAATGAATCATGGGTATACTGATGTAGAGTTGAAGTACGATTGGGAAAAGATTCCTCGGGTTTCGATGAATACACCTTACAATACAGCTCTTGCTCTCCGTAGCATCATGCGATAGATCGTACCGCTTCATTCCCAGCCACCTCCATCTTCYCCACAGGGCCATCAGAGCGGACGTCCGGTGAATACCAGCATATTACTGGGCTCGAACCAGATGAACTGTTGCCATCTGCGTCGCCTGAGTCCAGATACCGCAGCGTCACGGCGCTATTCGGTCCGATGCCATAATCAACCAACACGTTTGCGGCTGAAGTCATTTGCATGACATGTTCGATGCCTGCTGATGACGGTGACTCCAAATCAGTCAACGCGGAGCGAGGCCTATTTGGTGCATGTTTGCTGATCCCAACTCCCTTGTCGTTCTCAGTATCTGAGAGGTCATGATCGCAACTCCCTTGTCGTTCTCAAGGTCTGAATGGTGATGATCGCTCATTCGGGATCAATCTCAGTGATCAACACAGCCGCCTCATCCTTGAGAGCTACGAGTAGGCTGTCGGCGGAAGCGGGCCTTGCAGTTTCGTAGGCTTCAGTACGTAATCGCTCGCTGGAGTTTCGCAACATCTCCTCCATCCAAGCTTCTTCTTCCCTTTGGAGCTTCATCTGTCGACGAGCCATCTTACTCCGCTTGATTTTCATACCAGGTGTACCACCACAAGGACCAAGAGCAGGACTGACAGAGGCCGGGGATGTTGGAGCTGATCCATCCGGAGTTGTTGGTTGCGACAGAGCGATGTCGAGATCCAAACATTGCTGGATAAGTTCGTCCACGCCATCTCGCGTGGCCCATGCTTTTGGTTGCATTCTGTCGAAGAAGTCTTCTCCAAAAACTTCATCCTCGGAGATTGCACGAGCCAGGGAGTCTAGGAAGAAGGTGAAGCTTGGTAGCGTTGGCCCTTCCATGGTGAAGGGATAGTGCACATCACTCAGTAGACAAGCGGCATAGATGAGGCGGATTGAGAACTCTGAACTGAGGGTATGCTCCACAACGCACGCGGGACATCCTCTAGTAAAGCACCAATCTCGTTCCTTTTCGGAGGAGAGGAAGCACTGTAGCCAGACAAACGCTCCGCGCGAAGAACCGGTAAAGGCATATTCGAGGTCTTCCAGCTTGGTGGCGTTGGTGGCTGCAGCGGCCACCCCGCACGCCTTGTCGAACAGTTCCACCACGGGTACCAAAAGTGCGTGCAGAATATCTCGAACGATGGTCCAATGTTGGACATCTTCCGGACATGCCGAGGAGTGAGAGTCGCACGCCCTGGAATGAATCAGTGCGTGCTGTTATGCACCGTCGGACATGACTTACTCGTAGGAATAATATGCAGCGAGATGTGCTCTCAAGATGGTGAATCCATCCGATTGTGACAACACCTCTAGATCGTCCTCTCTCAGCAGGAAAGGTGAAGCGATGGGCACTGTCGTTGGCAACATGGCAGAAGGCATCTCGCTGGTGAATAATAGACTGGCGGTGGCCATTTCAATTTGTTGGCAATTCGATCTTATTGTAGTCGTGGTAAAACAGGTTAGTAGCTCATATCGGTCCGTCCGGAAGGCGAAGAGTCACGGCGTCGTCGATGGCGATAGTTTCAAGCAACCGGCGGTATTGTGGAGCGGAACTTGCGGCTCTTGCGATCCAAGTAGGTGTGATGGAAGGCAAAAGGGAGGATTTTCGTGTGAGATACTGTGCACTTTTAACGAAGAACGAGAGGTGCGTGCGATGCAAGCTTGTATCTCCTCGCAGATGATGAGGCAGCAATCGTGGCGGCCGGCCGTCCGTCCTCACAGCACGGATACCTACCTTACCTAGCTAGCATCGATGGCCGCAATTCCCAATGAAATTTGCATGTGATAGTCGACACGCGGACTGGGTAACTTTTACCCAGCGCGGCGGCTTCCGTTTGGTCAGAGGACGAATGAAATGCACGAATGAGACGCACGGGCTGTGAAAATGACTGCCCGGCCCGTTCCTGGTGCGGTTTGACTTCGGCGGCTAGAAAAGTCTAGAAAAGCCTGTGGGGCGGCGATGTGGCTACAAATAATAAATAATATCGGTCGGCCTTGGAACGCCAGATCTTCATCGGCGATAGAACTAGTTGCTGCAGAGAGGGTGTTTGTCCCGTCTTGCTGGTACCGTCTCAGACATGTTGTCAGGATACATCCATCATACATGTGCCGACAAACATGCTGTTTGCTGGTCAGTCTGGACGTTGGAAGTTGGACGGCCTCGACCAGCGGGTCTCACAGACTGGGACCCTTGGATCTCCGGTCTTCAATCTTCACCTTCTTCCCAAGTAAGGTAGCTTTTGATCGGCTTTTGAGGAAATTTCGCTGCCTTCCCTATCGCGTTGCTACACGCACCAGAACGGTAGGTGGTATCGGCCAATGCTCGCGATCCCCTCCGCTCGCTCGCTATAGATTGTCTGGTGACATTCGGAGAATTCCCGACATGATGATTCATACCTTGGTAGCGCCAACAACTCACCGACAGACTGTTGGAAGCAATCCCGGACACACGCACGGTCCGAGAATATGCTAGGCTGTCAAAGAGTAAAGAGWACCACGTCCATCTCAGGTACCAGGTACCAGGTGTAGATCTGGGGAATGCACCACCCCAAGCGGCCACGCCCCTCTTCACAACGCCAATATCGCCTTGGATTCGAATCAAAGTGCGCGAGCCCTCGTTACTACTGCATTCATTCATGCCGGCACATCACAAATGTGGAACAAGCGTGCCTCGGCATCACGTAAGACGCTTGAGACATTGAACCACTGTTCACTACTTCCCAAACATCACCAGACCGTTTGCTAGACTACATCTCCACAGCAGCCAGCATCGGCAGTAACGTCGAAAGTTCAGCCATGTGCGGAGAGCCGGAGCATCTGACATCCCCCGCCGCAGGAGATACCCACAAACAAATACAAGCCAGTCCTGGAGGGGAATGACTATCCACATCATGTGTGGGCGAGATTCGATGAAACGCTCGCCCTGTGCTGTATTGCTTGCTTGCAGTCAATGAGAAATGGCCACATTCCCAGCTGAAACTTTGAGCTACGATCAGGCCCCAACATGAGGAACGGACGACTGTGCGACACCTCTTCAAGAGGGAACTGCCACTTCCGGAGCGTCCCAATAGGAGTTCTATTGCTGATACAATACCCGTTGGAGTCAACCATTGCTGTGACTCAAATGGGTTGAACAGAATCTCAGCAGGCACGGTCATTCGAAGGGATGATTCGGATCCTGAGACGCGTCCTTCCACCCCAGTAAAATGTATTTGTTGTTCACGCAAAGCAGATTCAGAGAGCGGAAGGGTCTTGCAGGTCGCAACGTGATGCTCGGCGAGAGGATCTGAACATTATTCGCATCAGGGAATATCAATACATTCCAACATTTGGCCCGAGAACTTACAAAAGGAGCTGCACACCATGCCTCGAGGCATCAAACTACTATCCAGGCTGCCGGGGAGAGGAAGGACGTGTCGGCCGTCTGAACCTTTTCGGCGCAGAAAATCGCCGCAAGATACATTTACAGTCCCTGCTATTCACCAAACGGTGCCAAACACCGTTTCACTACCAACGCCTCTGCATATCATGCTTCACCTCTGGAAGATCCGGAACATTGACACTACTTCCTTTTGGCCTTGTCAACACGCCCATTGATACAGATCACATTCAGTCTTTCATGATCTTGTAAGACACGAACGTCCCAAACGAACGCAATCAGATCTTGCTGATATGTGTAAAAGTGATGTTYACTTACTTCAGTGGGCTGCCGCRCATCAGCAGAGGAGATACATCTCGCGTCGTAGCGATGATGGCTGCGTGCGGTATGAAGGCGAGAAGCTTCACAAAATGCTCCAAGTCCCGGGCGTATGCTTTACGAGATGCCGCTGTAGACGATCAAAGAAGCCCTTGACCTCCCTTCCAGGACAATGCCACTGAAGCCATAATCGCCTCTGGGTAGGACAGCACTCCAAGATGTTAGCCTGGTCCGGTACTGCACGACACGCACAGGTATTCGCAAGACTCACATGCCACGCCTGTTCATCTCTCCACGTTGGTGATTGTGGCATCTAGCTCTTTCTGACACCCAACTTCTTCGGCTTTTCTGTTCGGCTTTTCAAGCCCCTCAGACTCGTGATCAGCCAGTTCAGGCCAGGCGCAACGGTGTGCTWCGTTTTACGCTCTTCGAGAAGACCCATACCTTCCAGAGTCAGCGATGACATCTCGAACGATGACTATTTTCGGAACGCTCACCTTCTTCATCGATATAGGAGGCATGGTAAATCACATCGACGCAGTGCTTCACGCACATCTTCGCCGAGTCTCTTGCTCACGCATGAGCGCAAAGTCTCTTTCCCAGCTTACAGCCCTCGTCTACACAGGCAACAGTCTCTTCACCCGTGTACCTCTGTGATCTACGAAATGTCAGAATCGGAGAGCATGATTCATTCAACTCCTCGGACTTATACTTCTTCGCCCGACCTGCTGAGCTTCAAGTTCATCAACGCCAACTCCATTTACACGTTCGCGAATCCCCTGCCGGACCTCATCTTGGGCCGTCAGTGGATACCATTATACCTCCAACAAGCTCCTCATCTCGACGAGCAACCTCCTGCGCGCTTGCGAGGTATCGAGGTCTAGCTATGTATCTCCCGAATTGATGGCGATGGCATCGTGGATGACAACTTCGAGCCAGTTCCCAGTCCCTGCAGCTCCAAAACGCCTTTTCTTGATTACCTCAAAGATCAAAACTACTCACTTGCACACAGTCAGGCTCAATCGTCACCTCCCATGTGGAATGGATGTGAGTATCTTCAAGTCCTGATATACAACTTTTGGAAATCGTCTTCGGAGCTCCCACGTTTGGAACGTCGTCCACGGTTGGTATCCCTCTGCCTTCGACCAACACATCTCTGTGGTATGCTTCCCTTCCTGTTGAATTCAGGATGTTGATATTCGAGAACAGATGTCCTAAAATCGGCATGCAATTCAAAGATGGTATGTTCATAGGGTTGCAGATTCGCTTAGGGTTATTAGCATCGATCGAATGGATGTTTCGCGGCGATTTACTTGAACGTACTCGATGCTTTGTTCGCCTCGGTTGACCACGACACCGGCGGTTCGATGCGTAATGGAGACATGTATGTGAAAGAGGAAAATTGATGTTGGAGAAAAATTGTCTCTACTAGCACCAAAAGCATCAAAGGCACCTTGACAACGCAATGATCAGTAAGACGGGCGGGATTTGAAAATGAGATCAGCATGACCTGGGCAAATTTCATGTCGTGTATGTTCATACAWAGTGCGGAGTCGACACACCACGAGGATTGTCTGGAAGGAAAGGGGAGTAATTCTCTTGTACGAGATGGATAATAGTCATCTCTGTTTGGAGGGCTCACTGTATCTACAAGAAAGGAAAATAAGGCAATGACGGCCCACCTATACCAACCCCCTCCAAACAGGTCGTCTTTTTGAGGATTCCACGATTTGCGGATGCAAGGCCATCYTGGTTCCCTTGCATGGTGTGTATCATCATCATACCATTCCTACTCCTTTTTGTCACCGCCCTCATCCTTGCCTTCCGACTTGGCCTCCATCTTCTTCGCCTTCCCCTTACTCCTCTTCTCCGCCACATATTTGACCGATCGGACAATTCCACTGGTGAAGACGCCTTTAACCGTCTGCATGGTACTCGGCCAGGAGACGGTATTCCTCACACAATTACTCATGATTTCCCCCAAATCATCCTGTTGGGCGATTCGCCTCTCAAACTCCCCTCCCTCGCGTCGTTTAAAGGAGCCCGTGGGATCCTCATCCCGCATATCCTCGAGGATGTTTCCAAAAGCACTCCCCGGAATGCCAAACTTCTTCTTGTAGGCGTAGTAGAGCTTTTCGCGGAACGCACGGGGAAGGCGTCGGACCATGTTCCCTCTCATAACGGGATCGAGGTCTTGCTCCATCATCAAGCCATCCTCCCCGCCGAGGACATCAGCCTCCAGACGTGAGAGGGTTCCCGTATGTCGGATGGCATCTTCCTTTTCCCAGCCTTCCAGATGCGGTGTTCGGGGGTCGGTAAAGGCGACGTTTGGTAGATTGTCGATAAGTGGAACGTACAATTGGCGGAAACCGGGAAGTTGTGCGCCGACAATGTTGGACACTTTGTTTGGACTTTCCGACGCCAGCATGGAATGCATTCGAGGATCGCCCAGGTATGATAATCCGGCRATCCTCTCGTACAGCATCTTTTCGCTAAACTTTTCCGGCAACATCAACAAGGCGGTCCTCAGTGCCGAGATGAGGTTCACTTGGTTTGCGAGACGTATCCTCGGGTCATCCCTCAGGATCTTGACGGGTTTCTGGAGGCGGCCGGCCAGATAGAGCGTGTCCCAGTCGGAGAGATCTCTCGCCAGGGTGTCGAGGTGGACGACGCCATATTTGATCATGACGCCATTGACAGTGATGAAGGGGTTGTAGTACATACCGGCGCCCCATCCATCCTGCATCCAGGAGACGGCGGCGGAGGAATTGGGCAGATACTTCAAACCGGAGTAATGATGGGGATTCTGAGACAGGTTCAAGGAATGCCAGTGCTGGGTATGGCTGACTCCAAAGATGAAATCAATAACTTTGGCGCCTCCCTTTTGCCATTCCTCGACCGCTTTGGGAGGATTGGGGTGTGGGGAGAGATCGGTGGAGGGAGAGGAGGATGAGGACTTCTGTCCAAAGACACCGGAACCATAGGCAAAGGCATAGCGGATGGGAGCGCGA
Source organism: Ramularia collo-cygni (assembly GCF_900074925.1). NCBI lineage: Eukaryota > Fungi > Ascomycota > Dothideomycetes > Mycosphaerellales > Mycosphaerellaceae > Ramularia > Ramularia collo-cygni. The sequence continues at coordinate 1,266,711 of NW_019716264.1, forward strand.
AATTGCCAGAGTATAGAGCGGAGGGACTCCTTGAAATCCTCGTTGATTTTGATGTGTTGATTGTGCCCAAAGTATTGATGGGGTAGATCGGAGAATTTGTTGATGTTGTAGTCGGCATTCTCCTCCCATCCTGGAGGGAGGGATTGGTTGGGAGAGTCTTTGGCGGTGGGGTCCAGAGCTTCCCTTTGCACCTTTTGCTTCAATTGTTCCGACTTTTGCTGGCGGGTGGAGGATGCCGAGGAGGATGTTGAGGAGGATGTTGAGGAGGATGTTGAGGAGGATGTTGAGGAGGATGTTGAGGAGGAKGTTGAGGAGGAGGATGTTGAGGAGGGGGATGCTGAGGATGAGGATGCATCGGAGGCCGAGTCGGAGGAGGGAGACGTGTCTTGCTCGCGGAGTCGAGGTGTTTGGGAGGAAAGGGTACGGAATTGATGGGGTCGGTGGTGCCAGGCGGCCTGGCCCAGCAGAAAGGAATGGGCGCCGACGAGGGAGTGGAAGACGGGCGACGACTGGAGGAGATGCTGTCAATATTTGAAGCAATCTGGTAGATTTGAAGGGAGATTGTACGTACAGCTAGCTTGGGGAGGGCCATGTTGAGAAGAATTACAATGGATTCAATGCTGTTCAATGATCAATCAATCATCAATCAATCGCGGGCACGCATTTCTGCAGCGGATGATGTATCTTCTGTTTGTTCTGCGTTTCGAGCAATGTTTTGTTTTCGTCAGTTTATCGTCGGGAAGACATCCATGGTTGGGCAGGCAAAGACAGAATGGAAAATAAAATGGTGGGAAGGAGCAAAGTAGGTAGAAGATGAGAGTTGAAGTGCGTGCACATCACGAATCAGCGCAGCGTCACAGCTCCCGCTCGTCGCAAAATACCGCGGCGGGTCAGCCAGCCTGTGAAAGGAAAAGGGAAGCGAAGCGAAGCGAAGATGCTCGGAATTAACGGCGTCTCAAGGTCCGAGAAAGATGGGAAGAACACGACAGGATGCTTCATCTCAGTGATCATGAGAAATCAACGAATAGAACCGCGCCAGACACCTCATCCATGGACGGCATGGCATTTCTTGAAGATGAGACGTGGATTGCCGGCCAAAAGTGAAGATCATGAAGTTCGAGCTCGTCGGAGTTCGCTCGGGAGCTCCGCCGCACTCAGCTCCGACGCGTGCGTAAACAAAGAAGATCAACACCTCAGTACAGACAAGACGAGACGAGAACAACAACCAATGCCAGCCCAGCATAGACCAACAACAACAGAACATCCCCCCAACAGCGATACGATACAATAATTACACATCATCCCGTCGACATCATGTCGACGCCAGCCGCGGGACTCAACGAGTACTCGGCGCGTCTGGCCACCTTCCATACGCCGCACCATCTGGAAAAACGACGCGCCAGCAATGCAACCAAGACCAAGAAGAAGCAGCAGCAGGGAACGGTGGAATGGCCGCATGAATTCCCCTCTCCCGAAGGTGTACGTCCTATCTTGTATCCATCCATCACCCTCGGATCACCACCTCACTGACAATTCCCCCTCGCAGCTCGCACGCGCCGGATTCTTCTACAAACCCGCCCACGATTCCGAGGATAATGTCCAATGCTTTTCCTGTCATGTCAAACTGGACGGCTGGGAACCCGCCGACGATCCCATAAGCGAACATCTCGCCCATTCCCACGGATGCGCCTGGGCGACAGTCATCAGCGTCATTCGCGATGCCGATTCCCAACAACCACCCGAGCAGCGCGATCCTCTCTCGGAAGAAATGGCGGGCGCCCGATACGCCACCTTTCAAACCGGTAATGGATGGCCGCATGAGGGCAAGAAGGGCTGGAAGTGCAAAATCTCCAAAATGGTCGACGCGGGATGGGCCTGGGATCCCAATGATGAGGGAGAGGATGGCGATGGAACCACGTGCTTTTACTGCGACCTCAGTCTGGATGGATGGGAACCCAAAGACGACCCGTTTGTCGAACACAAGCGACGCGAACCTGCTTGTCCGTACTTCGCCTTGCTGGAACACTACCACGGGCCAGAAATCGCCGATGGAAAGTCGAAAAAGGCCAAGGCACGCGGCAAGGCGGCTGCTGCTAGATCTAGTACCGCGAGCAAGGCCAGTCGCATGAGCGTCCAGAGTGTGCAGAGTGTACAAAGCGCGGTCAGTGAGATGCCCAGCATGGGTGGTAGCTTCGCCGAGCTGGGTGGAGACGACGATCTGCCAGGCGCGGATGATAGTATCGTTACCACTGCCACCACTGCTTCACAAACAACAAAAGGAAAGAAGAAGGCGGTCAAGGCAAAAGCCACGACAAAGGGTGCCAAGGGCAGGAAAAAGGTCGATGTGGAGGAGGATGCGATCGAGGTCAATTACCCCGAGCTGTTGTCTCAACCCGCACAAGACGAGGATGATATTGTCATCGCCCCGGCAAAGGCTACTCGCAAAGTATCCAAACCAGCTTCACGACACATCGACTCTTCAGTCGTGGAAATCAGCCAGATCGATGTCGCTCCCCCGAAAAAGGCACCCAAAGGTCGCAAACCCAAGGTCCAAAAACAACCCGAGCCAGAACCCGAGCTCAAACAGGAAGAGATCCCCCAAACCCCAGACGCAGATGCCATCGCTGAGAAGAGACTCAGTGAGATTTCTGCACAACTCCAAGACGAGTTGGATCACACGGTCGAAGACTACCCACTAGATCAATCGACTCCCGTCCAAGAGGCACCCAAACCAAAGCGAGGAGTGAAGCGAACTTCAGATGGCGCGCGGAAACACCAAAGTTCCGACTCTAGTGCGTTCGAGGTCGATGTCCCCGCGTTGTCAAAAGCACAGCCAGTGGTGAAGGCGAAACGAGGGAGGAAGCCAAAACAAGCTTCCACTGCATCAACAGATGCCGAGCAAGAAACTCAGCCTGTTGAAGAAGTCGTGGATATGGACACGGATGTGAGCATTCAATCACTTGTGGAAGCCATGCCAGAGCCACCAACGAAGAAGCCCAGAGGGAGACCAAAGGGCAAGAAGAACTCGGCAGCACGTTCATCCCAAGCGTCGCTGGTAAACTCATCAACTCTCGAGCCGGAAGCACAGCCAGACGAGCTGGAATCACWCGAGAATGAGCCCAAAGCGGTCCTGAAGAAGGCGAGAGGAAGACCCAAAGGCAGCAAGAACTCATCTGCAAGGTCCTCTCAACTTTCACAACAAATTGCGGACCCGGAAGAGCCAGCAGYGCAGCCAACATGGCCAGACTTGCCAGTCGAAGATCCAGCCCGGGATGAAATGGAGATTGAAGCATCCCTCGTGCGCATTGCCTCGGAGCAGGCCTCCCACCAAGCCATGGAGACCGAACAGGACCATGTCGACGAGTACGAGACTTCACCTTCACAAGGTCGTCTCAGTAAAGACAGTGCAGAGATTCAACAACTGCAGCAGGAGATTCATCAAGAAGACCTGACTTCTCTGGACAAGTCTCGCGGTGCTGACTCTGCCCCACGTCTATCTTTGGGATTGGAAGCCAACAGTACTGCTTTCACCTTTAGCCCGAGTGGCAGTGGCAATGGCAGTGACAAGGAAAATCAACCTTCTTCCCTCCTTCAACACTCTTCCACCGGCAAATCAGTACGAAAGGAGAGTACAACACAAAAGGAGAGTGAGGCACGGGCATTCATGTCTCGTACAAAGACTACCAGAATACCTCTCGCGCCCGGAACACCCAACCGCTCCCCAACCCGCGGCCTTCGCACCAGTCCCAGTAAAGCCGAAATCTCCCGCCTGCAATCAAATGTCCCTTGGAAACCCGTCGACCTGGACACTGTCCTATTGGGGAATGGAGATGTCAGTCCCGGACGTGTGGAGAGGGCGCTCGTCATGGCTGCCGGGGGAGGGTTGAGTGAGCAGGAAAAGCGCATGACGGTCGAGGAGTGGGTGAGGTGGAGAGCCGAGGTGGTCGAGGCGGAATTGAGGAGGAAGTGTGAGGGTATGGTGGGTGCGTTTGAGAGGGAGGGGTTGAGGGGGTTGGGTTGTTTGGAGGGGATTGAGGTTTCGGGATGATGTGGTAAATACTGTGAAGAATGAGTGGCATTGGGCAGGATGAGTGGGGTTGGGAAGGGTATGGGGAATGAAATGTTCGAAACAGCACTGTTGGGTTAGAATGGGAGTTTTGGGGGATGTGAGAGATTGTGCTACCTACGAATTGATGAACTCGACTGGATCGTTCCAACTCGCCACTACTTAATTTTCACCTTGTTCCAAGTAAAACAGCCTTCATCATCCCCTCTTCTCCAGCTCGATAGGAACGATCCCCAGAAGCCTCCACAATCGCCCCTCTTTTTCACAGCAAAAGTTCAAAAACCAGGCGAGAAAACGACAGCAGCTGTGGGAAATACTGGGCGAGAAAGGCCTAAGTCACCTTAGGCAAAGACACATCGAAACGAAAAAAAAAAGGTCCTGGAGCAAAGATTTACAGGACCGAGTGAGGAGGGCATGATAATCAGGTCATATCATGTCATGTAGAATACTTGTTGTTGTTGTCAGCAATTTTCTCAGCCCAAGTCACCTACGAACCAGCTGTTGTTCGTCTTGAATGGGGGGGGTGTGGCTGCCACTACAAACAATTTCATACCATCTATCTACAAGGAGACACTCTAGGCAAAATTATAATGCTCCGTTATGCCCGATAGACAGCATTTCTGTAACGTAGTCCTCGTCTTAGAAGTGAAATCGGCGTAGTGTAGGACTGTTTGTATACAGGCTTGAGGTTGCCAATGCTAGATTATCTAGAGAGCGGCTATACCTAGGAAAAGATGGACAGTGTGGAGATGATGTCGGAGCCTAACTACTACTTGATGATTTCTGTAGTGTGCAGCCATCTTCTCCGAGCTTCGGCGGTGAGTACCAGGTAAAGTAAGGTAAGAATGGGAAGGCAGAATCCCCTTTGAATCCTTTGAATCCATTCGCCGGAAATGTTGGGAATGCGTGCTTTGGATGTGTTCCCATCCCCGTAGCACCACATTTTGAGGTCTTTCGGCATGAATCACGGAAAAGCAGCACACTACTCCTCGCTGTGATGGTCCGACAAGTTGGACATTTCCCACTTACCGTGTGCTCGGTAGGCGGTATTCGACGAGATGGTGTGGTTGGGACCCGGGGAGATATACGAAGTACGGTACTTCCCCTTCCAAGACAGGTTGTTCTGACTAATCTTCGAAATTGTCGGAGCCGACAGCGGAAATCCAATCCCAAACAAGTGTCTGTAGGGCGCGTGCACTAAGCCCGTCTCACGTTAGGAGCGGGATGACTCGACGGCATCGGCAGGCAAGTGGTCGAAGAGGACAGTATGTAGTAGGGTCTCCTATACGTTGTTCAACCCTTCACGCATCAACATTCACGTACGCCCTTTGAAATGCCTGTGTGCGTTTGAGTTGTCCACTTGCGCCCTACGACAACCTGACTCGACAATACCACGTGATCATGGCGGGGACTGGAGAAGGAGATAGCGGGGCCGGTTTCGAATTCGACGCTGCCACCGACTTTTCTCGCCTCTTGCAGCAGTCGGAGGCTGCGTGGAGCAACGATGGAGGTCTTTGGGCAGATCCCGAGCCATTGCGACTGGACGACAGATACTGCCCTCTCCATCCCGGCGCCGACGAGTGAGTCGCTTCAACATTACGTCCAGCAAAGATTCGCCGAGACTGACTGCCTGAAAACAGTTGCTTGTGCTTCGGATTCCTGGGAGATTGGGAAAYTCCAGAACGGGTAGTTGATGCTGCTCTGCCCGAGGAACCCGACTACTCCAAGTTTGAAAATTACATYCCTCAATTCATCCGCCCCGTGCAGTCCTGCGAATCATGCAAGGCCAGGCGTCTCCAGTGCTACATGCGTCGGGGTGAACCGAGTTGTACGCCTTGTGCCACGCTCTTCAGAGATTGTAGTCTGGCAAAGGTGAACTTGGCAGGCCCTACGAATCAATCGCTCAATGGATCTACAATGCACGTCGTCGATGAGGACACTGCTCTGGACCGCGAACTACTGGCATCCATCAAGCCACTGGAATCGCAAGTAAACGGTAGGGTCCCTTTCAAAGACGATATTCCCGGGACTTCGAAGCGTAATGGCATTCGATTTCCGAAAGCTGCAGTCAAGATTCTTCGCGACTGGCTTGAGAGTMACGCAGATAATCCCTACCCATCCGAGGAGCAAAAGGCTGAGCTGGAAGCCTCCACCGAGCTCAAAGCCTCCCAAATTGCAAACTGGCTTGCAAATGCCCGACGGCGTCGCAAGGTGACGGAAAAGGCTCGACCGAGACTTGCCATGTCACCAAGCCTGCGTCCAACCACGTCTGCCATTCCAATCCCCGCTCGAAACTCGGACAAGTCATGGGAGGAGCTCAATCCTYTTGAGAGATGGAAAAACAGTCCGYCAGAAAATGAGCCGGCCTCGATGAGAGATATTGTAAACGCCATTGCGACCACGGACATTCCCGAAGGCGATTCTTCCGCAGCATCACCATCGACTTTGTGTCATTCAAAACGGCGCCACGGATCAAGCAATGGGTCTGGCTTCTCGCGAAAACGAGCACCATCGACAACTTCACAAGAGACTGGATTGACGTCGTCCATCTCTGCATCTAGTGCTGCATTCTCAAATGGTTCCTCTCATTCCACTCATGGCTCCTTCAACTCGTTCAGCTCCAGCCTCGCGGGCAAGAAAGATCGACGAAGGCGGCGCAGACCGACGGCTCCAGCTGCAAGACGACAGCTCACAGACGACAAGAAGCGCATCTTCCAGTGCACATTCTGCTGTGACACCTTTCGAAACAAATATGACTGGACGAGGCATGAAAAGTCATTGCACCTCTCCCTTGAAAAGTGGGTATGCGCTCCACTCGGACCCGTGATCATCGACCCAGAGAGTGGCTCCAAAAAATGCGTGTACTGCGATCTCAACAACCCATCGAGCGATCATATAGAATCTCATAACCACCGCCAGTGTGAAGAGAAAGGCCATGATGCGAGGACCTTTTACCGGAAAGACCACTTGCGACAACACTTGAGGCTCTTCCACGGCTGCGATGTCATGGTTCCATCTACGGAAAGCTGGAAGTCGGTTGCGAATACCATCAATAGYCGATGCGGGTTCTGTGGCATGCGTTTCACCACCTGGACTGACCGTGTCGACCACATCACTGCTCACTTCAAGGCGGGATCGCGCATGCAAGAGTGGAAAGGTTGTCGGGGACTCGATCCCTCTGTTGCAGCTCAGGTCACGAATGCGATGCCACCCTACTTGATTGGCCAGGAGTCCGTTTCACCCATTCCTTTCAGCGCGACCAAGCGAAATTCCGGCAGAGACGTTCAAGATGCTTCACATTTCGACAGCGGCCTCCTCGAAGGTTACACTAGCAACAATAATAGCGACAAAGCAACCTTTTGGGAAATTTTGACGGTCAAGCTGGGACAGTATGCGAAAGAACAGTCCGAAAAAGGCGTGGTAGTTTCCGACGAGATGCTGCAGAGTGCGGCCCGTCAAATACTCTACCATTCCGATGACAGCTGGAACCAGACGGCGGCAGATAATGCAGAATGGCTCGATTTATTCAAAAAGGCACACGGGCTGAATTTCATACCCTCCACCGTCGGTGGCCGCGGGGAGGCAATTCCGGAGGACCTCGAGACTTATGGAGATCTGGGTTTGAGGATACCATTTGCGATACAACTGCAGGCCTACAATGATTCCCATTGCAACTCCCGTCAAATGGCGAATGCCGCGAACATACCACAATTCTACAAGCAGGTCCTGGAGACACGCCGCGCTGGGCTGACCCAATTGTACTCGGGTCTTTGCGAGAAGGGAGTCTTCTACGATGGCGATCGGCGATGTGACCATGAGATGTGCTCGTTGAATCTCCTAGACGTGAGCACTGTCGATGGCGATCCTTCTCCCGGCCCGCGAATGCGAAGATGGTGTAGCAACAATCTCACGACAGAAATGTCACAGCAGCTCAGTTATTATACTCAAGGACTGTATCCCGCTGCCGAAGGGAGCATGGAGGGCTTCAACAATGCGAGCGCAAGAGCGAGAGGCCTAGCTGCCCTGTCACGGATTGAGGCCCTTGAAGATGATGATCCTGATGGCCTCAGAAATGGTGTTGCTCCGAAAAAGCCATATCTACAGCGCCACCGTTATGAGTTGTCTAAAGAGCGCGAAAAACTGTTTGAGACGACAACAGGCGCATGGCTAGACAGCGGGTTGATGCCAGAGCCAGTCCGAACAGTGYTGGATACRTCCGAGCCGGCTCGAACAGTCTTGAATACAGCCGAGCAGACCGTACCGACAGCACCGACTGTAGCAGGAGATGAGGCGCTCTCTGCACGCATTGTTCTGCAGGATGATGCATGTTTTGACTGGCAGAATTTCGTCGTCCAAGATGGAACAGCGGAGCTCAACGAAAAAAAGACACGAGACTTCTGCCCTGATGCTGCTACTACTATGGATGTTGAAATGACCTGGGATGACTTGATAGCGCCCATTTCCAACACAACAACGGAGATGATGTTGCCGAATGACTTTGGAATGAACGATGTCAATTTTGACGACTTTACGTTTGACGGGGTATTTGATACGCCGCTTGATGGCACTTTTTTGACTTGAAAGTGGTGGAGATGTGGTTTGATTTGATATGATAGATTTGGTAGATTTGTTTTATAATCATCTATTGTCGCTTCCTACCCTATCTATTTACTCGTCCACAACCCCTGCAACTCCCACGTGTCACATGGTTACGCAATTAGAATTGCCCGCCGCCCTCGCATTGATTGGGGCAGTGCAAAAGACAGGCCCGCGGAGAATACCCATGCAAGGCTAGGGAAACAACGCACAGTACCTCCTCCACTACAGCAAACGAGACCTTCCCTGCACTTACCTTTCACAAGTTTGCATGTCACTCGGACATGTTGACGGAACAAGTACGACCACACAGACGACCACGACCACAACTCACATTCRACAACAACAACAACAATGGCAACATCAAGTGTGGCTCCAGCGGGTAGCGGTGAGTACCTATGATTGGGGTGAGTTCTACAGAGTAGAGTTTAGACTGACGGACCATGCCATGCTAGAGTCTATAACGTACAGCTCTGGTGCCAAACCAGGAGTTCCAGACCTGCGCCTGCTTCACTACAACGACGTCTATCACGTCGAGCCCGGAAGCCGCGAGCCCGTGGGTGGGATTGCACGTTTCAAGACATTGTGCGATTATTACCAGTCGGAGCAGAATTTCCCAGGTCAGCCGGGACTGTTGACCTTCTTCTCCGGCGATGCCTTCAATCCCTCCCTGGAGAGTTCCGTCACCAAAGGCAAGCACATGCTCGGCGCTCTCAACACCCTCAACACCACCGTCGCGTGTCTCGGAAACCATGACTTGGACTTTGGCGTCGAGCAATTCCGATATCTTTCCGACAGGTGTAATTTTCCCTGGCTGTGCGCCAATGTCCTGGACCCCGCGCTCGGCGAGGATATTCCTCTCGGTCATTGCAAGCGGACTGTGATGCTGGAGAGCTCCAATGGGATTAAAATTGGAGTGGTGGGTGTTGTGGAACGGGAATGGCTGGATACAATCAACACTCTACCGCCCAATCTGCGCTATCTCAGTGCTTCCGCCACCGTGGCAGAACTGGCTCCCAAGTTGAGAGCCGAGGGTGCCGAAATGGYCATTGTCGTCTCTCATCAGCGACAGCCCAATGATGACAAGCTTGCCTCGAAGTTGGAGCCTGGCACCATTGACCTGATCTTGGGAGGCCATGATCACTTCTATGCTCACTCCATCATCAATGGGACGCATGTGCTGCGCTCAGGGTCGGACTTCAAACAGCTTTCCTATCTTGAGTGTAGGCGTAAATCGGATGGATCCAAAGGGTGGGATGTGGTTATCCTGAGGCGCGATGTGAGGAATCCTCCGTTTCTTGAGAATATGACGATCGATGATTAATAGTTATAGGTCGTCGGCGCTATCCCCGAGGAGTCATCTGCAGTTGAGATGGTGCAGAAGATCACCGCTGGTCTGATGTCTAAGCTGGAGAAGCCGATTGGTAAGAAGAGAACATCTCCCTCTTGACACTTCACCATCTAGTATAATAACCCATAATCACACGCATTGAGGCTGACCGAATGATAGGCTATACTCTGGCCCCCTTGGATGCCCGATTCACAACCGTTCGATTGAAGGAGTCCAACATGGGTGAGTGATCCAGAGATGGAAATCATGCCTGTGTCTACAGAGGTTAACCGCGTAAAGGTAACTTTGTCTGCGATCTGATGCGCTTCCACTACGCAACCGACTGCTGCATCATGGCCTCGGGCACCATCCGAGGGGACCAGATCTATCCGCCGGGAGTGTTGAAGGTCAAAGATGTATTGAATTGCTTCCCCTTTGAGGATCCTTGCGTGGTCGTTGCATTGAAGGGTGAGTGTATCCTGAAAGCTTTGGAAAATGGCGTCTCCAAATACCCAGCGCTGGAAGGACGCTTCCCGCAAATGTCCGGCATCACCATGACATTCGATCCCACATTGGAAGCTGGGAAGAGATGCAGTCATGTCCGGATTGGGAATGAACCACTTGTCCTGGATCGCGAGTATACGCTTGCCACGAGAGATTACATGGTCCGAGGCAAAGATGGCTTMACCAGTTTGATGCTTGAAGAAGAAGAAGGGGGAACGGCACGTAGTATCGTCAGCGATGAGAATGGCCTGCTCATCAGTATGATCCTGCGGCAGTATTTCATGAGTCTGCAGGCTTTGGGGAAGTGGAAAGGGAAGGGGAGGAGGAAGTGGGGAGCTCCGATGGGGAGGCATTGGGAGAAGGTCCATGAGGGCATGCATGGCGGTGTTGATGTTGTGCAGCCGCCTTCATCTTCACGAGACGGAGAAGCAGAAGTGTCGTCGTCGTCGAGTCCCATACGTTCCAAGGAAGAGGAAGAACAAGTTCAATTCGACAGAAACCGACGCGCTTCACTTGTTACGAGAGCACAGCGGCAACGMAAGGAAGATCTACTGCGAAAGACATCACCCACCTCGACTTCGGAAAGCGAAGATGATGATGATKACGATGATGATACTTTGGAAGATCCTCGTACTCAGGAGAGAAGACTTGTCCTCATGCGAAAAGTCATGAGAAAGTGGTGGCGGCTCGCGGGATTAAAACATTCTCCAAATATGGTCGAGGAGGAAAAGGAGGAGAGGAAGCAGCAAAAAGGCGACGTGGAGGAGGAGGAATTCGGGGGCGTCTTGTGGACCAAGGGAGTTTGTCCTAGAGTTGAGGGAAGAATTTTGATGGTTGGGGGGAGCTCTTAGGGCGGAGGGTCTTGATATCTCTTACCTGTCTTACTGACCTTTTGTGGGGATTTGGTAGAAAGAAGGGAAGGACGAGTTTTGTGGGGGCTGGGTATAGTACTATGCTGTTTTTCTTCGCCAGAGGGGGCTTGGAGTGGGAAATGGGGAAATTATCGTGAGCTTAATTCACTTGGGAATGAGGAGAAAAATTCAAGTCGTGGCGGGGACATCAATACGTAAGTTGTAGGATTCATTCAGGTGATGCCTTTTTTTTTGTTGATCGTGGACACATCTCACATCTTCCAGTATTGAAGCTTGTTCTAGCATATACATGCAGTTTGTAGATCTACCTGCTGCTGTCGTAGATAGAACAGCTAAGCCTTCACGTCCCTCTCATAGCCAGTTTCGACATCTCTCCTGTGGGTATAGCACTGGACGGCATGCTTGTCAGCTAGGTAGGAGTAGTAGTAAGTTCAACGTAATCTCCAAGGTGTGTAAAATGGTATGTTCATAGCTCTGAATGTCGTTGTCACATAGCTTCATGTTCTCTCATATCAAGAAGGTATTTCATAAGCAAAAAAAAGTCGTCATAGTCATTCACGTATCCACCACTCTTCTCCCCTCCCTCAAGCCACAAGCCTTCAATCCCTGTCCCACCCCCTCAATCATCCCTCCCCCGAATCCCTTGACACAATATCCCCCAACCTCCCTCACGACGTCTCCCACTTTGCCCTCGTTCCATTCACACACATTTCTCGCAAGCAGCATGCCTTGTCTTCCCAGTGCGTCTGCAGCAATGTATCCTTGCGCAAAAGCTTTCTCGCTGATTCTATGCTGGCGATCGAACGCATAGGCCTGTTGGAGGAATAGCTGGATATAAGGCGTGAGGAAGGAGATTGCGAGGAAAATGTACAGGGTCAGGGCCGCCGTGCAGCGATGTAATGTTGATAGTCCTGCTTCTTCGTGATGTGCAGAGAGATGGCCTGAAGGTCCTTGTTTCCCATCCGCGGAGTCTTCTTGCTCGTAGTTCCTCAACCCGGGCATTGCTTCTCGAAGACACAGTTCTTCTTCAATGGTGAGCTGTTGGGGAAGACCTCGTAGTACACAAGCTACTCCGTCAATGTATTGTCTTCTCATCAGATTGGAATTGCGACTGCGGGTATTCGCTGCGAAGCTTTCGTGCGAGGACAGGTCGAGTAGGGAGATTCCTGWGGTGGCATATTTCCAATTCACTCCCGATGTAGTTTCTGTTTCCGTCTCGTTGTSGTATGGTATTGCTGGGATGGTGCTTCCAGAAGTAGAAGGTCTACTGCTCGAAGACGAGGAGGAAGAGCGACCATGTTCCTCGGAATCTTCCTCCAGATTCAAGTGATAAGAAGGCGGTGGGGTGATGCTCTCCACGCTGTTCTGGCTGGAAATTCGGGCATGTCGTCTTGTTCTCGTATCGTACTCTGCCAGCGCTTGTCTTAGAGAGCGTAGCCGGGAGATTCTTCGCTGGAATAGAGATGGTAGGAAGGTGTATAGTAGAGGTGAGAAAGCACTGGAATCTGAAGAAGCACAACTCTCGTCGCTTTCCAAGTCCGACTTCTCGAGAAGCGGTCCTCGGTTATTCCATGGAAAGGTAGCCATTGTCGTGGGATGTGGACTGTCGTAGTGGCCGGATTCACATCCGTTTCGCGCGTAGCTTCAGTATGGATGTCCGTAAGATGAGAAAGAGGATGTTGAAGGGAATATTCAAGGGAAGAAAAATGTTTGGAGATGCGAGGCTCACAATCAGTCAACCTCGCACAAGATAATAAAGCTCAGTGTGGATGCTGTACCCACAACTCACCATGTCATGCCGGAGCGGTCGGCGGCCACTCTTTTCTGGCATGTGAAAGGACTCAAGGTCGGTTGAGGATAGAGCTACTCTCAATGATCCTGGAACATGTACATGGTTGTTCCTTCACCACCCGGCCCAGGGAACACCGGCGAACATCGGAGCCTCGGAACGCATGGCGTTTTGATTGAGATCCATAACTTATGCGAGGGGCATGTTGTTGGCTTGCATTCAATGTCTTGGAAGAAAGAGACAGATGGGTGAGGATCGATCCGAGGAGAGATTTTCGACAGGGAAAATGGGCCGGAAAAGATGGCGCGGCGGCGCTAGCGGAATGCAGGCGATATTATCCTTGTCGTTGATGACATTGGGGCGAATCTTCAAAGGATACAGTCATCCAATCTAACGTCACACACCTTGATGATCATCGCCTCAGAGAGACAGTGAGAGTAAGAAACAAAGGACCTGGAGCCAAGATAATACCCCTAAACATCCGTCCCCTCTCATCGAAACAGTCGCAAGTTTCGTAGGCTGACTTGCCGGGAAAGACCATCTCCATGTTCATTCACCTGAATGAAGGTCTTGCTAGCACCATCGTCATGAAGTGTGTTGCTGTGACAAGAGCAAAGGCAAGCCTGGGGTGAATTCTGCTTTGGAATAGATATGACTACAGATCCTCTGCATCGACCATTTGAATCACCATGCCACTTGCCGCACCACCACCATTGCAAATGGCCGCACAGCCATACTCTCCCTTCTTAAGCTGGTGGAGAAGTGTGACCAGAATGCGGCATCCCGAGCTTCCAAGAGCGTGGCCCAGGGAAATGGCACCACCACGAGGGTTGACGTTGTCCATTCCAAGGTTCAGAATCTGTAAATGTGAGCTTCCCCTCTCGCCGCTGGATTTTAAAATTCACTCACCTTTGCATTTGCCTTGATCACAGCTGCGAAGGCCTCGTTAAACTCCCACACCTTGACTTGATCGGCGGTTATTCCAGCACGCTCCAGAACGATGGGTACGACCTTTGCAGGCGCGACTGGGAAGTCGATGGGGTCCACAGCAGCGTCGGCATATGCGACTATCCGTGCGAGAACCTTCTTGCCCTTTCCATACTTCTTCGCAAGTTCCTTGTTGGTAATCACCATGGCTGAAGCACCGTCGTTCATCGATGAGCTGTTGGCTGCTGTGACAGTGCCGCTACCACTCCGGTCAAAAGCAGGCTTCAGAGATGCCACCTTCTCTGGCTTCAGTCTGCCGTAGCCTTCATCCTCGGAGACGGTGACATCTCCCTTCTTTCCCTTGACGACGACTGGTACGATCTCCTCGTCGAACAGCTTGTTCTTCCACGCTTCTTGCGCACGCTTGAAGCTCAAAATGGCAAATTCATCCTGTTCCTCACGAGTGATTTCGTACTTCTTTGCCGTCGACTCGGCACAGTTTCCCATGTGGATCTGATTGTAAACATCCCACAACCCGTCCTTCATCAGTCCATCCTCCATGGTCAAGTTACCAAAAGCAGGCAATTGTGGTCCCCGAGGAGTGTAGTAAGGTACCCGGCTCATGTTCTCCATGCCACCAGCAATCAACGCCTCTTCCTGGCCCAGCTCCACCTGCTGAGCAGCAATGGCCACCGCCTTCATTCCCGACGCACAAACCTTGTTGATTGTCGTAGCTTCCACCGTCGGTGAGAGTCCAGCGAAGATGGTGGCCTGTCGAGCAGGAGCCTGGCCCACAGAAGCCTGCATGACATTTCCCATGTAGACGTGTGTGAATTTCTCCGCCGGAACATCAGAGCGCTTGATGGCTTCCTTGATGGCAGTGGCACCGAGCTGCGGCGCAGAGACACTGCTGAAGGAGCCATTGAACAGCGCACAAGGCGTCCTTACAGCGGAAACAATGTACGCGTCTTGAATTTCCTTTGGCCGCCGTGTCGAGGAGCTGAAATGCYGTTGGACGGCTTGGAGGCGTTGCTGTGGAGCTGACATGGTGCTTCTCGAGACCAGACCGGCGGAGCGACGGAATGCGGGCGAGGCCATCGTGGATTGGAGGCGGTGGGGAGGATATCGTCGACTAGTAGCAGCACTGTAGCTCTACGACGATATGTTGATCCATTCGCCCAGCGGCTGGACGCGGCAGAGGGCGTAAAACCCGAAGAACCTCGGATGGGATATGACGATCTTAGAGCGGAACGCTTCCGTGAATTCGAGCATCGAGTATATTACATATTCGGGAATAGCCGAAAAAAATTATAAGGAATCTCGCTACTAATACGGAGAAAGCTTACCGATCTACGGCTTCTATAGAATATATTATATATACGAGAATATTCCGTCTTCTCTACTAATAAATAGAAGTTTCGAGTTTAAAAAGAAAGTAGCCTAGTATATAGAAGCTTTTTAAAAGAACTTACTTCTTCTTTAAAGAGGCTAAAGATAGGACTCTTAATACGTTTTAATTATTATTATTCTAGGTCTAAACCGTTTACTACGTAATTACGTAATTACGTAGTTCTAGTATATTAGAAGTACTAAAGGGCGTAAACTATAATATATAATTACTACTAAGAAAATTACTTAATACGTATATATCTAGATAAGAAAATAATTTACTATATCTTATTAAGTAAATAAATAAGGCTATAAGCTCTTAATATAGTCTTAGCTTAAGATACTAAAGCCGATTAATTAACGTAGATACTTAGTAGTAGCGTAAAAATAAGTAAAGAAGATTAGATAATCTATATAAAGTTTAAAGGGAAGCTACGTTTTATAAGCTTTATATTTATACTAAGCTACTTTACTATTAGAAATTACTAAGGCTACGGCTATAGCTAGACGTAAAGTTAGACGACTACTAAGCGTACTAGCGAGCGCCGCGTACGTAACGTATAATCGTCCCTTAAGAGGCGCGTAAGCGCCTTACTATTAATAAGTAAGAATTAGTTTTATTACTAGTTAGACGGCTAGTTAGCGTTCTATATACTAATAGCTTAAGCGCTTACTATCTCCGCGGAGTAGCTTAGTATAGATATAGAGCCTATAAAAAGTAGCTTCTATTCGAACTTTATATAGACTATCGAATCTTCTTTACTTATTTTTACGCTACTACTAAGTATCTACGTTAATCGATCGCCTTCTTAGCTAAGACTATATTAAGAGCCTATAGTCCTATCTATTTACTTAGTAAGGTATAGTAAATTATTTCCCTCGTCTAAGTACTATACGATATATAACTTTATTAGTTATTATTATATATTATAGTTTACGCCCTTTATTAGAGCTAAAGGTAGGGCTATACTTTATTTTCCCTACCGAAGGGACGATAATAATATAGCCTCTAGGTACGAATAGCTACGACTAGTAGAAGGTAATAACTACTTACGGCCTACGAATATAATATACCTCTAGAGGATAAGAAGAATAGTAACTACTTTTAGGTAGGTATAGCTTTAACTATAAAAAGTTATAAACCCTTAGGCTATTAAGACTTAGAGTTATATATAGCGTAAGTATAATATAACTACTATCTAAGGACTTAGGCTAGGTAACCGATCCTAGCTATAGCTATAATCGGGAATATATCCTTCTTATCTAGCGCCCGGAGATAGGCCTAGCTTAAGAAGAGTAAAGTAGTACTAGATTCTAAGAAGAGCTTAATCGTAAGGATATATATATATTAAAAGTAGTATATATACCTACTTATAATCTACTATTAGGATTAGGTTAATCCTAATAGCGGCCTTATATAAACAAAGTTAGGGTTACGACCCTAAAGGGGTTAATCCTAATAGGTTAATCCTAATAGGTTCCCTTTATCGTATATTTCTAACGTTTAGACAGCTTCGAGTATATCGTAGAATTATAAATCCGCGAAGTATCTAAGTCTATCCGAGCGCTACCTCGTCGTTAGCGACGGATTATAGAAGCGGTAGGAAGAAAGTAATATTCCGCGTAAGGACTAGCTAAGTAGGGTACGCGACGTCTATTTAAGGGCCGGGCGTACGACGTCTATTTAGATTAGATAGTAGACCCGAGGCGATACGTAACGAGTCGAGTTATATAGGGGGTAAGGTTTAGATAGGGAGTACGATTAAGTACGCGCGAGATTCGTAATAGCTAGGCGCGTATATATAATTTAAAAGAAGAGATAGAATACTACGAGTATATTAGTACGATAGCGATAGCGTAATAGAAGTATTCGACAAAATATTCGTTTACTATACCGAGTATCGGATTATAGTTTATAAGCGATATAGATATACCGTTAATCTAGCCTAGATTTAGGGCTATATCGTCGCTAACTATAAGACCGTTACTAAGTAGTAGCGCTAGTAGATTATCGAGTTTATCGCCGGATTATCTACTATTACCCGTATACCGGAGGAGATAAGATATCCCGATACGAGTAGTACGGCTATAGTTAGATTACTAGTATATAATAACGGGTTAAGGTATATTATATAGGTTAGTAACGAAGAGTATAGCCGGGTATATTATAAGAGAAGCGGTATATAAAAGCATTACCGTATATAGTATAGTTAGGAGAACCCGCGTACTAGAGGTAGCTATCGACGTAAAGGAATCCCCGAAGAGATAGGCTAGTTATAGGTTATAAATTAACTATACTAGTAATTTTTTAAGAGCGGTATTTAGAAGAGGCATTTCGCTATTTAGGTCGTACTACTATCCGGATAGGATTCCGTCGTTAATAATGCTATTATAAAGGCC